>NC_091398.1:630000-1260000 GCF_032191515.1 Phaenicophaeus curvirostris
AGACTCTTACGTGAAGATGAGTTTTACAAGTTATTCTTATGATAACTCAATGACTGTGGCATGTGACAGAAATCATCGTGCTGTTTTCTCTCGCACGAGCACACCTGGTGCTGCTCCCATAGTTCATAACAACCTTCTGAGGAAGCGGAATGATTTTCAGCCCACGCTTTGCGTCATACCTGGTAAACATCCACCTGACTTGTTACTGAGAAATCTAATCAGGAATCAGACTTGCTGTGTTGTTCTGGTGTTGCAAAGACAGCAGCTCTGAAGTTTTCCATTATCCTTCCAAAAACTTGTCCTTTTCAGCGAATCAGCCTTGATTTCCCATGGCTAATCACATGTTGTTGGAACTGCAAATGAATGCATTGCGGTTGCGAGAAGCAGTCTATTCTGCCTCCCCTTAGACTCCTAAGTAAACCCGGCTCTGATCCCTCTGGCGCCTCTTTACTGCTTTTGCTGAACTCTAACAAATTATCTGTTCCTGCTGCTCTGAAGAATATTAAGTTGTGTAACTCAAACGACTTCCAGGCTGCTGTTTCTGGGTGATTTGGAGCCATCTCATCTCTTTGGAGGAGGCAGTGATCTCTGCTCTCATTTTGCTGCTGTGACTGCCTCGTGCAGGCAGCGTGAGTGTGGAGCACGACGGCCCCGTACCTGGCACGGGCACCTGGGCACATCAGTGCGGCATTTGGGGACATCTGTGTAATTGCCAACTTGCCTGGTTCTTCGTTGATCTAATGAGGAGGTCATACCATTTCTGATGGGCAAGTTGTCTGGAAATGGCTCTATTGTTTCCCAATGGCATCAGAATTGTAGAACAGTTCAGGTTGGAAGAGACTTCAAAAGATCATAGAGTCCCACCCCTGCCCTGGGCAGGGACACCTCTCACTGGATCAGGGGCTCCAAGCCCCATCCAACCTGGCCTGGAACCCCTTCAGGGATGGGGCAGCCACCCCTGCTCTGGGCAATGTGTTCCAGGGCCTCCCCAGTCTCATGGTGAAGAAATTCCTCCTTATGTCTAGTTTAAATCTGCTGTGCTTTTAATCTATTCAAATATTTGCACACCTGATGTTCAGAAACAGTTTTATGTAACGGGTGCCCTGAGAATGGATCCACCTTTCTTTAGTCATTGCTATAACTGCCCCTTGTAATAGGAAAAGTCTCCCTTTCTTTCTTCCATCCAAACTTTTACTGGTTTGGATGTTGTTAGAAGGTGTGTGATAGCAGAGCACAGCCCTGATGTGGAAAGGGAAGTAAGAATTCCAGGAAAAATAATTTTTAGACTTACATTGTGGCACCTGTTGGAGGGATTTTACTGACATTTAAGTATCAAGGGTTAAAAAAAAGAGGCCAAACCAGTGCATTCAATGTGATACCAGATGCATAACAATTCATGTTTTTTCAGGAGCGCAAAGAAAACAATTGAGCTGTTTTACTTATTTTAAAAAGCATTTCTCTGTCATCAGGCTTTTTAGAAAATTTATTTTAAAATACTGTAAAACTTGCTGGAATGAGGAAAAATTATTTTGTCTTCCTTAATAATCATTTACCTGCACGGCCTACTATTCAGAGTACTTAGTTTTATATGGTACTTCTGTGGATAATTTTTCTTTTTAACACCTTCATGAGAATCAGCAATAAATAATCAGTGATTTCATTAGTGGCTGAAAGAGGATAAACAGAATTTTGCAGCTGGGAAGAAACAACTTACTGATTTCTTTTGTGATTAAGTAACTTGACGTATCCTGTATCAGTGCTGCCCCGCTGCAGCAGGTGAGCCACGTCCTTATCTTCACTGGCATCCGAGTACTTTTGAAAGGTTTGAAAAGTAAACCCTTACAGCCCCCATATTTTGGGGATTCTTAAATTGGGACTGGTTTATTGTGAACTTTTTGTACGTGTAGAAGTAGATTAGATTCTGTTAATGTGAGACTGAGCTCAGAAATAGAAGTTGGGCCACACAGCATTTTGACTTTTGATAACTGCCTGTTCACGCAGCAGCGCAGTATTGAGCTGCTCGGTGCCAGCCTTGTGCCAATCTTCTAGTGAACTTCCCCTTGTTCCTCCTAGACTTGTTCCCTATGGCCAGCTATTTGGATTCTCTGTGCTTGTGTTTGCTTGGCGTGACTGGACACTGTCCTCCAGCTGACTGCCAACACCATTAGACCAGACCTGGCGATGCTCTTCCCTCGCAGGATCAGCAGCCCAGGGATGAGCCCGGGGTGCAGGGAAGGCAGAGGAGGGGCAGCGCGCTCCAGGGGACACTTGGGGTTTGTCCTAGGAGAACCTGGACTGCAAGGCACACTGTGAAACACAGCCACCCTGTTAGGTGGTTGTAATCATTGCCTCAAAGTCTGGAGTAGATTTTTTCTCTCCGAAGCCAGGTAGTTTTCCTTTCGAAACCTCTCTATAATCATCTTTGTGTCCGCTTTGATTGGAACTTGTTGAGGAGAGATGGTTCAGGTGGCATGGAACCGGCTGCTGCATGGAGCATGTCTGGTTGTACTTTGAGAGTGTTAGTTAGGAGACAAGTAAACAAAAGGGATTGACAGTTCAAAAATTGCTTAAGTTAGGATTAGAAAGATCATTCAAGATACTTGCTGAAATCTTTTGAAAGCATAAAGGAAGCCTCTGTTTTTTTCCTAATGGGATGTCTCGATCTGCCTGCCTGCAGAGATGTTTATAAAACATCCATCACTTTCTTATCAGGCTTATGTGTTTCTGTGTCCTTAGAAAAGGTTTTTGTTCTTTCAAAGCAGCAGGCACACAGCAAAGCTGGACCGTGTGGATGCTGATAACCAGCTCTTATGCTAATGCTTGCCTGGTTATGATGTACTGTAAGAATTCTGTGCTCTTTATATTTAAACTGCCTCACCTGGTCAGCTTGAAAGTTTCTTAACTGAAAAATAAGGTAGGAACCTGCATGTTAAATGATGGTAGATTGAGATGAGATCTTAGGAAGAAATGTTTTCTTGTGAGGGTGGGGAGGCCCTGGCCCAGGTTGCCCAGAGCAGTGGTGGCTGCTCCATCCCTGGAGGGGTTCCAGGCCAGGTTGGATGGGGCTTGGAGCCCCTGATCCAGTGGGAGGTGTCCCTGCCCTTGACAGCGAGGGGGGCAGGATGGGCTTTGAGGTTTGTTACAACCCAAACCCTTCTGTGATTCTATGTTAATTTACACTGATGGATAGAAACTCATTTGGGGGATTCCTTGTCTTCAAGGAATGACGTTCTGTGCATCGCAGTAACAGAATCATTAGGTCAAGGACATTGGGTTTAAGCCTTACCCTTTCTGATGTCTCTGGGTTAATTTCTTCATATGGAGAAGCTATCCATGTAGAAACGCGTGTGCTATTCAGAAATAATTTAGGAAGAGAGAAGGCATTTTTTTGTCTTTGTTTTATATAGACGGCATGGTTGTGAGTTCCAGCCCCACAAACCCTTTCAGTCACTTTCCATTATTGATCTTGTCCTTCAGGAAATTCTCTGGAAATCCCAGGGACTTACCTGAAAACTCTTCAGAGTTTGGGGCATTCTGGTAGAGCTTTTGGATGTGTCGGGAAATGGTTGTGTCAGGGAATGCACGTGTACCTTGCAGCAAGGATGTGTAGGAGCTGCGTCTTAGAAGCACCATGGATGTCAGAGCCCTTCTTTGTTGCATGTTGTTCCTTGGATTACTTTCAGAGTTGTTCTCATTGAAAACAAAGCTTTTTATTACTGTATGGTCACCAAGGCTGTGAGCCAATCTGTTTAATAACGTTATTTAACGAAACAGGGATGTTCCATGCCTTGCTGCATCATAACAACATGTAAAAGTTTATCTTCACATAGCAGCCAGGGGAGAAGGCTTCCCTCCAGCTGCCACGCGTTGGTCTGTGTGGGATCAAACCTGCCTGAACGTCGCCTGCAGCTGCTGGGAAGATGGACACGAGGAGGTCTCTGTGGGTCTTGGGGAATCCTGTCTGGGGTCATGTACCTTTGCTACCGACCATCCTCCTTCGTCCCCCTGACCCCGGTACTCCAGCACATCCTTTGGGATGCCTTGAGGTAGAGGACTTTTCTCGCTTTAACCTCTTGGCTAACAGCTCTAAATAGGATAGTTTTTTATTTTGGCCTATTTGCTATGTGGTTTAAAAAGGGCAAATGCTTTTCCTGGGAACCAGTGGGAGAAGAAATGAATTTAAAGGCTGTAAACACCTAGCTGTGATAATGACTGCCTTAATTAGTGCTGAGCCAGCCTGTTGCGGCTCAGCAGCAAAACAGACTGCTAATGGTTGAATTGAAGAAGGGTAAATGTGCCTGTCTAATATTGTGTTGATTTTTTCATTAATTTTGTCTAATTTAGCCAACTGCTTCCTCTTCAGTAGAGTTCAGAGTACAAAAACCAATCTTTACCTGTGTAATTAGTGCACTTGTGGCCTGTCGCTTCTACTCTTGGAGTTGGTGGTCTGCCCACAGATACCCAGTTATTTGTCAGCACCTCACATGAAAATGTTGGGTTTTAAATAAAAAGCTTGGTGATTTAGAATCTGTCAGCATTGTCTCCTTCTGTGTTTTAGCAACCTGCAACAGTGTCTGAAAAGAAAAACAATGGAAGAGAGCTTTCCCATGGGAACCCCAACCCAGAACCCAAACTGAAGGACGTGATGTGCTGCTGTGCTCAATGAAACGGAGCCAAAGCCAGGAACTTGGGGCTTGCTGGCAGGACCCTGTGCACTGGTGAGTCTGCAGCTCCTCCTGAAAACCCCTTTCCCTGGAGCCTTCAGAATTTACTGATAGGGAGAAGCACAGACAGAGCAGTTCACGACTAATTTGAGAAGTATTTCTTAAAAAAAGTAATATCTTCAGCACAATGAAGCGTCTTATATTGGGAAATAAGTAGAGGTCTTTTATTTACATACCTGATTGTATTTCAAAGCTTTAAAAAAAGTCTTTTTTTTTTTTTAAAGAGTTTGGATATGATTTACAAGCCCACTGAGTGGCTGCTTTGAGGCACTTTCAAAAGCTAAGTGTGTTGCTCTCTGAGCCTTATAACATCACTTTACCAAAACAAGACATCTAACTGTTAAGGGAATTTACTGACCCAGGTGAATATCACAACTAGCTGTATATAACTATAAAATTCATAGAAACACATTTTTCCAGTTCCCTTTTGCTCAGTCTTGCGAAAGTTAAATGAGTTGAGTACACATAACATTGTTGTTCAGGAAGCGAAGAGAAATTGGGGGCTCTGCTTCTTCTCTCATGCTTGCTTTTTTGTTGTTTCACAAACTACCTGCTCTCTGCAGGCTCTGGAAATGTGGTGGTGCCTGGTCTGAGACCACAAGGGGTTCCTAATGTGGGATCAGCTGTTCCATGCCAGGTTTCCATGGACTGCAGACACTGAGGTTTGACTGGGGCAGCGCTGAGGCTGACGCCTTGTTTGATTTGAGCTCCCTTTTTGAAGACACTGGTCTCCTCGCTTCAGCCTGTGGATCCCCAGTGAACCCCCTGTGAAGCTCTCGGGTATTTCAGGTGGAAAAACGTCTCATTTGTAGAAATAGGTATTCCCTGGAGGCAGGGCTGGAATTTTGCTCAGCAGAATAAATGCCAAGAGCTATGGTGAAAGCAATGAGAAAACTGGAATGGGCGAGGATAGCATGGCTGGAGATGTGGAAAGGGAGAATGGGGGAAGAAATAGGAGGAAGAGAAGAAGAAAAAGCAGGCTCCTGTCGGCTTTCAGCTGAGCAAGTGCCGTCTGTTTTAAAATGTCTGGAGAAGCAGCAGCAAACACAAGTTCCCCCTGGGAAGGGCTGCCGTGCCCTGGGAGGCCGTGGATGGGAGTGCTCATCAGGTCAGCAATGTCACTGCTCTCGGTGGTAAGCTGAGGGGAGACCTTGTTGCTGTCTACAGCTTCCTCACAGCGGGAGGAGGAGCAGGCACTGAGCTCTTCTCTCTGGGGACTTTCATTAAGACATAAAACTGCCTTCTTGAAATTCCAAAACAAGGGGAAAGCTGCTGCTTTGATTACTGTTTTTCCTCTCGTGGTGCAACAATAGTTTTATTTGAAGTTCAATTTGGCAGCACACAAAAAGTATGCAATACAAATTCTGTGGCATTTTTGTTACTCTTCAAGACAGGAGACTGCTTTGAGTAAACATTAGAACATAATTCAAATAACATTTGGCAAAAAACCCTTGGCATCACGTTTCAGTAAGACAAATTTAAATGAACAAGTCTGTTCGCCTCCTCCAACGGGCCCGCACCAGAAATCTGCAGACACGTTTGTAAATAGAGAAGCAGCATTAGTCACCTCTGCGGTGGAAAACGTCTGATATCGTGCACACATTTATCAGCATAATTGCATTGCAAAAAGTTACCAGATGGCACAGAGGTTTATATAGTTTTCAAATGAATTAAGGTTGTGGGAGCCCAGAGAGAGGCTGTTAAAAGGCAATTCTGTACATAAACTGTGAAATCTAAAGGAGTAAGCAAAAATATTCTTGTTGAGGGAATAGTTAAAATAATTACAAAATAAGTAATGGAACCCTGAGGATCTGATTTTTTCCAAACGTGAACATTAGCACAGTCTTGTTAACCTGCTGTTTGCAGGAATATAGTAAAATAGCAGCTGGAAAAATACTATCCCTTGCCTTAGAACACGCACAAGGACAGAACAGACACGGTCTGTCCAGTGACCAGCTCAGTCTGCTGGCGCAGCTTTGCTCTCTCTGTGGCTGGAGATCTCTGTATTGTTCTCACTGTTGGGGAGAGTGGTCAGATGCTGGGGTCCTTTAACCCGTGTTCCTGTGATGTGTCCTTTTGAATGTTAAATAAATCCTGCATGAGTGAGATAGTGGAGGCAAGGAGAGCTTTGACGGCTGATTCAGCAGGGAGGGAATGGTAGAGTTTTGGTACAGACGTGTGTCTTGTGTATGTACTGCTGTCAAACCACGAGGTATTTTACTTTATTTAGCTTGTTTAAGAGTTAGTTTGGATCTGAAGACACAGGCAGTGGGAACGGCACGTGAGGATGAGTGTAATGTTGCCTGCGAGTCATTGAGGAAGGCTGGAGTGAGAGAGTCCTGGCTGTTTTTCAGAAGATATCGGTGATACTTAGGTGTTGTGTGACAAGGACTGGAACCCCTGCGGCTGGCTGGCAGTCCCTCATTTGTGCATCTTACCGAGTCAAGGAGGTCTGCGTGTTCACTGGAGCTGGGCAATAGCTCAGGAACACCAGAAGAAAGTCTCGGAAACTTATTTTGTTAAAAATGCCTTGTAGATAGCTGGTTTATTGTCTTGGGGGACGAGATGGCGGGGGGAGCTGTTTCAGGCTGGAAGAGTAGATATGTGGATTATTGAAAAACTGATCCTAAATGCTGAGTAGATGCAGGAAGATATCTCCAGCCAATATGGACCACCAACTTTTTGACAGACTCTGTTTCCCTAGAAAGAGTAATGAGCGAGTGCATCTCTTCATTGAGTTGGCCCTCTTACTTTCAGTGCCCCACCTGATGGCTTACAATAGCTATATTAATACATTGTTGTATTTATAATTAAATCTGCAGTAATTCTATTAGGTGACTGCAGAGACTGTAAGTCTGAATGCAGAATCAGATAATACAGGCTTTTCCCTTAGTTTTTTATTTTATTGGCCTCTTGCATGTCTGAAGACAAATCGCTCCTGTGTCTCAGCTCTTTCACCTGTTCAAATGAAGCTAATGATAGTGATTTTCTACATTAAACACCTTCGGAGCGCTTGTCCAAGCTGCTACCTAAGAGTTAAGTATTACTGATTACTGAATTCCCCACTTCTCCAATGATCCCCGTGCAGAGTGTAAGCCTTGAGCACATGCTTCACTGGCTTCCTAAATTGAAATAGACTGAAGCATATGTTTAACACCTGTCTTTAATTGGGGACCTATGGATGGAGAAGAAGCCAGGAAGCGTTTTGAGGTCTCTGAATTCTAAATTTGCTCCTTTCCAATGCACACTGATATTCGTGTTGACTCATCCTCTGGAGGATATTATGAAACTCGTCTTTCTCAGCAGTCTTTTCCAAGATGAACCGCGTGCACCATCTGGACAGTTTATTAGCAAAACCAGTTTATGAATGTATTGAAGAGCTTAGAGTTAACTTGCTTCTTTCCTGACTTACTCCAAACTAGAAAAATACTCTGGCACCGTTTGTTGTATTTTGGTTTTTTTCAGATTGCATCCATATTATTGCCCTCAACAGTTCTATTTGTTAGTTGTTGGTTCTCAACAACCGATTGAGTAGATACCGGTTTGTTGTGGGGGCCTCACGTTTAGATATAGTCATTGCAGGGTGTGGCTCCAGTTCATCTGGTCAGGCTCCTTTTATAAGGTAACATCTTATACCAGATAATTATCTCTAGTTTTAAATTGCAGTGTGTGAAGTCCTGAATTGCTGTGTTTATGTTAGTGCAGTTTCAGATGACTCATGAGAGTGTTTCTGCCCCCCTTGCACAAGAATCACAGAATCACTAGGTTGGAAAAGACCCACTGGATCATCAAGTCCAACCGTTCCTATCACCCACTAAACCATGCCCCTCAGCACCTCACCCGCCTGTCTTTTAAATATCTCCAGAGATTGTGAATGGAGAATTCTAGCAGCTCGCATTACCAGTGGATATTGAGGGACTATTGGCTGGGCTGTTTGAAAGACCATTTTGTAGTTCTAGCAGTGCGGGGCTCAGTGATCCCACTAAATGGAGACTGGATCTGCACAGAGGCTGCACGGGATCTCACTTTAATCCCGTTACAGTGCTGTGCTTGTAAAGCACTTTGCTGTTTGTTACAAGCAGGCAACAAGGAGGCCGAGTTTGCAGCGGCCACTTACGCTTGGGAGAGGAGAGTGGTGTTAAGAGAGCTGGTTTGGGGCTTAGGTGTTACAGCAAGGCTCATATAATTCATTTCTGGGCTCCAGATGCAAGTTTTTGAAGAATTATTTGAAAATTCTGCACATTGTCAGCATGTTTATGGATTTTGTGTTAGCAATAGAGTATGTTTCAATATGGGCATTGCAATAAATTGAGATGAAATACTTGCACAAGGGGACTTGAGTGGAGCAAGGTTTACAATAGGAGGGTAGAAATCGTGTGTAATTTGAATACAAGTCCAACTAAATCAGGGCAGATTAGAACGTAACTGTCATCTCTGCTTTGAGGAATGACTGACGTGCTTGCTGTGTTTGCCATCTTTTATGAAAGGAGTTTTCTGCTGCCTTTGACTGTTTTGAAGGCACTGATCTAATTGTGAAGTGGGTAGAAACACAGAGGCCATCACGCTGCTTACTTAGCAAATGAATTTTTTTGCAGGGTTGCTACACAGAAACATAGTACAATAAAGTTTGTTAAAGTTGCTGTAATGTAACAAAGAGATTAAATGCTTTATCTTCAATGTGACAGCTACATTTTGTTCTCTAGGAAGCATTTTGAAGCATTTATTCCCTGCCAGAAAAATAAAAAAACCCCTTCTGATCTGACTCATTGAAGTTTTGTCTAAGAAATAGTAGTGTAAAATTAGTAGAACTCATCATGAATAATTCAGGATTTCTAATTTCATCTGAAGCTTGTCTTTACAAATTAAGTTAATAGTAAACTTAATGGTAAATACTGATTGGAATAAGATAATGGAATATTTTCTTCATAAAAAATTTAAATACTGGGACCAATTACAAAAATTAAGTGCAAGAAAGCTAACGTTCTTAACCTATTAATTTTAGTTATGGTTCTCTCAAACCATCCAGTGATGGACCAACGCGACAAAGAAAAATAGTATTGATTGCAGAGAATGGTTTGACAGAGGAGTATCTGGTGACAAGAAGTGGTCCCTTTGCAATGTGATCATTGAAACGACTCCATGACCTCATCTGGATTAAAGCGTTCATGCACTTAAACACGCTAGTTACGTTTTTAGAAGAAACTGGACCCCGCATGCACTAAAATATGAGGTGGGGTGAAGATACTTAGACACCAATGGCTCTGCAAACCAGACTAGCAACTCCCTGTCACACAGTTAATGAACCAGGAATCGATCACAAGCCTGGAAGAACCGAGGCTTTGTAGCTCCAAGATTTACAGTCCCTAGAGACCTGCTACTGAGCCCCTGTGGGAGGAGATAGGAGTCCATCAACATTCCAAGGAGCTCCAGCTACGTGCAGTTCCAGAATAAAGAATTCACCACAAATCCAAGTTGGAGTAAGCATGGCTTCTGGGATGGGGTTTATTTTGTTTAATTAGTTGTCGTTTTATAATGTTCAAAATACCACAGCTTTATATTTGAAGAAAGGGGGGAAAAAACCCCAACACTGAATGTGCTTTTTCAGAGAAATGTTGCCCTATGTGCTTCCTTCTGCTACATTGTGCAGCCCTTCCTAAGAACATTGCTCTCTACAACTACCTGAAAGGATGTTGCGGAAAGGAGGCCTCTTCTCCCAAGTGACAGGGGACAGGACGAGAAGGAATGGCCTCAAGCTCCACCAGGGAAGGTTTAGGCTGGACATTTTTTCACAGAAAGGGTCATTGGTCCCTGGCAGAGGCTGCCCAGGGAGGGGGTTGAGTCACCTTCCCTGGAGGTGTTTAAGGCACGGGTGGACGAGGTGCTGAGGGGCATGGTTTAGTGACTGATAGGAATGGTTGGACTCGATGATCCAGTGGGTCTTTTCCAACCTAGTATCTCTGTGATTCTGTATGATTCTCCTCTACAGTGGGAGGGCGTTTATCCCCCTGGTCACCATCTTGCTGTCCTATGACCCAGGAGGGGTGAGGAGAGCAGATATCAGTGAAGGCTGAGGCAAAAAAATTGTTAAGTACCTCAGCCTTCTCCTCATCTGTTGGTATGTGATCACCATTCCCAACCATCAGTGGGGTACATTCTCTTTGACCTTCCTCTTTTGATTGACGTACCTGTAGAAGCCCTTCTTGTTAGTCTTCACTTCCCTTGCCAAGTTCAGCTGTAGCTGTGCCTTGGCCTTCCTGACCTCATGCCCACACAACCCTATACATGTCCCAGCTTCCCTGTCCCTGCTTGCCCTGCCTGTGCAGTTCCCTCTTCTTCTTTAGCTTATCCAGCAGGTCTCGACTCAGCCATGCCGGTCTCTTCCCTTCCCTGCCTGATTTTCTACATACAGGGACTATAAGCCTGTATGTGAATGATTAGAAGCCTTAATTATTGGGTAGGTGTGTGCATAAATATTTATGTACTTACGTTATGCACATACACATAGAAGCTTTATGCAGAAATAACTACGGAAAATGTTCATATTGAATAATTAATATTAAATGAAGGTGAAAGCAGAAAACGTACTGTCTCAAAGTCATCTGCATAGCAAATGCACAAATAAACAAAAAAACAGGTTTGGGAGACCTACTGGTGAACATTTGAATTGTCTTTTGGATAGTCTGTATTCTGAGCATGTCACAGTAGCTTTTTATTTTACGTTCTCTGAGCCCTGCGTGTTTTAGTACTCAAACCAGCAGTAAATTGAGTGGCCAACAGCTCCTGAAACCCATGTTCTGTTACTTTCAGGTTGAATACGTTCCGAAATCAATGAAAGAAAATGTACAGTTTTTATACGTGTTTAATATATTTGTACAAGAAAAGGTCAAATGAAGTGGAACGTTTCCTTTTCAGCGATGGCACGTTTGCAGCGGCAGATGAGAGCGGTGTTGATCAGCTCAAGCCGAGACGCTCTGGCGCTGGGGAGATGTGTTTGTGCCTCAGCGAGGTGGGGATGCAGACCTGCCTTGGAACTAACTCGAATCCATTAACCTGTGCACTTAACACACTGCCTCTAGATTCAATGTGCTGCAGTTAATTACTTTTATGTTGAACTGGAAGTTTTATTTTGCAACAAGTTAAGTGTTACAGCCCCATTTTCTGTCAAGTGGGCAGTACATATGGTTGCAGCAGAGGGCTCTGTGCATGAATATAGATACAGAAGCACATGTTCTTAAGGCAGTAACAGCGGAACTGCAGTAGCATCCAAAACATCTGCTATCTAGCAGAATGGTTGGTGAAAAATTGTGTAATCCAACATCTAGTGTAGGCATGGAGTTACTGGAGCAGTACAAAAGCAAGTGAAGGTAACTAAAAGCTGCTGTGTGATATCGTTTGATACAGATTTAAACTTGTAACAGAACTTGCGCTAGGCATTTCATTGATTTTTATTTTAATGAATATTTTTGTTTGTTTTTATCTTTTCTGCAAGAAGAAAAGAATCTTCCAGTAGCTCAGGCAGCAGCAGGTTTCCTGAAGCCCCTGGTGATGGATGCAGGAGAAAGGCAGGCATGAGTTTTGCTGTGTTGTGTGACTTAGGATGAGCACGGTCTCATAAACAAAACTAGCAGTTATTGGCACAGGATAGTGGGTGTTATAAAATTTGTCTCAGATACTGAATATCTGAGTGGAGAGAAGTAAATTGAAAACATTCAGATCCTGAAGATTAGGGCTTCCGTGTATACACACCTCAGTATTTTTTATTTTATTCTCCTTGGACCGATTTCTTAGATTTTCCCTGACTTGACCGATCCCATTGTTCCTCCAGCAGGCAAGAGGATCATCAACTAAATAGCAGAGTTAAGGTGACTAAGGCGCACAGAACTTGTCTGTTACCTGGAGATATCTGAATGGCCAGGAGATCACACTGCAAAGTCTGTGTTCGGGGTGACTTAGCTCGATAATATCATGCAGTTGGTTGCAGTGTGGGAGGAGGCTGCCCCTGGCGAGGTGAGCAGCACATGTGGGTTTTGTGGCAGCTCAGAGCAGAGCCTTTTACATCTAAAAGTACAGGAAGGATTTAGGTGGAAAGAACAGGTAGCTGGCTGGGCTTTGGTCAGGAAAAGGGTATAAAACTCACTGCTTATTGAATTGCTGCACAACCTCTGGCTAAAAGAACAAGCTAGAATAATACTTCAAGAAATTCGTAGTCTAACCAGACGTGTGTTTTGTAATGCTCAAACACTCCAAGGCGGTAACAGGCTGATCTGGGAACTGCTGTATGGCAGAGCCCCAGATTGATGTGACTACACTTTTTAACAGTGTGTCAGCTGAGCTGGGTGCCCAGTGAGTACAAACCGAGATGCCATTGCTAAAGAGCTTCCGTATCCCCTTGGGTCAGCCCTTCTTCCTCTCCGTCCTGATAAGCAGATTTCCATGTGTTCACCCAAACCCCCTCATCACATCTACAGCCTCTGTTTTATTTGTAGAGAGGTGGGTGCAGGGCTCTTCTGCCAAGTGACGGGGGACAGAACAAGGGGGAATGGCCTCAAGCTGCACCGGGCGGGGGGTCAGATTGGACATTAGGAAAAACTTCTTCACCAAAAGAGTCATCAGGCCCTGTCAGAGTCTGCCCAGGGAGGGGGTGGAGTCCCCATCCCTGGAGGGGTTTAAAAGATGGGTGGATGAGGTACATAAGGATGTGGTTTAGTGGCAGATAGGTATGGTTGGACTTGATGATCTCAGAGGTCTTTTCCAACCTGGTGATTCCATGATTCTGTGATTTATTTATTGGTGTGTGAAGAAGGTTATTTTTGGAAAGCAGAGCATAAGTAGTGTTGCGTTCCCTGTGCCCTGCTGTTATTTTCTGTCTCAGAAGAATACTCAGCTCTATTTTTTACTTTCTTTATAGACCCCTATGCTCCAGCTGTTTGTTTTTTAACACCTAACATCGCTGTGCATTGCACTCACTTACGAATCAGCGTGCATCCTGAAGATCTACATTAAACCTAATGACCCTTTGTGTAGCCAGAGAAAATCAAATCAATAGGAGGACGAGAAGGAAGTGCAAATTCTATTTTCAACTTGAACGTAATAAAGAGAAACCAATGTATCACCGAGGTTGCTGAGGTGAAGTTAAACCTACTGAGGAAAAACCTGGGTGCTCCAAACCGAGCCTTAATGACAGGTTGATTCCTGAGGGAGTGGAAAGAAATAAATAGAGCGTTAGTTCCCCATTTTTACAGAGGCCCTGCTGCATTTTAGGTTTTGTTTTCCTGGCCAAATATCTGCCACTGTTAGGCTGACCAGACTGACATTTGTCTCTAAGTGTGAACAGGAGTTGTTCTGGCCCCTGCGTCTCTGAAAGCTGCTTGTTGTGTTGCAAATGACCGGCACGCACGTTGGTGCAGAAATGGCTGTGGTATAGCCATTACCAGGTATTACCAGGAGTTACCAGGTATTTAATGTCTCTGTTCTTCCTAATTTTGTGTATACGCATTCCCTCTCATCCTCTTTTTTTTACAATGCACACACACAAGTACATAAAATCCTTGTGTATTACGATGCGTGGTGATGTGCTGTGATGTCAAGATCTTAGTTTTATTGCTGCATTTCTCTTGGCTGGCAAACACATGCCATAATCCTTAATGTGTGTTAACGAGGCAGAGACACACTAATGAGAAAAAATCCTCTCTGCAGAGTACAAGAGGCCTTTTGGCAGCAGAAAGAATGAAACGATGTGCAGATCGGCTGGGCTGTTGTGCCGAGGGCATCGAAGGAACGTGCTGTGGTGGCAGTTGAGCTCTTGCGTAGCCCTCGTATCCAGTGTGCTGGGGTGGTGGGTCAAAAGCAAGGTAGAGCGACTAGGTGTACACTTTTTTTTCTAACCCAGCTCTCCCCTCTTCAAATGCGTGGCTGGTTTATGTTGGATTGGAGTAGGAAACCCTTTATCAAAAAGACGTGTAGTAGAGAGGACAGAGGGTTTGCAGCTCTGCTGTGGAGTTGAACTTTTGTTCTGAAATGGGAGGGTCTGATTTGGGGTTTAAATGAAAAGAAGCGGGAGTTTAAGATTAAACTGCAGATGTTTAATATACGAAAACTTAAATGATACAAACAAATGAAAAACATGGATGTGAGACTTCGCTGTGCAGAATAGCTGATGCAGAACTGTTGCTTTATGTTGTACCAGAACAATGTCTTGTACCGTTCTTGCCAGCGCTTTGCTGTACATCAGAGAATCTTAATTAACGCCAGGAGAGCTGTTCCTAGAGCTCCTCTGAAATGTTGATAACAACAGACTGTAGTGCTCACCCAGGCCCCGTGACGGTCCATGTTCTGTGTTGCTCCCCAGCACACGCGTTCCTGCTGAGAAGGAACTGTCAGCACAAAACTAATTCTCCTCTGATTATTTATTAAATTAAAAAAAAAAACCCAAACTGAACCCCAGAAACTGAAAGTCTGGGAGACTGGAGGAGGAACTAGCTCTGCTTGCGCATGAGTTTTGTGGTGTGTGTCAAATGTTATCTTGTGTATATTTTTCTTAGGCTTATCTTTAAGTTGTTGTGGGGATGTATCAAAATGCTTTGATATTTGGGAGGTTACTGAAGAATGATGGTTTTTTGGCATTCTCTTTCTTTTAAGCAGCTGTAGCTCTGTTTAATCCTCAGTCAAACTGAGCTTGACTTAAGCAGTGCAGCTGTGATTCTTTTAAAGAATGTAAGATATGGCCCTCAAGACCTTCCACATGCAAAAGAAAATGGTGGCTAGAAACATTGAAATCTATTTGTATTTCACATAAGATAAACACAGGTATCCATGGTGATTTTCCGGGGGAAATAGGTTTTTTTTGATAGGGATGTGTAAAAACTGCATTGATAGAACTCCAGTTTCTGAATTTTAATCTGCTCTTTATGTTCATGCTATGCTATTCAGTGCCGATTTTACTTGGAAAAGCACAGATTTTTGTACTGCACACAAGAAAAATATCCTTTGAATTGGAGAAATATGAAGAGCTTGATATAGCATAGTGTGGCATCTCCTAATAACTCTTTCTGGCTGAGAGGTCCTAGTACTAGAGATCTGAAGATGCACGGATTATTTCAGTTGGAATTGTTGTTTTGACCAAACTAAAGTTCTTGGGGATCCACAAAGGTTTGTGTCTGTTTCTGTAGAAATAAAACTCTGAAAGGCAACCCGGGGGGGGGAGGGGGGCAATGTAGTTTTTTTTTAAAAAAAAGAGAAACTCTACCAATTGTTTTGTTTTCCAATTGCTTTGAAAATCAAAACAAGGTCAGCCCCTAGGAAAATATTTTATATGAAAACAAAGGTGAAGAAACTTCTTTTAGTCCAACTTTCCTACATACTCAACTGGGTGCAGTTTTTCCTCAAAGCTTTCCTAGTACAGTGTGTGAGGAAAGTATCCTGTGCTGATGTAATCAGAGAGAAATTGGGGAGCTGATGAACTTGATGCATGTAATTGCATCCAGAGCTGGTATTTCTCAGAAGGGTCTTGCTTTCTCAGAAGGGAGTCGCTGCTCAGAGCGCCAGAGTGGGGAGAGCCTGGGCTGGAGGGCACAGAGGGTGTTTCTGGAGAAAGAACCGGGGTTCTGGATAGTGTTTCATGTTGACAGGATGTGTGTCTTTGGAATTACAATGGCTAAAAATCCCCTTCTTCCAATGGATGCGATTGTTAAGGGATCTCATTGTAGTCTGCTGAAATCTGTGGGCAGGCCTGGAGAGTCCATGCTGAGAGACTTGAGGGGATGAGGGGATCTACCACACACAAAATAATGGACTGGCTTGGTTTGAAGGGGAAGGAGAGGAGAACCCTGTGGGTGAAACAGAAGTATGGTTGATGAAATAGCATTTTTCCTAAGCAACACTATACTGTGAGTTTGCTCACTTTGCTAACGTACGTTAAAACTGCAGAGTTTTATTCTCCAGATCTAGAAGCAACTTCTGCTCTGAAAACCTGCCCGTTGGATGGGTTCTGCTTTGCTGTCTATCTGACAGCGTATTTTCCCATGGATTCGGCAGAGTGCGGGTTTTCCTGGATATACTTGTTAGTCTGCACCACTGTGAGGGGTAGACCTGACTCATAAATCTCTCTCCTTCAACTTTGACAGATACTGAAATATGACTCTTTTTTTCAGTTAATCTTTGTCCCAATGCTGTTCTTTTCTCTTCTCTAGTTTTCTTTTCTCTTTTTTCATTTCCAGCTTTCAGACACATAGGTTGAGTTACTTAGTGGGCAGAATATCTTTCCGTAATTGTACCTTCAAAAGCCTGTTTCTCAGCAAAAGCGTGTTTTGTATTTTGGTGTTTCCTGCCTGACTTCATGGCACAGGGTAACGTAGTGTAGCTGATGGGCTTGATTTAAAACTTCAGAGTGAACTTGCTGGAGTTTTATTGTTCTACAAGCCTGACTCTGCTGTCAGACACAAGACTCATGAAACTGAGTAGGACAGTTATGATGTTTATTAATTAATCAACGCATCATAAGAAATTAATGATACCTTAATTGACTAATAATCTGCTAGCAGTAGTAGTATTGATGCAGAGCTGTATTTTGATAAAGAAATATTATAAATGATATATATGAGCTCTATTAAGTTCTTGTTCTGTTTCCTCTCCTCCTGCACTGAACACTAAGGTACAGGTCTCCTCTTCCTTGCAGACTGATGCCCTCTTCCTTCACCTGGCTGCACAGAATCTTATGGGAGTGGGCCTGGTGGAAGGTTGTCCAGCTTTCCCTCATGGCCCTGGTTTTGTTCTGACACCCAGCCCTGGTGTTTGTGACACTGAGGCAGCCAAGCTACCAGCAGCGACCGTGATCCAAATGAAGGCGGCTCTGTGTCCCAGGACTCCTTTCTCACCCGGTGGTTCGCAGTGGCTGCGTTTCATCTGTTGTTTGTTCTTCGGACATAATTATCTTGCTTTACTCTCAACTCCCCTACCAAGTTGTAATCAAGCACTTGCAATTTCTTATCTTATGCACAGACAGCTTGTAAATCGGAGTGACAGCACAAACCATTTTGTGCTCACACCAGATCTCCCTGCCCTGGACGCTTCTGGTCAGCACTCCTGGTTCCCATCACGGACCTTCATTACCCTGGAGCTCTGCTTCTTTCTCACATGTTTGTAAGTTTGCTATCTTTTAAAGCAATAGTTAATAACTGTTTTTAAATTGATTAACCCTTTAATTCCTGTTAGATGCTGGTAAAAACTACCGTCATCATTTGTGCCCTTTAAAAAGGCCTGAAACCTTGCATGTTTGCAGTATATTTGTCAGAGGACTGGCTAAAAATTAAGTTGAAAATCAATATAGTTAAACCTGACTGGGTATATTAAGATCTCTGGGTAGCTTCTCTGATCTCTGTGGATCTGAATGCATAATTGTCATTAATACTGATAGAAGTTACGGGCTTCAGCTCAAGGACATAAGACCCAATAGAAAATTAATTATTCATAAAAGGAAAATTGTAATTAGCATTCCAGGCAGCATCTTATTGAAAATTTGTGACTGTTTAATCCCTCCTTTGGATGTAATGGAAATCTTTTCATTACATTTTAGACTGGATTCACTGGGAGAAACGGTTACATAAAGGGAATTCTTAAAAAGATTCATTTATCTTCAGTCTATAGCTCTTGTAATAATTAGCTGTTTGCTCTCTCCATCCATCAGCTTACTGGGACATGGATGAAGTGGGATTGCTCAAAGATTTATTTGCCCTTAATCTACTTGCTTTGGTTTTTACTAAAAGAGAAGTTCTGTTGCCTTTGATTTTAAAATATGGTGTATGTTTTTTTGAGGTTGACGGTGTATACTAGAGACTTAAGTGTTTGAAAGACAGGTATGGAGCTATTAAACTGTCCATAGTTGATGTACAGTGTCGATTGAATCCATGCCATTCTTGCATTTTAGATGGAGGGGGTTTTATGTAGGGTGTAATGAGGTTAAAGCTTAATTTGTATTTTTATGGATTTTTTTTTTTTAAGTACAGTTGTAACAGCTGGAGCTTGCACAGATTGTTTTCGGTCAGCTAATTTTTGTGACCAAGATCGTCCAACACTTGATCTTTTCCATATTGATTGGTATCAGTTTTGATCTACTCCTTCCACTGCACGGGGCACTGTGTGTGGCATCCATGGAGTTTTCTTGCTGGTCTTTGTAAAATCAGTCCATCCCTGACTTGTATGAGCTCGGCTGTTTGGAAAATGTAGATGAGGGCATTGTGAGTCCCGGCTCATCTTGCTTCCACGAGGTGATGTAACAGCAGCTGGTAATCTCCTCAGATTTGTACTTGTTCTCTTTCCTCTGACACAAACAATAAGCATGACGTTTGTATATATTCAGACTTGGCCAACCCATAAATCGTTCACCAGATAAAATCAGTTTTACATGGATATTTCTAAAGGTAAATCTACCATCACAGGACAGAGGCATAATGGAAAAGTTCACTATAGCACAAAGCTCCCAAGTGCTGGAACAAACAGAGTGCTTTGTGTGGGAGTGGATCTGGTTGTGCCTGCAGGCTTTCTTTCACTGTTGTTATGTTCTCTGAGCTTTAGAAACAACCTAACAAGCCACTCTAACTTGTCTAATTAAAAGTGTGCAGATGAATTTGTGAACGCAAATCCCAGGGATGGATTGAGAGAGATGGGTTTTTCTTTGCTCATACTCTGCAGATACGAACTACTGAATGTAGGAGGGAAGTGCAGTGCAGAGTCTAAGTTCTGGACCCTCTGAGAAGTCGTTGTAGAGACCTGTAATAGGAATGATGAGATCTGCATGAATGCAGTGTGAATGGGAAAGACAGGCTGTGGAAGCACCAGAAGAACCAGTGACACAAGGTTTGCCAGCACTTGGAGCCACAGAGATCCCAGCACAGTCAGGTAAAGGTTTTCAAGACCTTAAGCCTGGGAAGACAAAGGAGAGACAGAGTGAAATAATAGGCAGGCAGGAGCTGCTGGGCAGTGATGGAGAGAAGATAAAGAACAGGGCTGCAACCATCAGGCATCCAAATAAAGAGACAAAAGACAGTGAGTAAATGACTGACACTCTCTTATCTTCTTAGGGATAGGACAGAATGGGGAGTCTAAAGGTCTAGATCCCTGTCGGCTCCTAAAGGGTATGAAAAGCAGAAATGTACCCTCTGCTTTGTAAGAACAGCCCTGGAGATGTTAAACATTGATAGCTGGTGTCTCTTCAGCTCCATCACAAATGGGTGACTCCTTCGGTGCAGGTGCTTCTCTGCTTGTGAACAGTGTGGGCGTGAGAAAAGGAGAGCAAGTGGCTTTATTAATTTCTGAGTATGGTCATCTTCCTCTCTTAGAGGACTTCTGTTAAGCTGTTCTATGTTCATTTAGCTTTGTTGCCACAATATTGCTATCATATTCCGAACAAATTTTATTGCAGCCTCAAAAGTGGCCCTGGTGATTGTTAAATAATTACAGTTGTGATTTACTGTTGGGCAGTGGGTGCAGCACAGAGAGCTGGGTGCAGCACAGAGAGCTGGGTGCACCTGGGGCAGGTCGAGGAGTGATTCCTTTCTCTGTAATACCTGGAATGCACTTTCTGTGCTTACATCACAATTACCGTTAAAAGGTGTGAAAATGTCAAAAGCTTGGTATTTCTCTGAAGACAGGCAAAGCACTATTCCCTGCCCTCCTTCCCCTTTTATTCAGCTGAGCTATTTGTTGAGCATCTCTAATTACAATGACTTTTAAAAGACTGTTCCTGTTATAGCTCATCTTCTGGCTTGTTTCTCCCATTTAGATGCGTAACCACGGAGCTCTTGCTGTGAAAATGTATCAAATATGGAACTGGGCTTTGCTCCTTGATTATAGTTCTCCAGTTACACCATAATTACAGGTTATGATTACAGGTATCAAAATTAATTACAGCATTTCAGTTACACTATACCACGATGCTGTTATTTACATGGCATTGTAAAGACGCTGGGAAATACAGTGATAGAAAAAATGAGAAGTGTTCCTTTCACCTGGAGTCTTTGTTTGGGATTCAGGTAGCGTTTGAAGAGTGAGGACATTTGAAGAAGCAAGAATAAGAGCAGAAAACACCAAACATGATGCAGTCCACCTCCTGACCAGAAAAGGATGTGCTGGGTTTTGTTGTGTATATAAATCGGTGGATTCGATGAGGTTTGTGAACGAGGAATTGGGCAAGGCCAAAAATCTTATTTCAGAACCTCCAGTTGCTCAGAGGTAGCAAAAATCCCAGAGGGGCTGGCCTGGCGTTGGGTCCCTGGGGACTTAGGGGTGCTGGTTTGGGGTCCCTGGGAGCTTGGCACATTCCCTTCTTCAGCTTCTTGCAGGTTTAGGTGCTCTTTTGATGAAACTGCAAGTATATTCTTGTAAGTACATATGATAATTAAGTATTTGATGTTTAAGCATGGTGAAGACCATGGCATCCCTATATTTAGCATTTTATTTATGTTTCATAATTTGATTGACTTTTTTCCTTTATGTAATATTGTCTTGTTTGCGTGTGTTTTTTTTAAGTCAGCTGTCATTAAATTCAATGAGGATACTTTTTACTCACTTGAATGACGGTTACTGTCAAAACAAAATTTGTTAGAATCTATTTTACCTTATAATGAAACTCGTGATGTTTTATCTACTGCATAGCCAAGAACATTATGAAAATTAACTACTGCACCTGCTCAGTATTTAATATTCGCTCTTGCATAAAAATACCTGGCTCAGTTCAAATATTTTCCCCACAGCACCCAAAGGCTCGTTCTAAGGTTGCTTGGTAAAAGAATAGCAGTCGTTTTAACTTGGGTCCTCCTGTATTTAGAGGGCAGAAACAGCCTCAACTCAGGTTAGTCATAATTTGTGAGGTTCCAGTTTAGCAAACCCATTGAATGTGCTTTCTTGTGTTTCTGATGCTTTGTTGTATCCCCTGGAAGGTTTCGTGAAGAATCGGAGACAAACACAGGGTTCTTTTAAATGGTGCCCTCGCACCTCTATGGATACCAGCTTTGGTTTACGATGCAGTTTTCCCTCGACTGCATTGTTTGATACCGATAACATTCCTATTTTATTGTTAAGCTGAAATATTCTTCCTTATGGTGCATTGTTGAGGACTGCTCTTGTGTCTCTGGATTTGTGTGTGCTTTGCTGTAGGAAGGATGATTCCTTTTAATCTTTCCCCATGAAAACCAGTGGCTAGACTGCCCCTTTACCCTCCAGAATGCAGTTTCCCCCTTCATTTCCCCAAGTGCTCTTCCGTTTCTTCTGCTGGTGTGGTTTTCCTTCTTAAATTCTGGTAGCTGCGGGACATCTTGCATCTCTGCTGCCTCTCTGCAGCCTGGCCGGTGATGGGTTCTTCTGTCCATTGTTCCTTGGGACAGTTGCTGTGTACTCTTTTGGTCCTTAGCTACATGCATTTACCACTGCAGAGCTGCATTCCCTTTCTGATGAGGTTTTGGCATGGCAGCAGGCTTGGATTCCTGTGTTTGTTCGCCAAGCGGAGCCCTGGCTGTGTTGATCTTAACTCGTACCACCCAGCACTACACCTGAGGTGTGTCGTAGGGGTAGTAATGAGGTGAATTAAAAGAAAGAAATTAATGCCAGGGAACTCATCTCTTCCCATCATGATCTGAATCACACAGCAACTTCATTGGTTTTGCTCAGAACATAGAGATTTCATTCCAGAATCTTCTGTTCCCTCTAAAAAAAAGCCCTAAACCTTTTTTTTTTCTTATTTCTACTATTAGTAAGAGCTTGGTAGCTGAAAGTATACAAATTAACTTTTAATTAACCTCTCTTGGGGTTTTTGTGATGCCTTGTTCGTCTGCTTTTCATGTGTGTTGATGACAAGGGAGCATGGAGGTCTCAGGGGCTGGAGGCTGCAGCTCTTTTCATGTGTGGTTCATAACCAAGAGACCATCATTATCCCTATGATAACAGGAAAGGAACATTGGCCTCCGTTACCACCTCTGGTACGTTACATTTTAGGAAGCTGGAAAATGAATATACGTAGAGAAAATCTCACCTTCCAGCAGTGGCATGCCCTGGTAACTGGGCAAAATAACTTGGGGAAAGAGAGAGAGAATCACTTTCCTGCATGTTTTTAGTCCTGTGAGAAGATTCGAATTAGTTTTATGAGCTGAAAAATGAACTTTTTGTCCATAACTGGAAAATATTTTTGCTGTATTAAATGTTTTTTAAAGAAATTATTGGGACAGGTGGAATTTCTGTAAAATTTCCTTTCTTAATTCCTTGGTTTTCCCTTCTTTTAGTCTCCATTCTTGTATGAAACTTGTAAAGCAAATGGAAATTTTGAATGTTTTAATACATTTTTGCTGTAAGTCATCTGGTTCTTAAACCCAGGAAAACTTTATAGTAAAATCTAAGTTGCTTTATATGGAGACACAGACACATATGTGCTTGCACACACACAGCCTGGAATACCAGATGATGTGTTTCATGCTACAGATGCAATTTGATTCAGTAATGGAGCACTTATTTTCTCAAAACTCATGCAGTAACCCTTGGAAAATAAGGTTTTTAAGGGGAACAGTAAAGAGTCTGGTAAGAGTACTCCAGCGAAGTCATCGTCTTGAGGGCTCATAGGAGTCATAAGGCTTTCTGATAAATTCTCCTCAGTTTATTATATTTTATCTGTTTAGTATACTGAAGGAACTGTGTTTTAGAGGTCCCAATAAATCTTTTCGCTGTTTTTGGGAGCAGAACAGAGCAGGGAAGAGAGCTGAGCGTGGCACAGATGGGGACTCTGCTGTACCTGGGTGAGGAAAGCAGCCCTCACAACTGGAGGGTGGCTGTGAGACCCGTCCTTTCAATAAAATGAGTTGTTGCCCAAATTAAATTATGCACATGAAGAATGATTATAGGCAAACGCCAAGACTAAAAGAGATTAATTATGAGCCTATTATTAGAAGCTCCTTTCACATAATCTGATTAGTTTGCTCGTATGTTCATTTTTCCCCACATGTGTGGGGGCACTTTTACTAATTTTATGTAATTGAATACGCTACCGTTTGGGGCTTTTTATGTTGGCTCATTTTAGCTTTATTGGTCAGCATCGCATCAGTCTCTTCCTCTCCAAAGATGGATTTACTTTAGATATTAGACAGAACAGTTAATTATGAGGAGCAATTGATTCTGATAGTCAATTGTCATGATTGTCTCTGTTGGTACATTGGGGTTATTAAAAAGCAGGACATGTAAAAGGCTGAGTTTGGCGCTTTGAGATTTATCCCTTTTGGTAAATGAGCAGTTATCGCAATGCTATACAACCAGCTCCGAGTTCAGCTTCAAGTGAGGAACAGTTCGTTTGGCTGACACCGTATGTGTCTTAGGAATTATGCAGAGTGTTTCTTTTGAAAAAAATGAATTGTGCTGATCTTGGGATTTTAAGTGTGTGGCTTTCTGAAGACAAGGCTCTGAATTTGCAGGCTCACTATTTCTACCCTGGCTGGCATCCTCTGGTGGCCACACCATGGGTAGGTCTCGTGCAAAGCTCTCATTCAGGACGCTCCAGCTCATGGGTTGCTGATGTACCAGCAGCAGAGGCTGCTTCGTAGAGAACACCAACAGCAGCAGTGGGGAAAATGTTGGGAGAGTAATTTTTTTATGAATTCTGTGCAGGATATGGACATGATGAACTGAACTGGTCATTTGCTTCTTAGTGTATGGAAATCACCTGTAGTTGGTGCTCAAACCCAGGGATTTGGAGGGGTGGAAATCCAGGAATTCATAATTGTATCACAATTGTACAGGCAAGGGATAGAATTCCAGTTGTATTTTCATAGCTTTTGTTGGCACTTTCACCCTTAAACTGGAATTGCTTTTTTGGAAGTAAATACCAGGTCATCTAAATGGGAAGCAAGGGCTCAGGCTCCTGCGTGGCTGTCCTGGGAGCACTCTTTGTGCCAGCTGGGGTCCTGCAGGAGAGGAGGGGGCATGCGCAGGTTGGACTGGAGCTACGGGCAGTGAGGAGTTGCTGCCTCTTTAGTGCTTCCCATCAAAAGCACAGCTCAGCGCGGGCTTTGAAGGTAACTGCAGGAATTGTTCTGCCCTGCGTGAGCTGTTTGACTCAATATCCTGAGCCTTTCAAATCTCTTTAGTAATTCTTTTTACTGGAAACTGTCACTCCTGGGTTTGGTGCTAAATTCTCCTCTCGAGAACAGTAACAGTTCCCGGTCTGTAGAAGAGCTGCTTTATTCTGGAGCTTTTCCTTTCCTTGAGGCTGAAGTAGATCATATGGTGCAGAAAATACTCCTGTGAAATACCTCCACCCTCTTATCCTTTCCTTCCCTGCACAAATAGCAGGTCATCTTGTTTTGACTTACCAGAACGTGCATACTTGCAGATGGAAACGGCAAAAAATATAGCAGGGTTAATCAAAATGTAATGTATCTTTTTCCAAATGATTGCATGATTTGTTTTGTATTTGGTCTGATACAAAGTATGTGCTTGTATGTAGTTCATTACACCAAAAATGTTGATACTCCCCCCGATTGTGGTCACCTGGATGGTGCATTTCCTCCTGCAAAACAGTCTTTTCTGAAAGAATACCAAACAAAACCTTTGTAGCAATGGAGAGACCATGTCCTGCTGGGTTGGATGATGCGGCGGTAGCTGTCGCACAGCCAGTAAACAGAATAGCACTTTGGTAGCTCTCTGCTTTTCAAGTGCCATCAGCAGTGCAAATCCTAATGAAGAGGTGAGATTTCTCCAAGCAATTGGAGTTAGTGGGAAGAAACCTTCTGTCATTACCATCTTGGTCTTTGTAGTGGGTGTTCTCGCTGCCTAAAGAAGGAACATTGCATCTGGTGTGTGATAATGACCTGGAAGGAGAACACACAGGGCAAAACCCCATCCTGTCTTGTTAGGCTTCTTGTCCTCTGTTTTTATCTGCAGCCTTATTTCCTGGTTAAGTTTGGGGCCGATCTCCCCGTGGTTTTGTCTTGGAAAGACAGACTGAGCCTGGGCTTTGTTCAGGGCGCTTCAGGAAGCCAGAGGCTGGTTGTCCTGTAATTCCCGGTGGAACAGCTGAGGGAACTCCATGCAGGAGGTCAACCAACGAGAGATTTCTCATCAAGTTTAAATGAAAGGCACCATGTGTCGTTCTTGGACATGCAGTGCTACTTCTCTTAATTGTTGTATGCTGCTTGTTTTTTTGGTTTGTGCTTTGGTTTTTGTGTGCGTGCAAACTGAGCCTATTGTGTCAGGCAGTCCTTAAACATAGGATCTTAATGGAAATCTTGCTGGATAACAATATTATTCGCTATATTATATCCATTATATTAATTATAATTAATATCTTAATGGATAAAACCTACTTGCAAGATTTGGATGAGATGAAGTACAGAGCACATCCAGAAGAGAAAGGGCTAATTGCTTTCTTCATTTCCCTGTGCTCACTGTCCTGAAGGAGGCATTGCTGCTTATATTGAAGGGTCTCCTTGAGCTGAGGGTTCAAAGGGACTTTCGTCTTCTCCAGGTTCACTATATTATCTCACCATAGTGGATGCCTTGATTTCTTTTCCGTCTGCCTGGTAAAAGCTCTGCGTTGAGAATGATCCGTCTTCAATTTGCTGTCCTTTCTCATTAAAGCAAGAAAATTGCTTTTGTGTGCTGGCTTTTCAACATATTCGCATACCTGAATATATCCCCTGCTGTATCTGGGAATGAAATTTGATACACGGAGCCTCACCAAATTAGTATTAACTTCAGCTAACTGAGTAAAGACGTGTAGCAATGGCATAAGCTTCCCCAGACAGGAGGATGTGTGCTTCTGTACACGCTATGGCTCTCTGTGCCCACGCAGAACCCATACCTGTGGCTTCAGTCCTTACCCAGACAAGCCATCAACAGCAGTCCTTGCCTGAGTGTCCAGAGGCTTCTCTGCGATTCTGGAGGTGAATCATAAATGGTCTCTCTGCGGGCTTGTAAAATGAGACAAAAACTGGTGGGAGGGGAGCAAACAAAAAGAGAAAACTGGTAACTGCTGTCCTTGTGTCACACACTCTTGTATGTACAGGCACAGAACTGAAGTCCTGGGTGCCTGCGTGTCTGTGCTAAATGTTCTGATAAACAGCATGGGATTATTGAACAATCCATCGTATTGTGTGCCTCTTATTCTTCCAGCTAAAGCCTGTCCTCGGGATCGATGCTGCTGGCGGGGCTGTGCTGTGCCTTTAACAGGCAGGGCGGAACAGAGAGATCTCTGAAACTGTTCTGTGCTCGCCTAATCCTGAAGGGACCTGAGAGCTCCCAGGCATAATTTAGGGATTTCTGGGAGGCTGTTTTAATTTAATTTAATTATGACTGTCTTGTTAACTTCTGCAGCAGAATACAAAATCGCGTGGCGCATGTGCCCACGTCGAAGGAACCCTTGAAGGCTGTGATTCCACTTGACACTTATTTTCTTGCTGTAATGGAAACACCGATGTTATCAAATGACTGTTTTAAAAGTTGTACATTTTAAATCTTAGCATTTGGTGGGTTGGACTTTACCTTTCCCTGCTCCTCTGTGACTGTGTAACTCAAGCTGAAATGACCCGGTGGCTGAGGGGTTTTTTTAATCTGTCTGTTGTATTTGCTCAATAACTGAAGATAATGTATAAAATAATGATAATTCAGTATCTCTGGGACTAGAATTAACTTTGGCAGTATGAGGACAAAACTTATCACCAAAGAGGATCTAATCTTCAAACTGAGGGTGTCAAGAAGCAAATGTGTGGCTGCAAGGAGCATTACACTGGAGAGAAGCTTCATTGTAACGGTAAATATGACTTTTGGAACTGTTTTACACCACTGTGTTAAAGATGCACATCACAGCGAAAGGCACATGCCATAAAACAATGTGACTTCAGGAAAGATGCTCAGTTTTCTAGCAACTATCATAACTAGAAAATTCCCAGAGCTGGTAGGGATCCAGTGGCACTGGGGTTTGTTCTGTTTCAGACTTTGCTAGGGAAAGTGGAGCAAACCCTAGAGACATCCTTAGCTGAATGATCTTAATGGCCCTTCCAGCCCAAACTATTCTGTGATTCTATGACTACTATTTTAATAATTTGAGGTAATTCTAGGTATGCTGTTAAAAGATACTGGAGAAAACTTATTTTTTTATAACACTGCTTTCTTTGTGCGTGTTTGGTTTGGGGTGGTTTCTTGGAGGAGTGGTGGGTGTGTGCTCTGTACTTTGGGATATTTATAGGTGCTCAACGTCACGGTAACGCACATTTCAGTAGGAGTAGCAACAGGTTGGCATAAAGAGCTTCTAAAAATCTCATTTTCTGTCTAGCATTCGGTTCCATGGGTCCTATACTGCAGTCAGTGCTATTCAAGGAGGTTCCCTTCCATGCAGTTTGCTCTGCTTGTCTGCGTCTCTTCCACAGCAAGGGGAGAGAAAAATGAGAGGCAGAGATATTTTTTGTCAAAATGATTGAATATGGAATTATAATTGTGAAACCTCACAATTCAGCAGCATGATTTTTAGGTAGTGAAATACTAAATCTGTTTTATGGAATTAGATTTTAAGTTGATGTATCTAAAGGACATGATGTTTTGTCCTTACTGATGGCACAACAAGATAGAAGTGACGTTATTTAGTTAAAGGATGAACGAGTAGATCTTTGTGTTGGAGGCAGCAAATTTATCTTGACCTTTTTTTGTAGGAAACTTCATGCCCTAGAAAACTCAGCTGTTTGTAAAGACTCAGCTTGCTTTGGAAGTCCAACTGTAGAAATGTGGCAGCTTAGAGGGCCCTTGGAGATCTTCCAGCTCACCCATCAAATAAACCTTTTATTCCCCTTAAACCAGCTGTTGGGAAGCAGAGCGAAACGTGCTGTTCTGTGATGCTGATTAAAACAGTAATCTGGTGTCTGCTTTATTCAATGTATAAAGATGCGCTGATGAAACAGTGATAAGCGGTCTAATTACTGCCTCAGGTTAACAAACCTGCAATCAGTTCCATTTTCCACCCTGCTAGTAGCTGTTTTCCTCAGACTCCTTGAACAACTGTATTTTAATCTAACCAGATGTTTAATCGTTGTAGTTTAATCATTGCTAGGTATTCAGTGACAAGAGTGTTCTGTGACAAGTGTTCAGTGTTGAAGGCCTGACCTCGAACTCTTAAAATCCCCGGTTTTGATACAGGCTCAGTGTGTAGGGAATGATAACTCGGATGTTAATTCTGATTGCTTTAGCATCTCTGAACCACGGTGAAGTCTTTAAAAGTTGATTACGTTTCACAGAACTCCAAATGACTCAAATTGTGGGCTCGTGGCCATAGATGTTTTAATGCAGTATAAGATGTCAAATACTTTTGAGATGTTCCTTGATGTAGATTTCACCGCTTCAGTTTTTGTACTAATTTCTCTGTAAAACCAGCCCTCAAATTGATATTCTTTAACAGTATTTGTGTTTTGATGTCGCTGCAATTTTTAATCCACATCAATATAATGAATATAATCTTCTGTTATATTTCCTTTTAAAAGTCGTAGGAACCAACTCAATCTCTCTCCGTTCTGCTGACTTTCCATGGGGTTGCTTTTTGGTGTTTAGATGTGGACTGGGTACTTGTAATTGAAGAATTCTGTCTGTTCAGGGCAGCAGAGGCAATTCCTGATTCTTTCCAACTTCCCTTTTGAAGAAGCCGATTGTGTGAGCGAACGGCAGGATGTTGCCACAAAGTATAGCTGAAACGTGGTGTCATCGCCAACCCGTGTAAGAGTTTGAGTGTTCTCGCTGGCTCTGGCCGAGGGCTTTCCCCCTCCCCCTCTAGAAGAGCACATTCCATAAGAGTCAAAAGATCGCCCAGTCTCTTGTCAGAAATACCATCAATGCGACTGCATAAAACCGGACTTTTCAGAAGGAAAATAGGCGCAGAAGCTGCAACCACTCTCTTTAAAGCCTAGTTTAAAATATTAAGGGTACTATGCAACATACAGTTTCCTGTAGCCTGCGGACGGGGGTGCACGTCGGTGCTCACAGGGCGCTGTGGCATGTGGATGCCACACCATCCGTGGTCGATGAAGATCTTGTCTAAGCAGCCTTGAGACAGGACACTTGTGAGGGTAATTGATTTCCAAGCAGATCCATAAGGCTATGCCAGTTCTTTGATCACATCCTGTTGATGCCTTACACCATGATTTATGTTTTTAACAGAAATGAAAGGTGACATGTTTCTGGACCCTGAGGTGGGGTCACGCAGGCAGGCGCTCGGTGGTTGGCTCTGTTTCTGTTGAAGAACAGAGGCTTGGAAATGGGGCAGCGAGGCAGTGGTGCAATAGAAGCGGGCAGGTTTCCTAGGGATTGTTTGCAACAAAGTGATTGGCGTGGCTCTTGTTTTCAAGGATGCTGGCAGCAGAAGCAGTCCAGCAGAGGAAGCCAGACAAGAACCTCATTATTATCCCTCTGCCCAGGCTATGCTGGAACTTCACATCCAGGTGGTACAGGTTTTCCCTGCAGTGATGTGTTATTATATGGAATGCTGTTTGTACTTGTGGCAAACAACTGAAAAGTAAGCCCTTTTTGATGTAGGCTGTCTGCAAAATTCTAAAAGGGGAAAAGAGTCTGACTGACGCTTTTTTAGTAGGTGTATTTACTTTTTTTTTTGTCTTTAAAAGCATTGCATTCATTTTGATGATTGATTTACCTTGATTACTTCTGGAAACAGAACTAGCACTTATTTCATTATCTAATTCTAATCAAGTTTGTGCTGATACTCAGGCTTTGAAATCTAGGTAAATAATTTTAAGTTGCCCAGATAAAAACTGCAGGTAGCAATTCCAAATGGAATAAGTGGGTAATAATGGTTAATGCAACGTCAGGTCCTATCTACGTTTCTGATTTAATACAGGAATGAAAAATTATGAAGGCAGGAGGGATAAAATGCTAACTACTTGAAACCAACAGAAATTTTTGTCATTATGACCTTCTGGAAGGCTGTCTTGTACTAAGGGGCAAGGGTGGCTGTAGGTTGAAGGACACTGACTCTGCTGCGGTCTCAACAGTGGTTTAAGGTGACAGAACAAGTGGTTTAAGGCAGTCAAAAAAAATCATTCTCTGGCAGGCAGCTCTCCTGCTCCTCTCTAGCCTCAGCCAGGTGAAGTGGCTGGATGAAAACCTCTTCAGAGAGTGGGTGTAAACAATGCTTGTGAACAAATGAACCCCCCAAGATGGTGTGTGAAACTCCCCTAAGAAGGGGAGGTGTAAACTTGGAGCTCATGCTTCACGTTGGGATTTGTTAGAGATGAATATGTTGTAAGTATTAACATTTTGTAAATGCTGGATTCTGTGGGTTAGCTGTTTTATTGCAGGCATTGATCCTGGAGGTATAGTTCACTGATTCCAGTTAATTATGTCATTAATGAATCAATAGGCTTTTCCAATCCCAACGGGACTTTAAACCTTGAGAAGCAGCATTTTTTCCCTGCAGTGCTAAGGAATCTTGCAGTAAGTTTAGTAAATGTGCATAGAAAATGTGGCAATGTACACAGAGACAATAGTAATGTTTCTGGTTTTAAAAAGCAAAAAGCTGCCTAACACAAAAATGTCTGTGCTTCAGCTTTTATAGCTCGGCAATGGGTCTGAAAAGAAACCAAGTTCTGAGCATCATCCACTTTAATGCTGCGTCTTGTGAGCTCCACGGGCAGCCTTCAGTCAGCCTTTGCACACACAGAGCCCTGCGCGGCGCAGGAGAAACAGAATTCACTCAAACAGCTTGTTTGGTGGGGTCATTTTTTCAGAGGATCCCAGAGCCTGTTGCTTCGGCTCCATTACAGTGTACAGCGTGTGTTAAATTGCAGGGAGCAGAGATGGTCAGACTAGGAATTAATGTGAACAAAAATAAATTAATTTAAATTCCACATTTTTTTGTCACTAATTTTTTTCTTCCTATCAGAGTCAGTTACCTAGCAGTCAAATTTTAGACATTAAAAGGAGGTGAGAATATACTGCCACAGAACACAAAAAATACGAGCAGCTTTCTGTTTTTTGGACACTTGCTACAAAAGATGAAAAACCAAAATGCTAAGTGAACTTGCTGAAGAACCTCTTAATAAACAAAATGTTGAAAAAACCCTAAACAGTATGAAGTGTTCCTACAAGCGTAGGAATTATCTTCACCTCAAACCATGCTGGCACCAGTGTTTGTCCTGCGGAGGTCTCTGCCACAGCACAATTACAGTCAGTTTGGTTGGGTAGGTCCAGTTGAATAAGGTTTTAGTGGCATGAAAGTTTTGGATAAAAATAAGGTAGTTTTTCACCAAAAAAGATGTTCTTTGACTGTATGTCCATTGAAATTTAACTGAACTTATGTATGGAACAGAAATGCGTGTTATCTTACAAAATAATAGGATTTAATTTTTGAACCTCTTGTTTGTATGAGCAAGGTGTAGCGTTGGCTTTGGCAGCTGAGCGCCACTCCTTCCTGTAGAATTAATGGTGAGGATATTAAATATTTAATAAAATAACAGTTCCTGTTTATGTGTCGAACTTACAAAGTGCAGCTGTTCTTTTCAAAAACAGTTAATGCATTTTCTCCAGTGGCTTTGTGCTTCTTACAGGAAATAGGTTCCTCTCATCCCATGAAATAGTTTACTTGTTGGTTTCCAAAGCTCACATTTGGGGTTACACCTCAAATTGCATCAAGCATAGGAGGCACCTTGATGTGGAAAACAGTTCAAGAGTAGGCAATTTTAGTTATCTTTATTCTTAGCTATTAGTATTTTGTAAATCAATTGATGAGTGCTACATTCAGAGGCATGTTTTTGTAATTTTGATAGTTTTTTCTAAAGCAGAATCTTCTTTAAATCTTCCATTTTAAAAAGTGACAACAAAAAAAGCAAACTTTTGCTGTATTTTTCACTTAATCTTAGGAAAAATCAGATAACTCCAGAGCCACTCCAGTTATTACAGATTGCTGTGTGTTGCCAATTGTTCATACATATTAAATCTTTTCAGCTTTTATAAACTAAATTTTCTTTAGGTTTTGTTGGTTTTGCTGTTGCAATACCTTTAAAAAAGAAAATATCTGTCTCTCTAAATGACTTTTCTCTTTCTGATAATCCAGTTGATGAGGCAAATGTATAAAAATCCTACTAATGTAGGCTGAGACATGTCCCAAAGTAGCTTGCTTCTCTTGTCAGAAAATCATCAAGCACTTAATAATCCTCCAGCCTCCTTGAGAAACACATAATGATATTATGTTTGCACAGATAGATTCTGTTTAATCCTTTCGGAACATTGCATTAGGCTGGGAGTCTGTATTTACTCTTGTGTGTTTCCAGTTAGCAAAGGATGAAATTGGAAAGAGGAATTTAGGATAAATTCGCTTCTAATAGGAAACTGTTCTACAGAAACTTAGAGTGCATGTGTGATAATCGCTTTGAGTTCCAGTCCTATCTGTAACTAAATTCTTCTGGAAGATATAATTAGGGATGTGCTGCTTTTAGTCTATTTGCATCTCAGTTTGATTTTTCCCTTCCATGCGTTGACTTCCTCCAGGAAGAAGCGTCAATTCTCCAAACTCTGGGTGTGATGTACCTGCCTCCTTCTGTAAGGTGGAGGTGGGACTCACCTGCAGCAGCGACACACAAAGCTCGGAGGAGGAGCAGGTAAACATGGAGCAGTCCAGAGCAATCTTGTCAGCTTTGTAGGTCTGAAAGATGCTTACCGACTTCTGAAGGCTCTTGAGGCTGCACAAGTGAGCTGTTACACATATCCCAACACAGCAAAGCATGAAGTGGTTTCAGAGTGAATTATTATTTTTCTTCTCAACTCCATCTACAAACAGTGCTTTTTCAGTGTCAGACTTGTATGGAAATCATGGTTCTCTGCTGATATCGCATGAGTAGGGAGCAACCCTGGATGGGCAGGCGGGGGCTACATAAGATTCTAACATGGTATATCCATCATAACCAAGCACTCTTAAGTTTATTGTTATACTGGGGAAATCTGAGAAGAGTTGGTTCCCAGAGAACTGCAGCTCTTGGGAAGTTCAGACTGAACTCCCTCTGCCCTGAAGTGGCCAACGTGGTGCTAAGTGTTTTAAAGTCATTTTCTAGGAGACTCTATGAATTTAATGTTGTTCTACGGACACAACTCATGTTTTCAGTTGTGATGATTTATAACACAGAGTGGTGTTGTTTCCTCTAGCCGAATGACTGAACGAGAGCTTCATACAGTTGTTCAGCTGAAAGTGACTGGTACGGGTTTGGGATTTGGGGAGGTATCATAAGGATGAGGGGCAATGGCTATAAACTGGAGAGGGGCAAATTTAGACTAGACATAAGGAGGAATTTCTTCACCATGAGGGTGGTGAGACACTGGAACAGGTTGCCCAGGGAAGTGGTGGCTGCCCCATCCCTGGAGAGGTTCAAGGCCAGGTTGGATGGGGCTTGGATGCGGCTTGGAGCCCCTGATCCAGTGGGAGGTGTCCCTGCCCATGTTAGGCAAAACTGAGGGTTAGAGAGAGACCATGAAAAATAGTAAACAGCTCTTGTTAACATATTGTTATCGTGGAGTCTTGTCTTGAATAGTAATGAGCACTCAAGGAAAACAATAAAAAATGAAGAGAAAATGAAGAGCCATTTCTGAACTGACTGTATAAAAGCAGCGTAGACTCTGTTAACCTCTGTGGGTTAAACAGCCATTGGAGATGCTGGCTGGAGAATGATTTCTCTCCAGAGAGCCCTCAGCTCATCTCACTTATTGACTGCATTTGGATCAGGTACCAGCTTCAAGGGTTCATTGCCAGTGTTTGCTTTTTGGAGTTTCTACTTCTCCTGTCTCGTTACACCAGCTTTTAGATGAATAACTAGTTATACAGGCAGGGACAGTCCCTTTGGGCTTCCTCCACAGGTTTCTTGGAAAATGGACTTGTCCATGAGTTAGCAACCCTCCTTCTTTGTGTGTTTTTCCAGCACCACTCTTTTTTTTAATAACAAGAGAAAGTTAGATGTGTGAAAGCCAAGCAAACATCCTTTGTTATGAATGTTGGTAGATGAGCAGTGGAAAGGACAGACTGGATGAGATCTGATTTGCCTGCTGTTTGGAGGGTTTGTAATAAGGAAAATTCTTGGGAAAGTTTAATTTATCGTAAAGATTTGAGAAGTCTTTGCATGTAGTAAAATCATTGTTCTTTTTTGGGGGGGTCTAGTGACAATGTGGAACAAGGATCTCTGATTGCAGTACTTAATTCTTTTTAATCCTGTTAACTGTCTTCCAGAATGTATTGAATACATAGGTTTGGCCTTGCTCTCCATTTTTAATCAGAGCTCTATATTCACTTAAAATCTGTTTGGGAAATTTCCTGGGACAGCTTTACCCCGAATCCAGCTGATAATGGAGATGGATGAGGGAAGAATAGTGCCACACTGATGTGAGTAATAGCCTCTAAAACAATCAGAGAGAATCTCAAACACAAATGTGCTTTCTAATCCTGTTTTCTTTAGGATTGCATCATATACAAAAGGAAACAGCGCATTATTGAGGTGTATTGCATGGCTAACTCCAACCAACGGCACAATTTATCTTGTGCCATTAAGGCTTACACAAATAGACAGCATTTTCCCACAAGGGGAGTATTTATTTCCACTTGAAATATGAAGTAATAAGTCTAATAGAAATCGGAAGGTGTAACGTATCATAAAGCTATTGTGTGCACCAACCGAACTCCTGGTAAGCCTGGGTTTTGCATTCAGCAGCTCTGCTGTAAAGAATTTGCAATGATAATGGATATTCCAAGGATTATGATGGACAGAAAGGAAAAAAAATGCACTGTGGTTCATAGTTAGTGGTAGACTCGGTATGTGGTTTGGGTTTTATAAGGTATGTGAATTGTAAAAGAGATGGTAAATATTCCTGAAGTTTAACTGCAGTCTTAGTGATGCACTTGTTTTTGATGTAGGGAGACTGGGAGAATGAAGGGCAGGGTTTTTTTACACTTAGAAACTCAGAAAGTGGTTGTAGCAGAGTTTTGCATTGAGCAGTGTGAGTGGGTGGCGCGGCACCTGCTTGGAAGGAATGAAGTTAGAGATGAGAATTTTGAACCTAAGAACAAAATTGAGGGAGTGTTGTTACTCTTTAGGAGCTGCTTTAATTTCCTGTCCATTAAAACTTTTAAGGAATGGGCAAAGATTGAATTAAATTGATCAGAAATTATTTGGTTTATCCACAATCAGATTCTGTGTTGCTGTAGCAATCCCTCCTGGTACAAGATTTTATTTCAAATTCACTTTTTCCGCCTTGAAGTTTAATGTCTAGAACTGCATTAAAAAAATCTATATAAGGCTTTAACAATAAATTAATAAAATTGAAATAGCTCAAAATGTCTGCTGCCTCCCAGTGTTTAGTGGAAATGTGTTCATTAAGGACTCCTAGGGCAGCGTTTGCCACTGTCCTGTATGACTCCGTGGGCTTGTGCTTGTGACCCCTCTGGGTCACAGTTTGCTGCCGATTGCCCCGTGTAGCTGAGAGCTCTTCAAGGGCACCCGACTGACTGCCAAAAAGACAGAACTGGTGGCATCAAACCCCGGGTAGTGTCTGTCTTCTGTTCTTTAACTGGGGAAACCCTTCTTTGAGAGATGCTGTCTTACTCCAAACTGATGTATTTTTGCTTACCTAGTGCTGCATTTTATAAAACACTGCTTTTATATCTATATCTTTAATTATTTTATAATCCAAAATTCCCACTGCAGTCTTCATACATTTGAGATGAATCTAATTGTCCAAACCCTTTCCAGATCATGTGCTGCTTAGATTAAAAATAAAATGAAGTTCAAAAAAACCCACCTTTTTAAAGGATTTATTGCGGTGCTTATTACTGGATATGCAAAAGTGTGTGTCGTTTCCTCCAGGCTCACAGGCTCCGATGGTTTTACCTTGAAGAGCTCCATGACAGCTCTTTGCACGTTGTTTCAGATTTGTTGTAGTTCCTTCTTCCTCAGGTCTCCCGCTCCTGTCGAGCTGGGCACTTGCATTGCACCTCAGCATTACTTTAAGAAGATGATATTTTAATTTAATTCAAGCCCTTTTTAGGTTATCTTTACTCTCTATTCCCAGATGTGTACATTTTTCCTCTTTTATGGCTTACATCATCAAAGCATTTTGCTACTTGCATGAATGTCGTTTGTGTGTTTAACCCATGGCAGTTTTGATTTTCCTTTTCATTGCGACAGCAGCCGCATGTCAGTTCTGCTAAGAGGAATATTAATCATATCTCTGCTTATGCCAGTTCTGTTTCTCCACAATGCTGTGATTAACACCGTGATGATGAAAGCATCTCCCAATGCCGAACTGATAGTTATCAGTTGAATAGTTGTTTAATAGAATTGACATTTCTCTGCTTTTACTCAATATGCTGTGTTGTCAGAATATGGGTCAAAACGTGCTCTGGGTTTTGTGGGTGTAGTGAGAACAGCGCTATTTCTCCTCGATGCAGCAACCTAAGTTGACCGATCGTGATAGTAAATAACAGTTTACTAAAGTTGTGTAGGAATGAAAACAACCAGAACCAGTTCTTGCCTCCTGCATCTGTTGTTATTTACATAAGCGCAGTTTCCAGCACTAAAAGACATTTCTCGTTCGCCCGAGTTCCCGAGTTGTTTGCTCTGTGGAGTAAAGCAACATGTAGCATCGCGGTGGTTTAGGGGATCGTTAATTGTTGGGGTTCGTTTGTTGGGGTTTGGTTTTGATGTCGCAAAGACTGTTCTACTGAGTTCTGAGCCCAGCAAAGAAACCTTGCAGAAAATGCTGTTCTGTATGTTTAGGAAGGAACCATCGAGATTCCAAAGCTCAAAAGCATTATTCAGCTCTTCAGAAAAGTAGCAAAGCAGCCCACGTGAACAAAATCCGTTCAGGCTTTATTTCTTTAGGCAGGCTCGCCACTTCCAGCAGATACCTCTGGAACAAATGTACATTTTATTTACACGTAAAGAGTTTAAACCAATTGGAGTTTCATGAAACTTTGGGGAGACATATGAGAGGAGTTCATTTGTGAGCTGAATTATCAACTCCAAACCCATGTGTTGATTTCCATGTAGGTTCCTCTGTCTTCATACTTGGAGTAAGGGAAAAGCCAATTTGCTGCTTCTGTAACCACAACCCTGTGAACCTCAGATTTACTTAACAACCTGGTGAGGAGAGCTGGGAGAGTGAAGAGACGACACGTGCTGGAAGGTGGGTATTGTGTGTATCTCCTAGTCACTGTGCTGCCGTTGTTATAGGGTTCTTAGTTTTGGACAGATACATGGATCATTGCATAAATAGACTAAAAATAGGGACCTTTTTGGTGTTCCTAACTGCCAGAGTTAGGAGTGGCTATGTTGAAAGGCAACTCGCATTCTTCTATGAAGAAGTAACTGGTGGGAGAACTAGTGGAGAGGGGCTTGCATGATAATTACAGAATGGTTTGGGTTGGAAGGGACCTCAAAGCCCATCCAGTCCCACCCCTGCCATGGGCAGGGACACCTCCCACGGGATCAGGGGCTCCAAGCCCCATCCAACCTGGCCTTGAACCCCTCCAGGGATGGGGCAGCCACCCCTGCTCTGGGCAACCTGGGCCAGGGCCTCCCACCCTCATGGTGAAGAATTTCTTCTCAAATCTCATCTCATTTCTTTATCAAAGTTATTCTGGGCTCTTTCATGGGTATTCCTACACATTTGTTTGAGGGAGAGGCCGGGATGAGGGGTTTAAGTGTGCATAAAACACTGCTACTTCTCTAAAAGTTGTCATTCATTTGCAGTGAAATCTCGGGGAGAAGATGGTGAATTTGGTAGAAACTCCAGAATAGCAATGATGTGGAAGTTTCACTTTTAATTTACTGTGACTTCACTGACAACCTCTCCTTCTTTAACCTCATTAACTGGAAGAAACGAAGCCACTATCCAGGAGATAGCAGAGAGAAATTGATGGCACTTTAACTCCCTGCTAATACCTTTGTGAATGAAAGAGCGCGTTTGAAGAGAGAGCGCAGTAATCGCACGACAGATCCTGTGATAGTTGGGCGCTTTTTAATGGCTGGGATCCTCGGGGGTCACGACTCCACAGCTGGAGAAAAGGTAGCAGTTCTGGAGGGACACGAGTCCTCCTGCCTTAGAAGTCATCTTCTATTCCTGCATGACTGCTCTGTAATTGAGTTAAAAGAGCAGCTGTGTTGGTTCAATAGAGACGTTTTTATAGAGCGTAGTACCATTAATTCCACAGAGGAACAACTGTTCTGCTGGCAGAGCGATGTTACATGGTTCTGTCTTCCCAAGTCAAGGGTAGGGAACCAATTATAGCAGAAAAAGGAGGAGAAGTGTAAGGGAATGGCTAACAGCTCGGTGAGCTGCAGTCTCAGTGTCACAGAGTTAGGAAAACACTGACTTTGCCAGGTCCAGATAAAAACCGGGCTGGCGTTCCCTCCCTGTGGCTGTGTTCTCGTGGTGCCTCTCCCCATCTATCAGAGATGTTCTTGATGTGCTTATTTAAAGTGAAATCTTCTTTTCTCCTTAGATTATGCTTTAGCAGACTCTTATTTCATGCCAAGGGCTGCTGTGGCTGTTTAGAGTTTATCTTTTAATCCTGCGTGTTTGCTTTGCTGCTCTGTGATCGCAAGCTTTGCTGTTAACAATACAGCCAGCAGGAACAGCAGAGGCTCTGCTGCAGGTGAGCTTGCTAGAAAGTTCTCCTGGTTAACTACATAGCAATCAGAGTAAGGTTTTCTCAGACACAATTCATTTAAAGAAGGTAATTAATGAATAGGCTGTATGTATTGTACTTCATTATGCGCTTCGCAGTACTTGCTATTTTCTTCTCTTTTTTGTGTTTCTGTTCAGTACCTCTGTGCTTCACTCCTTTCCTACCGTCAGGAGACGGTGCTTTGGTGCTGTTCTCTCTGCAGACACCATGCGGAGCTCCCTGCAGAGGGCTGCAAACATTGGATGCGTGTCTGGCTGCTCCCAGGCATCCAGCAAACGACGACTTTCCTGCAGTGGGCAGAGTCTCTGTGATACTGGTGGCCACGGCCCTGTTCATCGAGAACGTGTCTGACCTCTGGAGAGAGCTCCGCCTTTGGGTGGCCCAGCAGAATATGAGGCACATGAGGCGACAGCTGTTGATGCAGCCCTCGCAAAGGAGAGTTGTGTAAGCCACAGGGAAACCTATTTCTAAAATGTTTCCCCCTGTATTTATGACTTTAAAAGTAAATATTTTATGTAATAGTTTGCAGTCTGCCTCCTCTACCTGAACAGAACTCCTACTCAATGGGAAGTTTGACTCCAGAAAGTTAGAGGAATAGCAGGGAAAACTGGGCTGAAATGATTTTGAAAAGGCTGTCGCTCTTTTCAGAGATAGATGTAACACACTCCAGAGGGTACAGTTTCCCTTTATGAAACATGCATGACTCGTATTAGCTGCTGTTTATTGTGCCTGCGGTGAGTACTTGAGTGGTAACTGAATAATTTAAAATTGCAGATGTGAGTCATTAACTCTCCTGTCTTCTAAGGTTTCATCAGAAACTGACCTCTACTGAGTCTGCAAAACAGAGGAAAAGGAACAATGAAGCTTTGACTGGTGCTTCCAGCTATTTGGTAACCAACTTCTGTTCACCTCTTTGATAAATATAGGTGGCTTGGGAAAATAAAATATTATTTTAATAGGATTTCTAGAACCTTTTATCAAAAGCCTGGTCACACCACAAGATGTGCAGGAGAGGCTGATCAGTCTTAAAAAGATTTTAAAATATTACCTGTAGTTTGGGGGTAAAAAGGCCTTTTTTAAGTTTCTGTGTGTGTAGGTGCTGGTATTCACCATAGTAACAGGGAGCACCAGAAAGCTGAGATAGAATAGCTTTTTGAGTTCTTATTCTTGTGCTGGTGGAACATGCTTTAGAGGCTTGATAAAAGGCGTGATTGTTGTGATCAACACCTAACGCGTGGAGGTTTCTACCCCATAGTGTGTGCAGTAACCTAAGTGGAAACTCCCTCTTTGGGAACAGCAGCCGTGACCGCCCTGCGCCACCCTCGGGTTTGGCTGCCGGCTGCCTCGCGACCATCAGCCCAAGTGGCCTTAGGGCTGCCGGGTGGTTCTAGGCTGGTTTGTGTCTCTGGATGGCCAGTGTCTGTCTGGGAGGGAGTGAAGAGGCTGGGGAAGTCCTGGGACACTCGGCGTGTCGGACGTGTGAGGGCAATTGCCCTGTGAGATGCTGCGCACCCGGTTTCAGTTGCCAAGTGGTGACAGCGAGGCAAGGCCGGGCTGAAAACTTCCCAAAGCCATAAACACAGGTTGCCATACGTGCTCTCATGTTGCGCTAAGGCGAGCGCATCCTCAGCCTCCTCCACAGGCAGCGCTGGTCTGTGCTAACGTGATGGGCGCTGGAGACAGGTGAGAGCACGTGCTGGGAGATGAACTTGGGAGTTGCCGTTCTCCTGTGACTAGAGGGAAAATAACCCTGCTCTTGGTTCTCACAATGCAGGCTGTGGGGTGTGTGCGCTGCGGTCCGGCTGTCGGAGTGGATCCACTGAGGCCTCCTGGCTGGTGCTGAGGAGCTGGAGAGACTCAGAGCTGTGAGTTATTAGCTGGGGGCACAAACCACGAAATAAGCACTCCGGGGTAAGAACTGCTCTGAATTTCATGCCGATTCACGGTCACGTTGCTCCTTGTGAAAGTCTAACAGGAGGGATATGTGAAAATCAAATGTAACCGTCGTAAGCAAATCTCCCAAGATCATTATTCTGGGATCTCAGGGGGTGGGTTAACACTGTCGGCATTATCACCCTGATTCACAGAAGTGGAAGGCAAAGGACAGATGACATTTTTCAGTGTGCCTGTTTAAAAGTAAGATTCCTGAATGCCTTTAAGCTTGACAGCTTGTTGCTTTATCCCACAGTTAGGGCGCTGGGTGTGACGGAACAGCACCAGCTGCTAAAAGTAAAGATTGGGGATTTATCTTCTGAGAAAGGGTTAATGGGCAAAAAGACTTGCCATCCTCTTGGTTTTTTTTCAAAAGCAGGACTAAAGTGGAAATTGTTTTAAAATTATGGCTTTGGTAAATTATATTCCTGTAGTTAGGTTACTTTGGAACTATGTACATATAAAATAATACACACATAGTGTTATGCACATACATGTCTGTAACTAGTCTGCATTTACCCGATCTAAGCCGATTGTTGTTTAACCATCTGTTAAAAGGTTGTTGTCTGTTGACCTTTACAGGATGTTCTCCTAGAGGTGGTTAATCAGAGCAGTAATAGATTGTGTTGGCACTGGTGTTGCTCATGTTCTTGGGCTGATGACTTGTTGCGTTGGGTGTCAGGATCTCCTGTCCCTGACCACAGATCCCAGTCTCATCAGCTTCCTTGCCCCAAACCATCCCCTGACATGAGACTAACCGCAAAATGTGACTTTCTGTACCAGGTTCTTAGTTCTCGTTAAGATTTTTTTTTTAATATGAGTAATTATGTAGTGAGAAATGCACTGGAAGGAAAAATAAGCAGGCTTTTTGCAAAGCAAAGGCTCCTGCGGGATGTGCATAATGTGCAAAGTCATCTCGATGTGCGTGGCCCAGCCCTTCAGGCAGGTCGCTGCGAGGCCCTCCGGCAAGAGTAGCTGAAGGGCACAGCAAAATCTGCAGCTTTTAATAGGTGAAGTTCTGGACCAAAATTGATTTATTCTCTTAAAGTTCATACCTTACTGTCCTGGAAAGCAAATGCTTAGCTATACTTTCTGTTTTTAAGACTACGGTCACAAAACAATAAGGAACAGAAGTGTTACTGCAGGTGAAAGTTGGCTTTATTATACATTCCATGAGTATTCTGCTCGTACAGACACCCTCATGCGGTAGCTTTATACTGTGCTTTATAGAGTTGGAAAGCTGGGAGGCGAAAGTTTGCAGCAATTAATTTGTCTGTAGTTCCACAGCGGGTTGGAGAGCACTTGAGTCATTGTCTGCTTGTTTACATAGATGTGAGCTCCGTAAGAACCTGGGAGCAATAAGCAAAAACCCAACAAACAGACTGAGGAATGAGCGGGTTTCGGAGAGGCGGGAGCAGTCCAGCTGGTTTGGAGTACGTGGCAGGGTGGGTACGTGGGACACAACAAGGGCCAGAGCTGGGGACTGAAGGGGTTTGACCCATGAGGAGCTGCTGTGGATGCTGCCATCCTGCTGAAGGTATTTGGTGTAAGAAAACCAAGCGATGCAAAAGTGAAAATAGCTGTTTCATATGATGAGTGCAGGAAAGAAGACTTTTGGAGCTCTCTGCTGGTTGTGACCTTCCCCACATGGAAGAGGTGGTTTCTCAGCAACTGAGGTGATTGGCCTGGTGCTTAGAATTGCCAAATGTACCAGTAATGGTAGATTGTTTCTTGTACCTTTTTGTGGTGGAATCTGCTACTGTAGGGGCTGAATCTTGCAGGACATTGGGGTTTTTTGTGACACATACAGACGCACAAAAAATTTCAATGTTACAGCAGCTTCAGAAATTTTCTCCCCTGCCTTCTAGCAGTTTAAATGACCTAAAGATAGCAAGTGATACCACTTAAAACATAGTGAGTGATGCTTTTTGTCTGAAACCCAGAGAAGTCAGGAAAAAAATAACACCCCAGGAATTTATCTAAAGCTTGATGTGAATCAGAAATGACTTCTTGGTAGGGTGGGTGTAACAGAATCCATGGTGAAAATGACCATGCAGTAAAAAGATAGTCGTGCGTCCCCGGAACAGGGAAACAAGGGAGTGACCTGAATACTTTATCATCATTCCAAGCAGAGCGGTGTTTGGTGTCTAGGGAAAATTTTCTGTTATATACTATGTAAAGAGCTTAACTTCAAGTAGAACATTGTACCTGAGCAGATGGAAAATACCTCTAAGTGCTTAGGAGAATACTTGAGCATTTCAGCATCAGCCAGTGTCTGCTGTTAACTGAACGGTGCTGACACGTACTATGTGGTAGGATTGCATTGTATTCCCTCTCCGTTGGTTCTGGATAAGTTACTGTGCTTTTATCTTCACGTGGAAAGCACAGCTTCTAATATACCTGGGGGGCTTTGGCAACAGCTTCCTGTTTGTTGCAACAGTAACGTAAAAACCAGCTGGTTCTTGTAAGGATTTATTGATAAAAGAAGAAATAGGAGCAAGTGTGTTTACATGGGTAGCGAAAATGCAGATATAGCATATGTCACAGACCGCTCAGTTGAACATTAGAAACGTAGCCCCGCTAAGGTTATTAACCTCATAAATTAGCTGCTATCTTATGTTTAATATGTATTATGTTTGAGTTTATAAGCATAGACTGAGTGATGGCGGAGGTATAGACAGAGAGCCATGACCTGTTTCTGTTTACCTGACTGTTCTGCTAAGCCTTCCCACTGCGTTCTTAGCTTTTTCCTTCGCTTGTTTTTATTTATTCCCAGTTGCACTTCCATGGACTACTAAAATGTGTTATTTTCAACCATATTTATTTTTCGTTGCTGTTTAATTCTCCTAAATATTTATAGATGGCTATATTCTCACTCCGTAGGCGCTTGGCTAATCTATACAAATTTGTCTCCTTTACAAATGATTCCTTGAGCTCCTTGCCAGATTACACACAACGGAATGCAAATTAAACACGCTTCAAACCTTATCAGTCAGCAAAGCAACAACAACAACTCGTCATATTAAAGTGCAGCGACTTCGGTCGAGACTGGAAACCAGAGTTATTCAGGAGAACTCACGAGCAGGTTGGCAAAGCAAAGCGAGTGCCCGTTGCGGCTGCTGAGCCCCCAGCGCGGCGCTGCGGCCGCTGCTGCTTGCTCGGTTTAGACCTGCCCGCTGACTGGAACCTGCTCCAGAAAGGTGGGAGTGTTCTAAGCAGGAGGCAGCCCTGTGCTCCGGGATCAAAGGCGAACGTGTAATACAGAGAGACGTGTGTTACAGAGGAAACGGGTGTCTGTTGGCTCTTGGAATGATACTAGAGCTGGTGGTGCTCCTGCCTGAGGGCAGCCCGGGAGCTTTCTAGTTATTGAGAGCCTTTGCATTTAAACAAACCCCATTGCAACAGGAACACAATTATGGAATTCAAAAGCTTTTCAGAATGTTTTATTTTCACTCCTGGTTATTCTGATCCTTTATCTGCAACAGCAGCAAAATGTAACTGTGAAAAGTGTTTGAGCTTTATGAAGGGTTTTTTCCCCCTTCTGTTTAGCTTAAATATACACACGGATTTTGAAAGTTTGGAGGGTTTTCTTGCTAAACACATTTCCTAGAGTGAGGAAGAAGAAAAGTCCCTGATTTTTGCTTGCAAATATCCACTGCAGGGGTAGGTCTGTACCAGTACGAGTCATGCTTAATTACATAGTGACTATCAAGCTTACTTCTTGAGATTATCCCTTCTTAGAGTATTTGGGCTTGATTTGACTCAATATCAGTTTAACTGTGCTGTAAGTGAAAGAAAAGTTAAGCTGCTTCTTGATGTTTAGGAGCAATGGGGCAATGTCAGCGGCGTGGAAAGAACATCTGTGGGCAAAATCCCTGCGATCAACAGGACTGCGCCGCAAAGCTCTTGTGGCCTTGGATCAAACCTGTCTCTGGAAGTCAGAGAGGAAATTTGCATGCACATCCATTTGCTCATGCAGAGTCTGTTCTGTGTTCAGAATAAACAATTCCACACATCAGCAACTGTTTTCATTTGCAAACGTGGGTTCCTGTGCACGTGGATTTGACAGGAGCTTTACGAAAGATGCTGTAAAAGCAGCCAATAGCACCCCATTTCGGTGCTGCTCCGGACAATCGTCACTGCCATAGTTGCCTGACAGTTAGTTCTGAAGTTGCATGTTTGTAGGTTACCTAAAGTTGGCTTTGGAATTCTTCTCATGGTGAAGAATTTCCTTTAGGAGCTGCTTGTCTTCCTTTAATTATCTAGAGGACTCAAGGGACATGAATTTTACCTTTTCTCTGGGGATGAGACTGGTAGTATTATTTATATTGATATATTATATATAGATCTATTTGTATACAATGTTTTTCTTTCATTTACATATGTTTTCATAGAGGACTGGAATTTCTCTCTGTTGGAATGTGGGAAGTAGAAGGGAATAGACCAAACAAGAAGGAGCACAAGAGAGACTTTGCCTTGGCGTGGCTGTTTGTTTTCCTTCATTGCCACATAGGAAGTGGAATCTTTCAAAAGTGATAATTGTGCAGTTTTTTGGCAGTGCCATGTGGCAGACTGTTTTTTCCTTTTGGACAAAGGGGTAGGGAAGTCCTGCATCACTGGAAAACGATTGGAAAGAGCAATCCCTCCCAGTTCCCCCCTTTCCTCCAGGGAACATGCCGTTTGCTTCAGGACTGTGACAGCAAGTGCTCCAGGTGCCTTGGTTCACCCTGGGTCGCTGATGCAGCCGGCGAAGAGGGGAATCGCTGCTCCCGTGAGCCCTTCCAGAGCCTTCAGCACAGGCGCACCCGGACCCATTGTCCACAGGAGTGGATGGAGGCCAAGTGGCAGCTGAGCCCCAGTCCTTCACAGATAGGTTCAGCTTGGATTCAAATCCATAATTATGAAACAAAGCAGCTTTTTCTCAGTCAGCTCACAGCTGCAGTGGTTGCAGACATCACATTTATCTGTGTCTGTGCAGCGCCACAAACTGCAGCAAAGAGGGGCTTTATGTAACTTATCTTCTCCTCTCTGTTTGCTGGGAGCACAGAGGCTGAGTTGCATTTGTCAGGGGCTGACAGAGCGAGCACACGGATGTAGGGACTCCTTGTTCCGGCACCCAGGAACATCTCCATCCTGCTCCATTGCTCATACAGCCTGTGTTGTGCTTAACGACACTGTTGTAGCCATTTGGGTTTATTATGCAGAATAGAGGAGAGTGTTGAATTTATCGTGTTTGGAATGGGCGCCTCATTGTATTTAACATCTTGAGGACAGACTGGAAACCCTTTCACTCCTCAGGGCCAGCAGGAAGCTGCTCGACAGCGCCAAAGCTGTCCCAGCAGATGTTTAGTTCGTTTTACACACGGGGCTCTGGAATGTCATGGCCCGTCCTACAAAGGCCTGGGAGTTGGCTGAACATATGCAGGCTCTTGCCCTGCATAAAGCAGCCTAATTCTCCTGTGAGAAGGAGGCAGAGAAGGCAGAAAGGGAGATAACCTCAAACCATATGGTAACTGCCATGAGACAGATGCCTGCATGGCAGAGAGGGCGTTAGATGTTCCTAAGAGAAAGGAAAGATCTTGGCTTGCAGCTCCTGTCTCTGCTCAGTACGCGCTGCAGGGATCGAGGGTGCGGTAAGGTGTAGGAAGAGGGAAGCGTAGGGATGGTGTCCTGTTGTGGATAAAATACCCTGCAGCAGAGCATGTGGGGAGGCTGGGAATGCCGCTGCCTTCCGCCATCTGCTGCTGGAGTGGGTCCTTGGAAAAACTCAAGAGCTGTTGGTAGAAAGGGGCTGGGGGTGTTATTCTGTTTTCTGATTACACCTATGGCTTCACGAAAAATTGTAAGTTGATTAAAGAAACACCAAGGACACTGGATGGAGAAGCTGCCGTGAGCAGCAGTGTGGAGTTCTGGATGGTTGGGATTGAGGGGTTGGTGTCGCGCTGGCAGAGGGTGAGCAGGCAGCACTAGCTCTCACTGTGTATTTATATCTCACAGGCTCTCATTGTGTATTTATATATTTTTATATTTTAATTTTTTCATAGGAAAAGACCCTTAGGTTTATTGAATCCATCCATCCAGCCCTGCTTAAGTCTGCCACTAAACCACATCCCCAACTACAACATCTAGATGCTGTGTTAATCATATAGTCTTGGGGTTATTTTTGTGTGGCTTTTTCTTTTTTTATGATAGTAAGCATTAGAAAACCATAAGCATCTAGATCAGGTAACTTCCTTTAATTCTAAACATGTATAGATAAAATTTCCACAGCCTAATTGCATCTCAGTTCAAATGAAAGGAGAGTCCACTTATCCATGTCTTCTACCTCTAGGATATTTTTTCCTTCCAAATGCATCAATAAATTGGCATGAAACAAGTGTTACTGTTGTTTTACTCTACAAATACTCTGCAAGACCACCTCTGGTTCTCATGTCTTTTCTGTAGATGTTGATAGTTGAAGCTCTATGTGGTATAACTTTTAAGATAACAAAAATGTCTTAGTGATTCCATGTTGACATCAATTCAAAATTGCCAGTAGCTTGATGGATACAGGGGTCAGAGAACCTGGGTTTCCAAGATACATCCCTGTGTAAGACAAAAAGTGATTTCTAACACAACATGGACTTGTCTCATATTATATAAAAGCCCTGAGTATGTTATGCCATCTGCATTATAATTGCAGGTGTTTACCTTATTTACCATTGTCCTTCAAAAGCATCCTAGAGTTAAGCTCAAAACCTGCATTGTCTCTCTTTCCCTCCTCTTTTCCATTGGGTAATGATGTTTTTCAGTGTTTCATGTTTTCTGGCAGGTTGACATTATGCAAGTTCTGGAAATCTAGAGGTAAAGATCTTTGGTTTTAGTCCTTTAGTCCTTCCATGTTATATCAAGAGTGGTTACTGTGCCCTAGATAATAATTAAATTGTGTGGGAGCGTAAGGCACAGTGGCAGTGAGAGCTTGGATAGTATCTCCAGTTTCACACAGGGAAGCTCCAATGTCTGAAGTTCTCCTGTGGACTTTACATAGACAACCTGCAAGAGAACCCTTCCAACATGTTAACACAACCTAACACAACACAATGTTTTCTCTTCAGCAGCATGTTGGTATTTTTGAGTGTAATTGGGAAGATCTCACCAAGAGATATTGTGAGAAATAGAAATGCTGGCAGCAGCCAAGCCTGTCCGTTTTATTTGCATGGTAATGGTTTTCTAGAACACAGTGAGGAGACCACACAAGCCTGGCTTTTCAGCTCCTGGTAATGTTTCCCTCTTGTGTTTTCTTCTGAGTGTGCTTTAAAAAAACAAAGCCAGTGCTTGATTAACAGCACAGGCATGTTGTTAATTGCAGCACCAAATATTCCTGGGGGTTAGCTGAGGATCCTTCCATCTTCAATTTGTGAATGTTGAGGGAGTTTTTTATTTTAAATATGATTTGAACGGATGTGTATTCAGTTTGTTTCCAGTATAAATTGCTATTTATTTGAAGGTAAAGCTTTTAGATTGGTTTCATTCTCTCAAGTAGTAGATGCTGGCATTATTTTATATATATATATATATATATGATTAAACTAAATTTGCAGGTGTTTCACTCTAGCTTTTTCTGATTTTATGCAATACTACAGTAGCTGTTTCTATTACTTTTATATCATACTTTGAACTTGGCAAAAGAAATCATCTCAAGCCATTGTTTTACTCCTATACATGATAGTGAGTTATGTACTCAAAACTGGAGTATAAAAAACTTGGAAATATCTGTGCTTTTGGAGGGTAAGTTTTAATATAACTAACACATGAATTCTGTCACTCAATTTTGTGTCCAAAACTCAGTGAGAAGCAGGAATTGGATATAGTTACATGAGCAATAGTTTTGCCTACATTTGTTTGACAGCTCAAACTGGTATTTCAGACACTAGTGAATTTCAGTCTTTGAGAACAATAGAAACTCAGAGCCAGCCAGCCCTTGTAATTCTGTTTCTTTAGCTGGTAGAGATTGTTTTCCTTCATCTTCCAAGCTGTTTCCCGCTCAGTAAAACTTAAAGGAGTGCTGGTGTCTAATAACCTGCAGTAATGTAGGAATGTGAAATTACAACAGGTTTTGGAGTCTTTGTCCTGCAGTCTCTGCATTGTTGTCCATCAGCCGCTCGGGACAGCTCACTTTGCTTTTGAAGTTAATGATTTTTCCTTAATAATATTAAGAAACATTGATTTTGAGGGTATATCAGATACATATTAGGTTAGAAGCTTAAATACTCAAAAGTAAGATGAAGTGTTACCTGAGAACATTAGACTAATTGCCTAATGCTAGAGACATAATTATCCCATGTGAGCGAGCTGGGGTTAATGTGATTAGAGGGACAGAGTACAGCACTAAGAACCCCTGCTACTTTATAAACACAACAGGATGTGAAGGTGATGCAGTGGTTTACGGTACCATTTTAATAGCTCTTTGTGAGGTGTGTCTGATGACATCACAAAGCTTTCCTTTCCAGGTCGATCTCTGCGATGTAAATTTGAAGTCTATCTGCTCTTTGTCTTTGTCCCTTTATGAGCCTTGATTAAACTCAAAGGCAGAGGTACAGTAGAGGATATTAAAAAGACATTTAGACTTTAATATGGGTTAAATATTTATTCATGTTTGGGTCAAATGCTCCCTGTGTTTGGAATTCTCAGGGAATGCTATAAAACAGAAACCAGGACCGTGTCTTCATAAATGAGGAACTAAATGCCTTTCAATTGGTATAACAAAAATAAGATTCATTTGATTACACGAGCAAATGTACTTTAGATCCTGACATCACAAGATGTACTGCGTAAATTCATGTCCTGAGGGGCTGCAAACGAGAACTTCTGCAGTCCGTCAGCTGTAAGTTCCGGAGCAGCGGAGAAGGGCTGGGTGTGTTTGGAGTTTGCTGTGGCCGTGACCCACGCGTCGCCTCTGCCAGGAGGAAATTCAGGCAGCTTCCATGTGCCAGGCTGGTGTTTCGTGGCATAATCACAGAAATACTGTGAAAGCCACTGGTGTGCTTTCATTTATATTGCTGTAAGCACTCACCTGAAAAATACCTGTCACCTTATTGGACTGGGTGAACAACAGATCTCCATGTCTGTTTGCAGAAAAAATCTGTCTTGTCTGTTGAAAAGATCTTCAAATCACTTTCCCAGGCCTGTTTAGATTAACAGAATGAAAATTGAGGAATATCGTATGATTACATCAGTGGAGAAAACAGCAAGAGTAGGCAATAATTATTTGGTTTACAGTGCCAGAACAGAATTAAATAGATAGATAGAGATTGGCCAAGAATAAATTTAAACTTGGCAAGGTTAGAAGGTTTCTAGCTAACTGAAGAGAAAGTGTCTTCTTTTAAAGAAAACGAGTGCTGGGTCCTGCACAGCCCTGTGAGTTCAGTGATGCCTCTAGACCTGTACAGCCCGGGGCTGCCACGTGCCGCGTGCCATGGCTGAGTCTGCAGGGCTTTGCTGTGTTACCCAGGTGGTGCTTGCAGGGGTGCAGAGCTTCACCACAGCTACCTGGAAAGCCGCACATCGGTGCAGGTACCGGGTGTTTCTCTGCCTATGAAATATAACGTGTACCTCTGCGTGTGGCACCCCAGGGGCTCCAGGACATCTGGGGAAGGGTCACTGGCAGCGACTCCAGGAGATGGTCCACACTCCTCCATTAAGAAGAATAAAGGGAAGGAAGACACATACAGATTTGGGAGGAAAAAAGGGATTAGACAGCTGTATGTAAACCTCAGTCAGCAAAAGAACCCCAAAAAACCTGCTCATAGCAAGAGTGCAACCAGGTTGTCTAAGCAGCCCCAGGCAGTGGGCTGAGGTGGAGATGATGGTGTGACTCCCCAGCTGACTGCGGCTGCTGGGAGCAATGATGCTAAGGAGCACTGGGCTTATCGGTCCTAGAGCACTATAGCTACAAGATAGTTTTACTCGGACTAAACAGAGCACTACGATATTCACTTACCTTGGTTCCAAGATTTCCTGTAGCTCTGGGAATGATGATGAGTCGTTTTGCTGGCCTGAATTTGCATTTTTGCTTCCACCCTTTTTCTTCGCCTTTAGAAGAACCAATAGCCCAGAGGCGCGCTGTCTCGCAGCAGACTAGATGCATTTGAAAACTGTGCTGAGATCGGTACAGCTGAAATGAAAGAATAAACAAGTACCTCCAGTTGCCTGTAATTACTCGTTTTGTTGATCTCTGGAGACTCTGCACGAAGCGATGTGCAGACTCTTCCTCTGTACAAATCCAGCTGTTTTTCCCGGATCTGCTGATGTGTGCGTTTGGTAGAATCGAGATGCTTTTTCCTCAGCATCTTTTGGTGTTGTCATTAGCTTTGATGGGCGTTTCCAGCAACTGGACTGTAAGTACTTCTGTTGTACATGTGCTTATCGGGTGGCTTGTGTTTTTTAGCGAAATAGGAAGATTTAAAGAGCACTGAGATACCCACTTACTTGAAATCCTTTGGGTATTTGTTTTCACGAGAGTCCAACTAATCTGTTCATCACAGATGCATCTTCTTTGCAAACAACAGCACCGCTCGCCAGACAGAGCAGCACCGGGGCAGCTCGTGCTCCTGCGCTCCCTTCAAAGGAGACATCAGAAGCACTTGGCTGGCCTGTGAAAACACCTCGGGGGTTTGGTTCTTCTGAGGAGGAAGGTGTGTTTTGCACATTTTAGAATGAAAAGGCTACTGGACTTAGTATGTGTGGTCTTATTTGTCAGTGGATCCTCTATTCAAATGTTGTTGACGTGCCTTAGGGCCAAACTTTGAGCCCCGCAGTTACATCAAAGAACAGGGTTGCCATGGCTGCTTTCAGGCGATTCCATTTCCACAGAACTGTTAGAAATTATACTCATTACAGGGAATACAAATACTGCAATTACACAATTATCTAGTGATTTCAAAATTAAGCTTTTTAAATTTGAAGGCATTATGCCCATAAGATGCATTTAATCAGGCATGAAAATAGGCCCCCCCATAGGCTCCTGCCTGCGTTCGCGCCGCTCTCTGTAGCGCGTGCTTTGCTTTACGATAGGGTCACGTTTCCCTTGCCCTTTCAGTCAGAACAGGGCTGTGATTCCCCATGAATTGTTTTAATCATCATCATTCTGAAATAAAATGATGTGCTTAAATGGTGCATAAAGACCGATCATCTGCCAAAGCTGAACTTTGTACTTAATTTCTGCAAACATGTTTGAATAAGCAGGCAGTGACCGTGCAGAAACACAGTGACATGCAGTGTGATGATGACCTGTACAGACTCACCTCTTTCGAGTTCAGAAATGATACCTGTTTCATTATTCAGAGACAGATTTAATTTAAATGTTGAACTTGAAAAAAGTGCATTGTGCAAAAATACTAACTGGGATTTGTATTCCACTTCTTACAAACACTGTGGTCTTGGTTACCTGCAGGAGATTGCCAACGTACTAAGATTTTTGTCTCCCATCATTTTTATGTGTGTTGATGTTAGAGGCTTTCTGAAGTGCCTTCCCACCGGTTTCCTCTGATAAATCAAGTAATACTTTTTAAAGTAACCTCAGTCTTTCTCAGAAATCAAAGCCGTCAGTTCTGTGTTGTGCTCCTATTCCAGATGCGATTGCTTTAGAAGAAAAAGAACTGCTCCCGTTACCTGGTTGCTGTAAAGTGTTCTCAATCTGAAACTCAGGATAGAAGGCGTGGTTTTCTCTGGGCACCCTCACATTGCACCCCAGCTATGGACACTGCAATGTGGAGACGTGGAGAGCCAAAACAACAGTTCTGTCCATGGTCTGTGACTGTAGCATTAGAGGGAGGACAGGGCACAAGGACTGGAGTATGAAGGGTGAATAAATCGGACTGTAAGGCACCTCTCTGACTGCTTTTACCTTTTTAAAAGATATGGAGAAAAATCATGTTTTCAAGTATTTAAACCTGTTTAGAATATCTGGCTGTACCTTGTTGCAACTCTGTCAGCTGTTACACACCCGATGCACCGCTGAGTCTAATTCGGCGTTGTCTCAAGAAGGTCGGGTGAGATCGCAGAATCTCAGAGTTCAAAATGTATAAAATGTACAAACTGGGAAAATCATCCCGCTCCTAGTTTGATGCTTTGACTGGCTTGGATTTGAAGACACAATCAAATATTCAAAATAGGTTACATTTTATGAGAGAACGGAATGCCTTGCTGGGCCATGACTTGTTAGCTTCCGTATAAATCAGTAGCCAGTGCATACTATTTACTGCTTTCTGCTAGGCAGAGAGGCTTTGAACACTAGGAGTAGATCCAAAAGACAAAAAGGTAACTGAGCCTTTTTCTTTGGGGAAAGCAAGTACACTTGTATTAGATGGTTCTAAGATACCCAAGTTCTGCTATGAAACAGGAATATTTTTGTAAGCTGATCAATAGGTCGTACCGAAGTAAAGTGCCAGCTGGTGCTACACTTACAGCAACTTGTGTTGCAAGATCACCTGCACGGAGAAAAATGTAAAGCTATTTTGCACAGGAACCAATAGAAAGAATGTGTCTGATTGCCCTGGCCTCCCTTTCTTCTACTGTATCTAAACTGCCTGCTCTGAGTTTGGATGCAAATCAAATTAAACAGTCTGTAATTTCCTTGGAATTAGATGAATCTGCATTTTGGCAGGCTTTGCTTCTAGCACATGAGCCCCTGTAGGTGAACCATTTAATTCATGGATTGCCAAGCAAGGAGTCTGTCCGTATGCTCATCTCCGGTTCTGCCACAGGAGGAGAGCAGTGACAATCTCTGTGTACCTGCCCTCCTCACCCGGGGAGCTTGGAGAGGACAGTACTGGCATCACAATTGAGTTCACGGCCCTTGTGCTAACTTACCTTTTCCCAGTGAACAGGCTGTCTGAAACAAGGTTTGTGCTCAATTTTCACCTTTTAGCTGTTTTCTAACGGATGTGGATGACATTTTCTGTAGCCTGAAAATGCCTTTTCGAAGTTCGTTCTAAAACTCAGCGTAGTTGTGTAGGAAATTGTGGGTGAAGAAAAAAAGTCTGACTTAGGCAAGAGATATGATTCAAAGTCAAGTTCTTATCAATGCTCCGTGTTTATTTATTTACTCTTGCATAAAGGAAAAGCAGTGCCATATGGTTAAACTAGTGACTGTAGTGGTGTGATTTTGTTCCTCAAAACTTATGTCCAGTGATGATGATGATGTGTGAAAGGGGATCTTGTCACTTCATGGCTTGGAAAATCAGACAGAGCTGTGGAGCTTCTGTAACTGTAACCCACAACAGATCCTCGGTAAGGGACTGATAGCATGCTGAGTTAAAACTATGAAACATTACTAATCCATATTATTATAAAGATTGTATGGATGATTCCATTAGACATAAAACATTTGAGCAAGTCTGAGACTAAGACTGGATCCAGCATCACCTAGACTCCAGAAAGGAGTTTAGAAAGAAAGGGGTTCTACTCTGAACCTCGTGACTCAACAGGATCTTTATCTGTCTGGTCTCTGTTCTAACTCAATTTTCCTTTGTATGTTTCTTCCATGCAGTAGTTAGTGAAGTGAAACTTTGTCAAACCACTGTTAAACTCTAAAAAATTCCATTGAACTTGCTATATTCTTGTCAAACGAGTCTCTCACCTCAACAGAACGTATTGCTGCTTCCCTCTTTTGACTGCATTCCATTTGCCCACGGTGATGCTGAGCACAGCAGTGGAAGATCTAGGCAGGAGAGAAAAAGGAGAGGTAAGTACACAGGTCAGGTATCTTTGGGGTACGTTGTAAAGATTACAGAACTGGCAACCCCAAGCCCTCACATTTTTTATTACTGATATATTATGGAGATTCAAAATTGTAATGTTAAAAAAATAGCTAGTACATTTTATTCTTTTGGTTTTGTGGGTTTTTTTTCTTTCTTGCTATTTGATCTCTTTAATAAAGAATTCTGCGTGCATCAACCAGATTGCCTTTGGTATTTAGGAGGTCTTGGTGTGAATGGATCACTATGCACCTTTTAAAACTGACTTATGGAAAATATAGGTGACTCTTGTCCGGTATGTGTTAAACCTTTTTGTCTCCAAACCTGTCATTGCCACAGCTTCCAGGCCGTGTGATGAAACAGATGCACAAAATGAAGCAGGAATTGGCAAAACAGGGGAGGTTACTGCTCTGGTGGACAAACCAACCATGTGTGGTGAGTAAATATAGTATGAAATGATCAAACCCCATGCTGCAAAAGTAACTGGTCTCTATACAGTGGGCAGTGTCCAGAGAGGTGTTTGGTTAATTATAATAAAAGAAGGTCTTGTTTTCTGGTAGAAGTGTGTTCTTTCAAACTTTCTGACTCGACTTGGGTAGGATATGATAAAAAACAATAAAGCTACTGGAAGAACACGGTTCAAGGTGAGAGTTCATGCTTAGTGTGTTTAAAACAAGAAAAAAGGTGATACAACCCCGAAAACAAAGTAAACACTGAGCAAATAAATAGTGAATAAACTGACCTGTGTGGGCTCTTCAGTCTTGCCCTCAAGGTTTATAAAAATAGAAGTGGTTTAAAGAAATTCTGCATACTACGTTATTTGCAAAGGTGTAGAATAAGCCTTTAATGTAAAACAAAGTCCATTTTCTCTGCTTTTATTAACAAGAGGACAGCACAGTAATACTTCAGGGGCATTTGCCACACTGCAGAGCACTTCATGCTCCTTTTGCTCACACATATCTTTTGGGGAGGGATGGCTTGAGGGCTGGTGGTTTAGTTGATGTTAACAGCATCTAAAAATCAAAGTGTTGCATCAGATCGAGCCTAGGTGTCCTATGAGGCTGAGCCCTAGAAGGAGCGAGGACTGGAGGCTGCGGCGCTCACAGCCTGGCAGCAGTGATTGAAGCTGGCAGCGGCCGGAGCAGACTGGGGTGAGCCCTCCCACGCTATTCGTGTGCTAGGAAAGCAATCTGTTTCTCTCTGCTCTGCGCTGATGGTGGAAATCGTCTCGCTGTTGGTAAACAAAGCGTAAGGTTTGGAGTCTGCATTTAAGCCTGGTCAAAATTAAGGAATCCCCTGAGCCAATATTTGAAATCTGCGCTTCTCTTTCTGGCAAGCCAAGTTCTGCACAAATGAGTAAAAGCCATCGTCTATTCTTGGATTCTCATGGACCAGTGTTCTGTTCAAACATCGCATCCTGTCAGTCAGAGCAAAGGGAGGCACAGCTGTGTGACTGACAAGGTGACGGTGACATAGGCCATAAGTGACATCGGACAGTTTGTAACCATTCATTTCTATTTTCATGGTGACAGAAATATTAATATATACTTGTCCTACCATCTTTTCCCTCCCCTTACAGACTTTCACGCCTAGAAGGTGCATGGGTGTTTGAATGCCTGTTTGTTTCAGTCGCAGGAGCTCGGTGTGTTAGCTTGACCTTTCAGCTGTCTGTTGCTTATTTCTCTTCTTTTGGTTTGTTATTCCCTTTTTTCTATGCAAATTAGTTAAAGACACCATTAAATATCATCTTCCTTAGAAGGAGAATACGAGGAAGATAAATTCAGAACCTCATTTTGTTAAATTTCTGTTCCTTTCTTTTTTCCTCACTTAAAGAAAAGTAGATTAATCAGGATGTGCACTGGTTTAGAATGAGCAGTATGGAGAAGTTAGCATCTTAGGAGTAATTAATAGTCTTCTGACCTTCTGAAGTCAGGGAGTGGCAACAACAGAGAAAGACCGCGTCACAGCACTAAACAGCACTTTATTTGGGCAGTTGAGTATCAATAGTGACAGATATTCTTTCCTTTCAGGTTTTATTGTAGCCTGGGAGGGTGGTCAGCAAGAAAAAATAACTTACCATGTCCCACAGATGTAACAGAGCACCCTGTGGGAAAGGGAAAAATGGTATATTGAGAAACTTGATTTTTATTTAATAAGAAGTAATATTGTGGAAGCGTTGATTTTATTTAATAAAAAGCATAGCTGACAGTAAGCTGTCTCTTCTGGAGGAAAAACATTGTGTATATATATTGCATTGCAAAAATGTGACAGTGAAGAGCCAGGAGCTGCGCTGGGTTATGAATAGACTCATTGTGAGAGCAGCACCAGGAGCTGGGGAACAGAGCGGTTTACTTGTACTGTCACCCCGACATGGGACTGGTATCGTGAGATGCTCTCTGAAAGAGAGACTAATGGCTGGGTAGTGTAGCTGGGACGTGGTTCTTGAGGAGAAAGAACCTAGGAACTGAAAAGGAGAACAGTGTTTTTGTAGGGAGGCCTGGGCAGGAACAAGCACAGACAGTGATGCTGCAGGAGCACGGCAGGTCCAGCTCCCTGAGCACCTCGTCTGCCCGGCTTTTAAACTCTTCCAGGGCTGGGGACTCCACCACCTCCCTGGGCAGCCTCTGCCAGAGCCTCTGCTGTAGCGAGAAAGCACCAAGGCTGCTATGGTTGGAAAAAAACCCTGTTTTAGGTGCAACTTTTTTAGTGCTGTTGTAATAATATTTATCTTTAAATTGTGAAACTGCCATTTTCCAGACCTTCAGTTGATTAAATAAAAACAAAAAGCAGAAAGCCTTCTTATAGAATCTATTCTTCGAGTGCCAGCTTGCAAACAGAAAATTATCTTTGCTACTGCGAGCTTCAAAGCACAAAGGAGAGAGCATCAACATCTGGACTTGGTGGAGAAAAGTGGATTGCGGAGAGATAAATACAAGCAATTAAACAGTGCAGGACCTAATGTCATAAAACTCAGCTGGATGGTGTGAAGCTTCAGGTAATCTTTTCATGCTTGATTTTTCCCTCTTCTGGTTAACAGAGACAGACTTTGTTCTGAACAAAGGGTCATTCCTATAGCAAACACGAGACTTTTGCCAAGACAGGCTCCAAGGCTCCAATGTCCAAGCTTTGGACATTGTCTGTGAAGAGGGACGGGCATCATTAAAGCTGTTATGCTGGGATTTATTGCTGCAGTTTAGTTTGTTTATGTATTTTAACCTTCCATTCTGGCTGGAGATTCCTGATCCTACACAACACGGAGCCTACTGGTGGAGGTAAGAGAATGTATTCATTCAGAAGATACAAACACAAACTTCCACAGTTATTTGCAGAACCATTTGCCCCAGGCCTTACCTCAGGTATTTGTTGTGCGGCTCAGGACGACTGGGGAGCGTTGGCTTATTTGAGGAGTTAAATCACTTCCTTGTTTAACATTTGGTCAGGCTGTGTATTCTAGCCTCACCCTGGGAACCGTGGATAAATACATGGTCCTCCCCATGTAAATCACATCCCCTGCCTTCAGTCGTCCTCCACAGATTTAACCGCTCCTGTCTCTGCCTTTTCTGGAAATACCTTATCATATCAACTGACCCCTGTCCTTCGGAGGCATTTCTTATGTCCCTTTAATTTTGGGTTTAGGTAACAGTGGGGGATAACATCAGTATGAGATGTGTTCCCTCCCACAGCAACGTAACTAAGGATTACCAGGGAGGTAATTTTTGGTACCATTTAACTATTAAATTAACCAGCAAAATAAGATCCCAACAGACAAAATCACATAAATGAGCTTGTGCACTGGCAAGATGTCTGTGAAAGTTCAACTAAATTACTTTGCTTGTTCATAGCACAAGAAACTGGGGCTGTAAAAAAATCCTGTCACAGCCCCTAGACTGCAAATAATAATTATTACAGTAGCAATCTACAAAGAGTTGTTTCTGAGGTTTTGTAAGAATTTTTATATGATTGTTTTTATGATGGGAAAATTGGCTTGCAAAAAAATATTTTAACCTGACAGGTTTTCCGGTGATTTATTGATGGGAGCACATAGGTGTTTAGAAAAAAATGGTACAATTTGAAGAGTTCCAATTAAAAGAAACCCAATCATTTAATCTGCACATGTGGATTCCCATGGTTACCCTCTACTTTCGTTTTCCTCCTGCCCTGTCTGTCAGCAGCCGCGGGGGCTCCCTGCACGCTGCCTGCAGAGGAACCGCCCGGCAGGAGGTGGCTGCGTCCATCCCAACAGGCACTGCGGAAAATGCTTTTTTGGTGCTGCATGGTCAGGGCCTGTAGCCTGCATCAGAGCTACTTGTTTTCTAAGCTACTGCTAAACGCGAGTTGGAATTCAGCATCTGAACTGTGATACCTGGCCCAAAGCTGGGAATTCGTGGCAATTTTGGAAGAGTCATTTTTAGCTTGGTGGCTGCATTCCACGTGGATGTCTCCTGCCAGGGAAGTTGAGGGCATTCATTTGTTAAGACTCATTATATTGGTAGAGGGAAATGGGAATAAATCACATTAAGAAAAATGAAGTCAGAGACGCCACTGCAATATCACCGCAATACCCCAGGTAACGCTAAGTAGCTTCTTTGCCAATTAATTATTTCAAGACAACATTAACTTTTGTGCAAACGAAAAACACTTGTCACCATAGCAGATGAATGTGAAGGTCCCTGACAGCTCAGAAGGGAACATTAAAAAAGCCAGTTACACGGTTTCTCTTGTACTAAAGTAATGTCTTTTTCTCTCTCTTTTTTTATTTCCCCCTCTATGTCAAGTGACAGCTCCATAAAATAAATACATACAAGTAATATTACCTACTTGAACTTCAGTGTTGAAGTCTGACTCGCAGCGTGATCCTTTTTATTACAGAAAACAGAATAAAACTGATTATTTCTGGGTACTTTCATTTTCTTTAATGAAAGAAGGGAAGAAAACGCGAGTGGCTCGCAGATTAGAAATTCGAATCTGAACATATAAAACCAATCCATCAATATTACTGTCTCATGCTCGTCTGAAATGAGCGTGATGGATGTCAGAGCAGCCCGGGAATTCAGATGGAGGATTTAAGAACTGGGCAGAGAAGGAGCAGAAAGAGGGAAAATAGAGAATCAGTTTCCGAGCCTAGAGCCCAGCTTCTCCAGAAAGACCGTGAAACATCGCCACCACAGCATAAGTGAGTACGTCTTTTAACCTGTGGCACCCCGAAGTTGTAGAACTGCAGGGACAGAACAAGAGCTGCTCCTGAAAAGACAAGTGCCTGTGGAAGGGAAGCAGCCGCCCCAAGGGCGTGCGGTGCCCAGGCCGTACCGTGAGCGCCACAGTAACCAGAAGGGGTGAGTACAGAGAACACACACAACATGAGCACCAATTTTAAGTATTTAACTTCATAAAAAGTCTGACAATGCTCTGCACACGAAGGACTAAATGGCATTCTTGATTTATCAAGTACTAAATCTAACTTGAGCTGCTGGCCTGACTTAGGATACTACTAATCCATCTGAGCCCTGGAGGCTGAGCTGTGAAAACCAGACACAAGTTACAGTTAAAGTTACTCACAAAGGCTGCTTTCTTGTTCCATAGAAACCTAGAGTATCTCACGTGAAGACAGGTTCGCATTTGGCCCATTGGAGAACAAGCTGTGGTAATAAAAAGGCACTCGAGCTCGAGTCTGTGGTTTTGAATCTCAAACCTATGAAGGAGTCAAACTTGAGATTCCTTTCTTTGCTGTGAAGATGCTTAAGGGAAAGGGCTGTTCTACCAGTAGGCTGAAGAGTAAGTTTTCTCTAAAGTATTCAGCATGGCTCAAATCGCATTTCTTTCTCCTTTATAAAGTCGTATAATGTCTGAAAATGCCTGGTTATTTGTAGGTGCTGTTGCTATGCAACCAGCTCACCTTTCCTTCTTCATTTTAGAGATGAGCAGGTAGTAATTCTCTAAATGTTTGAACCAAACTTACAAACAACCAAAAAGAGAGAAAGCTGTGTCGCTGATGTTTTTAGTTATGAATATATATACGGGCTAAATTTAAGACCTGCTAAAAATAACAAACTTCATTAAATATTTCAAAACTTTTTTCAGACCCGTGCCTTTCCATTGGATAAAAAAAAAACCAGCCCCATGGATAATTAGGACTAACAAGGAAAAATTTTACAAAACCAGAGAGGCCAACCCAAAGCAGGTGAGGAAAGGAGCTCCGCTCAGTAAAACTTCACGTTATGAGAGAGATAATGGAAGATCTCATTTCATCAAACCATCTGTGAATGTATTTGACGATAGAACTATTAAATTAGGGATGTATTATTAAAGTAATAAATGAAAGGCCACCTGGCGAGCGCTTTTACAGATCAAGTGATAGAGTACCTGATGTCTGTATTTGATAAAGTGGTAGAAATCTGCTTGCCAATGGTTAACTCTTTCTGCAGAGGCTTTGCCTGGACTGCTGCAGTGATAGAGTATGTAGTGAGACTGCAAGACAAAATAAATAGAGGCAATTTGAAGTACTAGGACAAAACCCCCATGTTAGCGTTTTGTTGTCCTTCCAAGTGCACTGCAGAGCAAGGGCAGCCTTGTTCCTCGCACGCAGACCCTGGTATCCTTTAGGACCTGACATTTTTCCTTTCCAAGACTGTGTGGTGCACACAGAGCAGGTGCTGCGCTGCCTTGTACATAGTAATAATTCAGCCCAGATCTGTAACTAATTACCAGCATTCATCAAGTTCTCCTGCCCCGTTTCTAGTGCACTCTTTCAGCCAGCCTCGCCCTTCTCCCATTCTCTCAGCCTCCGGGTCTTTCAGCCAGTGTGCTGCAGTGCCCCCTCCATCACCTCTTATACTGCTCAGTAAAGGAAGAAGTGACACAAAAACCCAAAAACAAAACAAACAGAAAACAGGAAAGATTATTTCCCATGAAAGCCCAACAACCACGTATTGTTTGTAGTGCAATAGAGATCATACATTTCCTATTCAAATCAACATAACTCTCCTTGACTCAGACGGGATACGACTGAAAGGATGTAGACTAGATCAGATTCCTCTTACAGAAATACTCTCAGCATGAGAGCAGTTTATACCCTCTGTCCTTACAGGTGCTGTTCTTGAATTGTACTGACACGTCACCAGTTAAAATCAGCCTTCCTGGGCTCGGTACTTACAGCTTCATGAGAGTGATGAGGAACAGCGTGCACATCTTTAAATATTCATATTTAAAACTCCAAGTGTTCAAAAAAGCACGATATAAGGGGCATCCAAAAATTTGCAGATAACACATTATTCTTACTATCTCTGGTCTTCACCTGAGCATAACTCTACACCAATAAAATATTATTACACAAGTTAAGTTAGTTAATTCATGTTTGAGAAGCTCTTTGATGCTGCAGCGATGAGGGCCACAGAGCGGGGCAAGCAGGCAAACATTCAGAGCTCCATCCTCAGGGAGAGATTGAATAGCATACAATAAATGAAGCCTGGAAACTCTCTTTTATAGTAAGCATCAAAGAAGAGACTACATCAAGATTACCATAATTCTTTTCCCCCCTTGAATACATGATCTGTTATTTTTAATGTCATTTGGGTTTGTTTTCCTTTATGGAAATAGGCACACTGATATTTGTCCTTTTAGTTTGTGATGGTGTCAGTTCTAGTTAATAAAGCATATGTCTCTTCTCTGGTTCAACACAGTTTTTTATTAAGTTTTATTAGGAAAAGTGCCAGATGGTTTATTGCAAAGAAAGACTCCCCATCATCAGAAATAACAAAGCTGAAACTGGATCAGCACAACACCAGGCAAGCTTCGTTTCCCTGAAGCTGAACAGATTATTGGGAGAGGTAGATTAACGAGGTTTTAACCTCTCTCCTGTGCGCCCATTTGCAAGAATGTGGATCATCGGCTTAGTGCCTCCAAAGAATTTTGGGAAAATACAGATTTCTATTCTCTGGTTTCTCTTCAAGCAAAAGGGATGCAATCTCATTAGATTAAGTGGTTCTTATTCCTGAGACTTCTTAATGCTGGAATACCTGCAGAAACGGGGTGATGCTGTTGGCACTGGATGTTCCACTTTACAGCACCGCAGTGTTCTGTCAGGCACTGATAACCACAGGTAAATATTTTGCCTGGATCACAGAAAGATGTATTTGTCATTTGTAGAACATCTTATTTCAAGTCTATTTACTGGACTAAAACTCACACTTAAGGATCGATATTGGGTAGCATCTATGTGATTTGTGGTACCTTGAGGTTGTTGCTTTCATTAATTGCTCTGATTGTTAACGGTCATTTAATCTTATGTTGTGGAATCCAGCAACCACTATTTTGTAAAGGTTAATGAAGCCTTTAGGCAATTATGATCTTTACAAAATTCCCTGACCTTTGTATAATAGCTTATTCCTCTAAAAATCATTATTGACAGTGAGTGACTGAGGGTGAACAGCCCCCCCTCCTCCTGCCTTATACGTGTTGAGAGCAGAGATGGAGGCAGACAGCAGAAGAGAGACTGAAGTAAAATGCATCATTAAGCTTTTCACAGTGCAGAAGCAGAAGGAGCGCTCACAGAAAATGTTCATTAAAATCGATCAGACATACTTCCATATAATTGCTTGAAAAGAGCGAGTGCAGCCAGTCTTACCTCATGGTCCCACGGAGGACACGTTCCGGACGATCCCGTGGGCAGCTGCCACGCTGGGAAGGGCTCAGACAAGGGCACTTGTCCTACCATGCTCTCCTGGCCCAGCTGAGCTGTGTGGGCACCTAGAGTTTACCTTGGCTCCTGCAGCAAAACAGCAGCACTGAGGCAGGCACAATCCTTCCTTCATGGCTTCATACCCAGAGGAGCCCTGGTTGTGAAGATGACATTGCGTTTATACCTTTTTCATATATATTCACAGATTGTCCTGGTACATCTTAGGATGCAAATCAGATTTATAAATTCATAGGGTTGGTTTTTTTTTAATTGCTGAAACTCCCTGGTAACCCACTATTTGTGCTGATCTCAAGAATTAAAAACATGGTTTAAAATTCTGTGTATCAAGAATCTAAACCGGGGTGTGTGCTCGCTTTAAGTATTTCTCAGTGCCCAGCATCAGTGCAGCCAGAACCAAGGTGGATAAATCCAGTGCTCACTGCAGTCCCTGCTGGGTACAAGGTCTCAGTGAGCAAGATCTAGAAGTCATCCAGCTGGCATAAGTGGAGACTAAACTATTAGCTGTGGTTTAAAGGGTTTGTGGACCTCTGCATGAATCAGATACAAGACGTTCAATTTACCATCTATGTACTAATTATACATACCTACCTTCTGAACACAGAAGCTGTGTCCTGTTGGAGCCGCATCCCCCTCTGGCTACTGGCTTCATGAGCAGGATTATCCCGGTATCCGCAGTTTGTTTCCTCTAGGCAGTCAATAACACACAGACAAGAGTGCCCAGGCTGTAGGACCAGCAGGGTTGGTTTTTTTTTATATACAATTGTGCTTTGGTTACAGTAATTCTATTTCTTACCAATAATGCAGCAAGATTTTATGTCTATCATTACTTCTAGAAAAGTGTCATTTTGAACATATTAAATCCCTTTGGAAAAATAATAGTAGTAATAATAATAATATATTCATTTCAAACTTCACAAATTGAAAGCTGAACGACATATCAATGGCTGACCAGCAAGCTAACGCTTCTAGCCCCAAAGGCTGAATGCTCGCATTTCTGTTCTGCAATATCATAGAATCATAGAATAACCAGGTTGGAAGAGACCCACCGGATCATCAAGTCCAACCATTCCTATCAAATATCATCATAAATCAAATATCATCATAAACTTTATTTACTGCTTGAACTGCCTGAACTGCAGATTCATGGAAGTTGTTATAGGTGTTCGTAATTAATTATTTTTACAAAATACACTACTAGCTAAAGCAGAGCGCGGTGACTGTGGTTTGGCAGCTTAAAAGACACCAGAATAAATGGCTTTTCTTGGAAATGCTCTTGTTAATTATTGCCACCTTTGATACACGCCAGGCTGAATCCTTTCCAGTTAAGGAAGTGTCTTTTTGTTGTCCCATGTAATTCATCTCCTCCCTTACTTGTGTTTTCCAGAGGAAGCAGCTCTGTCGGTCTGCCAAGAAACCAATTTCCTGTGAAGGCACTTGAAAACCATTTCACTCTGAGCAGACTTTGTAGTGGTTGAAGCTGGAGAAGCAGGATGGCAGCCAGCCTGGACATCGGGAAGAAGGAAGACAACCTGTGACAGGAGTTCCACCCAGCTGGGTAATTGTCTTTTACAGCTGCAAATGAGAAAAAGGAGAGCAAAACAGCCCACCCAGAGCCTCCTACTGACAGCTTTCCATCAGAATATCTGTCAAACCTGGAGGGGTTTAGGAGTGTGATGGTTTTCACACAATTCCAGTCATACCCAGGCTACTGAGGAATGCCTCACCCCTTCTCTTTTCCCTGCTGCGCTACTTGGGACAGGACATGTTTCACAACTGGTGATTGTGAGTCAGGGAGCACTGGAATGCTTGGGTCCATCCCCCTGTGCGCAGCCCCGGCTGCCCTGGGGAGGTGGATGCCCAACAGCTTCATCCCTTGGGAGAAAGCGTGCTGGACTTCCAAGTCCTTACCTCTGTTTGCAAGGCAGGGAAACTCCGAGTTGGAAGTCTGACCTCTCCAGACAATCCTCAGCCAGTCAGACACCATGAAGAGGATTGCAGATCTGAAAACCTGGGTGTCCCGGCAGGTCCCACAGGTATTTCTGGAGATGCAAGAAACGAGATATTCTCACCCTATGCATTTATCTCTAGACCAGACTTTTGTAATGATATCACTATATTTTTTATCATTAAAAGTACCACTTGTGTGTTTTTCACCTGCTCCATTAAAGTGTATTTCATACACAAGTGAAACAGCTTCTGGAGCTGAGAATGGGCATTTGGCCACGCAGTGGCCGCCCACCTTTAAGGGGATTACACTTTTGCCTCGTGCACTGATCCTCTGCCACTGCACCCTTGGCCTGGTCACACACACAGCTCCGTGCACTTTAAAAACTCCTGGAAGATCCATTGCTGTGTTTTGTGGTTCTCCTTTGCCTACGTGATGAAGGACGGGCTGTGGCGAGCAGGATGCCGCGACTTGGCTTGCATCGCGCTGTCGCCTCGAAGCCGCCGCCTGCTGAGCTCACCCTGCTCCCGTGCCTATGAAGGAACCGGGAGCCACCAGCTGAGGACTGTTCCCATTTAGTCCAGTATTTATTTAGTATTGAGCAGAAAAATATGCAAAATCTGATTAATATTCAGTAAATTTGCCATTTACAACTTTCCCTTAAAATTCAGTTCTACTGAGAAAAAAAAAGCCCACTTTCAGAACGAGTAGAAAATTGTACCTTTTAGATCTTGCTGCTCCCCAGAATTTTCTTATGTGTTCTCTTACACTGATTTTTTTTTTAATCATTAAATATAACTGATATTTTCTTTGGAGCAGGGGATATTTTTCTTCTCTCTCTGAGACAAGTTTTGAAGAGAGTTAATATCTTTTATTAAAGAAACTGATAAAGTTAGGACAAAAAAAATGAGCTTTCAGGCATACAAGCTGGCGGCAGCAACATTTTTATTGTTTGAGCTTTTACGGAGAAAGCCTAAAACATAAATAGAGCCTCTGGAAAAGACTATAAAAATGGAGAAGAATATAAACTGTGCTTAATTCAAATAACATTTCTCATATCTAGCCTGCCACTCAAGAATCTCCTTAGCCTGTGGATCCATGATTACCACTTCACGATAACTAGAAATTTACTGCAAGCCAGTGTCTTGTAATGGTATTTAGTACAACAATAACATTTTTCATCTAGTAATTGAGCAGAAACATTCAAACAGCTCACAATTTCATTTATATCTGTGTATGCTTGGATGTCATAGTTTAGATGTTCTAGGTGCTTTTCTTTGCGATGCTCTGCTAGCTTTACTGTACCTCAAAGCTAAACAAACTAGTGATGTGCGCAGTTGTGCCACAGCAAACGAAGCCATCGTACCAAACACCTAGTTGCTTTTTAAATGGGATGAAAGAGGGCTACATCTAAGTTACATTAACAATTTTCTTGTCGTGTAGGACTTCAGCAGATTAAGATACTGCACATAAAAGGCCAAGTTGTCTTCTCTAGGAACAGCCGAGGAACCCTCAAAATAAATAAGAAAAAGTGACAAAACTCCCACTGAATTGCAACGCGGTGTATTCAAGCTGAATCCGTAGTTGTGTTCAGCTTATGGTCACCCCAGTGCTGGCTTTTGGGAGAAGAGCAGAGGCTGTAACTGAGAAGACAGCAGAAGGGGAGCACGGGGGGAACAGTGGGGAGTCCCATTGCCCACATTTTCTCAAGAGAGAGGGTTGCTATGATTCGGCACTATCAAATATACTTACCTGTATGACATGGTCAAATGCTCTTATTTTTTACATTACTTTTGTTTATTACAAGTTATCCAACGTAAAATACTAGCATAAAGCTTTCCACGTGGGGCCCGTATGTTTAGCATTTAAAATTACACACCTGAAGGGTGATCCGGCTTTCCCCGGGGCTAGAAGGCTCTTTAGTCCCTCTCTCTGTAAGCACTAATGTATCCAACACTTTTTCCACTGTCCCTGCTGTTTTCCAGTTTTTTAGGTTCATATATTTTAGCAAGCCCCCTTCCAGCACGCGAGTTATTACCAATGCTAAAGACTAATTCCAGAAAATCCTTTCCATAGGGAGTTGCAGTAAGGGATCTTCTAACGTGGGCTCTCTGTGGTGATTTATTCTCCACGACTGATCAGATTTCAGATCAATTCTCAGAGCATGACAAATGCTTTCTGGATTTTGGATGTGAGGTAACTTGACCTTCAAAAGGCTGTTTTCTTCCATCATTAGCACCATTACTTGTGTGCCACCAAAGCCACTAGTTGTATCTTTCCCAGATGCGCCCAAATGCACATTATGCATTGTCTCTTTACAGAAAAGCAACGAGAGGCAAGAAAGCAATGGCCACACTTAGTGGGTAAGGAAGATAGCGTTCACCAAAATCAGAAGAAACACCACATTTATTAATTTTAGTAGGATGCAGACCACACCCAGACTGATTAATGGATTAAGTGAGCTCGCACTAGAAATATTTGCTAATAACAACTGTATTTCAGAGTCCCAATCTGTCACTTAGTATGAGCCCTCTTCCACCCCTCACATGAAATCTGGTCACCCCAGTTTGGCCTTCCAGTTCATACAACTGAGGAAATCCCTGTCGTGACAAGAGGGACACCTTCCTGCATAGGAGCAGGCAGGGGTGTAAAACCACAGCACCGTGGGGCGTGAAAAGCTGCCAGTGCAATGAGATCTGAATAAGCTGTAGAACCACTGCAGAATTTGGGGGCCCAATTAGAATATCCTTGCTTGTTAGGATACGAGATTTTGTCACTTCAGTCATGGAGAGATTTTAAGCTCACTTAGATGCTGCTGGCTTCTGCTAAACAACACATAAGCACTAACACTGTACAACTTCTGCTCTGCTGCAGCCAGCCCCAGCATCAGCAGGGAAAGGAGAAAAGAGAAGAGTAAATCGGTCAACACCGAAACGATCAATGATACTGAAAAGCTAACTGGCACATGCTTTCTTTTGTCTTGCAGAGACACCATAGATTAAAATTATAACCACCAAGAAAAAATAACACCCAGAACAGGAGCACCACGCACAGAGGTAAGTGTCGGCAGCAATTGCTCCCAATTACGGGCCCAGCTGCTCTGTTCCGCTCGGTTCTGCAGAAGATCAAGGCTGGAAGGTGAAAACAAGATACCAGACTTGAGTTCTCAGGAGCGCATCGCTAACCAGTCACACCAGCCTGACTTTTGAAACCACCTTTGAAGTGGTCACTGGGAAAACCTGAGTCTCCTACAGCACGGATTTGTCTTTAATGCTTTGTTTCTGAGTGGCGCCCTGTCTGAGCCTTGGGTGCGGGGGTCTGACAGTCTAGTTTTGTTTGTTTAGAAATACAAGTCAATCACAAAAACTATGAGAGAAGTTCAAACTGACCACAGCCACAGAACAGCTCCTGGGTGGAGAAACACCGTCCCTGATACCATCACCTAATACACCATCACCTGATACCATACACCTAAATAAACACCATCTCCAGGGGTTAGCATTGCTTTTTCAGTTGCCGTCCCAACAGCCAGACCCCCGTTTTTAACCCGAAGGGGTCTGCGTGGCTTCACTCAAGGCGTTGTACAGTTGGTTCTGGCCACTGAGCATAGACCAGTCAGAGAATCCACATTTCCTAAGTGCCCAGACAACTCCATCCTCCTGGACCCGTGTATTAGCAGCTCCGATACCAATCGATAGCAGTGGCACGCACAGGATTCCCTTTGCAGAGCTCAAGCAAGGGGGCTGTTCAAATACCTCCCCCACATGTGCTTCCCCTGCAGCCCAGCAGGAATGTGGAGTGGGAAGGAGGGTTGGAAATCCTTGTATTCTAGAGAACCCTCTTAGCAAGACGGGGAACGAGGTGATCACAGGCAATGTCCTCATCAATCCTGCTCTCAGCCTCTCACGGGAACAGCAGTAAAAGTGACTTAAGAAAAAAGTGTCACAATATGCCTGCCTATTAATTTCAGTCTAAACAGCTGTGTTACATTTAGAAAGAACTCCAGCTTCTGAGACAGTGAGTATTATTATTCACTAGCATTTGTCTGATATGTGTGTGTATATGTCAAGAATCTCATTTAACTTTAGTTCTTGCTGAATGGAAGGCATTTTTGCTACACTTTATTTAATCGATACATTAATAATACAGACTATTTTTCCATGAAACACATCTCCTATTTTGCAAGCACACAATCTGTTTTCAATCCCATCCTCGAGGTCCCACCCAGTCCCTCAGGAGGAAATTTGTACGGGATTATGGAGCTGTGCTGAGCTTTCACCCTGGCTCCCATCAGGAACGGCAGCGGTGGATTCCCAGCCTCAGGGCACTTCCCTGCCATCGGCTGTCAATGCTGACCAGCTCCTGTGGCATTTCTGTCATAAGGCAGCTACTGTGCACATCCAGGGATTGCTTGGGACTGGCAGAGCACACGTCTCTGAAATTCAAGCCATATTCTCTGCTGTTTGAGAGTCACAAAGGCAATTGTGAGTTTTAACTGCAGAGGTTTTTCTCTTAGTCTGTGTATGGACATAAATATTCCACCCCCAGCAGATGCACTAGGTTTGAATTTAGCTTCCTTTCCAAAGTGAGGAACAATGTTGTATAAATAAGTCCTCAAAACATTGGAAGTGAGAATGCATGAATACAACACCCCAAACACAGATCAGAGACACTGCAAGATTGCATTCACAGCTCCTGGCTCCCTTGTCACGAAGCAGCAAAGGGAGAGCACTGTAAATAAAGAGATGAAAAGCAAAGTGCTCTTCCACTTCTCTTTCCAGACAACGTTACCTGGCTGAATCTCTCATCATGTTGAATTTCCGCCACAGATCAGTACTTTGTCATTTTGTCATCATTTGAAACATTGTCATTTTAAATTATATGATAGTCACAAAGAAAGTACCTGATGTGTCCAAATGATGAACCACCAGCTCCTGCCAAAAACAATGGAGTGGCAACACTTCTTTTCTGCCGGGTAAACCGCTTCATTTCTGTATTACAGATGACTTCTTTCATAGCTGAAAAATGGCATGGTTTCAGCCCAGAACCATTTGCAGTCTTCAAGTCCTCCTTCCCCTTTCCTTTCACCTAACCAGGTTTAAAAATCTGCAGGGAGCAGAAACTACTGGAAGTTTCAGTCTCTCTACATTTTCCACCATTCCTTCCAAACCACATGTGACTATTTAGCATGTACCTTGACGACTTGTGCAGTGCACCGTCTGCAAACCCAGGACACATTACACAGGCTGGAAACAAGCAGGCGTTTGTCTTACCCGCATTATTCCACGTCATTGTGTCTGTACCAGGTATAAACACAGAAACTGCCACAGTCTCCTCTGTCCTTAGAGAGGGTGAAACAACGCGGGAGGCTCCTGACTGCATTCATGTTTTGGGGCATCATCTCTGGATTTACAGTAAGTTCCCCAGCAGAAAGGAGGAGCAGTGCCAGCGTCAGATCCCGAGCTGGAATGCTCTGCAAGTGGGTTTGGCGGCTAACTAGCTTTTTGTACTGCCACCATGGACATTTGAACACCAGCAAACGTTCCTTTGTTTTGCTTTTTTGCGCCCACTGATCACACTGATACAGCACAGCCCCCTTTTAATCACAGAATCACGGAATGGTTTGGGTTGGAAGGGACCTCAAAGCCCCTCCAGTCCCACCCCTGCCATGGGCAGGGACACCTCCCACTGGATCAGGGGCTCCAAGCCCCATCCAACCTGGCCTTGAACCCCTCCAGGGATGGGGCAGCCACCCCTGCTCTGGGCAACCTGGGCCAGGGCCTCCCCACCCTCACAGCAAAACATTTCTGCCCAAGATCTCATCTCAATCTCCCCTCTTGCAGATTTAAAACGTTCCCCTTGTCCTCTCCCTGTGCTCCCTGACAGAGCTCCTCCCCAGCTTTCCTGTGGGTCCCCTTAATGTACCGATCAAGGCAGTTTGATTTAGCAGACCTAGAACTGAAGCTGTTTGAGAAAGACTTTGGGTTTATGGTGCCCTTTGGAATATGCTGCATCCAGTCAGCACCGATGCCGTTGTGCGGTGAGACAACATGAGAGCGGAGTACCCGGCAAAGCTGTGCTTTGATTTCAGGGTGACATAAAGCCACCACCGAGATTGTTAAGAGAAATATTTTGCATTTCTGAACAGAACTCATGATTCTAAGCAAGTATTTCACTTTTTGACAACCATTGCTAGGTAGCAACCACAGAATTTCTAATTCCCGTGCTGCCAAGCAAAGAGGCTTTTTTTGACATCTGCTATTTGTTTAATTCAACTTGCAAAAGTAATTCCTTTCAGAGCTATTAAATTAGGACTCTGACTTTTGTTACTCGGCATTACTATCATCGTGGCTTTCACTGAAGTTAACAAGAGGCCTTCTGCAGTTTTGTGAAGGCTTGCAGCACAAGCAATTCAGTGACAGATCAAATAGAGAGGGTTTAGCATGTACAGCAGAGGTGACACAGGCAATAGATTTCTTGTTTCTAGTTCACTTAGACTCAAAAACCATGACCCCCCAACCAACGTAACTTAATGGACTTCAGTAAGAGAACACAAATGGATTGCACCTTCAATCCCAGCTTACAATCAGCTTTCTACATCAGCTTTCCACATCAACTGGAAATTTTAAGCTGCTTTAGGAAAAAAAATAGGGTATACCAACAAATACTGTGTTCTTTAGCATGATTACACTCCCTTCTTTAAAATATAGAACATTTTTATGCCATTTCAGGAAAGCAGAAAGGTCTTCATTAGAGCATCTTCAAGTAGTGATTTTCCCACTTGCAGTTATTTTTTGTATATTATTTACTAAACCAGCTCTTAATCTAGCCTAAAGCATTGGTTTTTCCTCATCTACACACCACTCACTAAGGAAACATGCAGTAAAATAATCCAAATGACACCCTGGCAGAACACCAGGCATAAATGTTTCCAGGCGAAACATTAAAAACAAACTCGCCCACTAAAACCACCCAAAATGTTAAAACCTGACTCTGCGTTATTTCAGTCACTGGGCATTTCTGAATTGAGGTCACAAAGTCCCAAATTATAATGGAACCAACAAACCTCGGTGTGGCCTCCAAAACCCTTTCTGCAGTTCATTAACGCCACAGCAGAGAGCTGCTCCTTACAGAACAGGGGATCCTGGAGCTCCACCACCCCTCGCTTTGGGAAACCTCCTCGGAACAGTCCGGTGAAGGGTTAGGGATACGGTCCCATCAGTTTTGTTTGTACTCTCAGGGGTTAGATACGTGACAAGAAGTGGCCGGCAGGAGTCTGCATGGGCGGAACGTTCCAGTGAAACCCCAGAGCCTTCCTAGGAGAGAGCGTTGACAACACCACAGCCATTCGACCCCAGTCCCAGCACGGTCACAGGGCACACACACAAACTGAAGCTACAAGCCCATTCCTGAATAATCTTTTTTTGTACTAGCATACTAATCAAAGAACTCACAGCTCCTCCCAGGAAGGTATCCAGGAAACCCCTCATCCACGCCACCAGTGGGGAGACGTTACTGCTGTGTTAGTACCGAGAGAGGAGGTACGCAATTATGTTTGATAATTTTAAGTGAACTCCAGTTGGCTGAGCATAAAATGCAAACTGGAGAAACAGGGAACTTCTTTCGGTGGGGTATTTATAACACTATAGTGCTGTTGGTAGTTTTTTCTTAGGGGAAGATTCTGTGAGATTTAAAGAAATTTGGCTACTATACTGCCAAAACATCAGCATTTCTCTCATGGTGCTCAGTAAAACATCCTAGAGGTGACCCAGCCGCACGCCCCTCTCCTGTCTGGGATTTCAGCAGTTGTTCTGATCAAATTCTGAGAGAGGCAGCCCGTAAACCTCCTCAAGGAAACATTTCAAGCTTATGGAAAACCCTTGAGAAATATGTAAATAAAAATACGATACTGATAACCTTCTTAGCCTCGTCTATTTGCATTTATTTCTAGAGGTTTGGACTGGAGGGGGTATGTTTATTTTTTCATTTGGGGTTTCATCATCCTGTCCTCCCCCCTTAACTCATCCATTACCCTCTGTCCTTGCGTTGTAAACCATCGCTGATCCAGGGGTAAGATCTCACCTGGCAAGAGCCTCCCGTGGCAGTCGAAGAAGAGATAATGTTTATGCAGGACTAGGTTTGTTTCTCACTGACATCACCAGAAAACATGAACAAATTGGCTGTAAATTTTTCAAAGTCAACCCCAGAAGCCAAGAGCAATGATGTGATTCATGTTTTGTACCGGTGGTCTGCAGGAGCACAAATTAACACCTTCAGCAAAAAAAGTAATTCTGCCTGCTCTCTGGAATTCATTGGTTTTGTCCTCTGTGGCATGAATTGGAATGATGCTTTTTTAAGGGAATTTTCACCGCTTATTAGCATTAACTTTTCCCTCAAGCAGAATGGATAAATAGGGTTTTTCCTGTGAGAAGTATATATGTAGATAGCAACTTCATGGTAAACATATTCATGACTTGCTACAGTTTGAATGCATGGCAGCAAGCTTTAGCTTTACATTTTTCAATTTAAAATGATATTTTGTACATTTTAACGCTATCTGCATGCCTGTGGAGACTTCTGTATGGAACCCAAATCCGAGATCTCTCTGATGCATTTTAGATGATTCTCTGATAACTGAGATTCTCTTGCATTCAAATATAAATATTCCATCACTATAAATGCCACCAGAACTGATTGTAACTGATCAGGAACAAGAAATTCAGCTGCAATACTTCTGGGGGTTTCTGTTCCTACCAAGCTCAGCACACTTTGACAGATAATAAAAACACTTCTAGCCCCGTGCCTTAAGCTTCCATGTGCAGTTACAGTTTTTAAAGGAAAAGGTTTCAAAGTCAGATACATCCAAGAAGTGCACAAATAAAGAAGTGAACCCACTGTTGCACCAAGTTTCACTGTCAATATCCTAAAGCAGAGTTTCCAGAAGCTTAACACGATAAGAAGGCACCAAGAAACAGGAAACCTGCCCTTTCCAGGCTGCTCCAGTGGTTTCATCATTTTTGAAAGATTAAATATTTGGGCCTCGTATCTCATTAGAATTTGTCCATAAATCAAAATATGTCATGCTTTTCCCTGAAAAATTAGAGGCCCCCTCACCAGCTCTCCTTCTTGTCACTGATAAACTGTTCACATAACAGCAATCACATCCCATAGCAGCCATCATCGTGATAAATTAAACAAATGGACTTGGTTTATCAGTATAAAGAACTTGCTTTAGCTTTGAAATATCAGTGTGAGTCTTTTTTGTTCCTGGATTTTTATTTCCAAACTGTGGCTATCAAAGCAAAGCCGAGCATTTCGATATCAGGGCATTAACATGTGCGTTGATCATAGCCGTTGCCATCCCTCTCACATAGCAGAGATGATGAATGCCATGAGAAGCCTGGAAGGAAAATTCCCAGGCTTATAAATATTAAGCAGGAGAGAGGCACATACAGTCGTACAGCAAATTCAAGTGGGCCTTAAATTTGTATTTTTACTGTTGCTCATATACCTTCCTCATTTAGTCACCTTCACCTCAGTTTATGCATCCTACATCCGTGTTCTGAAACGCTTGGTCTGGCTTACCAGAGACTTTATGCAACAATCAAATAAATAAAAAAATAAATTCACTATGTTGATAGCTTCAAGTTTCACATTCTAATACGAGTCATGCTGGCCAACTAGTCCATTAACATTTTCCAACCGGAGACGGTACTCCCACTTTTACAGAACATAGGGATCGATTTCAAACTCTGCTGACGGAGCTGGTATTCACCACTCGCTCAGACCTGCCCTGGAGATACGCCTGGCACGTTCGATTTAGTATCTTCAGATAAAAACAGACAGCAACAATGATTTTACTGTTGGTATAACCATCACAACCCTGACAGGTTTTATTACCACCTTACTGAGAAGAACTGATAGAGGAGAAAACTGAAATCTTGCTTCTGACTGAGCAGCTTTGCCTTTAAAGCGTTAATCAATCTAAAGTGGAAGCGTCCTCGGTGTTTGTATTTGGGAATAACCCAACATCACAGTTATTAAAAAGCTATAAATATGAAGAGAGCTAAAAAGCCTCAGAAGTAGCCAGGGCCATCAGCTTAGAGTGATTTGGGTTGAACAGTCACTGCCGAGGGTCAGCACAGCCACATAAAAACCCCTTTCTAAAGCGCAGGGCAAGTCCTCTCTTGCTATAAATTGTCACTAGGTGTTTACCAGCCACTAATGTAAAAGTGGCTATAATTTCTCAGTGTGTAATTAGCAACAGTGACTAAACCTGATCCAGCATCATCCTGTCAGTTGTCATGGATTATAGATGCAAAGCACCTTTCCCGCTCTCCCAGTCACGGCAATTCATTAGTTCTGCTCTTCAAGAGCAGCTGTACAATTTGAGATGTAATTTATTCAGATTCCCTCAAAATTATTGCTGAAACATGGGAAGATAAGTGATTTGATGAGGCTACATATTTACCGTCAGATAGCATTACAGGTTTGATGCATGGTCAGAAGTGAGAGGATGTTGTGTTGTATGAGAAATAGTGCCCCTTTTCAGGCAAAAGATCAAGTTAGATCAGACAAGGGACAAAATGATTTAGCATGTTTAGTCATGGCTCATATCCATAAGATACCTCTAAAAAAGATCCTGTGAAGATCATTCAAATTTTACCTCTCTGTCCCATCTTACTGACATGATGTTTTTTCTTTAAAAAAGTACCTGGTTAGTCAAACAAAGCTGTTCAGAGGGTAAGAAAATATAAAATGTTCTTCTACATTGGTAAGTAGGGTGGGACAAATGAAATAGAAACTGCCCTTGAATGCCAAGCCAAAATAGATGAATCAATAATTTAGGGATTTAACTCATTCTCTGAGAAATAGCATCAATGTGCATCTTCTGACCAGGCCTGGAACTATCCGCCGTAACTGGGTACCTCAGCACTAACACGTGTTTGTTTCTTAACCCCAGTGACACTGCTCACCCCCGTGCTTGACTGGGTAAAGCCAACATGGAGTGAAAGAGCAGACCGCAGATTTCTAACCAGCTCACTCTCCTCTATTCCCATTTTTTGATTTCATGCCAATAATATCCTAGAGGACTCACCATTCTGAGCTGCACCCGAAGTCTGGTGTTTAATGTCAATAAACCACCTCTAAGTTCTGTTTACTCGGAGTAATCACAAAATCATGGAATGGTTTGGACCTCAAAGCCCATCCAGTTCCACCTCTGCCACGGGCAGGGACACCTCCCACTGGATCAGGGGCTCCCAGCCCCATCCAACCTGGCCTTGAACCCCTCCAGGGATGGGGCAGCCACCCCTGCTCTGGGCAGCCTGGGCCAGGGCCTCCCCACCCTCACAGCAAAACATTTCTCCCTGAGATCTCATCTCAATCTCCCCTCTCCCTTCCATTTGTTTCACAGCATCAACATTCAGACTTGCTGCTGGTCCCTAGGACTCGCTGACTGAGGGGCTCAATTGCTTATGACAAGTTTTCCTATGGATTTGCCTTAGGCTTTTGGCCAAATTTACATTCAAATACATACACACATCGAGTACACTGATATTTTTCACGCCATGAAGTGTCAGACCCTGTCAGCCTCTTCATGGTCTTAAACCCAATATCCTGTGGCCTCGCTGATTCCTGGATTTTAATTTGCTGTCCCAGTGCACAGTAATTTCCAGTTATCTGTGTCATAGTCTTAAGCACATGTCACGATGGAATTTTGGCAGGTTGTCATGTTTGCTAACAACAGGACCTCCGACTCCTGTTCTGTGGCTGTTTTCCTATCTGCGCTCTGAAACGGGGCGCTCTGTGTGCAAACGTACCATCTGACCATCTGAATATGGAGATCCTTTTATCCCCAGTTTTACATATACATGCACAGACATTAATTTTAATCAGGGAACACTAAGATGAAATATCAATAAAAGAGGAGTCGTTAGGCATGACATTCCATTTACGGATAGAGCTGAGAAGATTAATGTCTGAGCCAGCAGCCTGTCCATTATTCCCTTCAGCTACTGGGGAACGAGACGTCACGTATGACAACTCATTCCTCACCGCTTATAAGAAATTCTTGCTGCTGTTGCATTCTGTTGCCCTCGATTATCTATACAATAGCGTTAATTAAACCACGAAATCCAGGTAATTTTAATTAAGAAATCCTGCATGATCCTTCTCAGGGCACATGTTCGTGTGAATTCACATATTTTCTTTTGATTAATATTTTGAATGTCTAATGTGCCGCTTCCATGAAGGAAGGTCAGCTCCTCAGGACTCTGCTTATTGAAAAATCACAAAGCAAACGAATGCACCTATAACCTGGATTCACCTAAAAGACTGAACTAATTAATTCCTTTTGAGTACTTCATGTGGCAAGGGGTGTTTTTATGGTTTGTTCACAAGCAACCAGTCACATTTACTAATGGAGCTTTCCCTCCACGAGAAAGTAAGTGACCTTTGGCTGGATACACCAGGGCTTTATCGACAGAAATGGCAAGCTGGTACTCATCATTAACTCACTTGGCCCAGTAATGAGAACAGAAGTGAGGAGCAAATACCAATAGAGTCAGAACAAAGTGCAGATTAATTACTTGAAAATACTGAAGGGATAGCTTTGATAAAATATGCTTTTCCAAATAAGGCACAGAATGTACGCATCATCTAGAAGGAGTATAGAATAACATCGTAATGTCTTTGACTGGGATCGATCGCAGCTGAAACACCTTTTGTGGCAGCTCTCCTCTTCTGAACCCCGATCTAGAAACTGCATCAGGATGGCTGCAACCAGGAGCCCACCAAGTGCCACTGAAGAGAAGCATGGAATAACGTCATTGCTTCTCCTTCTGGGCAGCCACCACAAGCTCAGCACAGACCCAGCACCATAAGGTGGTAATACTATCCCCCTCCACCCTACTCCAAACAGCTCAACTGCTCCATGTTTAATCCCAGTGGCTCTTAAAAGAGCGTTTTCAAAATTCAGTGCTGGAAATGCAGCGCTGTGCTGAATGCTTTGAAACACAGAGCAGGTTCATTCGAGACCCCAGGTAGGGCTGTACTGTGCGCCGCTGTGGGAATGTGCTCGCAGGAGACTTGTTTGTCCCGATTATCAGGATGTTGACCTGTATGGGGATCGGCCCGGCTGTGTCGGAGAAAGGCAGCGCAAGGCTCACGTCCTAAAAATCCACCTTTCAATGAATATTGAGCCATTGTGGTTCGTCTGCAGTTTTGGAAACTCACAGGCCAGAGGAAGCTTTCAGGATTCCATGGAAGAATAAAATAGGAACAAACCAAATGTGGTAGATTGGGTAGAGAACAACCCTATTGCACTGTCCCCAGCTCCAGGGACCTAAAAACTAACAAATATATTTGGGCAGTGAGGGGAGAGAAGGAGAAAAATTATAGGAAACTGAAGAGAAAGGAGAATGCAAGTGCAAGAAGAAAATTTGTTCTTACTCCTCAATGCCAGAATAATTATGCTACAACTGCGCTAGGAACTGGTCCCAGGCATCTCGGGTCCCTTTGAGTCTCAAACCTCCCTATTCACCATGTTAAATTAATTTCTTGCTGTTAATGTGAAATGAGAAAATATACTTTTTAGAAAAGAAATTAATTATATACACCCACCTACAAATAAAGAAAACTCCATTTTATTTTAATGTCTGTTTAAACAAGGTGATATCTTTCAGTTTTCCCTCAGGCAAGTATTTAACTGATTAAAAATAATTGCATGTTCTAACTTAGCTAGTACATTGGGATATTGCTGAGAAGAGCGTTTATTTGCACAATAGGCTAGGAGGAAAACAAAGGCTAAATGGGTTTGTTTGGGAGAAAAGTAAAATATGGACATGAGGTAAAATTGTGACATGACACCTTTGTCACGATGATCTTTTTTCCCCATGAACGCAAAGAGATTCATCCTGGTAGTTATAGTGCCATATTATATTTATTACAATACCTTTCTGTAAGTGCAGAGATCAAGGATGTTTTTTTTACATTAAAAAAAAAAAAAAGTTAAAAAAAAGAAGTATATCATGTCCTGGAGAATCCACAGGAACAGAAAGTCTGTACAAACACAGAAAGTGTTAGCCCAGGAAGCTGAGCTTCTTCACGTGTGCAACACATACACAGAAAGACTGGCAGGAACATACACCCCAATTAACTCAAATGTGCAATTTACACCATTTATGAAGCCTCAGAAATCTCGAGTTGCAGGGCATTTTGAACCCTTGTCCAGGACTCCATCCCTCGTTTGTGGATATCGTCCAAAAGACACCTGGAGAATCCAGCTTGTTCAAAACGCACACACTCATTTGCACCACACAGCGAGGAGTAAAGAGACTATCCCTGCCCTTATCAAATGGTATTTCTAGCAGTGCTTCGTGTATTTTACCTAAATACTTCACTAAACACTTTTCTGCCACCTGCAAGCATTAATATACTGAGATAACCTGGTATCTTGTATGTTTTCCAGAAGGAGAAGAAGCTCCACATAAGCTGAGCTGGACTTCAGAAAGTGTCATTATAGAAAATTCACTGAAGAATTAATTGTTTACAGTGATAATGGGTTTTGTGACCTTTCTTCTTCAAGGAGATGCACTGACTGCTGCCACCAGGTATTTTAGCACACAGCTTTTTTTCCCACTTAAGCGTATTCTTTCTGCAACACCAAGATGTCAGACACCTGCCTCGTTTCTCATTACTGGAATTGTCTTGGGTAACAAAAGAGAAACTCAAAGCCAATATTTTATCTCTTTGGACTTCGAGTGCAATGCATCTGGAAAATTCCGGGTAAACTGCCTGATGGGCATACAGGCTGCTTCACCATAAAAATCTCATCATTTCTTTGCAACACCTATTGCCCTGCACACAAAAGGAGGGGGTTCTGCTGAAGTAGCGCGTGTGTGTGTGCGCACAGGAGTCAGCAAGTTAAAGATTGTGAGTGATAATTACAGTGAAAATCTGTCAACACAGGGAAATCTTAAAACAAGTGTTTGAAAAAACAGACATTTAAATGTTGTTTATAAATTGATGCACCCCTTGAATTCAAGAGATGAAGGAATCTCTACTTCCCACCTCCTGTCTGCATACAAGAACGAGCATTTTCAGATGTGGGGTGACAAGGCTAGGACTGTCCTGCAGCCTTCTGATCACAACAGCAGCGAGTCTGTCCACCACCAAGTGTTATAATATTCAATTAACGTGGCAAAAGCACATGATGCAGTGACTCTCTTTAATATCCAGTTTTAATATCCAGTTTTAGCATATAGGGAACATTAATTTGAACAGGACACAGTATAGACAGACCAAAACACCCACAAAATAAGCCAGACTACCAACAACAATATTAGGTGTCAGAACTTTTGCCACCTTTTAAATAACTAGAAATTAAATGCAAAAAGACAACTAAGTAGGGCAAATAAAAATGTTCAGTATTTTAAATGATTCTTCTTAGTAGAGGACAGTAACAGCCATCCCAGGCCCAGTCAGACAACTGCTGTGCGCCCAGCTACAAGGCATTTCAATGGCATAAACCTTAACACTGCTGCTGCTGTGCCACCAGTGCTTCTCCATATGGGTATCGCCCAACCCATCACCCTAAAACCCGGTGTTGTAACACCTTAGGTGAGGTGATCTCAACAACATTCGGAATTTAGAGCCTGTAAAAGTCCTTAGGACTCCTTTGTGGAGAAATAAAATTACAAATCAAAGTGAGCATCACTGACTCTGCGATACGCTGCCACCCGTGCCCACTCACGAGACAGAGACCTTGATGCTTTGAGAAGAGTCTTATGCTAACAGTTTTAAACAACTCTGGAAGTTCTAAAACTGGCAACTGACTCTTAGTCGAATACATTGCATCAAGATACCCTCATCAAAAACAAACCAACAGCTTTTTAGAATGGGCTTCTGCAGCTGCATCCCAGGTGCTCAGGACAACATGCAACTCAGACACCGCTTGAACCATCCTGTAGGTGACTCCTTCCTCTCCCCCAAGCCTGCAATTCACCACCGTTTAACTCCTAACATTTCTTTAGGGGAAAGCTCAGTCAAATTTTATCCCTGAGCCAAACTAAGACGCTTTTAAAGTTACCCAATTACAACCATTATTATTTCTACAGCTTATTTCATGTAAGAATTGCAAAGAACTTCAATAAACAACTCCATAAAACACAAACCTGAAAGGAGAATGATTTTTTTTTTTTTTTGCTAATCAAGCCATCAGGTCTCAGGAGGCGCAGGTGTCATTCGCATCCCTGCTGCAGACTTCCTGAGTAATTGTAGGGAAGTTATTTGTGTTCTTGGTGCTTTAGCTCTCTATTCGTTAAACTGAGATAATAGCACTTCTTTTCTCTGACCTTTTGTACTATTGTAAACTTCACTGGGCACGCACTAGCTCTTGTAATGTGTAAATTTGGTGTCTGGTAAAATAAAACCTTGATTTCAGTTGGACCTTGAACAACTGCAGAAGAAATAATAACATAGAGACATTTAAGTTGGAAAAGCTGTATAAGTTGTTTTCTTATAAAACACAACAGGGTTCAGCTGTGAAATTTCAAGAAGAATGACAGTTTGAAACAGGTATTCTCATTCTGTGCTTTGTAATACCACAGCATCTTACAGGCTTCCAATATTCAGCGTGGAAATCTTTCCCAGAACATAAGATAATATTGCTAGCACAGTAGCATTCATTGACTCACGCATCCTTTTTAAGTCCCTAAAATTTATACAGGCTATGCAAGTTATTTTTGAGACATAACCTTGAAGAATGGGATTTCTGAATTATGAACAACTCCAAGACTCTAAAACAAAGCCTGTAGACAACTAGTATTTAATGTGTGACCTAATATCAGGATAAATTTGCTAAAAAAAAAAAAAAATATGGAATAATGAGAAACCCACAGGCAGAACCATCCTCTGCTGAATCCAGAGACAAAAATGAAAAAAGGAATCAAAGGGCACATTAGAAGGGGAAGCAAAGACTTGCAGTTGTGCTTAGAGATGCAAAGCACTGTTTCAGAGCAAAGATGATTTCAGTGATAGGGACACGAATCTGTTGGATTGAGTCCAGCGGAGGCCACAGAGATGATCCAAGGGATGGAGCACCTCCTGTCCGAGGACAGGCTGAGAGAGTTGGGGTTGTTCAGCCTGGAGAAGAGGAGGATGTGGAGAGACCTTAGAGCAGTTTCGAGGACTGAAAGGGGCTCCAGGGAAGCTGATCATACAAATTTAGAAACTATTGCGACTCCTAAAACTGTTCTTGTTACCAAAGAAAAAGTCATGCAAACACCTCTAGCTTCACACATCCCACCTTGCCCTCCTCTCCTCTCCCTGCAGAAGCACAGTGTCCAATGAGCTTCTAGGAGGTAAGAGAAAAAAGACCACAGGGGAATTATTCATTTATATTCTAACAAAGGGAAACATCCCCCTGCCAAAATCAAGAAGCAGCCAGCAAATATCTGGAGTAAATTTCTTGTTTTGTTTGGCTGTGGCAGCCGCCCTAAATAAAGATCAGAGTGGCGCCAGCAGAGGTGGAAGAGGTCTCACTCAAAAGACACGGAAGAAATTTAGCTTACAGTTACCTGACTTAGAAATATCGGGAAAAGTAAATGCAAAAGAAGAGGTAAAGTAGTAACTAACTAAGCAAATTAAGGATAAAAGCCCCCAGTGAGTACATTAGGAACGCTATGGCCGGAGAGAGACGTCTGCTGAAAACACTGACTTGGCAGAAGGAAGGTATTTTGAAAGTGTGCAAGAAAAGACCTAAGGCTGAGAACTGACAGCTAATTAAATATCAGCTTGTAAATTGATATGACAGCAAAGTATGTTATTGTGATTTTACACCCTCCTAATAAAGATTTCATTCTGTGGACAACACGCTGAGCTAATTAAATATCTTCCATTGACAACTGTTGAGCCCAAATTTACCACATTGCACAAACCTGATGCAACCCAGACAGACACCAACAAACTGGAAGCAGTTCTGGGCAGAGATAAAAAGAAAAAAAGAAATGTTGCCAACTACATGTGAAGAAACATTTCAGTAACACCAGTTAGGGAGGGGTGGACAACATGACCTCCAGGTGTCCCTTCAGCCTCAACCATTCTATCATTCTGTGAATCCGCAGTTGTTCAGGTGGTTCAAGAGACACCAATAACAGGCAGAAAATTCAGAGTACATTTCACACAGTAGAGAATTTCATAACAGTGCAACAGATTGGAAGGAGAGAGATGGTGTTTGCGTGAGCGAATGTAATGACTGAAGTGAGGTTTCATTGACTGAAAAGTGCTAGCTCCAATTTAAACATTTATTATTCCTGTTGGAGGACTTGGGGGAACTGAGCCTCAGTTAGCAGTCAATACAGTTTTACCACGACCAAGGGACAAGAAATACATGTTTTCTCACATCTACCCTCAGTTCATAACTGAATTCTATAATTAGAGTGGTTTCATTACAGTGCAAATCACTTTAAATCAGAAACGTGTATTTCAAGAATTGACATGAGCACGCAGTAGGGAATCACACTGAATTTTCACAGCAAGCTTAATAATGACTTTGCCTTCTTTCCATATCCTGTCCTTGCCTTTCTACATCAGGTAAGGAAGAGGATTAATCTGCCCAGGCACTACCACACACACTAAAGGAAAAGCAAATCGTTCCCACACAGAATCCTGGTTTGATCCTAATTTGCCTAGGGAGAGAACAATCACCATTTCTTGCATCACGAGGAAAAGACAAAGATAACTTCATTATCTCTTTGGGTATTTTACATACTTATTTAAATATTTATTCTTCAGGGGATATTGCTGCATGGGTTCTCTTGGCAACAGCCTGGAACACAAGGGGATGAGCTGCTCCTCCGCTCTCAGGGATGCCTTTCCAAATTTTGACTTTCACTTCAGCCATAATTTCTTCCCTGTGAAGCTACTATAACTAAATGTATAGTAAGGAAATCTCAGTAAGTGATAACATACTGTATACTTAAATTCATATATGTATGCGCATACACACACACACACAAAATTTGACCTGACAGTCAAACAACAGCCCTCAATATCTTTCCCTTGGCTTATGGGGTTGAACCAGAGCCTTGAGAAATGATAAAAGCTAATGACAATTCCAACTTCAAATCTAATGTTTGCAGTTGGAACTTCCCTGGGAAGGTCTAGGAAGTTATCACGCATTCCCATGGAGGGCAACCATCCAGAGTATCTGGGTAATGAGTGAATAATCTTAGAAAGGTCTTTAAACAACATGGGCAGCAATTCTTGGAGGCACCCTTTTTTTCATGAACATTAAACTGTTTCAAATAAATCTGTTTAGATTTTCTGAGGAAATATTTGTGATCCATTGTGAGACACAAGAAATCCATATGTAAAGCTAAAATTATAAATCAGATTGTCATCTGATACCACAATGGCTGCAGCAGCATGTCAATATTAAGAAACTAATTTCTCACTCTATTTCTCTCCTGCAATTTTTTGCGATGTAACTGATCATCCCTGAGCTGTAATTTTGAGCTCCACTGAACTGTTGTGGATGTTCCATTTTAAAAAGGGGCAAAAAAGAAAGAAGAACATGTGTGAACTGAAGTCTTTCTTCTGCAGCTGGATGGTACAACTGATGGTGTTCTAACCTTACCAGAAATGCTCAAATGGCAGCTCACTATCCGTGTTGGATAAAGCACGCATATCAACACTAAGCCTGCTTTTCTCCTGATTAAAAAGCTACCCTCTTGAACATAAGACAGAATCTGTGTACGCATACATGAGGACACGTCCGTACACATTTATATTTGATGTATACATCTATGCGTAGGCAAGGTTTGTGTTTCAGCTGTTCATCCTTCAAATCACATTCTTGGGTGGATGTGATTAAGAACTTAGAATCTGGGAAGAAGAATAACTTCACTTAATCTACTCTAACTGGTTTGCAGTCTTGCATGGCTGTTTATTTTTCTGCCTGCTTTTCTTGAAAGGTGGACTAGCACAAACTTTAAGATTTTCAGATCCTTCATGGTGAATAGCTACAAAATTCAAGCCCCATCATAAATTGCTCTTTATTAATGGTTCTCATATCTCAGCATGTAAAATTAGTTCAGTTATTGGTGAGCAGGATACTATTAGTATCGATTCACACTAAGTTACTCACCTAAAAACCATCACTGCCAATGGAGAAGGCTGTGATTAGAAAAAACAAAATTGTTCTGTAGTGGCAATTAGCCTGGTTTTGTACTAAACCCCATACCTATATTAACGTTGTTTGGCTTTAGGATAAGTCTGACTCTTGCCTTAGGAAGATAATTATGAAGTATTTCTATGACTATCAGAATAATGTTAAATCTGTGGTTTTTTTCTATACTTGTAGCAGGGCCTTACAAATTACATTAACTCTATCTCATATTTCTGCTGCATCAGCTATTTGTGTGTGTGTTAATGAAGTAAATAAACTATTCAGTTCCAAGGCCCTTTTCATTACAGAAGATCAAGAGTAACACTACAAAAGAATGAAACAGGTACAGGAAGGAGGGGAATTCTACACTTCCCAGGTTCTGATGCTCTGTCGAGAGTTCCATATTGTGAAGCCATCCAAAGATCCAGCCAGTGTTTTATTTCTGAACAGGAAGACCTTCCAAGTACCAATACACTGAACCCATCTACCATCACTTCAAACAAGTGCTGTTAGTTCTCAGCCCAAGAAAAACCCTGGATGAAATAAAAGCAGTGTAATAGTATGGGATATAATAGAATAGCAGTGATGTATTGCTTCCTTTCCCTCCTCCCACACCCCCGGACAGTTATATATAATTTTTCAAGGTCAGGTATTTTTCTTCCTTAAATTACAATTAAAAATGCCTACGTTATTTATAGTTAATTCATTCTGTAAGGCTAGTGATGTTTTAAACACCCCTGGCACGTTCTGCTTGCTCTCAGCTGAAGGTCTATTACATTTTACGTTATTTCAACATTATTATTTAATTACTGTGGAAATTCTACATATACAAGCTTCACTTATTAATAAATATAAACCAAAATATCTGATGTAAGTTACTGACACGCTGCATTATCTAAGCTTTTTTGTAGAGGTCCTCATAAAAAACATTTTAGTTTTGATAGCCTGACTTCCAGGCTTTTGTATTAGAGCTCCGAGTGGGACACAACCATGAGGATTTGTGTTAACCTTTAAAGGAGTTTTCTTTAAGCAAATGTCATCTCTTTGATATCAATCCATGCACATCCATATTCTGGAGGTTATGCTTTAAATCACAGTGAGTCTGCCCCTTTCTGTGCAGTGAAAAGGCTGGAGATTTTCAGGAAGGAAATAAAGATGCTCACTATTGAAATATTTCAATTTACAAAAAAATATGTACACTTTAAGTAAAACTATGAGTACACCTCAGAATTCACCTGCTGTGTTGCACACCCTCCACAGCCACATCCACTAAATGTCACCAAGCTCTGGGGGTGACCCCTAGCAGCTCAGTCCTGCGTGACGCACACCACAGAGTGGCAATACACCCACGTCCACACACCCCACGCAAGAACTTAGAGACTGTACCCACTCCTCCAGCTGCCCGTGCAGTTCCAGACTCCTTAAGCCACCAGATATGGATCTGAAAACAAAACTCTTTGATGCCCAACGTAAACAACCCGGTGCTTTTTATTTCTTAACACTATTTTCATGTAATTACAGCATCCATCTAAACAGCCCGCATCCAGGATTAGGGCAGCTAACCATATCTGTCAAAGATATTTGTGTCACCAGTAGCACCTAGTTATTATAGTACCTAGTCATTACAGAGAAACGATTACTGGAGAGAATCTAAATCACCGTTAGAGCAATCTCAAAGTACAATGTTGTAATTACAATTTGAATTTCAAACACAGAATAGACAGAGCGATATGTCTCTTTGGGACAACTTTTGCTAGTCTTATTGCCTTCAATTTTGGTGTTTTTTATTAGAAAATAGTATTTTCCATTATTTTTTTATAACACTTTGACACACTGCAAACGCTTTCTACAGGCATAATATACAATGCTATGAATATATTTACATTTACTCTAAATATTTAAAGAGGAAAGCCCTGGATATAATCACATAAGAGTTATTTCTCAGCTAGTATATTTTTGCATTTTATCCGTGCATTCCACCAGAGCTGAAAATCAGCAGAGAAACAAATGCAGTGCTTTTTGACTGCATCTTTGGGCTCTGCCAACTTGCTCAAAATATATCAGATGATCCTTACTGATAAGAAAGAATACCCCTTGCCTAACAGAAGGACTCTTAATCTTCCTGTAAGGGATGGAAGAACCATGGTTGTCCTAGGAGGAAGGGACCCCTCTTCCTTGGGCGGTGACCACTTCTCGGGGAAGAGGAGAAAGCTACATCCCCAAGATCCGCTCCCTACTCCCAAGAGCAGCAGGAAGCCTGGCTCTCCTTGCCTTCCCCACATCCCCCTTCTCTCTATCTCGGACAGCCGAGGTTAATTCTCTCTGTGCTTTTCCAAGCAGCTTCACTCTTCACACACCAGAGGCTGCTCAGAACTGCAGACTGGTCCTTTGGCACATCAAAAGAAATGGGAGGTACATCAATTGTTGTCATCATCTGGAAATAACTTTAACTTCTGTGTTGCAGAATTTAAATGCCAATGACTCAAACGAGAGATTAAAAACTGAAATTAATTAGTGCACAAACAACAATGGTTTGATGAAATACAGAACAATACCAGCTTTATGCTCCACTCTCCAGACCGCGGTTTTATTCTGCTGAAGGTAAAACTGATCCTACCTCATCTGGATATGTAAGAAATCCTGTGGCAGACTGACAGAGGTGGATGGGTGGAACAACTGGAGTAGATATTTCTAGCTTCTGAAAAAAGGAGAAAAGGTTTGGGGGGGTCCCCTTGCACTAAAATCAAGAGTTTTGTATTTAGGTTCTTGGCCAAGGTGAGTTTTAGGTCTAGCTCTTAAGGCTGGCATTGTTTCTGCTCAAAGTGCAACTTGTTTGCAATAATAACTGTGTGTGGCCAGGAACAGTTGATGCCTTGCTCTGACAAAGAACACCTCTGTACAGCAGAAAGTCTTTTTCAAGACACTATTGATTATCTGGTACTTCCCAACTGCTACACTGAAGTGTCAAACGTAACGGCTACTGCATTACTCCTCTGGAATCTCACCTTTAAACAGGAATATTTATCTAGGAGAAATGACTGGTAATCCTCATGCCAGGTTTATTATTCACATTTCATTTTCCTCATAGCAACATACCAGCCTTCCTAATTAACAAACAAGCAAGCAATTCAGTTTCTCCAGTTTCAAGCACAGATGTTACCAAGATCTGTTGGGAGACTTCCAGGCATGCTTTGTTCTGCCAGTTTTCAAGTTCTTTCCCTAATTGTAAAGGCTTTCTGTTCTTCTAACAGTTTGATGTTAGGGTTTTGTTGTTGTTTTGGGGTTTTTGTTGAGTTTTTCATTCGTTTGTTTTTACACATTCTCTATTAACTGCCCTCTGACTGCTTATATTGACATTTCTTCACCTCTTTGGAGAAATTAAAGAAAACCTGTTTTTTTAATACCTGTGAACAGACATCCATTATTTCTGCTACATCTGATTTCTCATTAATCAAACTCAGGGGATACTCCACGATGCTGTCCTCCCACTCTTTTACCCTACCATACCAGCACAGTTAATGCTGAACAACATGCTAGTAATCTCCAGAATTCATTACAACTAGCTTTAGTATCTTTTAATTATAATTACATAGTAACTGACAATAGTCCTCATGCTTCTTATTATTCCAATTATCCTTTTCAAATCAAGTTCCACATGCAAAAACTGTGAAGGAAACACAAGACCTCAGTTTTCATTAAACCCCAGTGCAGCACACGCTGTTATCAATGCAGATGATCTTTGACAGGGAGTTAGGAATCGCGTTAGGAACACTTTTACAAGTGTTCTGTACTCAAACCACACCTGCATCTGATTTGATACAGACTGCTCATACTTTGCACAGTCAAACTGCGTGCACTTTAAATCCAGAACACCCCAAAAACAGCGCAGCACGTGCGTGCTCCTCTTAAGGTTTCTTTGACCTTCACATTTCTTTCTGGTATTCCCCTATCATACATGCAACACACACTACTGAAAACATGCACAATATCAGATTATAGGTTATTTCAAAGTATTTTGTATCAGAAAACATACGCGGGCACCAAAGGCAAGAGCGGTCTAAGTCAGCCACTTGGGAGCTACACGATAAAGAAGCAAATGTTGCAGAGCTTGGATGCCAATGAGGTAACCAGCTAAAAGCTCAGACACTCTCAATTCCAGACTTGCAGTAGATAATGAATTATTTATGCAAACCAGAACTTTAATCAGGAAATGGTTTTGATCATTAACTGATCAATACCTGCAACAGGTATTCACTCACAATCAACATCCTCCAGAACCGCATTATTCCTATTACAAAACACTTGATAGAGCAACAGTGGGAAGCTACTACGCCGTCTAGTATTTATGGGTTTATCCCCAAAAGCCATGCTATACAATAAGATTATCTCTTTTTGAACAATCTGGCTTCCGGAGACGGATTTTTAGTTTAACTTACCAGGAAGCCACAATTTCTAAGAACCTTCTCTTAATACTTTAATTGTTTGAGATGCAAGCAGGGAAGTCTCAGGAGGAAATGTGCAGCAAAAGCTCAGCATATGAGTAATGAACATTTTGACAGCTACAGAATAGTAGAAAAAGGGATAAAAGCCCACACACAACTTCTGAGGCTGACTTGTGCCCTTCTTTTCATTAAGAAGGGTAAAAAATATGCTACCTAATTGGAAACTTGTGTGATACATCGCATTCTCACTGCACATATTGGAATGAAGATGAGCAAGACAGTCTGAGCTCATCGGATGGAAAGATTGACAAGGCTGCATGTATAGCTAATTAACACACACTGACCGTAAGTAAAGAATGGGGTAAAAACTGTGTTATTTTCATTTTAGCCGTATCAACAGTGATTGCTTCCTGTGGATTTGGAAAGAATTGGGAAGTGTGTGTCAGATAGAAATGGCACTTTTGAAATTAAAGCAGTAATAAACTTTGATATTTATCACTGTCTTATTGGTGAGCACAAAAGATGGCTCAGTGCTAGAAGTCTGCCAAGCTACCAGTTGGGCACAATTTGTTTTCTGCTTTTATTATAAAGCTATTTGATATGTAACAAACCCTATTACCACTGTACAGTTACACTGGACAACCTCACCCACAAAACCTTAGAAAGCACATTAAATCATAAGAGGCTTTGAAGTATGTTTTCTCACATAGAATAGTATTTCTCAATTCCAAGTTTTAGTCTGTTCTCAATGATCTAGCAGCATATTACATCACCAAAGGCACCCACGTTTTTGCACAGAAACTCTGGAAATACCAATTTTTCCAGTGATCTAGTGAAGACAGAATACATGCAAAGTCTTATAGGAACTTAATGTACCTTAAGAAGCTCTCTCAAAGAAAAAACGTATTCTAGAAACATTTGGTTTTACGTTTGCTTATAAGAATCACTTAACAGTTATTTAGTACAACTATTATACTTAGAGCACTTGAAGTTAATGTTCTGAAAAATAAATTTGTACTCTCCCTTGAAAATGATCGCTGTTGTTCCTGACAGTTGTCATGAGAAGAATTAACTTAAGAACATCAGAAAGCTACTCAAGTTCTTAGTTAAACATCCAGCCTGAGGTATTTGGGCTTAGATAAAAAAGCACGTGGACCTCTCCCCAGTCCCCAGAGCTGTACAAGGAACACTAGGGATTGATCAAAGAAGTTTGAGTCCCTGAAACACGGTCGTGCAATCCCTGAAGGAAGTGCTTAATAACCCCTAAGAAGATAAAGGACTGTCCACATGGGTGCGGTTGATCCTGGGGTCTTGCCATTCTGACCATTGCTCAAGCATTTCTGATTTATGGTTCACCTATGTCAGTAAGTAGTTTTTCTTCTGGACCAAACAGCCCCTATGTTATTGCATCTCCTGCTGTTTTCTCTTGCCATCATTATCCTATTAACACAGAACAATTTTCCTTAAAGAGCTTTCAGTCGGAACATTGGATTCCTTCACGTGAAGGAGAATACTTACTTTTTTTACTGTTATTATTTAGTAAGCATTTCCCTTCAAGTATTTTTTTCCTAAAATTCCAGCTTAACGTCTCACACTCTAACTTCAGTGTATTTTCATTCATTTATTACAGAACGTGCATCATTCCCATAGTTCTACAATCATTCAGGAGTGGAAAAAAAAACCCCACAAAACCAAAGCAAAACCCCACAAACATAATCTTAAGCAAACCCCTCCTTAAGTCCTTCTGAAGCAGTCTGAACTTTTCGTGTGTGTGCAATAAACTTTACCAGCGAGTAAGGAATGTCAATTAAACCGGACAAAACCAAAATGGGAAATGGTACCTTAAAACTTAAGGGTAGTCAGTTTTAATGCTTCAGGTTTCCAAAGCATTGTTTGTGCTTCCTGACCTCTACAACCCTGGGTATTCCACACAGTAAACAACACCTTATTTAAGGTGTTCAGTTTATCCTTCCAGCATCCAAATCTTCATTCCAAGCAGTCAGACAAACCCTCCCACCCCTCCAAAATCAGTAGAGTTTAATTATTGCTTAAATAGCTTAGCCAGTGTGGAAGGCTTTGTAAGTACGTAGCACAGGCTTTGAGCAGACAAAGAGTCATCAGGCACATCACCAAACCCAGGCCCCCAGAGCTCTGCTGTGGAACAAGGGGCAATAAGCACTGACATCTTCAGCTTGAGAACTAAATATGCCTAACAGTCAAGCCAGACACCAATGAACATCTTTCCAAGAGCAGCAAAATGACTGTGAGCACCTTGGCTCTGCTAAAGGGCTGAGGAACCCGGGCTGTTTACACTCGCTTCTACTACCATGAGTTAAGGAGGTGTGTGTGGAGGATGCTTCACCACTTAGAAGGCAATCCCTTCCAGAAAATGAAGCTTCAGCCCTTTCCACACTGCTCCAGGTTTAGCAAGTCTAGCCATACCATTCTATACTAGGAACAGTTCAGTGCCAGGCTGTGACCCTTGGGACAGCAAAATACCAATTTTCCTGTAGCTGCAGAGCCTCAAGCTGAATCAATATCATTTATTCAGATCAGTATAATTTATTCATTACTCAGGAATATGTGAGTTGCGTGAGCTGGCAATTAAAAGGAACCCAGGAGTGCAATGCATATTCAATAGCTGGCCTTCCTTGTCTCCTGTGCTACAGGAAAGCAATCCCACCAAGACTACTTGAGGACACGTCTCCATGCCTGTACCAGATGGAGAGGAGAGAGTGAGTGTGCAGACTCAGCTTGCTAAGAAAGTTAAATCAAAAACATTTTCCAGGCAGCGTGCAGGTGAATTTTGTTGTGTTAATCATGGCCTATAGAACAGACTGCTAGGGAACATCATGGCACTCTTGCCTTTCCCACACACAATCATCTTACAACTTCTCCTTTGTTTTTTTTCCCCCCTTTGTGACTGGTGACAGAGCAGAGGCTGGTGAGCACGTACCGTGTGAGTAGATGGGAGCAATAGCAATCAACATGGACCACAGGTCTGTATAGCCAAGGCCTCCAACACCTGGTATAACGTAAGTCTTATCCCTTAACCTTACTGGCCAAGGTTTTAGGAACAGTCAGGTCCAGGCATAGACATTATAATCCAAATACACCAAACACTTTGCAGCTCTGGACATCGTGACTGCAAACACCTGCATAGCCGATGAATTTTCTCCTTCTAATGTACCGATAATTAATTGCTTTTAGTTAAAACTCCATGTCAGGACATCACCTTAGGAACTACAGCCACTAGCTGTCCAGTCCCTCATTGCAAGGCAAGTCAGTCAACTGGCCAGCTATAGAAATTTCTGTAGCATTCTTAAACATTCCTGCAGATTTAACCAGTTTTGCTCTATTTTTGGACAAAAACATTTTGCCACAGTAGCAACAGTGTGGGGGGAACAAGCCGTGTTAGATTTTCCTATGGTTCAATAAACACTAGTTGTACATATAGCTGTTATTATGTTTTACATCATAGCAGAACAGGCAGCTAAACCACCAAAAAAGCTACACCTCAAAAACACAACACAGAAACCAAAGGACCATCAATACAGCTCCCTGCAAGTGGATTTTTCCATTTGGCATCTTCAGATGAACTTTGTTTTTAAGTTAAACCACTCAAGGACACTGAGCAAGCCAAAACTTTACCACAAGAAGCATTACTGCTGTCCTGCCACCTCCTAGACTCTCCAGAGCTAACAACAAGCATCCAACAACATCTTGGCACTCCGTTGCACAATAGGTGCAAGTTGGCATCTGAAAATATTAACAGCAGCTTCATTTCCAAGCAGAAAGCAATGCAATGCATGATAGCACAGCCTGTGCATTTAAAAGCTCTCTCTGAAGATTCTGCCCCTTCTTAAGAAACACAGCACATTCCTCACTCATTCAGCAACAGGGGAATTGCAGCCTCCTGGCATTTATACTCAAATAGCTTTTTAAGAGAGAGCTCATACACTTTGCTACTGAATCAGATTCATTTAAGTGGGTGGTGAATGGAACCTGCATACGCCAGGCTTAAAAACGCTTCAGGAGAGAAAACACTGTGTAAGATATCAGGTCTTTTGAGTTTTCCCATACACACACAAATTATTTTGAACTACTAAGCCATTAAACCCTTTCCATAGTAACACATTACTTAACCACACTTCATTTGAATTCACTACAAAATTCCCAGTAATTCATATTTCACCCAGCTGCGTGAGAGCACTTGCTGAATTGCCACCAACTACCCGTTATCAAGTAAGCAACCTGAATTCCAAGCAGAGATTTAAAGTCTAAGCACTTCAGCAAAGGCAAAACATGTTTGTCTTGGCAAGCGCTTAGGAAAACACAGTGTATTAAGCCATCCCATCGATCTGCTCTTAAAAGCAGAGGGCACTGACCTCACAGATGAAGCTCCTGATCCAGCTGAGCAGATCTGGGATGGTGGCAGCAACAAGATCCAACAGCGCAGTGATCGTCAGCCAAGGCCGCCCAGAAATTCCAAACGATAAGTCAGGAACAGGACTGGGAACAGACCTAAACCTGCTCGATCCGAGGCTGAACCTTCAGTGTGGCGCTCAGGCGCTGCTGGGCAGAGAGGCTGCAGGTGAGGGCACCAGGGCCGCAGGTGAAGCCCATCACGGCAATCAGAGCCGGGGCTGGCGGCCAATGGCCTTTGCTCCTGGCCAAACCCACCTGAACCCGCTGATTCTTGCCCAGCAGCTCCTGCGTCTGGCAGCAACACAGCCCGTACTGGCCCGGCGCCTCCCAAGCCCAGCAGGACGCACACGGGCAGCGGGGCTCACGCTCCCCCGGCACCTTTGCGGAGCTGCTGCTCCGACTGCGACCGGCACCCGACCTCGGGCCGCCCGCGCAGGCAGGATTTCTGCCCCGTGTTCACCACGACAGCCCTACTCCTAATGCCCTTGACAGCAAAGCCTGAACGAGAGCCCTACAACAAATGTATTCCCATTCAGAATCCAGAATGAAATCTGAATTTCACAGCCGCTTTCCAGAAAGTGATTTGCAAACTGTCCCAAAACAACTCAAAAAGTTCACTTTTTGCAGCTCAGTTACGACTCTGCTGTAGCATCTGCTAAAAGGAAGTGCTGTAAGATATTCAGCTGTAGAAACTAGAGGGATAAAATGCAACTATACTGCATGAAATGAAACAAGAAGCTTTGATGTTGTGACTGACACAAAAGATCATATTTCTGCCACACACTTGGGAATTATTATTAAAGAAAGGGTTTTGCATACACATGTACTTTCCCCTACAGAAAACCAGAAATTACTGTACATAGAATTAAGCCATTTTATTCCTTTGGCTCCACCCCAAGTGAGTCTAAACAGGAAAACAACAAATGTGTTCGTTTTCCTCAAAAAACAATGAAGAGAGAAAGCAAATTTATTACTTGTGAAAAGAAAATAAGCTTTTTGCAAGGTTTCCTTTTCAATGTTCATGTTTAAAGTCTCATTTTCAGCAGGCAGTGTTTCGGAAGAGAGAAGATGTTGTATCCCTTCCTTTATTATTATACATGAATGCATTCCCCAGCCTGTCAAACCTCTGAAGCGTAAGCTGAGTCCTAAAACCTTACAAGGCTTCCTTATTTTTTAAATCCTTATAGACCTCTTTTTCTGGAGATAGGAAGATTGTGAAAACAGACACTTGAGAAAAGGCATCAGCCAGTTTTCCAAACTGAGTAGTCACAAACCATGCGAGCGATAGGATGGAATAGTATCCGACGTGGCTATGGCAATGCTGACATTTAAACCTGGCCAAGTTGGAGATGCTTTTCAGATCACACACCTTGGGCTACCACCTTTGTAAAATGGAAAATGCTTCCAGCAAAACCAGCCAAATAATAACAGTGGTGTTATTGGTATTTTATATTTGTGATGCGTGTTTTTCATCATATATCAATTTCCAGACTTAGTTGATTTAAATATTCACCATTAACACCATGGCTGCCCCTACCGCAGCAAGCGATGGAGCATGTTCTCTGCTCCCTAGGGAAGTCCAACACAAGAGGCATGGAAGCGCCTTGTTCATCTGAGGAAGGGTTCCTCTGGGTGCTGACACAGTACCCAGTGAGACACTGAAATTAAACATCAATTACAGCAGAGAGAATTCTTGCCAAACATTGACATAGGGGAACTACAGAACTGCCTTTAATGCCCTAAAAATTATAAAAAGGATGCAATCCAATCCTTTTAGTGAATTATTTTTATCTGCCATGAAGAATATTTTACATTATCAAACATGTTATGCATCTGTATGATGACTTGATGGTTTCTAGAATGGACGCTCTTCACAACTACTGCCTCCAAGGGGTTTGTACACTCCTGCACAGGCTGTAAGCACTGCAAACATTTCTGAAAAGAAGCTGCAGCTGTGCTGTAGACCAAGCTACAGCCACCACTACTGGGATTCTGTTTGATTAAGCACACCACACACACGAATCAGGGAGTGCAGTGACAGTGAGGTGGAACAGTTTGAAGCTGAAAAGGGGGAGATTGAGATGAGATCTTGGGGAGAAATGTTTTGCTGTGAGGGTGGGGAGGCCCTGGCCCAGGCTGCCCAGAGCAGGGGTGGCTGCCCCATCCCTGGAGGGGTTCAAGGCCAGGCTGGATGGGGCTTGGAGCCCCTGATCCAGCGGGAGGTGTCCCTGCCCAGGGCAGGGGTGGAACTGGATGGGCTTCGAGATCCCTTCTGATGAAAACCACAATTCCACGAATCTATGAATTAAAACTAAAAATAAATTTTAAAAAAAACAACTGAAAAAAAGAGCTGCCAAATCCAATGGTGATACGCATATGCATGTACACCCTTGGGACCTTCGTGTACAGAAAATTTATGTCTGGAAACATCCACCTTCCCTTTGGCCACAGCACAGCATGCCAGGAACCTGTATGGTTTGCTACGTGCTTCAAAAGTGACATCTGCTTATAGAAGGTGTCTTTGAATTTCCCAAAGAACAGCATCATAGTAGAAATTCCTCTAACTAATCAGTGCTACCCAGACAGCCTCAGAAGTGATAATGCTGCCTCTCTGACATCACCCATAAGACATCGGGCTAACGCACTTAACTTGTGTTGGGTCTGGAGAAGCCATAAAGTTTGGGATGGTATTTGCCCCATCCATTCACCAGCTGAGATAAATGAGCTGGTTTTATGAGAGCTCCTACTCCATTTCCACAGAAACAGAAAATAATACATTTGATGCACTGCTGAAATCTTTGAGGGGGTGTATGGGAAAATCAGGACTGCAGAAGCGCGAGTAACAGGCTTGCGAACTCCAGCAGCATTTGAGGTGATGGTTGGTGTGATAGGTTAGCAGTAAAGCTGTGGAAGGAAGACTCTTTGCTTCAGCTACTGAATTAAAAATGGAACTGCTTTAGAGGAAAGAGTTGAGCCGCTGCAGCTTTCTCTGATGGAAGAATATCAACTGTGTTCAGTTCGGTCAGTGGGATCTACAGCAAAGCTCTTGGCTTTCAGGCTCAGGGAAGAAAAGCAGTGAATGGCAGAAAGTGGATTTTAGCCTTGCCTTGAGCTCTGATTCCGTGCTAGACTGCACAGGATATCCCTGTGAGTGGATATCCCACTTCGTACACATCACATTAAAGGTCAGGGAGGAGGAAGGAGTACGGCCAGCTCTCCAGTATGACAGCTAACACAGAACAGCTGCTGTGCTTACTTGCTCTGTAGCTTCTAGAGGGCCTGAGGTGAGGCTGCCTGTCTGACAGTTTTCCAGACCCTCTTTCCTTCCCATTTTGAAGACAGGTGAAATATTTGGGGTTTTAGTCACCAGGGAACACCTGCAATTGCCAAGGAACTTCACAGCATCAGCCCTGTCCTGCATCACCTTCTCATGCATCCCATTTTGTTTCCTGGGCTTACAGGAGCAGTGATAGGAAATGACATCAAGGATGATAAATACATAGCTGATTCGGGATATTTTATAATGGGAACCACTTGCAGTGATTCTCACTGCCAGGTTGTCATCCGAGCCACAACCACCTACTGGAACTTTTCTAGCAGGCACAGAAAAGGAATATAGTATTTCTTTAATTATTTAGTAAACTGCAGCTCTTAACAAGTCTCATAGTTTTGAAGACATTTTTAAAGATAAAACAAAATATTAAATAAACTTGCACTTCGATGTCTCTATCCAGTGTTAACACTAGAGATGACAAATCTCGGAAATGGGAATGGTTTCTCAAAGCCTGATGTAACACATTGAGAATAACAGATTTCTAAGCTTTACCATATCCAAAGATATTAACACCCACGGTGGTAAATTCTGAGTACGGAATCTCATTTCTCTGGTTCTGAATCATCAGGTAAATATGAGTCAGAGAAATACTGCTGCTTTAACAGACAATTGACAGGAGGGTGGGGGCAGAGGATGAAACCCCACACTGTTACAAGTAACAACATCTTTCTTCATAACTACTGAGATTTATTTGGAAAGAAAGGTTGTTTTCTTTCCTGAGTGCAATTATCAGCAATTTCTGTGTAGCTATGGCAACTTTGACAAAGTATGAAAAGGAAAAATGAATAAAGCAAAAAAAGTAAATTTGCAGGGAGATTTGGAACAAATAAAACCAAAATTTTCCAAAATCGAGTACATTTCCATTTAAAAACGATCCTCTCAAAAGGAAATTAAACCTCTCCCAACATCCTGGTTTTTTTAGCCTACAATCAGTTCTTATAACTGGGAACCTGTCAAGGAAAAATGAGTCTATTTTCTACAGCAAGAGAGAAAGAAGAGCTTCAACGAGAGATTTTCAACTGCTTACAAAACCAGGCTTTTCTTCAGATCTAATCCTATAATCACACACAGTACACAGGCAGAAAATGTTACAGTATTTACTTGTAGCTGAATTGACTGGGAAAAGTGTTAGTGAGGTGCTTGCCTTATCTTCAGGAGCATTAAACCTGCTGGATGTGATGAAATCTGTCCCAAAGTATTTATCAAAAACTGTGAAAATCGACAAGATTAGTAATGTGGCAATGTCATCATTTGTCCAGTCAAGGGCAAAAGGTTCTTAGTAGTGGGAGAAGCGCGGAATATTTACTTCAGTTAGTAACCTCAGGAAACTTGGAAATATTACAGTGGAAAAGCCTGGAACAGAAATGCCGTTCCTATACAGGAATTCTTTTAACTACACTATCAAAAACCCTGCATGGCTTTCATGCGCTTTGGCCAAAGTCCCAAATGGTTCAGTCATTCCCAAGGCTTCTGTCTTATCTAAATCTCCCCTTTCTCAGCCTAAAGAGCCCCTCTCCAGCTTTCCTGGAGCCCCTTTCAGCACTGGAAGCTGCTCTAAGGTCTCCCCACAGCCTTCTCTTCTCCAGGCTGAACAACCCCAACTCTCTCAGCCTGTCCTTGTACAGGAGGTGCTCCAGCCCTTTGATCATCTCCATGCCCTCCATACAAAATGTAGGAAATGCACACTGTTTGGAATCTGCAGAGATTTAATGCGGTATAAAATCATTCCCCAACTGACACGAATGCTAACAGCAGTGATGCAATGAGTACACTTCTGGCTAAAAGCGATACCTGCACTGCTGCTCCATTTAGGCATAAGGTTACTGCATTATTTTTTTAACCATTTAAGAAAAACTGAAAAAGTTAATTAAGAATTAATATATTGACAATTGAATTAGATAATAATCACCTGTTACTTTTTCCTAAAGTGAATAATTTTGTTGTTAAATGTAGAATAAAGCCATAAGTAAAATCCACAGCATGAATAAAATTCCTTCCAGCTGCCTTGCCTTCCGGCTCTGCAGATCTCTCCACTTCTGTGGCACAGTTAATATTTACATTTTTTTTTAGAGTGTGCTCTGTCCATATTCAATATTCATGCAATTAGGTCTTTTGACTGACTTCTCCTACCCTGGAACCAAATGAGCAATTTTATGTCATAAATTCCAGCTGATTCAGTGGATGGTGAAAAGGCAGCAATTTTTCCTATTCATCTGAAAAGCTCAGGAGACGGATTTCCTGAAGACATGTGGATTGTTCCACATTGTATTCTAAATTTGAGGTGCCCACTGCCATCTTGGCAGGTATCACTTCCCCTCAAAGCTGTTTTCTTTGCCTCTGTTCCTTTACTTTGACATGTGAGTATCAACAAACGTCAGCAAACAAAGGATGCATGTGATACCGTTGCAGTCATCCAGAATGAGGGCTCCTAATGAAAAATACAGCATGTGTTGAGATATACAGTCTGCTCTTTTCAAGCTATTGCTGCCTGGCATCCATGAAGTCCTAGTGAACTCCTCCAACCAACCCATGAGCAGGAACGTGCCATCCAAACAGATGGCTGCAACTGCAGGCAGCCAAGACATGATGAGTTTGTTCATGATGTGTGGGTGTTGACAGCATTCCCAGACATAAATCCAAATGGCTGTCAGTTCTGAGCTTCTAGTCTGAAGGGGATATGTTAGCGTTAACCTGCCTCTGAGACAGATTACCCTGCAAAACAGAAAGTCTTCCCCTTACTGATAATTGGTTTACTTCTAACACTTGCAGATCTGTCCTTTACTGAACTGTTAGGTAGTGGATTTTGGATGCCTTAAGCTGCAGTTCACCTCTGAGGGAGACAGATCTCCAGAATGAAAGACTAATTGGGGGTTTGATGGTCAGTCCAATACACAGAGCTAATTACAAGCTAGCATAAAGGCAGTGGTATTGAAAAAGTTTTTGTGCTGTATACACGTTCGCACACCAAATAAACTGCAGACACACATTTGTTCCGTGTTTCCAATAGTACAATTTCACATTTGGTGTATGCTGTTACACACTGTCAACGTAAGGTGCTTATAATCAGGACTATTCCTCATTCCTGACCAGGTCACAAGAGAACTGCTACACTGGGGGACGATGCTGACAGATGCAGCAAGAGCATGTGCCCTGTTTAGTGACAAAGTGTCAAAATCAGCGAGGTAAGGCTGAAGGCAAAGCTAGTCTGCACAGAATATATAGAAGCTTCCCAACAACCTTAATTAAACAGTGTGGTGAACTAAGTTTTAAAAAGCTGATTTCAGCTGAATCTGCATACCAATAGCTGCTCTGGCATTGCCCAGTACCAGTAGAAGTACTAAGCAAATTAAAGTATGTGTGGAGGGGTGGATAGAGGACTGTCCCTAGTTTGCCTCAACACATAAACACAGTTAGATAGCATTCGCAATAAATCAGTGGCAAAATGTTTACCTCAGCTTTAATTTGCACTCACCTTCTCTAGTAGCTCATATCAGCCTTAAAATAGCCTTTGATTATGCATTACGTCCTCCGGCACAGCAAATTGCCACAGCCTTCTGCATCCCAGACCTCAGATGAACCCCTGGCAAGGCATGGTCATTCCAGAGAAGCAGTATTAGTGCAGCAGTAATTAGAGAAATGTGCATAAAAAATCTCAATACGGTCAGTTCCATCGGGTGAAACGAGCTTTCATAGGATTGCAAGCCAACGGCAACCCACAACAAAACATGATATAAAGCTATCTTAAGATCGATTAAGTAAAGATGAAGATAAAAAAATCTATACATTGCATTCCAATTTTCTTTTCAACAAAGGACAGATTGATTTGAGAAGGCCTGAAATGCTTTTATCCCTGTTGCCCATGTGGCTTCCTTCATGCCACATGCCATAGTAATACTAGATATTGAATTAGAAGATGGGAAGAGACAGAGCCTTCTAAAAATTCATGTTGCTTTTCTTCCTCAGCTCCATTCCTTGTTAGTGAAGCCCTTCCTGCATCCTGGGGATGACTAAGGGCTAGGATACTTTAGCTTGAGGCACTACCGAAGCATGGGAATAGCGCTTTAGCCTTTTCCTTCATTCCTGGGTGAGCTTGCAGACGCACAAATAATTCCTGTGCTTTCCTCTAGTCAGGACCAGGGTTATCCTTCTGTGTATTTGCCATGTTATTGCCATGCTTTAGAAGATTTACGAGTGTATTTACAGAGAAGACAGTCATTAATAAGAGGCCTCCTGGGCTCTCCCTTGGAAAACAAGTCACTCCAGAACCCAGCAGATGTTTCTGCCGTCAGACTCATTTCCTCATCTCCAGGAGCCCACCCAAGTGCCGGGCACCTGACAGACAGAGCCCTAACCTGCCCAGAGGCTTCGCGGTTTGAAGCTCCATGCAGCTCGCTGAAGTTTTCTGTGGACAATTATATTTCCTCCTGTGGATCCTGGGAGTGATGTGTAGAGGATGAAAATTCAACATGAAGAAAAGGAGTATCTCACACAGATTATCAGCAGCTGTGCATGATGAACACATTTGAAATTCTCCCATAATTACAAAGGGTCCCTCGAGAAGAACAAATAAGTCCTGCCATGTTTCCTAATCTTGCTACACTAGTTATACAGAGAAATGTTCGCTCCTAATGATGACACAAAAGCTGCTGTAAGCTTTTCTACTGCAACACCACTGCTTATATCAGCTATTATTCAGTTTCCCCATCCTAACAGCGGAGAATCATTTTTGTGCTTTTCATTCTTCCTCCCAGAGGGCAACAGATGTAATAACTTATTCCCTGTCTGGCACATTAAGGCTTGAAAAATTAATGCTGTGCTGCTGAGATTTCCACTTTCTGCTTTACTTAGAATGCCAAAGCTTTGAATTTCAGTGAAAAAATATTAAGTCATAAAAAGCTTATTTTAAGTTTGTTAATGTACTTGTCTGTTTTAATGCCTTTCTGAGGTTTCCACAAAATAAGAATTCCAGTGACTAATCTCACTGAATTTCTTTTGCTGCTAAGCTATTGCTCTGCTCTCTAATTGAGATATCTCCCGTGTAGAATATATCAACTAGATATGCCATACATCAACTAAAATTTAAACACCATTATCAAATCTATTATGTTAAAAAAATAATCAATTAAGACTATCAAATGAGCTAGATGTGCTTAGTTGCAATGTGTTTTATCCGGCTGCTCACAAGAAGTCCCCAGTCGCATCCCTGCACAGCTTTATCAGCCAGGTACTGCTCTGCACACGCAGCCTAAGCTTCACACCCAGGCCTATCCAGTCCTGCAAAAATATTGTCCAGTTGCATGAATTTAGTGAGAGGAAGAAGTAGTTTGAACCTAATTTCACCTGCGCTTTATTGGTTTTGCAGCGTGAAATACAAACATTGCAGATACCGCATGAAGCTCAATAACGGCGGCACAAGGCCGGCAGCATAAAATCAGAGCCCATCGCGGATTTCCCCACAGAGGATGTCACAGGGATAAACGCATTGTGTGAGCCTTCGGAGATGGGCTCATGTATGTAAACGTGTTTCTCTCTAAATTAGCACTATCTAATCATCCGTGTCGCCCACCTTCAGCAGACACAGCTACAGAACGGCTGCCTTTGCAATAAGCTGTTATAGCAGGTGACTGCAGTGAGAGAAAAAGGCAGAGGACAGCAGAGTGTGAGCTGCAAAAGGCTGAGAATGATATCAGAGCTGGGAACTACTTCTCCAAAAATGAAGTGGAATATATTTCTTCTTTATCCCACATCTTCACAGTAAAATAGATGAAACAACCCCCTGATTTAGACTTTATCTGCACAGAAGTCTGTTCTTAGTGTCAGAATTCTTACCCAAAAGGACAGGGTGGAAAGCCTCAGATTAAATACACAGATTCAAAACATATCAGCAGGTATGGGGAGTCTAAGCCCCAGGTGATTTTCCCTAGCACTGCAGAGCACTCGCTAACGCTGCTGCTTCGTGTATTCCAAGTCTGCAGGCATGGGAACTGGCACTAACTGCTCCTCGTGTCAGGCTGTCGTTTGACTGCTACAGACAGCCACTTAGCTCCCTTCTCCTGCTTGAAGAGAAATCTTCAAGTAACTTCTCTGTCCCCCCGGCTGCTGGTCGGTGAGCGCTAAAGAGCACAAACCTCCTATTTGTGGTCTCTGGCAACACTGGTTCCTTTATTCCACGAAGAATGAAGGATCTTGTTTTCCTTAAAAGCTGTTTTTGCTGATTCAGGCTTCCTCATCTCAGCAGAGTTTGATCTACCCGCATCAAAGCCACCCTTCTGTTCAGAGCATGCCTCAGCGATCTGACGATGAGCAGCAGGAAGGTTTCAAATGAGGCTAGTGCTTCCCCAGGAGACCAAAGGCAATTAATAACATGTTTTTCTGCAAGGAGCAAAGCTAATGAAGCCTGATTTCCTACACATCCGAGACATTCATCTTCTACCCTGTCTGCAAACTGTTAACCCAGTTACCACTGCAAATCAGCTTCTCTGCCTCACGCCTCCTGTCTCACCTGCCTGTTCCTCCTTGCCCGATTCCTCCTGTATCCTACTGTGACCGGCAATCTTGTGGTTTGAACAGTCATCTCTGACAAACATCCACTTCTCTCTTGTTCCTCCAGGACCTCCGCAGGGTCCTGGGCTTCCTCTGTGCTCATTTATTTGGTTTCTCTCTCACAGGATGGCACATGCAGGGGGTAGCCCAGAGCCATGGAGGGCAAGCAGGGGCTTGCAAACTGCGGCACGCAGAGTACGCAATGCTTGCACCTTCAGCAAAAGGCACATTAAAGCATGTTCCAAACTAGCAGTTTTAATGAAAACCATCGGCACTGCACAGTTACGAGACCTCAGTTCAGCCAGAGCTGCCAAGTCTGGCTCAAAGAGGCCAATAAATACAGAAGATCTCAGGAAGCGTTGGACAGGTGAGACAGAAGGAGTGAGAAGAAATAAAGCAAGGGCAAAAATCTTTCTTTGATAAAGAGGAAACTGAAAGAACAAAGAAGTCTCTCAACAGCTGAACTGTAACCCTGACCCAGTCACATTTATTGATCAGAATCTGATGTGAACTCCTGCAGGTGTGACACTGACCCCCTTCATTTTTTCAAGGAAAGATGTGGAGATTTTATCAATACCTCTATTATGATGGTTGGCTGCCATTTTAAATAAAGGAACAATGTTAAGTTAGAAGACGAACAGAAGTTGATCAGACTGACACTAAAGAGATGCTAATTAAAGTAATTTTGTTCCCTTCAAATGTGTGTTTAGGCTGGATTATTCTCTACCAAATGATGTGGGAGCACACTTACTCAGAGGAAATCTCTGAGCACAGCTATCCAGCTGCTCAAGGGACTCATCCTGTGGACTCCTTGGATGTAACTTTTAAACACAGCACTTAGTCCTTTCAGAAGGAATGTGTATGGGCAATTACTTTCATTCAGAGCTGCTCACCAAAATTTTTAAGCCAACATGTGACTCGATTGACAAACCAACACATCTGCCATTTGCTGGGATTTAGAACAAACAATACAAACTACAGTGTCCAGTATCTATGGAGTGACTTAATGACATCCCTTACCTGATTTCTAGATTATGTGGACTGTGAGCTGTCTTCAATCATGTGCCATTACAAATAGTTTCAAGTGGGAACTGAAAAGGCTTTCCAAAACACTCTTTCAAGAAAAGAATTTTCATTTAGCAGGCAGCAACTCAGGGAAATGGAATAGTCTTTATGAGACGCTGCCTACCTTCCAGTCAACAGCTTTCTTACAGGTCATGGCTTACTGTGATTGCTGCTGCTCGTAATAACGGCTGCACGGCTTGTTTGCAGATTTCTCTTCCTTCTTACTATGAAATCCAAATCTAAAGCTAAAAAAAGATGAAAGGAGGGTAACATCACTAAAAGCACGGTAGTGGGCAATTTAGACCACAGATTCAAAGAAGTTCAACGCTGTTTTGTTTTGGTATTTTTTTCCGGATGCAAATCATCATATGGAAATAAATCAGCCACAATGATTGCAGGTGTTGAAAATGAGGCATATAATTTCTGTGAAGGGCCTGAAATAAACATCCTTATTTTTTCTGATCCTCATAGACATACCACATTTCTTAAGCAGGACTGTGGCTGTCCTCTTAATTACTTCTTTTCAATTAATATTGAGCAAATAGTTGCTGCCATTCTCATCAGTCTTCACACCTTTGTATTCAGTGCATTAAGCACAGGAATTACAAAATTCCTTCTTTTACTGAAAAGAGAGAACTTCTAGCATGACACAGAATCCCATAATGGTGGGGACCAGTTCCAGTGCTCCACCACCCGTACAGGAAAGAAGTTTTTCTTCATGTTAAGGTGAAACTTCCCATGTTCCAGTTTGTGCCTGGTGCCTTTGTCCCGTCACTGGAAACCACTGACTAGAGTCTGGCCCCATCTTCCTGACACCCACCCCTTAGACATTCATAGTTATTGATAAAGTCCCCTCTCGGTCTTCTCCAGGCTAAACAGTTCCAGGTCCCTCAGCCTCTCCTCCAGTCCCCTCATCATCTTTGTTCACCGTGTAAGACCTTTTGTTCACAGCATTCCCGACATCTGTTTGGAACCTAATTATTTAACTTCAGTTCTTTTAACCTGTTATTAAAAAATAAGATGATCGTGCCTTGGATTTAAACTAGTGTATTGCAGGAGCTGAAAATCACTATGTTTCTTGAAGATGAATGGAAATACTTTCAAAGGAAGAACAGTTTACTTTATTTCAAACTCTGAACTAGTTATAAACGCTGGGGCTGAAGAAAGATGTGTCAAGTAGCTCTCCCAAGAAGGCATTTAATAGCAACTTGGGCAAAGAATGAAAAGAAAACCAAAGTGACAGGAGAAAAGAGACCACAAACGAAATAATTATTTAGTTCATCTCAGTCGTGGCCAGGGCTGACCTCTCTCTAGTGCAAAATTGCGCTACACTGCAGTTGTGGGCCAGCAGCTCTTGTATTTGTGCAAAACAAATGTTTCTGAGAAGAAAGAGATCATGTAATTTTCAAGACAGAGTTCCTGCAGAAATATTTGTTAAACATCTGCAAAGGAGAAATATTTCACAGCAGCAGTGATGGAAAGGCTCTGACTGTGGGTTTACAAGCCACGTGTGGAACTGTTTCAGACAGTTCTTAATCACAAGCTCTGAATGTCACCGGTATCAAGGCTGATGTCACACATACTGCAAAGGGGTGTTTGTAATTGGCAATGCTTGAAATAGATATGAGAGATTCTGTAGGCTACCAGAAAGGTGCAGAAAATACAGAAGTGATGGAGCGCCAGTGTTGCACTCTTTGCAGATGTGCCCTTTCACAAAACATTTATGGAAACACTGGAAAGTTTGCAGAACATTTTGCATTAAGTTTTACAAGGCCAAATGCCGGGTCCTGCACTTGGGGCACAACAACCCTGAGCAGCTACAGACTAGGAGAAGTCTGTCTAGAAAGCTGCGTGGAGGAGAGGGACCTGGGGGTGTTGGTTGACAGCGACTGAACATGAGCCAGCAGTGGCCCAGGTGGCCAAGAAGGCCAATGGCATCTTGGCTTGGATCAGAAACGGTGTGACCAGCAGGTCCAGGGAGGTTCTTCTCCCTCTGTACTCGGCACTGGTGAGACCGCTCCTCGAATCCTGTGTTCAGTTCTGGGCCCCTCACCACAAGAAGGATGTTGAGGCTCTGGAGAGAGTCCAGAGAAGAGCAACAAAGCTGGTGAGGGGGCTGGAGAACAAGAGGAGCAGCTGAGAGAGCTGGGGGTGTTTAGTCTGGAGAAAAGGAGGCTGAGGGGAGACCTCATTGCTCTCTACAACTACCTGAAAGGAGCTTGTGGAGAGGAGGGAGATGGCTTCTTCTCCCAAGTGACAGGGGACAGGACAAGGCGGAATGGCCTCAAACTGCACCAGGGAAGGTTCAGATTAGATATCAGAAAGAAATTTTTCATGGAAAGGGTCATCAGGCCCTGGCAGAGGCTGCCAAGTGTGTGGTTGGGTCATCATCCCTGGAGATGTTTAAAAGACGAGTAGACAAGTTGCTCAGGGACATGGTTTAGTGGCAGACAGGAATGGTTGGACTCAATGACGTCGGAGGTCTTTTCCAACCTAGTGATTCTATGCGTTTTGGAGGAGGCTAACAACAGTCTTTGGAAAGAGTAACTAGTTGCACTTGCAACATGCAGAGCATTAGGATATAATTAATGTTTATTAGACTGTGAGGTGCACTAAATCATTGTTTTCATTTGTAGAGCATTATTACAGGAGTGATTTAACTGAAGAAATTCCTCCTCCTGGCCTACAGGAGTGAAAGGTTAATGGCATAATGAATTCCTATAAAGCAAATAGTAGACTTGCACCATCCTTCAGCCAGCAGGTGGTAAATTAGCAGGTAATAAAGTGTGTATGCAATCTGCATTCGCAGGCCAATAAATAATACTCAGGGCCAGCCTTACCTGCTTTTGTTGACAGTGCATTATTGGGACTATAGAGCTCCATAGCATCTAGGAAAGGTACAGAGAGCAAAAGGGAGCTGATTTTGCAGCAGCCTGACTTTTAGCGCTGATATATGTCAGATATTACCAGGGAGGCATATCTAGAATATTATAGCAATACTCATAAATTCCACATTGCGCTGTAATAAAGAACTGCTCCTACATGTGGCAAATACACATTCTAGTGGTCCCTTCAGCTTGTGACATTTACTCTGCCGTCCTATTAATACTGGTGGCATTTCATTCTGGTAATGGAATAGCCGAGGGAAAAAAAACCCCTTAATATGCAGCACCACTCTGAAAGCCAAAAAAGCCCCCCTCATCCTAAAATAATACGCTAGCTCTTACTGCACAAGTTAAACATATTATCAGTGTATTTCTATGAATGAGCATTAATTATCCATTCAGTCTACAAGGCTTGTGCAATGTGTTGGTGCTCTCCAGCTCTGAGAAACACTGCAGCACTACAATGCAATTAAATTAAAGTATTATTAAAAAGCAAGTACTTAGTTATTTCCAGCTGCAATCATATTCTTTGCCCTAACCAGCCTCAGCTTTCCCTTTTTCTTTCCTGCACCAGAGGAGAACAGGCCCCCAGTTAATTCCGTGCTGTTGTTATTGATTGCTCTGTACCACAACAGTCAAGACGCCAGACGCGTGAGAGGTATTGCAGTGAATCCCCATGCTGGAAGTACAGTCAGCAGCTTTGCTGAAGTTTGGTTTTGTTCTGTATTTCCTGTGGAAAGAAGTCTCTTCTGGCAGGTAGCTGGAGGTTTGGGATGTTTGAAACCCTTTCACCGTGCAGAGATGGGTCAGGTGTCTGAGGGAGCTAGGATGTTGCTGCCTTCAGCCTGAACAGATCATACAGGGACTTCTGAAAACCTCACCCTGAGGCTTATTCTAATTCTTTAATTCTTAGCAGTAGAATCCTTGCTCCCAAGACATAATCAGGGGGAGTGGAGGCTCCCCTGAGAAGTTCTTGGCTGTCAGCTGAAGCATCCTCAGCTCCCACAGATCCAAAATCCTGAATGCAAGTCCCATCTGGGTCACCAAAATGATACTGAAAACACTGGCAAATAAAGTCTGTAAGACTCGTTACAGAGTTTTAGAAAGTAGCATCCTTTATCAGGCCAGGGCAACAGGAAGGAGTGATCTCCATCAATCCTGTGCAACGAGACAAATGCTGCTTACAGAATATATTTCCCACTTACATGCATATGTATAAATTTTCCCAAAAATATTATGCGTATTTCATTACTTCCCAAGGTCTAATTTTAACATTATTATGAACTTCACAACAGTCAAAACTCTTGCTCATTTGGAGCTTGCTCCAGCTCTGCTTGACCTTGGCTTTGAGAGAGGGAGAGGCTGCAAACAGAGGGGTTGACAGAAGAAGCATCTGTGCGGCACAGATCAGACTGAACACAAGATGTTAAAGTCTTCAAAGAATGAACAGTGTCTGGAAAAACAGTTTTAAAGAAAACCTGCTATCAGAGGAACGTTCTGCCTAACTTTCAAAAAAATACAGATACTTAGAGGAAACTTTATTTTAGATTAAATCAAAGATATCCCACCTTCTGTAATAGCAACCATGTGTTGTATCACACGTACCTTGTGACGTTCTCAGCCTCAGTGGCCAGGCCAGACTGTGCAATGAAACTGAGCCAAGCGGCACCAACTGAACGAGGCTCTCGGCCTTCTCAGGCAACCACGGGGAATAAAATACCATTACTGCTTGCATTTGGTATTCTTTCCTGAAAACTACTGTGGTCGCTAGCATGCGGAGGTGGCAGAGGAGCCAAGGCTGCCGAGAGAGGAAAAATTCATATTGAAGCTCTTTGCCTTACCCCAAATACCATTCTCATTTCTGATTAAAAGAAACAAAATACCAAAAAAAAAAAAACCAAACAAAAAACCCAAGCCAGATGAAAATATCATCTCAGTCAGGCCCCAAGTGTGTTATTTCTAGCTTCCATGGAAATACTGTATGAATACAACTGTATGAATTACTTCTACCTTACTTATTATGGTCCTCGAGTATGAAAAATGACATTGCTTGAAGTAACAGAACATCAGAAAAGCAAATAATGCCACTATAGCAATATCAAAGTCATTAAATTACTGTTTCAGTGAAAATAATAACTACCCCGTGCAACAACAACAGACAGATCAAGGAATACCATCAGTTAGTCCCCACCTTGCTCCTTCTCTTTTGATTTGGGTTTCATTTTTCTATCCCTCCAGTTCAATTTAATGTCAAGCTTACACTTGGAGCAGCCCAGGCAACCGCGCTGGCTGCCCCAGGCTGGGGAATACCTGTAAGTACATCATATTCACCCAGGGCGTCCAGGGGGAATTGTTACCCCTCATTCCCTGATCTTGTTGTCGAAGGAGCCTCTCCTTGCTTCCACACCCCCCCGGGTGAGGTGCTGGGACTGGCTTTTTTAAAGCTGTTTATTACTTTTAAACAGACAACAGATGCCTCACCATGGGAGTTCAGGGCTTTTATAGGGTGTTAAAAGGGTCCTTCAGGAGCCCTGGCAACCAGCTTTACACAAAGCTTCACCTCGGTTCTGCACAGAATTGTTTCCACTGGTGTAAAAAAATAGGTAATTTTGAGCTGCAGTATTACTTTAATTTTGAACATTGGATTTTTCTTCTGCCAGGGCCGTGCAATAGGTTTGGGCTCATATATTTGCAAGTATTTTGAAATGGTTACGATAACCTTCCCCCTTGCCTTTAGCTTAGGATTTCTAACACGTTTGAGACACTTACTAACTTATTTTGCTATTAAGGAGTTTCCATCTTTGTACACTGGTAGAAAAAAATTTGTTCAGGGAAAAAACCTCAATGACATATACTTCTTCATGATTTTTGGGTAACTTACACTTGTTGTAGAGAACGTGCTCCAAAACATTAAACAAAGCACATCGGTTACGGTGCCTAACAGATATTCAGACCACAGCGATTATCTGTAGGTTGCAGTTCTAAGATGCTCTTTTATAACTGTATTATCCAGGCCAAAATAATTTTGTCAAGAGCAACATAACTATATTGCTTTTTGAAACTAGGACCGACACCATAAAATCTACCACGGAGCCTTTGAAAGGAGAGCCGGGAGCCGAGGCCAGGGAGCTGTTTGGAGGTTGCTGGGAGCCCTGTCCTTGGACACGTGCGCTGGATGGTTGGACAAGGTTTCCCGACGCCCCCCTGCTCTCAGCCCCATCTGCCGGGTGGCACGCAGCCCGCGCGCCCACGATGGTGCCAGTTTTGCTTGTGCCAAGCAAAATGAGCTTAGATGGGCAGTTTGCGTCCCTCCTCTCTGGGGGTGCTGACACGCAGGTGCCAAACGCCGCTTTATACTGGGCTGCATCTGCTGGTATTACACGCCAAGCACCTAAATGGAGATGGGAACAAAGATAGGAACGTAGGTTTATGTCTTCCAAAAGACTGCCTAATCTCAAATACAAGGCCATTAGGACAAAACAAGATATCAAACTCGATATTAAACTACACTTCAGCCTCAGAAGACTCTGTTAAGACTAAGTCACAACTGGTAATAATGGCAGGAAACAAAAAACTCACCAGGGAGAAGTCATCCAAAGCACAGGTTTGCACATACCTGAAGGAACATAAAGCACCTGGCTGAATTACTCCTGTGTTCTTCGATATGTTTATGGTTGAAGAACTAAAGATGTTCTGTTAAGTTAAAACCAATTCAAATGCAAAGGTGCACAGAAAAACAAAAATCAGCTGAAGCTTCACTAGAAATTCCTTAACCTGCCTTCCCATTGCCTGCATAGATGTTTATGCTCTACTCACCCTCTGAATGGACCAATGTGTTAAACAGTTGGCTATCCCAGACCTCACAAGCAGAAAATTATCTCTTTAGTGTCCTTCTTCCTTCTAAGACAGAAATTAAAAACTTATAGAGACTCTTCAAAAGACAAGAGATGTTTACTGATATCTTATTTTCCTGCAGCTTCCTCCTTGTCTAACCTCACTTACTGGGAATGTTCTGGCATTTTTTGCCCCCTCAGAGGTTACAATTCATAATGGATTATAATTATATGTTATTTCTTTTAATTGTTTCTACGTCAAGAAGTTCCTGCTGCATTAGGAACTATACACCCCCACATACTCTGACAAACAGGCTCTCTCATCACAAGCGAACAGTCCTGCCTAGACAGGGCTCAGAAAGGGGCTGCCCATCAGCTTGTTTTTCCCTGTCCTGAGATGGGGGAGAAGGACTGAAATAAATAAAAAAAAAAGGACGTTACCTTTAGCTTGCCTTCACTTCAGAAGTTGTGAGCCCAGGAAACTCTTCCCATGTCAAAAATGTAATTAATGCACTCTAGATCAGCTGACCGCTTTCAGATGCTTTGACTGCAATTATTAATAAACTCTTCCCAGTCCTTTCTCCCTTTCTCTTCACTCCTTGTCCACCTACCTCTGTTCCATGACCCAGATGGCCACACTGGGCCGTGGCACGGGCTCACCCAGCCCTACCTGCCTGCTCTGTTGATGCCAACACAGAGCCAGATGCTTCCTGCGGTGCCCTCTTGGTATTTGGTGATTATATATTTAAATCTTTCTGAGAACTTTAACTCTTATGCTTTTCTTTTAGAGAAAGCTTTTTGGCCAAATTTTCTTTTAGCTGAGGTTTTTACAAACAATTTGTCACAGCAATTTTTGTAACAAAATGTATTTTTTTTTGTGAACACTCTATATTTCAAGAAGAAACCTTAAAAAACCCTCTTATTTTACTCTAGATATCTGTAATATATTTAAAATGTTTGCATCTTGTCTGAAAGAAGTGTTACCCTGCTCACAGATGAGGTGGCAAGAACACACAGAGGCAGCCAGAGGACATTACTCACCAATTTCTCACTTAAAATGTTTATGAAAGTCACATCTCAAAGGAAGAGGAACCCACCCTGTGATGTTACTGCCAGGACACAGCAGCAGCTCCCCAGGCGGAACATAAATAGACTCCACGGCAGGGGTGGACGGGGGCCCGAGCGGAGGCTGCTGAGGGGCGTTTGGGTGCATTAATTCCTCTGCCGGCCTTCCTTTGGCTGCACTTTCTGCTCTGCTGATACTGACTGGCATCCGTCTGTCATTCAAGGGAAATGTTGTTTATCATACTCTAAGTTTTCTGTAGCTTCACTGTCCTTTTCAGGAGTTGTCCCAGCTGTTTTCCTGCGCTGATCCTAGAAATCCTTAAATATATAAACAACTTCCACGTATCCAAACCATTCTTCTGACTCCCTATCTTTCTTCTTCACTCTGTAGCCAGGTAATCTTTACCCCCTGAATCTCAGAGACACCCATGCTGTCCCCAAAATAGCTTTGACTAGGCCCTGTCTTAAAACCAGTTTCCACAACCACACTTCATCCGAGTCAGCTGTTATCCAGCTCTATGGGAATACCAAAAAAAGATCTCCTTGGTTTTCCCAGGAATCGACCCAAACATAGGAGCCTGGAACTGCTGAAACTCCTATTGCAACCAGCAAACATGTCGGCTCCTGGCAGCCCAGCTGCCTTTGAGGAATGCTGAAATACCAATATTGCTTCCTTTTAAGCAAGTGTAGCAGTCCTATTGCTCTCAGAAAGCCTTTAGCACATATTTAAATTTAAGGATAAGATGAAATATCTTCCTGAGCCAGTAATAGATATTACAATTGCTTTTAATTACAATAATTTGTAACTATATCTTTTACACTGCACTACATATCCCATATGTTGGATTGCCAATAGCTATGGGTGTTTTTCCATTTTCAGTATGCTGCTTATACCATCAGCACAGACTGTGCTGCTGTTTTTATTCTCCAAAACAGCCTGACTTTATGATTCTGTTCATTTCACACCTGGCAACACAGAAAATTCAGAGGTAATAGAGGGGAAATCCTTCAGCAATCAGTAAAACGCCTAGGACTGCGGCGGTGATGTGTGTTATTTTCTCAAGCAGCAATAAAACGCATGTGAATTTTCAAGGGAGCTACAAGTCATTGTTTGCTACAGTGACATGCCAGCATATGCTCCTGCTATCATTTAATAATGTGGAAGATAGCGCTCATCATAGCTGCCACGGAGCAGGATAGCAGGGATGTAGGTGCTGCGCTACAGAGCAACTTAGTATGAAATAGGTATAACTCACAGTGTTGGTGTTAGAAACAGATTTTATGTGGTCATATATAAACAAAAAAGCTGGTTAACTCACAGGCGTGTACAAACGCATGCTCCTCTATTGCTTGGAACAGCGAAAAAGCAGAGCAGACTTTTACCTGGAACATGATGGGAAGTTTAGACTCTGAAAAATAATTATAGTAATGATTTTGTAGAGTTCCATCTTTATGGTTGCACAGTCATAATGGTTTACTGGGTCACAATGACTTCTGCTTTATTATTCTCCAGTGATGACACATTTCTTCCTAAGACTGGAAAGGTAAACTGTCTGTTTTCCAGTAGATCTTAATGGGAAAGAGACTCTTTGATTAAAAGTCCTCCAACTGGCACAACATTTTCCATATCTTAATCTAAACAGTGATTTACAGTCACTGTTATTCACCAACAGTAAATAATCTACAGTAGGAAATACCGAGAATCCAGATACAAACCATCTGGAGACATGCAAGAAGGAAAACATTCCCAAAGACAGAAGATACAGAGTAAGAAGAGAATCACTGCAATAGGGATTAGATCCAAGTCCCGTGAAGGACAAAGCAAAAGCGACCAAAGCCTGGAAACTCTCCTTCAAAGCTATTTCACACACTACTGACTTTCTTTAATATTCATTTTCTGAACTCTTGTCAAATCAATTCCTCTGCATATTTCACCATAAAAATATACTTTAAAAAATCTCGGTGATTTTATACAGTTTGGAAATGTTGCCATCTTACTTATGCAAGCTCACTTTCCCAATGTGCCATTTACTGCTCAATAAATACTGAGACTGCAATGAAAGAGGAGCTCTTCAGTCAAATACATGCTGAGGAATTTGTTCTCAGTTAGTACAGGAAATGTCCTTGTAAAATAACACATAAAGGGATTCAAATGCAGATTACTTGTTTAATAAAGCATAAATGATTAATAACCATTTAATAAAAAATTAAATTATGCTTACATAAATATTTAATACATTTTAATTAAGTTTTAATAAACATTTATTATTTAAATTTGATAACGTTAAATAAATTCATATCTAAGAACTCCAAAATAGTCATATGTGCAAGAATATAAAACGTTTGGGAGAAACACTTGTTATTCTAGTGATATTTTGTAAATATTCATTGTGTCATAATTTCTAGCAAGGCTCTTACATTAAAAATACCCTTCCAAAAATGTCAGGCGTAGAGAAAAAAAGCATATACTCTAATGACTTTATACCTTATTTTTTCAGGGAAGGGCAAGCCACCAGGGGCCTTGGGGGAAGCAGGAAACAAATGTCATCTTTCTTTTCATATAATTGTATACCCATGTGCTTTGTGTAATCAAAATGAATACTTCAATTTGCTGCATGTTTAGTTGGAGGAATAGAAGGCATATGGAAAAAAAGCCCCAGGGGCAAATGATCTCACTCACCTGGAAAACAATGTGTGTGTTAATAGAGTAACTTGTTAATTAAAGATTCTAAGATGTCCACTAAAGCCATTTATTTCTGAATTACCAGTTCCTAGAGTTAAACAAGATCCCGAGTAAGATGTAATTAGAAACTCTATTTTTCCTCTGTCGCAGTTGTTTCTGAGAGCAATCAATTTGAGAAGGGTCCCAGGAGCTCCCTCTGCAGCAGATGGGCTGCATCCCGGCCCCATCCGCACCGCTACCAACAACAAAAAAGATAAAACAATTTCACGCCTGTCGCCGGAGCTCCAAGATGCAGTGCTGGATTGAATTATCTGCAAATTAAGCTCCTTACCGATAGTGTGACACAAAACAGGGATGACTGCAGAAGACAAATAAATACTCATTTATCAGACTCCAAGTACATGGTAAAACTGGTTTTAGGAACACTTGTAACATTGGTGGTGGTGTTCCAGCACCAAAGAGGAGAACTTGGCCATAAAGCTTTATCCAGCAGCAGATTCCTGTGATGCCTAGGAATTCTTTCATTTCAGTGATGTAGCAGCCCATTATTTTATTTTCTTTAAAGAAAACCAGAAAGAACTGCGGCATTCCGTGTTGAGAACGCTAACAACTCTGGTTTGATTTTTAGAAAGGAACAAGCACAAACGACTACCTTGCATTCACAGCAGTACTGTGAAACAAGGAGAGAAGAAACACACGGGTGTGCATTATTCAGGAAAGTCCTCATATCCAATGCTTTCCAGGGGGCTTTTCAGGTTGCTCTGGCAGGAAGAAGGAAAAACTGTTCACAGAGGAACCACTCAGTTTGGCTGTGCTGGCCATGCTCCCAGGTTTACTCCCCTACTCCAGAGGCAGGCACCCAAAAATATGAAAACAACTTGTATGGTAGGGTGGTACTGGAACTGGGGGGTATTTTTAAGAGTCCTCCTCCAGGTGTAGTAGGAGGATGGAGCCAACAGCTTGCTAAGACAGTGCTGAACTGCATCCTGCATGGCTGCTGCTATTCTCAGTGGAGGGATTTGGCCAAAGCCATTGGCAGGTGATGTTTGAATGCCAAGTAATCACAGCAGACTTTCCTTTTGGCAGGCTGCTAAGAGACATACGTAAGATTTCAAATACCTCATTGCCTGGTCGCCAGGAGAACTAGGAAAACCTATTCTAAAGCAAACTCGCTGTGATCACTGAAATTAGTCTTGGGGGTTTCTCAAACAAAAGCACCAATTAAAAGCTACTCTCATTTACAGTTTCATCTTAGCTATAAGCTTTGCTCATCACACGCGTGCTCTTACAGCTGGTGTTGATCAGTGGTTCCTTACTAGTTTGGTTATACAGGATTGTCTCTTTAATTAATCAAAGGTCGTTCCTTTAATTAATTTATAAATTTAATGTTATCAAATTTTACAGTTGATACTACGAAAAATATGTTCCCTTTGCATTTATATGCACTTTGCCATATATGAAGTTATATTTATAAAAACATAGCTGTCTTTAGTGATTAAATCCTATAAGTACATATTTCTAGACATAAAAAACTAAATCTGCCATTTTAAATTTCTGAATCAAATGTGCATTATGCATCAGTCAGTGAATGTACTATGAGCTTGAATATTCCTAAATACTAATCCACTGAAAAATCATTTTGCTGTAGCAAGCTTTTAAAGGCAGAGTAATTAAAGTTGACATGACAATAACACAGCAGGAAGGTTCGTACTCTAAACACAGCAGGTAAGACATGATAGTCCATGAAGACATATGGCAAACAATGCTATTCTCCATGCCAAATCATCAGTATTTCTGAATAAAAGGGGGGACATAAGTCTCAGCATTGCAGCAGCAAATGCTTAACAGCTGGGATGAAGAATTCAGAGTCTGACTGTTACCAACAGAGGAGTTTCAGCTTTCTGTGGTGGCCACTGCATCTTCAAAGCTCAGTGACTCTGATATTCTCCCTCTCTTTCTGGAGGGATTTACCTTTGACACACAGCTTTGTTTCAGCCACTAGGGAGTTTAACACTGGTTCACTCTGTAGCTCTGAAAAGCGCACGTCCTGACAGAGGAGACCCTTCTTAGACTTCCTGGATACTTGGTATTTCCTTTACTGACTTTAAAGAAAAAACCCAACTACTTTGTGAACACAACCAAACTGGACTCTGCTGCTCCAACAGTCAGATACGGAAGAGATCCAAGAATCTCCGAAATGGAACAGCTTCTCTAGATCAAAAAAGCCAAAATTCTTTCCTCTCTTTTTCTGTATCCAGCCAAAGTGTCTTCTCTAGGACTGGTTTTGCTTCTGACTGTGGCTAAACAGAAACTTCACCTGTCCATCGCACAACGTTAATTTTTCTGAAGCCTACTCTGGCCAGAGAGAAAATATTTAGTGCATAACTGACACATCAAAATAACATGCCGAAGGCTTCCGAGATTCTTGCCATAAGGCAGACAGATAAGCGAGGAGGAACTAGTTTAATACCTTTCTCTGAATCTTTGCAAAGCGCTGTCAGCTCATTAAATGCCACAAAATACATACCTTGGCAAGGCGTTCTGTGAGGGTCTTGAGTCGGGCTGTGACCACCTCATCCCAAGGAAAGCCTTGTCTGTCTAATAAAATGTGTATACGCTGATTAAACTGATCTAGTCCACGTCTGGGGCTCTTCGAGAAGGCTGGAGATACTGCTGGGGAGCTGATGAGGTGAGAATGCAAATTGCTACTTTCTTTGCTCAGCAAGGACCTTGTGGAAGTCCTTGCCTTTCATCCTCGGTTTTGGGAATAAACCCACCATCTGCTGCATTATTTCCTCCCGACCATCGCAAGCTCATGCCAAGGTAAATTAATTTGTTATTAGCTTATATCACCCACGAGTATCTCGCCCTGGTGCAGACTGGGATCCTACCTGGTCACAAAGTGGTGAAGAGCTTGCAGTAACATGGAGCTGATCGAACGCTGTGCTGCTATGGGAAGGAAAATTGGGAAGAATGAAAGATGGAAGAGGTTGTCCCATGTTTACATAGATATTCTGTCACTCTGTTACGAGAGGAACAAAGGGGAAACCGCTCTAGGAAACAGAGGGGAGACAGAGTTAATGGATTTTCTGCACATTCCCCTGATAAGGAGGGCTACAGCACTGCCGGCTCAGCAATCTCCATCTTAGATATTTGTGGGGCAGAGCAATATTTGCAAGTGCAGGCAAAAGTCTAAACATATTAGTTCTCCACTGAAATGAAAAGGCTGAATACAATTACCTCTTCTAGAAAAGTGATGCATGTGCAAACTAAAATAACAAAGGAGAATACATTACCGGGCTAAGATGAATCGGTTAATTCCAATTTCTTTGCCTAAGCTGTTTATCAATGGGGAACACGCCTAACATTAAATAAACTTTCTGTTACTTCTATGAAGAAGTATTTTTTAGAGGGAAATCTGACTGAAAAGCTCGGAGCCTTGTCGCAAAATCAGTCTGTGGCCAGGAGTGCTTTGGAATATATTTTAAGGGTCTAAACAAACTCTGTTTTCTTACAGCTGCCGGCAGAGCAGTCAGTAAATCAATGGCTGGCAAATCAATAACATAATCTAATGGGACCACAAGAACAACTTGAAACTCAAGATGTTGAACCAAAGTCCAGGACAGATCTGCCGCTGTAACTGAACTGTATCTTAAATTACTTCGAGGAACGGAAGGGTTTTGAAAACCTTTGACCCATTCTATTTGATAGAGTACAACTGAACTGTAAAATAATCAATAAAAGCAATAATTCCCTTAACATCTACAAGTGAAAAGGTTTCACTCGATGTAGTGAATAAATACATAGCATAACTGTGGTTTGTTAAAAAAACTACAAACTTTTGGGGAATCTATGGAGATTAGAAAATGTCAGTTGTCAAAAAGGAACACAAAACGGTATAAGAAAAGGGCAAATAAAGATGTGACCCACCCTGGCACCACACCCAAGGAAGATTGGCATAAGTTTTTGGTAACCACAAAAAGAACAGAAACGCTCATATTTTATGTCTTGCCATGTGCCTTTCGATACAGCCGCCTGCCATTCCTTAAATTATATTGCCCTGCACTGCTGAGCAGGGTTTCTTTACATTATTGAGCTCCAGTTTCACATCGCACCAATGTTAAAGGCAACACCAGGGAAGTCTGGCTTTTCTCACAGTTTTTGCACTTTTAGTGTTGAAAACCACCCATTAATTAATTGATATTCATCACCTTATACTTAATTATGCAAAATAGATTGGACATATTTCCCAATGTTTCTAATATATTCCAAAATCCACCAGGATGATTTTACCAATGACAAACTGTTTAAACTAAGTAGTATCAGGTACAGGACACTGCAATTCACATTGTTGATGTATTTTATGAGCTGTCTTTTCAATCAACAGAGGTTTTTCTCTGAAAGCTTAATAGTGAGGAGTTGCTCCTTTCCAATAAAGTAGAAGATGGGACATAGGCATAACTGCATGAAATCAGTCATCCTATATAGTTCTGTTATTCTTTATAATTGGAAAATGAAATATTACTGTAGCATGAATGCTGTTATATTAGGAAACAAGTCAGGCATTTATTTGCTTTACAGGTATTTAATATAGATCTCTCTTTTGTGCTGCTTTTAGATGGAAGTTTTAGTATTTTGGGGTTTGTTTTACATGAGCTCTGTTGATTGCAATTGATGTAAAACTGTATCTAAACATGAACTCATACACATATTTCATTTAGCATTTTGTTATTATCACAGCAGTCAGAGAGCAGGTAAAGCCCCGTCATAAAGGTCTATAAATACACTTGTTGCATTTATAGTGATGGCACCAAAGTGCAAAAGCAGCCTCGCTAAGTCCATGAGACAATTTATGAAGGGAGGTTCTGCTTTAGAGAACTGAATCATGACCACAGAACCTTCAATAGCTGGGAGGAAAATACAAGAACCATTATACAAATTGTTCTTTACTCGCACGTAAAGAGTACTTACCCAAATTTGCTCGGCACGGAGCTTTTTCAGGCTTCAACCATGCACAGGGCTTTGGAACCGAATGAAAGTGGTTTCTGGGCGCTATTTCAACTGGGAGTTTTTCATCTTTATTCTGCTGCTGTTATTGTCTCTGCACTATGAAATTCACAATGTGAAGCTGAATTTAAGTGAAGTCATTCAAGTGAAGTTACGCTCCTGGCTAATGTGATGGGATTTCTCCTCGGAAGCTGCTGCTTTCCTGGTGGTTCCCCTGGTGCATCGCTAGGATGCAGGCAGGGAAGGATTGCACGTGAGTGTACGTGGAAGGGGAGGAACACAAAGAACCTCCCAAAAGTTCAAAAACCAAGCAGGACATGAACAGTCCATCACTGAATAAATAAAGTTCTGTAAGTACCCAGAACTCAAATTCAGGCAAGCAGCAGCAAACATCTAGAAAACACAAATACAACCATGAGAGGAGAGAAATGAGGCTATCCACAGCATTCCTAGACAGACTGGCTTTTCATGGCAAAGCGCTCAAGAAGCAGTGACCCACCCGGCCATTTCTTATCAGTGTCCATTTATTAGGTAGAGATCATGCACTTGAAATGACTTGAATGGTCATTTAACACTCAGGCTCAGAACCACCACCACAAAACTGAATTTTGCCTTCCTACAAATTTAGGCCAGGGTGGTAACATCACAGTTCAAGCGAGCTGCTCACCTGCACTAGGGCCAGCCTCGAGGGCTAACAACAACGGATATTGCCAGTACTTGGCATTATGGCTTCAGGATAAAAATGAATTTATTTTGCACATTATTTAAATTGCCTTCCTTTTTTTTTTATTTCTACTGTTATTAAACTGTAATGAATTTATTTGTTTACAGAAGTGTGCACCGCATGTCTAGCTCTGTTCTATAATAGCTGGATTTGGAGCATGGCCCTGATTTCTATCCTAGACATCATTAAACAATTTATTTTCTGTGATAGGGGAATGTGCTCCTGGGCAAGAGCTCTCCATTAATATGAATTATTAACAGTATGTATATACATGCATTATGGATTTAAAAGATGAAAAGAAAGCTTGCCAGTTATTTTATGGAGCTTTCTCCACCTACAAGGCCACTGCATTTCAGACAGCTGCCTGCTGCGCGGTCACAGACAAGGAATCCCTGACGACCACTCAGATTTTGCTTTCCTGTTGCTAATATTATATAAAATGTTTCTGAAAAAAAATCCTCTGGTTGGCAATATCTGCTTAGCCCTTCACTACTTCTTCCTGCGATAAAGCGAATTTGTAAACCAGCTGAGAGCTCCCCAAATACCCAGGCTCCGCGGGAAGGGGTGTCAGCACTGCCATCAAAATGCACACGCTTTTATTGAAAAATATCTTACAAGAAGGATATTTTTGTAACCGCAGCATTTGAGAAAATTGGTTCATTTTTAGATGCTCCTGCTGACGCATCTGCTTGTGATGTGTCAAATCGCATCCATCAGCTCTGTTAAGCTTCATAACCCTGCGTGATAATGAAAAACGATGGGAAGAAGCAGCTTTGATACCACACATCACACTGTGACACAGCAGCAGAAAGAGCCTAAAACATTCCAAGCTCAAATCAAGCCTCTCCAACACGCAGCTGCAGTGGCCTCCATTCCTGCTGCTGTGCAGCTTCACTCCCTGTGAAAACCCCTCCGATAGGTGTGTGCTCCTTCAGCCTTTGCGGGTAATTAGTCCTCCAGCTCCTGCGGGACGCGCACACCCTGCCACTCAAGCTAATGCCACGCAGAGCATGTCAGGACACCCCAGTGCCTTCTACCCAGGGGTTAAAAAGGAAAGGTCCTCCCTACATGAAGGCAGGGGGGTTTCTAGAAATTAATTATTCCTGCTCTCTGCAAGGTCACAGATCATTTATTAAAGCTTTCGTTAAAACCCCTTGCGGCATCCCCCCTTCCACCTGGCCTCCCGTGTATCTCTTTGCATTGTGAATATTGCCAGGTTATATCTTTCCCTTTCCCCTTCCCCTTCAAAAGCACCTGCAAGCTCTCCACTAAAACCACTTGCTGTTGTCCTGCAAGACATTCTCGAGAACAGCAATTACTGCTGCCGCCCTGCCTCCCGCTCCGGGGCCGCACGGCACTGCTCCCTCCACAGCCACGCTCCCAGCACTGCGCTGGTGACAGGACTGGTTAACATAGACATCGTACACCTATTCTATATTGCATATCAACTATTCTTAATATTGCTCTTATTCTTCATTATAAATTTCTTGTCTTTGAGAATACCCTTGCGATAGCTTTGTGATTGACATTCTTTATCTCATCCCGACACTTACCTTCTATTTACTTGGTGTTTTACAACCTGAATAGTGTTTTGCCTTTTTTATTAACACATTTATTACCCACATTTTTTAGTGGAAGATAAACCACGAAATACCCTACATTCTTGATAAGGCTTCCTGTTAGGGCTCCAAGCCACATCTAGTCCCACCACATGAACAGTCTAACCGACCTCTGCCACGTTCAGGCAACTGCTCCCTCAACAGATGCAAGAAAACCCAGTCAGAGAGTCAGGTTTTTGTTAACTAAACACAAAGCTGGCAGCTGGAGTGAGTGTGTGCAGAAGCAAAGCATCTGCGCCCTACGGGTTGTCTGTGCTCCCATACACTGCTGCTGGCCCCAGGACCTCGCACCTTCCCATGCAGAAACTGGATTCCCAGCAATAGAAACAAAGGTGCTCAACCCTCATCTACCAAAATATCCGGTCAAATGGGCATAAAGCAATAATCTTGCCTAGGAGTGAAGCATAATTCACTTCCTTGCCCACCCAATCGCTCACCAATTTATTAGGAGAGTTCTCACTGCTGAGTGTGCAACACAGAGAACTCAGCGTGTCTAGAGCTGCTGGGCGTCTAATAAGACAGAAAAGCACCTCAAGTTTTTAAACGCCCCGTTCACTGAAACCACCTCGCCCTAGTATTTCGACCCATGTGCTCCTCTTAAACTAATTGTAAGCCATTCTGAAGCAGATAAGGACTGAAAAATAAATGTCCAATGAATGCGATACTTCCCTCTGCTGGGAAGAATGCGGTTAATCCTTCTCTGCGTTCCTCTACACTCAGTCCTGGGGAAACTGGCGGTGCTAGAAGAAAAGGCCTTCCTTTTTATTTCTTCTGCTTCTGGAGAGACACGTGAAGAGAAGGCGCGAACCCAGCGCAGCTGCAGGCAGCAGCACAGCAAGCGACGGGCTCATTTCGCATGCTGAAGGTTCATCCTAGCAAATAATTTCTCCAGAGAGAAAAGAGACTTTATTAAAAGCAAATTGTATGCAAATCTCTCGCTATCCTGTCTTTTTTTGACAATGATTGATTGACGGACCAGCTAGGAAACTGCGCACTAAGGAAAACAGCACTCTTAATTTAAGTGGTAAAGAGATACAAAATACAGCCTGGCAATAAAAAGCAGGGGAAGTAATCTGAAGCAGCTTCCTGCCACCTTAGAGAGAAAAAGATGGGGTTATTATACAAAATTGACTCTCTTTTCTTCATCTGTGTCAATATTCCTCCTTTCAATGGTTTCATCTCTCCTGCTACATACATTTCAAACCAGTTGTTCTTACAAACACTTAATTACAGGTGTGAAATTCCAGCTAGAAGAGTACATCCCTGAACTGGTAACCTGGTACATGCACGCCAAAATAGTTCACCTGCATAGGTATAACCACCAAGACGCAAATAGACTCCTCCTTCCAATCACAATGTCACAAGCAAAAAGCATCATGTAGGCACTGGCAGATTCAGGTTTTCCCCTTTCAGCCTGTCACACAGCGATTGCCTCCTCTACACTGCAACAGGAGTTACTGACGTGATTTTACTGTCATTACTACGGTTACACAAACCGCATATAGAAAGGAGTCTGCCGCCCACAAGATGGTTTTGGGTCAGATTACCTGGACTGTTAAATCTGAGTCACAACAGATTTGGACCTGACTTGAGCTTCACTTTCTCTACAGTCACAGAAGTGCAAACGTGCAATTTAAATAGAGTTTTCTTTGATTTATTACAATATAAAAAGAGGATGCTGTGCTTCTGAAGTAGAAATTTCTAATTTTTCAGCTTAATTCCAGATTTCACCGATCTGATCAAATCAATGACTGCACTGGAAATACAAGCTGTTTTGTTACAACAGGTACAATTTTAAATGTGTGATACTTGCCATTTCTTACCCTCGAGAAAGGTACACAGAGGTACAACCTGCAGTTCATTTAAAAAAAAATATCTATTTTCAAAAGTACTTTCCTTTTTGCTGCTTCTTTTGAGGAAAAAGAAGAAAAACAACCCCTTTCCAAATTCCACGCCTAGCAAATAAACACCAGTGCTGATTTAACAGTAACCTTATTTAATTCACATAAATAATACTCTATCCATCGTGGACTCACAATTGATGTTTACCTAATAAAGTTTTTCTCTATGTGTATTTGCACATTTTAAACTTATCCCAGTAGAAATAAAGACCACTGATATATTATTTTATTTAAATATTTTGTGAATGCAGTTCTACTTACGGAAACTTCTCAATGAGCCTGTACAGGTAGAAAATCCAATGTTTTTCATGTTCTGTTCCTTGGCATCAGACTAGAAAGCGCACGTACACCAAAACACTGGTGATAAATAACAGAAAATCTAAAGATATACATTTACGGTCATTAACTACACAAATATCCTCACAACAGAGGAGGTAAAAGATTGATTTAACACGGATTAACTTTTCTTTCCTGGATTGTGCTCCTCATCATGCTTTATGAAATTATTATTCAACCAAAAGGAGCAAGTATTTGAGAACTTTAATAAATAAAGAGACCTTATGCCCCAGGCCAAAAAAAGTCCTTAGTATTATTAATGGCAAAGCTTCCTTAGGCTTCACTGGGTTCCAGATTTCACCATCAGGTCACAAGTCAGACTTGGGGTAGAAATCTTCCCAACCCTTCATAAAATTCATAAAATAAAACAGGAGCTTGAAGGAAAAATGAGATGTCTCGTAGAACTTCACATTGGTACACTAATTCTTGCAGCCAGAAGCAATAAAAAAAGCCTGGTTTGTACTCATAAATACCTAAGTTCCAGTAAAGTGTTATAATCTTACTCAAAAAAACCCCAGAAAATGAGAAAATTTTATAGTTTTCAAGTAAAGAGCAGAAGGAAGGATGTAATACATACAAAACCACGCGTGCTGCAACCATTAAATCTAAGTGATCTATAAAATAACACATACATTTAGATAGTTTAGCCATATACGAATTGATCTTTATACAGTAAAAATGTCTTTACTTTCAATAAAGGGAGTTAATATAGGTTTCTATAATTTTACAGCTCTTAGGCACATTGCATAAGCACGAGCACTGCTCCACCTGTACAAGTCTGTTGGCCACGTACAGTGATGAGTATTAGAAAATGAACGAATAGAGTTTAGCACAAGCAGACTGTCAGCTTATAAACTTGTAAAATACTCAGTAGATTAAAATCTACCACCTTAGTTACAAAAAAAGAACTGTCTTCAAAGTACATTCTCACAGTCGTCACTTATTGCCTTAATCTGGGACAATTAACAAAATCCTCAACATTGCAACACAAACGATTCCCAGCTGGGGTGAATCAGTGGAATTCCACCACAGCTGGAAGTTGCACATTGATTTACATCGATTAAGTCGGCTCAAATATACGTAAAGCTGCATTTCGAATGCAGCATTTCAAGTAAATATTATCATAACACAACACATGTATTTTCAGAAAAATGCACAACTGTAGAAAATGATAGAAAAATCTGAGCCCTGTTGTATAGGAGACACATTATCCTGTGCAGGAATACATCGGGCTTAGCGTGAATATCACAGCCAAATGAGTTTGAAGAGTGTAAATGCTTATTAACTAGTGCAAAGTTAACAATACAAAGAAAGAAGATTTTGCTTCACACTGACTTCATTGTTGTTATGCTTTCTTCAAATGATAAGAGTGTTCCCACTCAATAATGCTCTGTAAAAGGCATTTCTTTTACCAGTGTTTATAATCAGCAGTTTCTACATCCGTGACCACCCACTGCCCACTCCTGTGGACTCGGAAAGCTGGTGATTCCTTCCCAGGAGTTAAAAGCTTGCCCAGCTTCCACTTTGTGAAGGAAACCAAGTAAACAATTTGATTCTTTGCATGTATTTGCAGCATTAAAAAATGATACGTACTTTCAGACAGGACAAGAGAGCCCACTACTCACTGCCTATATCCCGAAAGCTCCTCAAGATCATTGCCCTCTGGCTCGTGTTACCTGAGGGAGGGTTCGTTCCCAGGAGGGTCACAGGCTGGACGGAATGCAGCTTCCCAAGGACCGCAAGAAAGATCCTCTTCTCATCCCAGTGGAACAGATTAACCTTTCAGGCATTTATCTGCAGAGCAGCTCTGGGAAATCACAAAATCTATAACCTCATTGAGGTTTCCATCTGAAGACTGCGTTCTTGCAGATCGGGTGTATCAGTTTTCCTGGTTGCAACTAGGAAGGCAGCACAATAATGCTAAAAACTGGCAAACCAGTGAGGCACACAGACACAGCCGATCTGCGTGAACTCAAAAATTCAGAAAGAAATTCAGTACATCTAATGAATTCTGTGGAATTTATTTAGAATGATAAAACTTCAATTATTTAGCATTTGCAATGGTTTTTATTTATAGATTAGACTACCAAGTTACTGAACAAAAATAGGCACTTAATCTAAAAGACAGGTAAAACACGAAAAAGAACTGCCCTTATATGACTTGCTCAAGGTTATATATTTAATAATAAAACAGCAACTCAAAAGAGTATTTTATTTGGTAGTTTAATTTAGCGTGCTTGACTTTAAACTACCTTGTGATTTATTTTTATATTGGTTTTGCTTTTACATATGAAGTCACACAATCAAACAGTTCTTACCGCTAAAAGCAATGCATAGTAGAAAAATTATTACATCGGACGGTTCTTAGTCTTTTATTGTCAGTAGTTTATACACTATTGAGGAGCAATTACAGTAGATGATAATTGTGCAATGTCTTAAAACTGTATGATAACTTAAAATAGAAAAAAATATTTAAATTGTAAGAAAAAAAGTAATGTTCAAAGCTGTTTGGATATTTTGTTGAGAAAATGAGGCCTTCTAAGTGAATAGATGGGATTTTTCAACGAGCTCTGCAACTGAAAACCTGAGATTGGCTTTTTTAATCTGCTGCCAGATAGAAGTCCATGGGTATGATCACGTGCAATCATGATTGTCCTATCTGTTTGTTTATTTACTGTTAGATAATTAGATGGATTTTGTCTTTGATGAGACATCAGAAACCGAGGATCGTCTGCGCCAACTGCCGCAGAGGAGGGCAGGAATACAAAAGCCAGAGCAGAGGACAAAGCAGCTAGCGCGCACCTTCCACCCCCAAAGAGAGGTCCCCGTGCTTAAAGCCCACTTGGTACCCATATTTTACAGTCGGGAGTGGAGATACACAGATTATTTAGGCATAATCTCAAAATAAAGCAGGATATAAAGTCACTTATAAGCTATATTTTTCAGGAACCAGATAAATATAAATGAGCATTCACCTGAAATTACAACTACAGCAAAGGTACCTCCTTTATGGCATTAAGGGACAGATGCTCAGCAACGTCCTGCTCCGTGTCACAGGGGATCCGAGCTGCTCTCCAGAACTTGACCGCTCATCTGCTCTTTCTGATCAACTTCTTTGCTTATTTAAGTAGTTTAGCCCTTTGGAACTGCACAACATGGAAAACTCGCATCCCTTGAGTGGCCAACACTGTGATCATGGTGGCAAGACGCTATTTGCTATAGTTTTAATGTAATAGAACAGGAAAACTTGCAATATTGATATAGGTAAGTTCTAATGCTCTAGATGCAGAAAATAATATCCAGATATATATGCTTTAGGATATAGTATTACTGGTCAAATGGATAATGCCTTTAACTATTAATATGCAAAGAATATTAATAATATTCCAAAATTACTATTCTTTCAGTTCAACTGTATATTATACAATAAGGTGAAAATAAGTAATTAATTGGACGGCTAGCACCTACCTTTAATTATGGAGTGCCTACTTCTAGCACTAACAGTCATGCTGCAAATCCTTAGCTTCACTCACATGATAACCCTTCGTTTCAACTCAGACCTCTATCCTGGGACCACTTCTGGTTTCACTCTGGACCATCGCCGCTGTGGGCCTGACGTATCTCATACTACAGCAAAGGGGAAGATCTCCCAGGCTAAAGCCAGGTGAGGTTCAATAAGAAAAAGGTTGTAGGAGGTAGGGAGAATTCTCTGAAATATAATTAAAAATACTGGCAGTATATTAGAAGAATGATTATTCATTTCTATTCTACGTTACTCTATTTCTTTACCAAAATGCTGCAGGAAAACAGGGGGGTGAAGCAAGGCAAGAACGTGAACCAAACCCTGGTGGATTCCCCATGCAAAGCTGCTCCTGACCTCCCCTTCGTGCTCACCTGCTCTTGCATGTCAGCAGTGAGGACTGTCACTCTGAGAGATCTGTCCCCAACCGAGGGAGGTGTGCAACCAGAGGAACCACGCTTGGTAGCACCAAGACCCTCCCTGCACTCTGCCTCTTCGCTGTTCCCTGGAAGTCAAGCTGCCGTTGATATTTCCCTCCCCGTCCCCTCTGTTATGGATGTTATTGGTTACGCCGCCTTTCTGTGGTTTAGTATAGAAGGGGTTAGCTCCAACGCCCAGCGCCTTGTGCGCATACTACAAGTAGACAAAAATTTGTCACAGTGACATCAAACTGCTAACACAAACAGACCTATTACCCTTTCGCACTTGCTCGGTGAGACAGCTGCCCTCAAGGTATCAGCCTCAGCCTCTCTGATAAATCACTGACGGAGAGGAAACCTGATTATCCCAGCACAGCAGGGGTAGACGATGCTATTCAGCTGCAGAAGAACATGGAAGAACAACATCCATGAGGCTTATAATGAAAGATTTTTGATATACTTAAGTAGTTAACAAAAATTTATTGCAAGAGAGAGTTTGTCACTAGATTTACAGTTTCAGAGAACATAGTACAAAACATAGTGCATCAGCTTTGTCTAAACATTAAATAGGTGCAAATACACAAAGATAAAAAACAAAAAGTGAATACTTTACAACATAAGTTATAGAACTATAAATATATTTTATATACATTATAGATATTCTAAGACATGATTTTCACTTATATATAGAGTTCATATTAGCATCAGACTATTCAGTGCTTTAGTTAGTGTATAGGTCTGTATTTTACACGACTGTTTGCATCATACTCACAGCAAACGCTTCCCAAGGAACGAGGAGTTTTAACCAGTTTATTTCACAGAACCACTTTGCAAAGCGAAGGGGACTGCGGAGGCAGCGGGGCCATCGAGCTGAAGGCTCCTCCCTCCACCCCGCAGACCCTTCCTAAAAGAGGGGCTGCAGAGGGATGACGGCTGGGTGCGGGGACAGCAGGGACGGGAAGACGGTGTGAGGCAGCGGGGGAAACGCCAGCTGGGTTGGGTGCAGCACCGAGGGCGGCAGCAGTGGCAAGTGCGGCGGCGCGACGAACGCCGCGTGGCCCCCCGGGCAAAGCCTCGGTCCTACCGGGAGGTGAGGTAAAGGCGCCCTGGAAAGAGCTGGGACCTGCGAGAGGAATTGCTGCTGGGGCTGGAGAACCTTCAAGGTGCTGGCGGCGTGGGCGGCGTGCTGCTGGAGGATGGTGTGGTGGATGGTGGTAACGGAGGTAGAAGACAGCGGCGGCTGCAAGGGTAAGGGCTGCAGCGGGGAGTTCGGGGGCTGGATGGCCGGGGGAGGGAAGGTGAACTTAACTTTGCTGGCCAGAATGTTTTGTGGCATGATCTGCTGGTAGGCTTCGGATGGGAGATCTTTGAATTTTTCGTGGTTGTCTGGAGGGAAGATCAACGCCTGCTCGGGCAGGGTGAAGGGGGCTATCAACTGCTCGGCTGCTAAGAAGGTGTGACTGTTCACATGTGCTTCTTTGAAGGGCAAGGGTGGTGGGCTGCTAAATATGCCAGGACTACATTGGACCCACTCGCTCGTCACCTCATTCATTTTCTCATGCGGGAGAGACTCAGCCAATTCGTAATGGCAAAGATAGGACTTAGGAGGAGCTTGTTCCAAATGTCTGTTGGGGAGGGGAACTTTGTAACAGGCTTGATTCTCACGACTGCTGACATTTTCTTTTTTCTTGTCATCTTGCAGAACATCCTGCATGCCAGCAGCTGCTGGAGCACCGTGCTCAGGAGCAGGAGCAGCTGAACCTGCGGTGATGTTGGAAAATGTACTCTGAGTGCTCTCCATCGCTGCGCACACCGCCAGCTTGCTGTTTTCCAGTACGTGCGAACAATCTGTTTCTAAAGGTGACTTGCTTTCTTCCAGCTGCATTGGTTCAGCTGTATCTTTTGCATGATCCGTGCTGGCATCTACATTAGTTTCCTCTAGACCATCTTGAGTCAAGAAGTCACCCAAAACATTTAACGTAGGATTTGCAGCATTGTCTTCGGAAGGGCTAGAGGTCTCCCTTCTTGCATTCCTATCACGGAATACGTGATGGATTCTAGTTTTCCTTCTCCTGTGTTTCCCTTTTGCCCTGTGATGTGTACCTGAAATACGCGCTTGTCTTAGATACTCCTCCGCTGATATTGTTTGTCTGCATGAGCTTTCATCTGATGAAGAGGAATAGCTCTGCTGTCTCCGCTTGCGGTGGGATTTGTCAGGTTCCTCTGTTAGAATGCTGTAACCCCTCTTTATGGACAGGTTTTCACTCGGAGTTTTCTCCTCACTGCAGTACCCTAAACATTTATGCTCTGGGCTACAGCTTGACCTCCTGACTTTCCAGCCACAACATGTTTTAGAGTACCTCAAGCCGTGCCTCCTGGAACTCAGAGCCAGCTGCTTTGCCTGTCTCCGACTGCTTGCTTTGCTCCTTCTGTACAGTCGTTTACAACCACGGTGCTGGCAGTTACTTTTTGCACTCCATAAGTCACACCAGCCTCTGTCCCCAGGTGCATAATCTGACACAGGCAGGACTCTCTTATGACCACTGTCAAGGCCAAGTTTTTGATGTGGCTGCTGTATCTCACCAGCAGCTAGCCAGACACTCCCGACATCATGTCTGCACTTCTCTGGATTATTCTGGAGGTGCTGACATTTATTTTCATCTCTGTAACTAATTTCCTTTTCAGTCACTGAAGACATCTCCATTTCTGCTGCTGTTGTGTCCCCACAATGATGATGATGATGACAATGACATAATTTTCTTCTCCTTTTCCGTTTTCTACTTTTGTGAAACCATTTTTCATGGCTTTCTTTGATCCAGACCTTGTTGTATTTCTCATCTATCACAGTGTTTTGTCGTAAGTGATTTTTGGAAACGTGACACTTCTCTATTTTTCTAACCCTGAATGACTCATCCAAGGACACTTTATGTTGATTTTTTGCAAGATCACAATTTCTGATGAGGGAAACATCACTTATAAGGGGTACTGTATAGCTGCACACATTTTTATTCATTTCTGTTTCACAATCACCACACTCTGAAGTAGGTTGATTTGTAAAATCCAAGACTAAGCTATGGTTGGATTCAGTTTCATGGTGCAAATGAGGTATGTTTGGCTGATGCTTGGGCTTTTCTTGGCTGTCACTGGCTCTGGATGTCTTGAAATCAAAATATAAAGGATTACAGCTATAAGAAATCGATGGGTCTGTAGTTGTGTAGATTAACATTTCTGATGGCCACTGAAGAATATTTGTTCCATACTTGCTAAGAACAGGAACAAAGGGGTCACAAGGCCGCTTGCGCTTGTCTGGTTTGCTTTGTGGGGCTCCACTACCGCCTTCTTCAGATGGTGACGGAACTAATTCATCTGCCGCCAGCTTTTTTATTTCAGTTTCAGTTGTGGATGAATCACTGATCCTGTCCTTATCATTTTCCTCTGCGACATCCTGCAGAGATAAACAACCCTCCACAACCGCCTGTGCCAGAGCCCTGTTTAGGGGCAGCTCATCCGCGCTGCAGCCCAGGGGCAAAACCTCAGCACTGTCCACAACCGTGGGCAGCGTTTGGTCCAGTAGGTCTGCTGCACTTGCATCAAAACCATCCATGTCAGAGGACACCAGCTGCTTTGACTGCGACACAGCAGCAGCTAACACGGGACTTTCTAGCTCCCTGCTTTCTTCACCGGCCAGCTCTTTCGAGTCCTGAGCTTCAGAAGCTTCTGCTGCATCTATGCATTTTTCCACCAGCGGGTGAAACCAGTTCTGTTTCTCCTCAGGGCACAGGACTATTTCTGCTGCTGAAGGAGACTGAAGGTTACATGTTCCTGGAACAAACCTGCTTCTTCTGCTAAATCCGTGCTCCAAAGACGTTTCGTCATTATATTCATAGAAAACGGCAGCTGAAGACTCCAGTTTGACTGCTGCTTTCTTAGGAAAAGCAAAAGAGAACCCGACTCTATGTCCCTGAGCTCCTTGGACCTGATCTCCGTATTTGCTAGCATCTCCTTTATTACTACATGCATTTCCAGGAGTGGAAGAAACATCAGAAGCAACGTCTCTACAATTCTGGGCATCTTGCATTAAAGTGCAGCTGAAATCCTGCTTGCTGGCAGAATCTACTGCAGCACTTTGTGGGATGTCACTGCAATGGTCCTGCACCGTCACTGTGGTGGATTTGAACATCGGGCCACTTCCAGGAGCGCTAGGAAGGAAAGCAAGACCCAGAGTCAGTACCTATCAGAGGACTGCAGGCAGAAATATGGAGTTACATTGGTATCTAAGAGATATTTTTAAGGAAAGAGGTATAATCTATGGATGCATAAATGCAGAATATAAAAAAATTTCATATTTTATAATACCATCAGTTGACTAATTAAAAAAAAAAACGAGTAAATATTGTGCCCCCAGTTCCTTCATGTGACATTACCAGCTGAAAGGCTAATATTCCCTTTTCCTGGACACACTGGCTGGCCTAAGAAGAGACTGCATGTCTCCCTAGGAATCATGCTTCTCCTCCCAGTAGCCCGTCATGGCCACAACACTATTACTACAAATAGCAGAGCTTCTACATTCCTTTGTGGTACAAACCACATTAAAACAGAGCGCGCTTCATAGACTGTTCCCTCTTAGTCATCATCCCAGTGACTGCTGCTCTGCCCACGGGCAATCACCCAGCAGCTCCCTTCCTATTTGTGTTCACAGGCTGAACTGTCGCAATCTCAGCATTTTCTTTCATGGGAAAATAATATTGGGGAGAGTATTTCAGCTGACAGCAGTGCAGAAAGTGATTCATCCCTCTCGAGAGGGAATTTATCACTGTCTACTGCTGTTCTTCATTCCGTGTCCTCTTCCCATCTGTTCTATTTGACTTAATAAGAAGCAAAGGGAAGAGCAAAACTGTTTAAGCGGCCAGTTTTCCAGGATCCATGGGAACTGCTCAGCACTAGGAGTCATGGACCTAGGTTAAAACTATTTTTTTGCTTTAACCAAACTATTCTATATTACAGTGCAAACTAATGATAGATGATGGGTCACCGGGAAAACTTGCAAGTGTTGCTCAGGACCCGAATGATGAACTTAATCTATTGGGTCTAGAAATTAAGGTAGAGGTTTTATGAGACAGGAAATCCTCATGAGAATTCCTGCCCTGGAATTCAGCAATGGCAAATAGGTTGTAGCTTTCTAGCAGCACATTGGCTTATTAAATTTAAATATACATTTAAAATACATTTTAAATATACATAAAAAGATTTAAAATATATATTAAAACCCCTACACAAGTCCTTTCTTTAACAGGATAAAATGGTGACTTCTACAAAACCAACTTGGAAAATACTAGCTGAAAAAATCCTGTGTGTTTCCCTATCTCACACCTCTAAGGATGCAAAGTGGCAGTAAACAGCAACTTGTAAACAGAGAAATAAACCTCAGAGATAAATTCTCCTTCACAAACCAGAAGAACACTAGTTAGAAACCAAACCAAAACAGAAACAACAAAACCCCTCAAAATCTGTGCTTCACTAGCATGGAAAAAAGGAAACAGTAAGTTCTTCTTTCTCCTTAACATGCTAAACTCCAATCTTGGGGTACGTTTAAGGGGAAATAATGTCCAATATCCTCAAGCATTAGATGTGGACAGTTGAAATCTGATGGAGGAGAAAGTCTCTGTATGAGTTATCATAAAAACACAGAATGGTTGGGGTTGGAAGGGACCTCAAAGCCCATCCAGTCCCACCCCTGCCATGGGCAGGGACACCTCCCACTGGATCAGGGGCTCCAAGCCCCATCCAGCCTGGCCTTGAACCCCTCCAGGGATGGGGCAGCCACCCCTGCTCTGGGCAGCCTGGGCCAGGGCTTCCCCACCCTCATGGTGAAGAAATTCCTCCTAATGTCTAATCTAAGTCTTCCCACTAATTTTAACTTAAGAAAAGTAAAACTAGGTGTCACACTCCTCCTGTCAAGCAGACCTCACAACACCGTGCCCCATCCACCCGCTCAGACAGGTTTGTTTCCACGTGCTGCCCATCCAACCTACGGAGCAAGAGACTGTGACTGAACAAGAGCTACGACTTGTACGTCTCTGTTCGTTCATCTGGGGACACAAAGGCATTTTCATTTCAGCATTGACTTTTTTCCCCTGGGATTCCACTGTGAAAAGCCAGCACATGGATTTCAGCGGCTTGTCCGTGTCATAACCATGTCAGATTTCAGTGAGAATACAGTCACAACTAGCAACTCGATATTCATTCCAACTGTTTGCCTGCTCACCCTGCAATGCTAGAACACAGGACTAGCAAGGAGCCCCCTTTGCAGAGGGAGGTGAGCACTCTGTCGAGCTGGGGAAAAGGAGCACTTACCTTTTAACATAAAAAATCCAGTCACTGCAATTTGCAATCAGATTTCTGGATGCTTTCCCAGGCAAGTAGTTTGAAAACTAAATGGCAGAGATCTGTTACATCCTAGAAAGACAGACTGTACTCCTCACCTCATCAATGGAGTCGTGTCAGCCGGCAAATGCGTGACCTAGTTCACTCGGCTTTCAATGTGCCTGCTTTTATGAAATATATATGAAACACATCTTTTTTTAAACTAGAAATCCATGTCATTTTAGCTTCACTGAAAAAGCAACGTTAAACATTCATTTCTGCACACAGTGTGAACCAAATTACTGTACACCTACTGCTTCAAAGCTGCCGTAAAACACCGTGTGCAGGGCTCCAGCCCAGGGTTCCAACAGCCCCGTGTCCCATGGCTCCAGCCAATAGCACAGGGATTCTTTTAAAGTAGTTTTTATGTCTCAGCAGCCGTGCACTTACCATGCTGTCTCCTTCCTTAGCTCAGCCAGCTTGTGCAGACGTTGAAGGGCTTTCTCCTGTTTCCTTTCATCCTTTCGTGACTTAGATGCTACATTCCGAGCAAACTCCCTCTGTTTCAGTTCCTTCAGTCTCTGCAAGAAACAGTCACGTAAGACACACAAAAATCCCAGAGATAATAAATGTTTATAACCACAGTTATTTTCTGGTAAGCACTCATGACACACATTATTTTTGAACCTAACCAAAGTGACCCATACCGTGCATTTATTTGTCTCAAGTGAACGACCAAAATACATAGAGTTAGGTTGAAGATAGGATAGAAAACTTTACTGTAGCTTTTGGGATTAAAGTGGAGCAGCCGCAGTAGGATGAGGCTTCTTACTTCAGCATCAGTTGGAGAAGGTCGGGAGTGCCACAAAAATGATCTGAGAACTGGAACACCTCTCCAGTGAGGAAAGGCTGAGAGAGTTAGGGTTGTTCAGCTTGGAGAAGAGAAAGCTCCAGGGAGACTTCATTGTGGCCTTTCAGTACTTAATGGAGGCTTGTAAGAATGATGAGGACAAACTTTAGCAGGGTCTGTTGTGACAGGACAAGGGCTAACAGTTTTAAACTAAGGGAGCGGAGATTCAAACTACTTATAAGGCAGAAATTCTTGATGATGAGGGTGGTGAGGTGCTGCCACAGGTTGCCCAGGGAAGTAGTGGAGGCACCACCCCCAGAGGTGTTCAAGGCCAGGTTGGATGGGGCTCGGAGAGATGTGATCTAGTTGAAGAAGACCCTGCTCATTGCAGGGAGCTTGGAGCAGGTCCTCTCCAATCCAAACCATTCCATGATTCCATGCTAGTATGATACTGACCCTGCTTCCCACCAGCCACTCGTGAAACCCAAACCATTTCCTTTCATAGGTGGCTTCTGAGTACTCATAGAATCACCATAGAATCATAGTACAACTCAAAATGTTAGAGACGGGATGAAGCTTGCTCCTTCCCCTCCCCATCATTCTCTAGCACCTGGCAGTTAAAGACGGGATTTAATTCCATTTTGTAAAGCTCAATTATTCTTCAGGTTGTCTTTTTTTTTTCCCCTCCAATACATAAGGTATGTGACAATACCTAAGTATGTGACAAAGCAAGAGAAGAAAAGAGAGATAAAAGGGGGCTTTTCCACAAGGCTAAAAAGTAGAAGCAGAGTTGTACATAAATTCGTAACCACCCTCAAGCAGCAGCACTTTACTGTAGTTACTGGGATGATTATAATTAGTGATTTGATTCTGACCCCTCTTATCTTACTGCTGAAAGCTCACAGGACTCCATCTCATCCCACCAATGTTACTGTGGCTCCACATTTCAGGGTGCGAGTAGTGTCTTGCTCACAGGGAACAGAGACAATGTCATTGAAGGAAGTTTTAGGTAATCCTGAAGGTGTAGAAGATGCTTTTCAGGCCCTGTCAGTGCCAAGCAAACATCATACCAGCACCTGATCAGTAATTATCTGCTTAGCATATATTGGTTCTGATACAGAAGAGCTGCTCACAACTTTTAAGTAATTAAATTGTTCTCTCTGTTTGCTACAAGTAGGAGTCAATACGTAAGACAGAGGAGTCTGGCAGCTCTGTGTGCACAGTCCTCATGTTGGACTGTCTACTCTTCTCCACTGGTGAACAACTTGTTCCAGAGCTCCCCTTCTGCCAGACCTCCTGTCAAATACACCGCTCCTTCCCTCTACTGCTCTGAACCTAAGAGGAACGAGTTATACAGTGGGGTTATAATTACAGCTGGTATCTCAGTCTTTTTTTCATGAAGAGCTTTAACGAGCTATAAGGATGACACCTAGTGAACTCCTGAGGACTTTGTTCAGCAAATACATACGGAGAAGCGGAACTTTTCTCAGTAAAACCACAGTAAAAACCAGAGCAGTAAAACCACAAAACATGCACCCAGTGCAAGCTGGTTTGAGACCTAATAAGGCAGTTTCCAAAAATACGATTTCCTATATAGGAAAAAAAAGACACCTAAGCGGGGAAAATGTGTGCCCCCATTTTTGGATACTGTGGTTCTTTTCTGTTTGTCTTTATTTAGCCATACAATCACAGAATCACTAGGTTCGAAAAGACCTTTGAGATCTTCAAGCCCAACCGTACCTATCCGCTGCTAAACCACATCCCTAAGCAATTCGTTGCCATCTGACGAACCCTCCTCTCCCGCAGCCCCTCGCTGCACTTAGTCATGCTAACGACTGCTAGCACTACATTTATACAGCCCTACAGTTCTATCTTGTTGGGTTTGCTCATATTATGCAAATGAAAACAAGATATCACCCAATTAATGATATGAAAAATGTCATTAGTCCATGCATTCCGAGTATCACGAGGCCCCCACAAAACTTGTTTGAAGTAAATGGCAGCAATAAAGCCACGAGTGTGCTTTATTCCTGAAAAGCATCTATCTCATAACATTTTTATGTCTTTCCATGTGGTAGAGCTACTCACCAACACTAGCCTCAATAGCAAGTTTAATGCCTGTTATATCTGTCTGCTTCCATGGATCAGTGAGCAAATAATTAACGGGCAATCATACAGTATTTAAATATAATTCTCTCCTGTATTTTGTTCTGCTTCTGAAGCAGTTCAAAACATCTAAGTCCTAGCAAGTAGAGTTCAACAAACAGTTCACAATGAATAATTAAATGACATTTCTGCAAGAGAACTAAATGCCTTCATCGTTCTCAGGGGTCAAGAACCAATAGGAATGGTTTTTATAATAACAGGAGTCAGAAAGATGCCTATTGGGATTTCAGGGCAGTGCAGTTCAGATGCTATTATGCTAATTTCCTTTTGACCTTAGATTAACAATTAAATTACGTGGACTTTCATGATGCTGAAAATACTCAGACCATAAATTCATTTTCTGATCAGTGGAAGTATAAAATTACAGAACTTAACAGCCATGACATCAAATTTTGCTTCTTTATTGTCTTTTTATTTTATTTTATCAGGGAAAATGACCGTATTTCCCACTGAATCATGAATTTATGCTATCACTAGCTTTTAAAAATAATTCATCAGAATAAAACTTCCTTTTCTTGCTCCTTAACTATGAAACACTTGAAGCTGCAGCTCAGATTGCATAAGCTGTTGCTAGAGCCCTTTCTATACTAAGCACTAACGCACCAAAGCTTGTGTTACCCCCTTTAAATGTCTGTCGCAGCCCTTGGACAAGTCAGCTGCTCCTGAAAGGTCAGTTATAGCAAAGTCCTGTGCTGCCTATACTCGGTTTCATAGAATCATAGAATAACCAGGTTGGAAGAGACCCACCGGATCATCAAGTCCAACCATTTCTACCCTGAAAGGAGCTGGAAATCCACTGCAACCCCCTCTTGCCCTTCAAAAACCTGCCAATGCCCTAAACACGAGGAACACGGACTGTTCAGAGCTGTTGTAGAGGTGGCACAAAAGTGGTGTTTGAATTTATACACAAACAAATTAAACATTACTTCCCTCTAAATCTCTACGCGATACAAAACACAATTTGAATCATTAATAAATGTGGGGGTTTTTTGGCTTGCATTCAGTTTGTTTTTTACAAAAATCTGATTGCTATTGAATACAGGGCTTAAATACAGCTACTTCTTAATTCCCAGTGTTTTTTCTAGAAGCTGTTCCCCTTCCTCCAAATCCTACATGACTACTGTCAATATACTTTCTGTTAACTGAGATGGTTTAGTGTTTCTTTATGTGAACTACGCTATGACAAGCAGAACAACAACATTTTCATTACATAAACACTTCCCACACCAAACCAGATTAGCATCCTTTTCAAAAGAGGATTGAGCTTAATCAATTATAAATAATAACTGAATAGATCAGAGCTCCTCACACACCTGTAAACACTCAAGTGGGGAATGAAACATGCCATTTAAAGCAGAAAACATTGCTTACTAAGATATAAAACACACATATTCTCCTTCTGTCTTTGGTGCTTTGTGTGGGCATTTATAATTCAGTGTTCTGCAACTGGAGACCCCTTCACATCACACAGCCCGACAGGGCAGCATCTCTTCACTTGCGCTGTGGTCTGGATTTCAGGACCATATCTTTCATATTATTAAAAAAGAAAAAAGAAATAAAATTTCCAAGTCTGTAAAGATTATAGAAAAAAACTAAAGCTCCAAGAAAAAAAAACCGCTAACACCAGAAGAACCCACCCTGCTAGTGCCGGGGTCCCTCCCTGGCAGAAGTTAGCCAAGGCACATTATTTCCACAGAAAGGAGAAGTGTCAAGATTTCTCCATGAAATTAGCAATTCAGCCACTCAAATAAGTAGGTAAGGAAGAAATTAACAGTCAATTCTTTTTTTTCACACTGTCAGTATGGAATTAATTGCTGGAATATGTTCCTGCAAGAGAAGAGGAACGTGGGGGATTTCACAACAGCCTGACACTGCTCAGTGGGGAGCCGGGAAGCAGATGGAGTCGCCTCTTGTGCTGGCAGGGAAATGCTCCTGCTCGGGTGCTCTGGCACTGGGCTGTAGCACCAAGAGGGGCTCTTGGATCTCCAGCTCTACAGAAATTCAAGATATGGCTGAAGAAAGCCCCTCTTACTTGATCTCATGTTGGGCAGCAACTCTTCCAAGCGCTCCTTTTACCGTTTCTGTCTTACGCAGTGAGCTCGCTCATCTCCTCACTTTTGCAGTGGATGGGCTATACCAGCCACTTACTTGGGTTTTAAGAGGCCTTTAATAAACAACATTGATCTGCTCCTGGTTTAGGAAAACTTCCAGTCTGTTGCAAGTCATAAGCTGCTTCTAACGGTCTCTGCCTACAGCTCGATCTATCTCACTGTGAGCTGCAAAATTCAAACCTGTCCTTAAAAGCCGAGAGCTCCACAAATTTACAACAGAGTCACATCTTATATTATCAGATATAAAGCCCTTCAGATGACAAGGAATGTGCAGGTTGTGAGCAATCCTTCCCCTCTCCTATTTCTACCACGCATTGCAGCCATGCCCTCCTGAAGTCTTTTAATATTAGAAGAAATCTAAAACGAAGAGATACAGATATAAGCAGGGTTTAAAAATAGGAGGTCCTTGGGGCTCACAATATCGCTGAACAGGTAGATTCAGGTGAAGTGAAACTGCTCTTTTCCCAGCACTGTCGCGAGCATCACTCAGCCTGGGGAGAGAGTGGGGATTAATTAAGAGGAAGGGAAGGCTGGGGTTGTTTTACCTGCCCATCATGGGCCTGAAGGGGGGTGGGTGATGAGAAGATAAGATCCTTCGTGATTCAGGAGACTCATACTAACTTTAAATGAATTGATGCAATGCAAATGCTCACAAGCACACTCAACAAGCACACTCAGCAACGCACGGTAGTTTCATTTGTTGTTTAGTCCGCAAAAAGAACTGTTGTACTGCCTTTAACATTCCAATCCTATAATTATACATTAAATACGTGTATAGCTGGAAATTTACATAGGTCTTTTCTACTTTTGTAATATAAAAACTGGAATTATTTTATCAGGAAACATAACTGGGTTTTGAGACTACTTCATACTTATACATGAAGCATCTTTCGTGTAAAGTGTCTCAAGTTCAGTTAAGAGTTCTTTATGCAAGTTTGCCTTCTATTCCTCTTAACACTTTCCCTTCAGAAATTATCTGCCAGAAACAAACCCGCAGTTCATTATGCGATGATTAATGTCCTTCCTGGCACACTCAGCCTCATGTTTCATTTGACACCAGTCTGGTGCCTGAGCATCTTTTCCTCCTTTCCAGCTGCAGGACCCAGATAGCATTAAAGTTTATGTTTGAACAAGGCTCCAGGACTTTGACAAATAACAGGTTATGCAGCATAAATTAAGACTTTTGTTGCTTTTGTTTTAAGATAATTGTTTCCTGAAGTTGACTAAATGGCCACAGCGTTGCCATTGTGCAAATCCATTGTTTTAAGCCTGCAGAGCTGCTGAGCTTTGCATACTGAATATTTCACGGCAATAGCTACTAACCACGTGTGTAACAGCAGCCCAGTCTTATTGCAAGCTGTAGGATATTTTTTGTTAGCTTCAGCAAAAATCAGCTGGATACTCCATAAATATTAAGACCAAGACCAAAGCAAAGACAATAGAAAGACACAATTAGCATCTTGCTTATCAAATTAATTTTACCAGATAATGAATAGAACATAAAGCTGACACACACTTATACATCTGGAAAGTGGCTGCATATGCTCGTCTTTAATTTAAACCTATTTATTTTAATAACTCTAGGCCTAATTCTGCTTCTCCTGAAGTCAATGGGGAAACTCCTGCTGAGTTCAGGGAGAGCAGAAGTTTTTAATTCACTGTGGAAATTTCAGCAACGCTTAATGAAGCTGATTGAAGACAAGATCAGTGCACGTCACTTCTTTAACCATCACACTACCTTTACAGCCACTCCTCAATCATTCAGGATTTTTAATTAAAAAAAAAATCATATGCAACACTTTAAATCCTGTTGAGAAATGGTTATTCCTACCGCCGGTAGAGAAAAGGGCGATGCTGTAGAGAAAAGAGCTCAAACCACACTTTTGGGAAGACAGAGGTGGCCGTAATCTCTTTATTTTTGTGATGTCAGAGCTAAATCACAGCACTTTCTGATATCAATTTTATATTGGATCACTGAGCCGTTCAAAGGCTCTGTTCACAAATTGCTTCTCATCGGCAGGATCTGGTCCTTGCTAGATCACGCCGGGACCATGACAAGCTTCTTCAAAGAATATATGCAATTTGACCAATGAAAACTGAAGCAAGAACAGCCCTTTGCGAATTTTGACACACATCTCACAGCCACAGCTAACTGGCACAGACAAAACCTGTTATCCTTAATCCAACCTTCGATACTATTCATGCAGGCTCCTCTGAGAACATCACAAGATTAAAGAAAAAAGTATTAAATATTAAGGCTGCATCTTGCGAGGCAAAGTGAGTTCATGCTGTAATTTGACTTACGCTTTCATTTTCAACGATACAAATGAAATGTGTTGTAAAGGAACTCTGCTAACATCGCACTGCCATTACCATGAGGAGGAGATGTCGGTGGGAAGCCCTTATGAGAGCATACATCTCTATTTATGTGTCTTCTACTGCATCATTGCTTTTGCAGACTGAAATGTCAGTAACTGTAGAGCAAGGATGTATGTGTCACCACACTGTGTTAATAAAGGATTCAGTGAAACGCAGCTTGGAGGCTGCTGAGGGAGACCAGGACTATAGCACAGACCCCCAGAAGAACAGGTACCAGGTCATAGCAGAGGCCTTGGAAGAGGAAGGAATGGGATCACACCAGGGTCCCAGGGCTATAAACAACTCCCTAGTGTTCCACTACTGATAGCCAAAGGAATGCAACTTGAAAATATGCATAGAAGTGGACTTCGGGGTAAAAAGAGAATGAAGAAGCACCCAACATATGTAAACCACAATTTCACTACAATATACCACTGGGAACCTCTGTAGCATGGATTTGTGTTGGCAATACATAAAAATGACCCCAAAAGGGACTCAGGGTGAGGACAAATAAACTATCAAATTTCACCCTCTTTCTGCCAAAAAAAAAGAGGAAGAACCCATCAATAACAATATCACACTCTGTCTCGTGAAGAACTCGGTGTGCTGACAACTTGTAATGCTGTCTCCCTGTTCCTCTTGGGAGGACTGTAACACCAAAGAAGGATCAAACACTAGAAAGCTTACATGTATCTGTATCGTTATCAGGAATGAGCTCTAACAACTGGAGAATTTGGACTAGAAGTCCCAGTTTCATTGTAATTGGCCTGATACTAATTCTTTCTGTAGTCTGTTAGGACTTTAGCTGAACCGAACCACAAATGCTTGGCTTTGGTCATCAGATGTGGTTCTTTTACCCACTCAACTGCAAAACATGTTTGTCCAGGTACCCCAGAATGAATGGAACACACGACTGAGCTGATGCTCGGTATAGCAGGTCCAGTTTTCTGTTTCAGTGTAATCCAGAGACAATTCACAGCAATACTCCCCTGCCTTAATCAGGTATGAACCTTTCAGGAGATAATTTGCCCTTGATTAAGAATCACTAGGAAATTAATAAAAACAATAATTAACTAATAAGGTAAAGCTCATTACCTAATGGAAACACACCTAAATCTCAGTCCACATCCTTAAAGGTAGAAAGCAGCTCCTAAGGGAAATTCACAACATCCTTTTCTTTACCTTTTCTTCTTGATAACAACAGCCAGGAGAGAAATAAATATATCCACTCTCACGACGCAGGTTCTGATTAACAGGTGAGCATTGCACAGAGGACTACCTACAGTGCTGAACTCTGAAATCTGAACTGCTATGTGCTCAAGCTTTGATGAAAAGGGGAAAAAAGGAGACTATACAGAGCTATCTATCTGACACATAAATAACAGAGGCAATTAACTGGGTGGACCTTCCAGCAGAAGATAGATTTAAAATGTCTATACTCAACATGAAGGTACTGCTGGAGAAAACCTTGCCACAGAAAATGGAATGTAAGAGCAGACGCTTTATCATCTCAAGATCAACACAGCCCTATGTTTAGAGAAGTTAAAAAACAAGTGCCTTACTCTTTCCCTACAGCAACCTCAAAGACACAAAGAAAAGCACTCTGCACCTAAGAACTACCAGTGAGAGCTATGAAAGCCTTGTCTATTCTTCTTAGGAAGAGCAGGGAAAAAAGTCTTATTCTGAGAACTCCCAGCCCTGCAAACAAAACTCTCAACACCCTCCTGCTTGACACAAGCATCGCTACAGCACTCCACGATCAGTAAGGATGTACAGACAGAATTCTCTACTTCTGCACAAGAGTCACACTACTCGGATGACACAGGTATCTCTGTTGATCTTTAATTCGGCAGGAGAACCATCTGGGTGTTCACCATATTTTTCTGGTTATGATTGACCAAAAGCTGTATTTTTCAATTTTGTCAACTACACAAATCTCTTTCCTCCAGACATTTTTGCTGAAGAACAGAGGAAAAACTTTCTATGAATTTGGGTTGACATTTCTTTATATATTTCTTTTCTTATGGATAGCTGTGAAAAATACAGAAGCAAATAATGACATTTCCTTCTATCCTATCAAATATTTGGCTTTTTTCTCCCCAGGTTCCCTCCCATGGAAACATAAATAGTTCAGACACCAGCACTCAGTCACAGAATCAGAAAGGTCAGAAAAGACGCCTAATATTATCAATTCTAACCACCAGCCTAACCCCACTGTGCCTACTAAATAATGACCCAAAGTGCCGTGTCTATGTGGTTTCTGAACCCCTCTAGGGATGGAGATTCCACCACTTCCCTGGGCCATCTGTTCCAATCCTTCACCACTCTTTGGTTAAAGAATTTTTTTTCTAATATCCAATCTAAATGTTCCCTAGTACAAGTTGAGACGCCTCCTCATCCATCCCCTGTCAGAGCTCCAAGCCCTCCAACTGCTCTCTCATATAAAGGGCAACTCCTCTTCCTCACAACAACCTTCCTTCAAGCAGGCTGGTCTTAAAATGTTACTTCTGTCTTCAGGTTCCCACATTACTGCTCCAAGACTCCCTAGCAGTATGCTATAGTGCCCTCTGGGCTGGGACAGGAAAAACAGATCTGTAAGACATTTCTCTCTCCCTTCCATATCCTCTCCTTCTTTTTTTCTCCTCTCCAAAACACCACAGGAGCAAGGTCAGAAGAATACAATTTCACACAAGCAACTCTTTTCTTCCCCCTCTCTGTAGATCCTGGATATATTGTTGGAATTGTCTCTCTTAATGGTGAAGTGACTCATCCTTTATGAAAGTCTTCAATCAGTCAATCAAATTGTCATCCCCAAGCTTTGCTTCTTGCCTGCTTGTGTAGGACGCTACGACACAGGCACAGAAAGATGCAGAAAGGCTCAGAAAAATTCTCAATTTCAAAAGTTTAGGAAGTTTCCATAAAAAACTTACACTTTGACCTGTAACACAAATATACACACGTTAAAATGTCTTCTAATTCCAGTTAAAAAAAGAAAAATGCAATTGTTCAGAGAACGGCAGTATTGCCATTCTGCAGTCTGCACGCTGGGAGAACCGCTGCCCTTCCCAGGGAGACACAAAACGAGGCTGCAGGAGCGCAGGGATGCATCGCACAAGGCAGGGAGAGCACAGGGGTCATTAAAGGAAAGCACGCCCTGACAGGCTCCAAATACAGGCACTCAGGAGACCCATACAGCATTTCTGGCTCTTACTCAGATTTATTGTATGGCCCCAGTTGCAAAACAAAATAGCCTGTCCTTCAAACTCTGGCTGTAAAACCGAGTGAGTGTGGAGCAGCTGCCATTCCACACTACTGATCCTTCATCTGATTTCTGATTCGAGACTATTCAGTAGGAGCTGCAATCCGCATGACCCATTTTGTGTTGTTTTGTCTTGTTACAGAGGCACAAAGATGCTCACGAGTGAGGATCAGCTACAGGCCAGTAAAGTCCCAGGACTAAGGCAGGAGAATGGTTCATGGGGTCATCATTCACAACGCTTCTTCAGACGGAACAGCAGACAAACATCTGACTTATTTCAGGAGCTTTGGCCATTTCACTGTCCAGCAAAGGCAGCACCAGAGCTTGGTTTGTGCACCGAAACATGCACCTGGCTCAGCAGGACCTTCCCAGATTTTGAGAGCTCGGCTCCCTGGGAAAGCTGCTACCAGGCAACTGAAGCCCTTTCTTGACCCCACTCCCCAAATCAGAGCGATTTGTATTAAAGGAAATAGCTTGCTAGAACATCATTGAACATGGAACTAAAGTAATAGCTACTTGGTTTTAATAAGTTGATTAAAAGTTATATAGTTATATATTCTCATTAAATCTTACTAATGTATCACACTTTACTGCATAGAGGAAAACTGAATGTAACTATGCCTTCAACTAACATCTTATGCTAAAATTTTAGAACTTTTTTTCCTCTAAACTTTAAGAAAAGTAATCAGATCCTGGATGAAAAATTGCACATAGGCATCTTTGTGAAAGAAAACCATCTTTTATACCAATAGCCTTCCAAAACGTATACTACCAATTGCATCGCAAGATAGACACTAAAACCAAAATATAAAGACCCCCGAAGTCACTTTACATGATTTTACGTATCTCTTGTATGAAAATACCAATATTTTGCAGGGTTAAAACTTCAATCTTTCATTCAATGTGTAAAAGATGGTGAAGTGCAAGAACAAAATCACTCAAAACCTCAATCTGGCTCCCTGGCTTCCCACCAGAGATGGAAAGCCTTTCCTGAAGACCCTGTGTATGCACAGCTGCCCCTACCGTACGCACGGGGTGGTTCTGTCCCTCAAATGTAGGCACATTTAAGCAATCAAAGTCCCCAGCACTTCTCACTGCTACCACCCGTTCTAGTGTTTTCTAGAAGGCAATGAAGAGTTCTGATCCAATCCTGGGTAGCAGTCTCACACCCTCACAAGCAGATCCATTAGCACCGCTTCAACTTGCTTTGCTCTAACAGCTGTTGTGGAACAAATCTCATGTGCTTACAAAGAGCACACGACACTTTGATGCTGCAAACTCTCCCCTCTGCCTGCGGCAGTATCATTAACAATAAATCATCCTGTTTGAAATGTCTGCTGACCCTCAAGACACCAGCTGGCATCCCGTACACAGCACATCTGCAACCCGTGCCCCGACTGCTGCCTGGGGCCAGGGAAAGCCTTGCCTCTCCCACTTGCACTCTGTAGGAATTCTCCAGATGTTGGCACATTGCAGAAAAGCTTAACTCTATCCAGCAACAAATAAATGGCCAATGAGACATAAAATTCAGGAAAGACCTAGTCGGGTTATTTTTAACGTCCATTCACATTGAACTTGGTTGATCCTTCCTCTCGTACAGCTTGGCAATTACTTCTGGTTTTTCGTAATGGCCCTCTGAATTGGGTTTATGATGGAAATGGCTTCCATTTTCTCATTATTAATCCTAAATTTAGCAGGAGAACTCAGTGAAAATCATATTTTCTAAGAACTGGTCTTTCAAGTCCCTGCTCTTTGAGGAGACAGAGTTGGCAACTGAACAAGAAAACAAAACTAATTGCTACCAATTTTGATAGTTTTGCCTTTAACTCTTGAAGCTCCTGAATGAACCCGTTACTTATATCATCTTAAGAGAGGCTATTATATTTCAGAGTCAACAGCCTGGAGAGGAACAGCTTATTGGCCTCTCCCATTTACTGTGCGTGCTCCCCACATTATTGTAACTTCACCAGCTTCCAGATCAAGAGGGAGAAATACTTGGATTCTAGAGGACATCAGAGCAGTGATCGGAAAAGAAAAAAACACATCAAAGTCTCCCAAATAATATTCTGCTACTGCACGTTCAGTAAGTGGAAGCAAAGGCACTGCCGGTAACTGCACTCTCCTCAACGTGATCCGACTAGTGGGGCGCTAATCGCACCGTTCACCTGCTGACACGTAACCCAAATGCAGAAACCAGCGATTTCTGGTGACTCAAGTATTCAAATTCAGAGAGAAGCATTTTTCCGTACTCAAAACATAACAATTGCTTGTTCGTAACGCTTTCCCGGGTGCTGGGGTTGAGGAGTCACCTGTACCAGGTCACTCGCTAATGAAACAACCGCTCTCGGCTTCGGCGGCAGCAGCCGCCTGACAGCGCACACCAATTACACCAAGCAGCGAGGATGGAGGAGAAGAAGCCACTATCGTGAGCTGAAGCTGCAGCAGGGGGTTAATGTCACAGAATCTAATTACCTGCCTGGATTTTGGCCAATGCACAACTGGAGTTATCACCCTCGTGCCTAAGAAAGCAGCCCAGGCACTTCAATTACCCTGGTGGTCAAGGTCTCGGTTTTATATCTGGAAGGCAGCAACTCCAGAAACACAGTTATATTGCACCAAATACTGACTCAAAGTGCCACCTGTTGAAGTACCATCACGTCCTACAGCACATAAATGTTAATTAGTGGTCTTTTTTTAGAAATTATGAGATGCTGTAGTCCTGCACAGTGTGAGACTTGATGAGATGGGAGCGCTGGGTGGTAGAGCTAATAAATCAGTTTACTGTACAGCCTCATTTCTTTAATGAAGAGCAAATACCTGAGCCTTAGTAAAGCAAGAGCCCCAGGTGCACACTTGCGAACTGAAATGCTGGATTTAATGTTTTTGCGTTCTCGCCAGAACAGGGAGCACTGACCCACCGCTAGTCATTAGAGAACACCCTCCTGTCAGGGGGCAGCACGAAGGGTAAACTTTGATGTGAGAATTAAAAACACAGAAGAGATGAGTGGCAAGGCCATTATGGGAGAATAATCAGCAGAGGTGCAGTTTTCATAAGGGAATAACTTTTAAAAGCTGACAAGAGCTGTCAAGGTGTCAGGCCTGGAGAAGAGCCGGCACAATTAACATACAGCAGGCTTCAATCTACTGGGAGGGGGAAAAGCAGGATTTATTTTGGACAATTACAAGTTAATAAACGGAAGTGTCAGTTCCTCCGTAGAGCACCCATTAAGGCGTTCTAAAGGGCAAAACCTTTTACAACGCTGTCATGGTAGGCAACACGTTGCCATTACTTTATATTTCAAGCAATTTTATTGTCAATGACAGCAGTTACAAAAGTACAAGAAAATATTTTCCTTAACAGCATACCAGGCAGTTTACTTCGGAGAAATCATCTGCGTTCCCAGAAGTGACGAGTATTTTAGGTGTTTATCTACACTGCGTATTACTTATTTATTTATTTACTTATTTTCCAAAGTGCACACATACGCATGAGTGGTTGAAATGCTCTGGAGAGCCCATCATCCCACTCTACATCCTCCAGCTAGATCCAGTCCCTGGCAGGCAGTGAAAGGCACCTATTCAGGTCACTGCAGAGAGCCCAGCAGACTCCTGCACGCCAGCAGCTCTCCCTGTAGGCACACAAGCTCTCCTCTCGACAAGGGCAGGCAGGGTATCGCTCCCTCCCTGGCTTCACCAGCTGCCCTCATTTCCCTCATTCCATTTCTCTATTTAATTCAGACCCCACACAGTGCAGAGAGCCGTTCACTTTTTTTGGGTGGGGCTTACCCCAAGAGATAAATGAGCTCAAACACACGCTCCTTCCACTTCAAGGAAAAGCAAAACAAATCACAACTGAGCTGGCTTCACCCGCAGAATCACTCGCCCTCTGTGAAGGACCAAGAAAAGATACATACACTGCCTGAGCCCTGTTAATCTCGGTCTCCTACTTCACATTAGATTACAGATCAAATGTCTCCAATGCAGAGGGTAACTCGAGGGACTTGAGAGGAGTCAGCCCTCCCCGTGCCTATCCACAGAAGCTCCTTATACCGGTGAATCTCGGTTGTACGATGAGCAGGTAAAGAAGCTGCACTCAAACGGGGACACAAACCTTCAATTTTATCTTAAAATGCCCTTCGAGGGAATAAAAAGCTTCCAAGCTCAGCACTTTATAACAAGCAATCTTTTCTCCTCACTATTGCTTAAGGAAAATGATAGGACATTATTTTTGCCTTGTTGATCTTGCTGTAAATCAAAGCAGAGAGATGAGTCATTAGCTCTTCCAGCTCCCCTTTGTCAGAGCCAGGCAGGTGTGCGGAGCCAAAGCAAGATACTCAAACTTGAAAAGGAAATCCACCACCCACAGGGTCATTTGGAAAAGAGTAGCTACCATTTAAGACATTATCTACCGTTATTTAAGTAAAGTAACCCCCCACCTCATCAGCAGCAGAGAGGTTGTTCAATACCTACCACGCTAAGGCTGCCCAGCTCTCACCATTGCCAATCCCATTGTTCAGCTGTTCGGAGAGCTTTGCTTGCACAGCCACTCCTCCTCGCCCTGATTTTTTTTGAGTTAAGAAAAAAAGAAAAAAGATCCTAAAATAGGCTTGGGCATAAGTGCATGACTTGCAGGAATTTTGGCATGGGGTGGATGGACATCTGTTTCAAGCCTGACCTACTTCTAAGTATCTGAACACAAAAATCTCCTTGCAAATATTCCCCGCAGAGTATTTTTTTTAGCTGTTAATCCCCCAGTGAATTGGCCTATCCCTCAGAAAGCTTCTTTGCTCTTCAAACTTGGTTATATTGGGTCTGGCTGTAAGATGGTGGCAGGGTCGGTCACTGAGGGGTAAATCAGCCTGGAGCTTCCACTGTGCAAAGCAAACACCAAGTGTTCAGGGAGGAGATTACAGCCTTCGTGGGCAAAGGAGACGAGACTCATTAGGAGTCAAAAATGTTCTTATTCAAGGAGAATACAACATTCATGGGTGGACTGTAATAATTTATCTTAGATGGTATTTTTTAATATATTTCTCATTATAAAATGCATAACTTTTAACCAACCTTATATAGTAGGCTGGCACCCAGAAAATACACCAGCTGGGGTATGACATAGAAATGCAAATCATGGAACTATGGGCAGAAATGACGGAAGAGAATCAAGTAAGCCACATCCCTGGCATGTGTTGTACCCACATCCAAAGCCAGGAAAAAGGTAAGATTCATTAAGCAAGAAATGAGTCTTGAGATAGTATAGAAGAAAAATCTCCTGCTGGGGCAGAGAAGGAGGACTGCAAAGAGAGAGGAGACAGGAGAGGTGGGAGCAGGAAACCAGGTTTCCCTTTGTTCATTATTTCTCCCTCCCTCCTTGTATTGGTGCTGTACTTTCCTATCCTGTTCCCAGTCAGGTCGTCCTGTCCCATCCCCCTCAAAGTACCTGGCTCAATCTAGATTTGGCAAATAATAATAAAGAAACAGCAGGTAGTTGAATTAAACTTCTACTTTTTTTTGCATGGAAATATAACCGTAATTATTTATCAGTTTATCAGACCCATCTGGATATTGAAAAGGACAGAAAGGAGAAGGCTGCAATCATTCAGAATGAATTAAAAAAAAATAAAGAACTGAGGATAAACACCAAGAGTCTAAAGCCAGGAAGGGTTGCAGCTGGGTAAAGCAGCAGCTCCTGGGGGAACCAGAAGCGTCAGTGCGTGGGGCTAATGTTCTGTTTGCAGGCTGTCAGTGGGACAGATCGGGTATAGACTTCTCCACTGTAATGATGTTTGTTCTAAAAACACCTCATCAGACAAAATAAGTCAATTAGTTAATCAAACATTATTACAGAACAGAATTTGCCAAACATGCAAACCAGAAAATGTTATGCAGCATCTTTTCTGTTATAATTACTAAGGCAGGAACATGGTGATATGTCTTTGTCGGTAATGAGGAAGCAGAACGTTAGTTGGCAACAAAATTGGATTTTGCAGTATTAATGTTTTAGTCCAGAATATCCTCACCTCATCCTTCAGTACAAGTTTTGAGCTGAAGAGTGCCCAAGCGCTCTGTTATGCTGATAGCAAACAGCTGATTTCTGGGATTCAATTTTATAGGTAAAATAAAAACTGCAAGGAAAATAACTATTTTTTCTTCTTTCATTCAGGAAACTGTGTGGGAAGTTTCTCCCTAAATATACTGAAATATTCATAAGTAACAACTTAACTGCTTAATATTAAAACACAGTCTGTAAAGCAGAAGATGGACTGTCACTTGCAGCCTTCCAGTGCAGACGCACTACTAATCACAGAACCAATCACCGAGGTTGGAAAAGCCCTCTAAGCTCATCCAGCCCAAACCCAACAAGCCTGCTAAACCATGTCCCAAGTGCCACATCAACACAGTTTTTGAACCCCTCCAAGGAAGAAGACCCTCCACCACTTCCCGGGGCAGCCTCTTCCAACTAACAGAGCAGCAAAACGCTTCCCAAGCGACTTTGTGCCCTAGCACAGTGGGACTGTATTTTTCCTTTCTCTGAAGACCATTAAATAATGCAACATCCATGGGGGGAAAAATGAAATACAGAGATGGAACAGCGAGAGTATGGAAGAGGAGGGGATCATCTCATGGTTATACGTGCGTTACAAACATATGCATGTATATGAACACATACAGATGAACGTTTGTTGGTGTTCCCCTAATATTTAAAAAGGCTAGAACAATTACTGTGTTCTCCTCAGGGGAAAAAGAAATATAGAACCACAGAACTGAATCACAGGATCATAGAATCGCTTGATTGGAAAAGACTTTCGAGATCATTGAGTCCAACTGTACCTGTCCACTACTAATTCGTCTCCCTGAGCAGAAGAGGGAAGGGATGCAAAGTTACAGTCTGTGAAAGCAATAAGAACAGTGAAAAGGGCTACACAAGATCGATTCAAACAAAAATGTTTAAATCCTCAGCTACGCTTGCTTAACATTCAGGAAAGTTAAGACTGCGTGCCCATAAGGACACACAGGGATGCTGTTCTCTTCATAAGATGGTCTCTTCATAAGCTGGAGCACGGGAAGGAATATAAAATTTCTCCATTCCAGAAAATTCAGCTGCAAGGATCCTACCCAATACTGAAAGTGTTATCACTTAGACACAAAACAGAGAAAAATGCAAATAAGAAGAGAAATACTGAAATGCATTGCAAAGAATTATCTTCACTTCCAAGGAATCAGGAAAAAAAAAATTCACAGAAAGGGTCATTGGGCACCGGCAGAGGCTGCCCAGGGAGGAGGTTGAGTCACCTTCCCTGGAGGGGTTTGGGGGACGGGTGCATGAGGTGCTGAGGGACATGGTTTAGTGTTTGTTAGGAACGGTTGGACTCGACGATCCAGTGGGTCCCTTTCCAACCCGGTGATTCTATGAATGGCAAAAATGATGCTGCCAGTGCATCCCTGTGTCCCACATGCTCCATCCAACAGCACGCTCCCCACTGGCAGAGCCCTCCTGCTGCCTCCTCCTGCAGAAATAGAGCTCCCCCTCCAGCACAGAAACCACTGTGGGTTTGGCACAGAGACACCCACACGGGCACTATTCTGATCCAAGACCAGGTGAGGTGGCACTTGAAGAAGTAAATTGTTTTATCACTCCCAGGGATTTTCACAGCCATAAATTCTCACCACGGCCTTCTTGCTGATATTGTCATCTTAAACATCCCTCCTGTCTGGGCTCAGTGCACAGCAAGGTCCAGCAAAATGCAGTGTGATGCCAGGCAGCCTGAAGCTATAGCAGGGCTGCTGAGAGGTGGAAAAGGATGGGACCCAGCTGAGAGCAGCTCGCCTTGGGCTCTGCCTCCAGCCTCCCCTCCCAGGCACGTCCCATCAACCAGAGCCTGGCGAAGCTGGCCATGAAAGGAGCGCTGTAATGCTCTGCATCACTCCTTGGGATCCCCTTCACCGTTCCCTAATCAAATAACCAGCTCCAGCTCATCCACAGGAAAGGTTACAACTAAAACTTGAGAAACAGGAGTTTTAATAGTCTTCATTTTACAAAATCCCTTACTGGTGAACATGCCCAAACTCTAACCCACTACACAGCATGTTTGTTTTGCTTATGCAGCAAATCTTCAGAGCACTTTTGAAGCTTTTCAAGCTTTATTCTGTACTAGAATGGAGCTCTTTATTGACATACTGCTCTAGAAGACAACAGGGTTTGCTTGAGAATCATTATTTCTATATTGCCAAGACGGTATACAACACGCTGTCTCTGTCTTTGTCTGACTCAAACAGCTCCAGTGGGAACCAACCTGCCAAAAGCAGGTCTGAAAAAAACAACCTAAAATACTGTTTGTTCCCAGTAAACAGCCACTTCGTTTCATGTTGCAATTCACCCAGTATGTTAGCATTTCCTCCAAAAGACCTAAACTCTTTGGCTCTGCCAGGAGCTGCGATGGCCTGTGACCAGATCCACAGCAGTACCCTGAGCTGCCCTTCCTGCGACCAGCAGATGCGCTTCACTGCATCCTCCACAGGCACCAACCAAGCAGAAGGGACAGCAGCTCTACGTTTTTAAGAGAGAGCAACTATAAAGTGAGTTTTTGCAAAAACAAACAAACAAACAAGCTGTAATGATGCTGCTTTCTTTTTAAATTGCAGATTCAAACAAAGGTAACATCAAATTACCTTTGCATCCTGACATCCTCAAACATGCCATCCTGCTCTTTATACCTTAATATGCCCCACACGTCACAGGAGGCACATCTTTAGTACAATTATGGGTCTATCGTTACTGTTATGACTAACCATTCCCGCCCTCTTCCAAATTTCATTTTTCTTCACCCACATTCCATGAAATATTTATTCAAGCACAAAGACGTTCAGAGTTTTGGATCTCATTGGCTAGAGATTGATATTCCCTAACCTGTTTGGCACTGATCTCCTAACAGATCTGCAAAGATGACAGACATGTAAAAGAGGACAAAAATCTAGCCAGGAGAAATCTGTGTCTGAATATGGAAAGAAGACACCTACTAATTCAGCCCTCCTGCATCATTTGTGTTTTAGTACTTCCATACAATTTAAAATACATTTTTAGAGCAGGGACATCATTTTCATCCAGGGAGAGACAGTCTGAGAAAAAACCTCGGATTCTGTGGGGAAAATTTCCTGCTTCTCATTTCCTTAATTGACTGTATTTGCATATCTAGGTGCAAACACATAAGGGCTATTAATTTCATTTTTCATCATGGTTTTGTGGTGTTGTTGTTTGGTGCTTGGAAAAGCTCTCCTGGGAGAGGAAACAGCACCAAGCTTGGGTGCGCTGCTGTGATACTAGGTGATCAATCAGAAGTTCTAGGATGGAGAGTAAGACTTTCAGAAACAGGAATAAAAGCACTTTGTTCTTCTGCGACAAAAATCTCTTGAGGAATGACTGATGGAGAGGCCCTAGCTGTGTGATCCAGCCTTCTTCACCAAGACAAAGCAACTCTGAGCGGCTCCGAGATGAAGGTCAGTCAGAGCCTTAGACTTAATGCTCAGCCACATTTATCAAAATCCTGGTGTTTTGGGGAACACAGGCAGGATTTTTTCAACCTGCGTAAATACAGCACTTCAGAGAACTCCTCCTGCACTTCCAAATACTTAAGAGAGGCACAAAATCACACAGATTTTTTAAAGCCCTGGCATGGGACTCAAAAGCTGCATTTCATGATTTTCGACCATTATCATAAATAGCAGTTCTCCCATCACTATATTAAATAACAGCAGTTCTGCCTTAGTTACATTTCTCTCTGTACAGAGCCCAGAATGGTTTTGGTTTTAAAGATAGCTGCATTATATTTGGGGGCTGTTTTTCTTCTTTGTTTTCTCTCTGGGCTTTCAAAGCAAACAGGAGAGTTCATTTTTCTCCATTAACCCTGACTGCTTGCAAGTTGCTTTTCCAGGAGTATTTCATAAAGGCTGCAAATATTGCTCTCCAAACTGTCAGCGCTGAGAACAAGAAAACACTGACAGAGGGAAAGGAGATCTTGAGACGCTGCTCTGAACTCTGTCAGGTCCAAGAAATTACAATTAGGTTTGCCCTACTCCTACCCTTGCTCTCTGAACTGGTCAGAAAGACCTCATAGAACCTCAAAGCAGATGTTCAGAAGTGATAGAACACAATACATCAACCCACGACCAAGTCCTGGCAGTACAGCGCCCGCCATCCAGTGGGGGAAAACCACGTAATTATAAAATCTCCTGTTTCAAATCTGGTAAATTTTCTGCGCTAGCAACCTTTGAATCGATGGGAAGAAACAAGAAAATCTTCTACAACAGAACTGAGGTACAGGAGCTGCTATGAACACATTCTCTGATAAACCATCCCATGGCTAAGATGGTGCGATACCAGAGTATTCAGGACTAAATCTGGCTTTTCAGAGCAGCTGTGATGAACTCGGGTTTAGGCAGAGCTTTCATCCATTTGATCATAGAGAAACCTCTGTCAGGTGATGGGATCACAGAAACCAAACTGGCTGCATGTGCTTACAACTGTTCTTGGATCGTGGGAAGCTACTTCTATCAAGTGCTTCCTCTTCCCTGTCCATTATTAGTAGAAATGTGTGATCAAAGGGAGAAAGGGAAAAAAAATATAATGCAAAATACAAATGCAGGTTGTCTGTTCCTCTCCACACTACTGAACTGCTGGAAAACCTCTATTTTGCTACTGCAGGTAAGAGGTTCAAGACAAAATCAGAGCACCAACAAACGGCTCTAGCACACTTAGTACAATTACTCAAAAAAAGCACAGTGGTATCAGGTGCCTTGAAGCCTGAGCAGATCTGAGTAAACGTGCACCACAGGATATGCTGTCTGCCCCCTTTTTCACCCAAAATATGGGAAGGGGAATGTTTTTTCTCTATAACAACAGAAGAAACAACACAAAAAGTGCTTCAGAAAGGTTAAACTTGATTTAGTACTTTAATCTCAGGAATCAATAGTTCTGTTTGCCAGAAATATTACAGGAAACTGTTAATTTGCCTAAACAAGTATCCATACAATTTTTCCTACTGGAAAACCAGAAACTTTTGCCTGATTTCCTGACAGGGAGATCTGAGTTGTGGAGGTCTTACAGTCCAAACAAGACCACATGAAAGCACAAGCACACAGCCCCCGTACAGAAAAGATGGAGAGAGGACCTGGCATGCGCTGGCAGATGCTGGTGCAGTGCCCATCATCTCCTGTCTAAAGCCACCAGAAAACAACAACCACCGTGTGAACCACTGGAAACCAGTCCCTGTTGAGTCTCACACCTGACCTCAGCTTCAAAATCAATTTTTCATCAATACTGAACAAAGGAGTGAACACTGCAGCCTCCAGGTTCTCGTTACTTTAATCAGTTAATAAATACAAATCTCAAGAGAGTTGAAGTGGGGAAGAATCTGCCATTCACTTATTTTTTCCTGCCTTCCATCAACGAGGTGCTGCTGTGTGAACATAACACCTGACGAATCAGTTCCAGCAAAAAAAAAAATGTGTGACTCCTAACAAATAGCTATAGCATGCAATGAAGGTACCTGCTAATTTCTTATCTAACCTATTTTCCCCTCCAGCTTCTCCCAGGTTGCTATTGCTGCTGCGGCCCACATCTCCCTAGCGCTCAAAACCAAACCAAACACTCAAGCTGACAGCGTGCATTATGGGCTATGTAAAAATACGAGTGAGAGAGAGGAAGCATTTTGGAAGGAAAGGAAACCAAATTATTGGCTGACATAACACAGATATAAAACATGTGTAGCAACTCATCCATGCTCACCCTGATGAGAATTACAGGACAAGGGGAGATTCGATTAGGATGATAAGCAATCAATCCAGATCCACAGCTATATGATTTCACCAGATAAACCCCCCTATACTGAATAATTACCAGCTAAGTGGTCTAAGTAGAAATTTCCTGTGTGGTTATTACATATCTTTACATTATCATTGCACAGCTCTTTGGTGCAGTCAGGATTCATTGTCTTTTCCTCTGAATACACAGTCCCGACCCTCTGGAGAGCAGGCTCTTGCACTGGGAGGCATCACTTCACTTGTTGTGAGGAAGCCCTGCGCTTCTATTACCAAAGCAGGACACGCAGCTTGGAGGTGCTGGGATAAAATGTGGTGGTAAAAATAAAAACACTGTTTCAAAGTTTTAAAGCTAATGCATATCTTACTGTGAGCTGAGCCAGAGACATTTCACTAGCGCATTTTTTTTTCTTCCTAGTAAATGCATTTCAGTAAAACCATTTCAGAACTGGATTGGCATTAAAAGGAAGTTTCCTAAAGAGAATGCCAGGATTCCTGTCCACATCTGCTGCAACAAATATTTCCCACTAAGCCATCTCTTAGGTATATCACAGTATCTGTTTCTGTGCAAAACTGAACTGGTAACAAGAGATTTGTACATTTGCACTGTCAAACATTCTTTTCATTGTTGCCTGTCTCTCTTCACAATTTAACTGCTCAGATTACCCTTTCTTTCTTGTCTCAAAATTTCACAGAATCACGCAACGGTTTGGGTTGCAAGGGACCTCAGAGCCCACCCAGTTCCACCCCTGCCACAGGCAGGGACACCTCCCACTGGATCAGGGGCTCCAAGCCCCATCCAACCTGGCCTTGAAAATCTTTGACTGTAGAAGCTTCATATTAAGACACGTTCCTAAGAAAACACTGCATTTCGCTTCCCAGAACCTGAAATTCGGGCACAATGCAATTGTCATTTCCAAGCCCACCTGAAGGACATTTTATTTCACTATTTTATCTGCAACTTAGTTGAAGTAGTGAGCAGATTCGTCTTACCTGTTTGTGAGCATGATCGTAAGAGTTAATGTGATTGTCAAACTCCTGGTGTTTATAGTACTGCTTGTCACAGAGTCCGCAGTAGAAGTTGGCTTTAAGATCTTCCAGAGCTTTTGCTATCGTGTTTTTCTTTTCAGCATAATCCTGGAGGGGGGTGGGAAAAAGTAATTTTAGTTTTGCCTTTGATGCTGTGAATGGATTTTGTGCTCTGCAGATAATCGTATTTGTAAACATTTACACACCTCCACAACTAAAAGCCTTCAAGTATTTGTTACACTACACATATTGACTGTATTGCTGCGGGGCTGGAGATTTGCACTCTTCAATTTGCTATACAGTTGCCAGCCCCCCTTAGAGGCTCTGTCAGAGGCAAGAAGGATTGCCCCAGGTTCTGTCCAAATACGAATATTTATCATGCTGAAGGCTATTTTCGAGTTAATTTTGATCCAAGACAGCTGCTCTAAACACATGCTAGGTAATAGACCCAAGCAGGATCAGCATAAAGATACAAACTGCAATGATTTAGTTATCACGCTTTTACAAGAAAGTACATGCATTGGAAAGAAAACAAAATTAAGGAAGCCCTGCTGGGTCCATCTTGAACGTGCGTACACATGAAAACATGAGGAACACTTCTATAGCTGAGATATAATCAGTATTTTCCTATTTCTCACCCAATATTAGCACGACTGACACACATCTCCATTTACCATGCAGTAGCAAAAGCATTACTAACAACCTTGCTTATCATTTACAAGCAAATTATGTATCAGCAATATTTAATAATTTCCTAAATCCATTGATGATAACATGGCCTGTTAGGAAAGAACATGGAAATGGTCTGTCATCTCCAATTAGCCTAATACCAGTTGAACACTGAACATGTAGAACCTCAGTGCAACGACACCTGCTTTTGGGCAGCCTGTCTAGGGTAGAACCCCACCCTGAAATCCCAAACGTAGCGAAAACTGTTAAAGAGAATGCACCCCTGCCATTTGTTTCACAAAACCCCATCACTGTGAGCTCGTTGGAACCGACTCTGAATCCCCCTTGTTTCCATCTTCTTCCTTGTTTAGTTAGATTAAGATAAAATATGACCCCATAATCAAAACACGCAAAGCTGAGTTACCTCTGGGATAAAAAGAATCCCTATTTGCTAGCAGTTTTCACAGCTTAGGACTCCTGCACTTCCAATACATATTTTGAGTTTAAAATGGAAAATTTGTTTATCACATTATATTTTCATGAAAAGAATGTATATTAAAAAAAGAGGAATAATGGTCATACAATAAGAATCACATCCACAAAGTATTTATTTTAAATAGTACCTTAAGTATAATCCAATGTGACTGGGCTGCTAGCAAACGCCATTAATTCATACCCAAACTGAGGAACACTCTCAACAACATTTTTTCCATTAAAAGAATTGGAAAAGTCATTTCAGAACAGTGCTTCAAATACTGGCTGACACGTCAGGGAGTCGCAGATTCCCAACACATTTCTAAAACAACGTTTCGCAGTATCTGTTCCATTTAAAACCAAAGTGACTTAGTGTTTTAGTTCAAGAAACAGCAGCATTTTTCACTTTGAAATACATTTATGGAAACCTAGAATTCTGCACTTAGTTCTTGGTATCAACTAGTAAGAAATTCCTGGTTCGGAAGCACTTCAATAATTCAGGTTAGCAGAACCTAACCTGAACGCAACTAGGTTCAACACACTGGTGCATCCTAATGGAGTGGAGACACTGGAACTCCATGAAGACCTTTACTGCAAAGTAATAAAATCTGATCTTGGCGCTTCTGCAACTGGATTCCTTCAGCTAGGGTTCTTTAGGGGGTTTAATTTTACCTCACAATATTGCATCACGGTAGCAGAGGCAAGCAAAGAATGTCACAACATCACCTAAATCAGATGTGAATAAGTAGAAAGAATATAATTACGGAGCTTGGTCACACACAGGGGAGGGAAACACTAGACCTTTTAAATGACAAGAACAAAAAGTATTTGGCCTCAGGAACATGGCTGTACTGGATCAGGAATGGCTGTATTGGATCATGCCAACCTTCTGAACCTGGGTAACATTTAATCTGTACAACTAAGGAAAGTGACTCTTACCTAGAGAGCATTCCCTTTGCTTTACAGCTGTGTTCTGCTGGTTTCAGTTGTTGCATATTGGAAAAGGTCATAAACATCCATTTTTTATTCCCTTTGATTAAGTCATTCACAACTATACCCACCCCTCACCACACTCCCTGTCAGGTATCGCACCCTAACGATACAGTTGGAGTGGATTCAGGTGTTCCTTTCAGCAAGGCCACACAGCACCCCTGCTTGTTCTCATCACAGCCTCCCAAAGAAGACGTGATAACACGATACACCACGGTGCCATAGAGTACTATATTTATATTCTCTATTTTGTACCATATTCCTTTTTGTAGTAGGTCATCACATGAATTTTTAAAAACCACGATATCACTAAGCCAACACTTTTATAGAACTCCTTTATCACCTACGTCCTTTGCTGCTGTGTAAGAAATTTTCCGGCAGGAGACATTTCTACCCAACTACGAAGCAGGAGCTGACTTCAGAAATGGCAGCAATGGCTGTGGACAAACTTCATGATCGAGACACCAGCTTTTGGATGTGGACGTAAGCATGACAATAGCATTAACTCCTAATTGTAGGCAGTGAAGTACCCATCTCCAACAGGAAAACACCTGCAGCAAGAATTTCCACAGCAATAGTAGCAGAAGTGTTAAAGTTTACAAGCTTTTGCGTTGCATTACACTTCAAGTAATCATATGACATTAAAAAAAGGTAATTTCTTCACATTAGCTCCTAGGGCTGCCAGATGAGACGTAGGAGTTTTCTTTTAAACTGGTGGGAAAAGACTTGAACCACCTCTCCAAATACCCTTGTTGGCCCTTTCTAAGACTTCAGGTTGTTGTACTGCATGAGTATATGTACAAAAACCCTCTTAACAAAGCCCTTAGTGGAGGGTGCTCAGGAGATTTCCTGTAGCTCCGGGATGCTCCAGACGCACCCACAGCTGAGGAAAGGATTGAAGGGGACTGTGACCGGGACAACACAGGTTGCTTGTTCTCTGCCCGCAAGGCCATTCCTATTGATTTTGCACGGAGCGCTACCTTGGAAGAGGAGGCTTTTCTGAGCTCTATCAATTTTGACGAGGGATAACTGCCCAAAATCTGTCAGTAAGGAATTTCCATCACCCTGACCAGGCAATGACTGCAGACAGAAATGACCTGGAAACTTATGGGAGAGCACTCCTGGAGCAAAGTAGTAGCCAAATTCTCACTTAAAACAGTTAAATATGACCAAGCTTAGTATCAATTTCATCAAGATTTGCAAACCACCCTGGAAGTTTTAAAAGAACTGTGAATTATGCTTCAGCTTGATAATGAAACTCAGAACTGAGTGTCACTTTGTTTCATGATTTCTTTCCTGAAAGGCTTATTACGTGAAAGCCTACGGCTATAATTCATTGTGGCTATTTTTCATAATTTATAGGAAAGATCTCTAATAAGTGATCACATCTGTCAGCTGGCTTTATTTCTCTAAATCCATCTTCTCCATCCTCCAAAGCCTTCAGCCTGGGCAAATGCTACTGCAAGTGTCTGATAAATTGGATTAAGAGCAGAGGGGCTCCTGTAACTACCTGGACTGGGCTTTCTGCTCCCATTGTGCGAGAGAAAAAGAAAGCAAGGTACAGAAACGCTTTACACAGATAACTCTGGAGAGCTGAAAGGATGCCTCAATCCAGTGGACATTTTTATGGAGTGCACTTGAGGCTCATGCTTCTACCGCCTGCAGAAAGGTCAGCTAGCAAAAAGAAGTGAGAGTGTGGAATTATAATACATCATCTCCTCCACGGTGATTGTCAGTGTGAATATTCTTACTTCACAATAAATGTGAGCTCCTTTTATTGCAGTAAGCTGTGCAGCATTTACTGTAGGCTTAAAAGGGTCAGACCTGCAGTCACTGCGAAGTAAAATGTATTACAGAAATAAACCCCTCCTCCAGGATAATTTACTGGTAGAGCCATCCCAGAGAGGATTAGATGGCTCTGGCCTGATCCTCTGGATTACACCACGCTAGACCTGACAGATGTTCCAGGGCAACCTTGTTTCACAAAAAAAAAAATAATATTCAAAGCAGGTTTTTTTCTGTCCCAATAAGTAAAAAAAACCCCAAATTGTATTTTGAATATTACCAAAAAGCTAATACTCTCGATCAGACAAGGCTGCTCTGTAAATTTTCTGTCTCAAGAATCTGCCTAAAAATATGCTGTTACCAAAAAAAAGAGAAAGATAACTTAAGGGAAAGATCAACCACAGCTGAAGAGCACCCTCCTCCATAGTCACTGAACTGTGGTACCCATGGACAAAGCTAACAATGGAACCCTTAATTTCCAGTATCATTACTAGGCATTATAAAGATGGCATGAAGAAGCTGATCTTCCTGAATAAGATGCACAATTTACTAATATCTCCTCCGCTATCAATCTGGGTATTACTTGGTGCATATAACTGTTTAAAATATCTTTGTAAATCACTTTTTTCTCATGTAAGCAGTCTGTACATCACCTACTGATGCACTTGGAAGAAAGAATAAACAACGGAAAGCATTATTAATATCAATGCAGTCTAGTACCAAATCTAAATCATTTATAAGGTTCTTGTTCTTATCAAGGCAGTAAGACCAACTGGCAGTTAGATACGTTGATCCAATTACTCATTGATCTTCAAAAATAAATTTCCAAGCAGTGCACAGCGAGCTTCAGTTGAATACCAAGTCTACAAGAGACTGGCTGGGAAAACAAATACCAAGACGACTGTCAGGTCCTTTTGATTACCTTACCTGAAACTTTCCCATTAGCCATGAGATGTGATAGCAACCTAAAATTCACAAGGCCATGAACATTCAGGTGCCATTCCCTTGATTTCTTGCTGTCTTCTGACACCCTCCTTTCAGGCAAAGGAGTTTCCACCAGCAATAACCCCACTGGTTCACTGCTGCTCTGCCTGGGATGAGGAGAGGCCCAAGGCACAATCAGTACAGAATCATAGAAGAGTTAGAGCTGGAAGGGACCTTAAAGATCATCCAGTTCCAACATGCCATGTGCAGGGACACCTCCCACTGGATCAGGCTGCCCAAGGCCCATCCAACCTGGCCTTGAACCCCTCCAGGGGCAGCCACAGCTTCCCAGGGAACCTGTTTCAGGGCTTCCCCACTCTCATGGTGAAGAAATTCCTTCATATGTCCAGTCTAAATCTGCCCCTCTCCAGTTTATCCCCATTGCCCCCAGTCCTATCACTACAAGCCTTTGTAAACAGTCCCTCCCCAGAAAGCCCCTACGTTAATGAAATATCAGAGGCTGAAAAACACAACCTACCTTTCCTTTCTCTTTCAGATTATCTGCAGATAATCAATTCCAACCAAAACGCTTGTTACTTAAAAGAGAGCTCATCAGTATTCTGCGATGTGTGCACTGGAAAATGCTATTGAAGGCATGCAAATAATTAAACAACTGGTTTCTCAGCTTCCTAATAAGCACCCAGACAGTATTTCACGTTTAGATAAGCACCGCAGCATTAAGATAAATAACACAGTGAAATTAGAAGGAAACAGCTAAATTTATACCAATTAGCGCTGTTTGCTTCTTAATGCCACCCTCAGTTTTTGTTATCCATATGCCTACAAGTGTGCAGCGCTGACTCTACACGCCTTGCACTAACTGGAGTGAGACGGGTGGGAATGGGGACAGAGCTGGACTCAGTGGAGAGCAAAGCCACGCACAAGAGCGCCCTGCAATGTTAAGATCAAATAAACTTGAAGGGAAGCTTATGATGAGACAGCAATTTGTTATCAGGTGTGTCTGCCTCATGAACTTACTTAAAGCACTTACACTGTAGAATTACTTTTAACTGGGACTCATGAAATCACTAGGTTGCTTTTTTTTGCCATTAAAACAAACTGTTGTGCGCATCTATGGAATCATTTATTTATTCTAGTGCCTTAAAAACCTACTTCCAGGCAGAGCCTGCACTTACAAGGTGAGAGTGGTGGTCACAAATCTCTGCTCATATATAAGAGGTTACTGATGAGAAAGCACAGGTCTAGTTGTAACAGAGAAAAAATGATCTGTGCTGTCTCGCCACTAATTTTCTGAAGCCCATACGAGGTGGAACTGAAGAAGACTTTGCTGGAGAGAAGAAAGAAGGTTTAACTCCAGATAATATCTTCTGCACTGAACATTCATCACTCTTTAATGATAAGCAAGGAAATAAGAAGCCTGGCATTAATCTCCTTCACTCCCCTATGTTAAAAAGTCCAGTCACACACTTTAATTAGAGCAGAATTGTGATTTAAAAACATCCCAGGGTTGATTTTTGGCACTTAATTTCCTTAGAGCAGGCATGTCGACATCTAAAGATTTTCATAGCTACTTAATGTAATTTCATCGACAGGTAAGTGTCTCACATAATTAGACTCTTCGGGAAAGTCAAGTTTCTCCATTTGATCCTCCCAGCGACACACTACACTAAATGAAGTGCCTTTTAACCCTGCGGAACTTGGAGAGGGACTGAAAAAGCCCACTTGAATGTGAAAACCAAGCCCTGGAACAAGCGTCAGAGCTCATGCCCAGCAGCCCTCAGACCAAGCTGACTACTGGGTTCAAGTCTCTGCTGTCTTTGACTGTCATAACTTTTTTCTTGCAAGACTTTTATCGTGATCTTTCATTGCAATTATTTTTTTGCTAAGTTTTCAAAAGTTTTTTTTCCTGTATTTTCTCTTTTCTTCTTTTGCTTATATTTTTAACATGGTGGGGTGGGAAGGTTGAAAAAGAAAGCAAAAGGGAATATGATAATCTTTGAACTGACATAAAGACATTTCTACTCTCAAGAACAGAACTGCTCCATGAGCGGTTAAAATCACACACTGCTTAGCTACTTCCAAACAAATCTGAAACTTTGTTATTTAAATGCATTAACATTTAAATAGTTAATATTTAACTATGTATATTTCAATAGAAATAAATGAATACAAAAACCCAAAAATAAGCCAATTTCAGAAAAATGTGACCATTACATTGCACCACTGAGGAGGTTTCAAACCCTATTTTACATTCAGTCGGGCCACCGCGCTTTCCCAGCCCCAGTGCCCACCAGGAGCAGGGCGCTGCTGAGCTGTGCAAGGTGCCCACAGAAGCAAGTGCTCCTTAAAATCCCCCAGCAGCCGCCATGATTTTTCTTTACAGACCCTTTTACTGATTCCATTTTACTATGGCTTTCCAGCCCATTAAACCTTTTCATGCAAATTCACTATCCTTTTATAGCTCGAGGGACCCATCATTACAGGCTGTACTTTATGTGCTTTGAAGATACGTGCCACGAGCACTTAAATACCAAACGTTGAGAAGAGACCTTTGAATGGGCCAGGTCTGAAACACTCCTAGGCAGGTTTGCATCTGCCCGAGAAGCCCTGGACGCAGATAGGGAACAGTTCCAGCTGCAACCCTGAATGATGGGCTGTTCTGATATAGAGGTGATGGTCTGCATCAGCTCATCCCACTAGAATAAAGCATCTCCTGCACACGTTATTAAATGGAGTAATAGCTGGTTATTAAATTGAATAATAATTGGTTATTAAATGGAATACGTCCTGTAGGGCTGGACCAATGTAATTTTTAACTTTTTTTAAACTTTTAATTAACTACCACCATAACCAAAAACCACTGGGACTTACTCTCCCGAGCTCCTTCAGTTGTCTAATGATCATTAAGTACCAGCTTAAGATTTGCATTATTATGCTGTAAATGTTTATTTTCCTAAAATCAATCCTCTGTGTTGCCTTTCTCAGGAAAACACTCCATCCAAACACAAAAAGAAGTGGGGAAAAAATTGCATTCTCTCTTTTGAGGTCTCCTGGCAGCCTCTCCTCCAAGCTAAACAATGCCAGTTCCCTCAGCCTGTCCTCCTAAGACTCGTGCTCCAGAACAGTGCTGACAGGTTCCCACTGTTTTAGAGACTTGGAATGGAACATGAGACAATTTTAAGAGTCTCCACCAGTTGAAGTCTGAACCTCCTCCTCTACAGCAAGACTTCTCCTTTACCTCCAGTTACTCCTCCTCCTCTGAGCCAGCACAATTGCTTGCAGGAACATGCATTTCTCTACACCAGCAAGCTGATTAAGGTTAAAAATACTTCTTCAGGGGAAAACATATATACATTTAATTAAAATCTGAATCAGTTTACATATCCAGTTAAGCATCAATCAGCTCCATCATCACCATGTCAGAACAAAAAAGAGGGTGGCTGCATGAAAGAAAGGTGGCCAAGACTGACCAACTCTAATACAAGGGGAACCAAAGCCAACAGCAAAAGCCTAAGGTCCAAAGGAAATTAATGGGAGAACAGAAACCAAAAGCCAAGCCTCCTACTCTTGTCTACTCAGCCTGGTAAATGTACACCTTCAGTTATCCATAAAATTATAGATCCAAGGATCTTTATCCAATCTCCACAAAGGAGAAGTTATGAGGGTTGTCAGCTGCTCAGGAGTTATCTTGAGGCTCAAGGATCCTCCGATACCGCTAGAAAAAAACGACTGGAAGCGGGTAATTAAGGCACAGCACGCCAGATAGAAACACATATTGAGGAGGTATTGAGGAGATATCAGCATCAGTGGTGAGCTCAAAGCATTCCATAAAAGGAACAGATTTCTTGCATACAAGTGCTATTGGGTTTTTTTCCCCCCAAAGGCTTCATATTCTTGGATTATTCAACTCTTAGCCCTAAGCCATCCTCGCCCAGCCAAGTTTTTCCTTTTTAGTTGAACGGAGCTCCAGCTGCCTTGAAGAAACAAACAGCAGACAAATTCCCCGCATCACGGAAACTGCTGGACGCACAACAGGCTCTTCCAGTGGGAATCAGCAGCGAAATGTATGCAACATTAGAATTTCTGAGCCCGATAATAATTTTTGTTAAAAAGCAACACTATCTGCAATATTGCTGATAAAGGAGTCAGAAGAAAAGGGTTCCAGCTTATCTAGTGTTAACAGCAAAGCAACAAGAGTTGCAATAATATCACTACTTATAAAAAACCTCTACACATAACATTCTGGATACAGAGCTTAGCAAGGCCTGCTTAAAAAAAAGATCCTTAAGTGTCAGTGAGCAGACAATATATGTTTTTCAAAGTCTTAAAGGTCCAGAGGTCAGCCAGCAACTGCAGCAGCAGCCTCTGCTCTGGACATGAGGTTCAAGTGTGAACCCTCCTATGTTTATGAATAATATCCTCATGTAGTGGATCCTCTATCATTGTGAAACACACAAAACTGAGATTTTTGGGTTCTCTGTTAAGTTAGACTGAAACATTTCCATTTCATAGAATCACAGAATCACAGAATGGTTTGGGTTGGAAGGGACCTCAAAGCTCACGCAGTCCCACCCCTGCCATGGGCAGGGACACCTCCCACTGGATCAGGGGCTCCAAGCCCCATCCAGCCTGGCCTTGAACCCCTCCAGGGATGGGGCAGCCACCCCTGCTCTGGGCAGCCTGGACCAGGGACTCACCTCCCTCACAGGAAAACATTTCTGCCTAAGATCTCAACTTAATCTCTCCTCTTTCAGCTTCAAACCATTCCCCCTCATCCTGTCCCTGCCCTACCTGACCAAGAGCCCCTTTCAGTACTGGAAGCTGCTCTAAGGTCTCCCCAGAGCCTTCTCTTCTCCAGGATGAACAATCACAACTTTCTAAAGCCTGTCCTCATCCAGGAGATACTCCAGCTCTCGGATCATCTCCCTGTCCTCGCTCCAGAAGATCCATGTCCTCCCTGTGCTGAGGACTCCCCAAACTGAATGCAAGGCTTCAGGTGAGGTCTCACGAGAGCAGAGGAGACACGGACATTAACACAGATGCACAAAGAGCGTGAGATAAACTGACTTTTGGAAACCAGATCTGCTACCTAATGTGGAAGGTGATCTGCTGTCTTGCTGCATTTTCTGTGACAACAGAAAGGGATTTGGGAAACTATCAGGCCAGGCTGGATTTTACAAAGACAAATCCCTAAGTGACAAGACCCATAAAAGGCAGTGAAATTAGGTAAAACCAGTGTTAGAAAAAAATGTCGGTGCAGTTGAGAGCCTCAGGCTGAAGTCTGAACTCAGGGCAGATTTCATCCTGACCTCACCAGAAATAAGCATCAGGGCTGTCTTTTCTGCTTTCGGCTTTTCTGCCAAATGCTGTGAGAAGAAGAAGAACAGCACAAAAATGGTAAGAGCTGGAGATGGGGATGCTGGTCCCAGCACACCCAGCGCTCTTGCTCCCCCCCAGCATTCAGCTCCTCACTACCTCACGCAGCAAAGACACAGGCAGCTCTTTCGGATCAACATTCCTATGGGGTTTTAAAACATATTAATAAAGCACAGGTTTATCGCACAGAAAAAACAACATACTAATGCCTTGTTTCTTAAAATTGTGCTAACGGTTACAAGGAATTTCCTATTATATACTACAACTTCATTAGATGTGTGCTGGGCAGCCAGTGAAACAGTAATGTGTCTCCAAAGTGAATGCCACCATAAGGTAAAATACTTCAAAATGATTAAGTTAGATCAAAGTTATTTAAACACTCCAGACAAGGCTTTATTTCTCCCTAACAAGGTGGAAGGGAACTCAGCAGAGGACACTCACATTGAACATTTGTGTTGTGATGATGCCAGGAGGTGTTAAACGGAGACAAAGAATTTAGGATTTTTTTTTATCAGGGAGGGCAGGGATAGGATGACAGAGACAGTCTTAAGCCAAAAGAGGGGAGATCAAGATGAGATCCTAGGAAGAAATTTTTCCTGTGAGAGTGGTGAGGCCCTGGCCCAGGCTGCCCAGAGCAGGGGTGGCTGCCCCATCCCTGGAGGGGTTCCAGGCCAGGTTGGATGGGGCTTGGAGCCCCTGATCCAGTGGGAGGTGTCCCTGCCCAGGGCAGGGGTGGGACTGGATGGGCTTGGAGGTCCCTGCCAACTCAAACTACTCCATTATTCTATGGTTTTATGATTCTTCTAATTTCATCCACAACACATGTGGATAATGGATGTTTTTAATTGCTCACTTAACTTTAAGCATTGTTTTATCAAAGTTTTTGGTATATTTTTACCCCTTTAAACAGCCTAAATTTTACAAGCCAATGTTTAAAAACCTATGTTTAAATATATATGTAGATGTGTATAAAAATAAAGTAGATGGCAACTGTGTTGATCGCTACTGATTTTGTTTTCTTAAAGAGTATTCAAATCTGTTCCACCTACAGGAGCACATTAAATCAAGTAATGATGATGTCCCTGCGTACAATAAGACTGCACCGATAGCGAAGGTGCTCGGTCAGCGCTCAGAATATGAGTCAGCAATTGTTCTGTGATATCTTTAATTTGGTACAAGCTAAATCCTCTTAACAGCACCCGCTGGAATCCAAAAGGTCAAGCAGGGAAGTGGCAGAAAATCAATACTGACAGCTCCTGTCACCCTCCACAATCTATACGGCTCTTTCTAAGCTAAATTGCTTCTTTCTAATCTTTCTAATATTTGGCCACTTGACTCTGCCTTATGTAACATTTAATAAAAAAGAAAGAAAGAAAAAAAAGAATTACTTTCCTGAACAGAAAGTTGTTACTTTTAGTACTGAAAATCTGAACAAAGCTGGGTCTCGGTTGGGGTTTGTGCAGATGCTGTTGAGATCAAAGTTGCATTTCCATGCAGAGAGTGTCCAAAGCCACAAGACGGCCGCGGGCTGCACCTCCGTGGCAGCTAGAACCCCTCTGAGCACGTGAGCCCAATATCTGAAACACAGATCAATGCCAGTTGGGCCCGTCTGAATTTCTCATAGCTCTTCCAAAAGTACAGTTCCTCCATTTACCTGCTTACAAGGGTTAACAGCAACATGCAGTGAAATAAAAATGCCAGAAGGCTTTAGACCAAGCTTTAAAAATGGTTTTCTTTACTACTGTATTTTTAATTATGAATAAATACCAGTAGTAATAGTCAATATATGCAACAGGGAGGAAAACATTAATTTTTCAAGAAAGGGATTTTAATATGAAGCAAAGAAAATGTCATCCTAATCTAAACTAGATTAAAAGTAAAATAAATTAAACATCTCTTTGATATGAGAATTTAACAGGTGGTGCAGCTGTTGGCCATTTTGTGTTATTAAAAATATGCCTGAATAACAATACTAGGAGAAAAACACAGATTTTAGCAGATAGGAAATGACAATTCGTGCTCAAACTGCATAGAAAAGAATCAGTGCTCAGTGGTGTTGGTTTTATTTGGAGTCTTCTCTTGAGAACATGAGACACATCTGTTGATTAGGCTATTTTTTCTTCATTCTGCATTTGTGAGTTTTTTTAAATATTATTTTCAGGATTGTGCTCCTGTCACATTAAAATTAGGTTTTATAGCTCAATCATCAACAGCAATGGAAGTAGAGAAGTTGTGATGGCAGCCATCACTTTGGATTTTTAAAATAACTCTGTTAAACATTTTCAAACAAACTACAGAAATACTGGGTTTTGTCATTATCGGAAGAAACCCTTTCTTTGGCCAACTCAATTGATACAGCCAGCATCCACCTATATGGAAATGGAGCCCTCAGCAACTACAAGCAGCAGAAATGGAGACCAAAACTACACCACCAACCTCTCATCGCATACAAAAGACTCTCCTTTACGACCAGGACCAATGATGCTCTCTGGTACTTCCTCCACCCATCCATCCATCCATCCATCCATCCATCCATCCATCCATCCAATGAAACACCTACAGCCTCTGGCCTGAACATCACCCCTAAACAACCTGTTGACCAAACACCTCCCCAAAAGGAATGGAAGGCGAGATTCCTAACTGACACAAAGCGCACAGAGCTCTGTAACACGGCATGGCACGGATAGGTTCTGAATTTTCCCTGGCTTATTTCCTTTAGGACTTATCATATATTCAAAACCATCATAAGACTCATTAGGAGAATAACCTATATGAGACTGATCAAACCTGATTCTTCCAGAGGTCAGTGTTGATGGAATTTACAAATGCATATATTCCCTACATGATGACTAGTTCCATTTTGGAAATCTCTTAACAAAGGAGATGGATCTAACATTATTGCTGTGAATAACAGAACCTGGAATAACAGCTCCTGGAAAAACAATAGGAAGAAGTAAAAGTTTTCATCACTCCTTCCTCTTTCTTGAGCCCAAGTGTTCAACTCCTGCTTTAAACAGCAATTCAGCTGCTGAACATAAGCTTTTAATGTTGACCTTGCATGCTTAATTTTAAAGGCAATGAGAATAGAACAACTTAATAGAAATTCATTGACCTTTTAAAAAGCTTTCCTACACCATTTTCTCCCATAAATTGATAGAATATTTACTAGCACGAAGCTTTTACTTCATTAACAAATACTTTTTCCTCTGCCTTCTTGATTCTAGTCCTAATATTTTTCTTTATGACATAACTATATGCTGCACGAATAATTATGAAACAAAGTCTTTGTAAATTGCATTTAAAAGTAATACAGTCACAAAGAGAAGTAGCAGTAAAATAGTTCAACAGTATGTAAGTGAAAATGCAAATTCTTTTAATGTGCATTTAAATGTCTGTTTGCATCGTCTCAGAGCTCTCTGTTCCTGGCATTGCTTGCTTCACTCTTTATTTTGGGCAGCTGGGTACTTCAGAAGAGGACGGAGGGCAGAGAAGAGCTGACCCCCGACAGATGTCATCCCCCACACAGCCAAGCAGACAGCTCCAAAGAGCCATCTATACCTGAGGCCCTAGCCACTAATAATCTCAAATCGCTTGCTAACAATTAGGGCCACCTTCACCACATATGAGAAGAAGTCATAACCAGCCACGGGGTTAACAGAAGTTCCTGCTGGAGGCAGGGAGCCAAACAAGCCCTTCAGGGAGAAGCTCCCAGCAGAGAGACAGGATCCACATCGTTCCCATAGGTTCCCAGCTGGTGCCCACAGCAGGCAAATACTGACCCTAATGAATTATTTTTTTGTTCTGTCCTCTTTTATTCTCCATATCTTCTGAAATCATGAAACAAGTTCAAGCATATACCCCAACACATTCTCCAGTGTTGGGCAGCAGGATTCACATAGTAATGCTCTTGAAGGAAGACCGAGACAACATTAGTCATCCAACAAAACATCACATTTCCTTCCTCAGTTCAAAAACATTCTTAAAAAGGTTTCCGTTCTGTGGTTTTATGTTGTTTTGGTTTTGGTTACCATATCTGGAACATTAAAATAATGCTTCAAAAGTCTTGGATTCTATCACCCAATGTGGTTACAATGATGAAATCTTCAACTTTCAAGCCTTGTTTCTTCTCCAAATGTGATACGTGCCTACATGATGCTTGGACTTCATGATCTTAGAGGTCTTTTCCAAACTTGATGATTCTATTTTATGACTCTATGATTTTCTATCTATATCTACATCTATTTATTTGTACTTCTGTTTTTTAATGTCAATGGTTCTCAGGCTAAGTTTTGGTGAGGAATTTTTGAAAAGACAGCAGACATGTGGCATTTATTCATGCCAAAAGAGACCTTACAGCTTTCCTGCAGCCTTGGGTTATGCTAACGTATAGCACATTAGCTCTACCACTGCACAGGAGGAGCAGAAGGCAAAGCTGTACTATTGTACTTTCCCAGCCAGAAAGGAACAGCTCTTAATCTACTGCTGAATGTATTGACTTTACGTGAGCAGAAAGGTGACATCGGTATCATCACTGGGCAAGATCAATGGAAAGGCAAAGGAGTCAAACAATCCCACCTAAATACAAGAGAAGCACATTAAAGCCCCTGTAGAATCAGATAACGCTGATCTGATTGAACAGCATGGGCCAGAAAATGTGGTGTGTTGAGCTAACACCTAATTTCATTAACCAATTTTAAACTGTGCTCTTCAGGTTTGATTATCAACATAACTGTTTGGAAGCACAGCCCATCACAAAAAGAGGGGCACAGGTTCTCCTCAGTGCTATGTAATTAAAAGCAAACATCGATCACTTACTATTGAAGCCAGAACCTCTGTCAAATACAACTTTATTGAACAATGAATTAAATTTTAGATTTGCTTATTATTTCAAGATTAAAGCATGCTGTATTACACACGCAGAGCTACATACTCGGAGTGCAAGTGGAAAGTATTCATTACCAAAGCAGTCATGCTTCAGTGCCAGCAATTATCATCTTGCACTTGTTAAATACCAGACAAAATGAGACTTGCTTCAGATGGTTTTATTTCAGCCAACCTGACCTGAATCAAACAAATGATGTGCTGCAAAAGCTACGCTTAGACAACAGCCAACACCAGCAATTGATTACCGTGTGGTCTCTCTATGGATTTTAGTACAAAAACATCACAGGGAGTACAAATAACATCTTTGATTTTATCCTTATTTAAAAAAGAAATCCTATGTGCTTGCGTGCATCACAGAAAAGAAGTTTTATAGATTTCACTTCAACTGATGGAGCTTTGCATCATTTTAAAGACTTGGTTTCAGATTGGGCTTACTCCAGGTTTATAATGTTGGACTAAATATATTAATAACATTGGTTATAAGTGATATCTTTTGGATGAAAATGTTTCTTTATTTAAAATGCATAAATAGCAACATATACTCTCTAATAGCACCTAGAAAATGGAATACTTAGGAATACGTGGAATACTTAGGGGTGGAAGGGACCTCAAAGCCCATTCAGTTCCACCCTCTGCCATGGGCAGGAACACTTCCCACTGGATCAGGCTGGTCAAAGCCCCATCCAACCTGGCCTGGACACCTGAGAATATAGAATGGCACTTAAAACAACATTTATGGAGCCTCCTCTCTTCATACTGAAGCAATGATTCTCGATAGATCCTTTTCATCTGATTTAGCTATTTAAGAACCAGGCAGCATAACCCCTTTTGCTGCAGAAGGAGACTCTGAGCATGGTGATGCTCAAGATGTGTAACTTTTCCTGTCAAGGTTTTCAAAGAGCTCCAAGCATGCTACAGCTCTTTAAAACATGACAAGAGAAAACACCATACGAATGAAAGGCTGAACAACAGCTGGTGAAACCCACCTGCAAAATAGCATTTACCTTCCTACTAATTAAAGCACAATAACTACCTCTCTTCTGGTTGGCTTTTCAGAAACGCAGCCCTAAGGAATGAAGGACATATCCTGACAATCTTTCTTCCCTCATTTCACATATGCTTCCAAAGGCCATTGAAGCTGATTCCATATTGCCAGTTATATCCACGTACTACGGGAGAGCAAAGGGCTGTCCTCTGAGCCGCAGCCTATTTCAGCTGTTCAGCAGAGTGCAGGTTTTGTTCCCTCTTGAACAGCAAAGAAAAGCTTCTCAATAGAAGAGAACAGAGTCAGAGGAATAAAAGTGCTGAGGAATCGCAGACACTGACAACACTTTCTCTATCATATTATAACAGATTTGCTCCGAGTTGATAAAATCCATAATACTTAAATAAAACCAAAGGAACCCCTCTCACCTCTATATCAACAGCCCCTTTTGTTTATAAGATGTGATATTCTATATTTGGGAAAATAGCTGCAGTTTGGGGAGCTTGGAGATTATACACACATATAGCATCAGCCTATACTCAGTCGAAAGTAACAACTGTTTTCTGTGTGAGTTCCACAGGATCACAGAACCCTCTCAACTTTCTATTTCAGAGGATGTGATTGTGTGGAAATGACAGTATTTTTCTGACATATCTCTGAAAGGGCATTTTGTGTTTCCTATAGAAGCACTGGATGCTTGTACAACACAAATATTTCTTCCATAAAAATTGTTAAACAGTAAATTCAGTCAATAAACAGCAGAGTTTTGCAATCCATGTCTCCACAGCTCTCCCTGGTCTGGAAGTTCAGATTAACAATAATTTGGTTGAAAACTTCACTCTTCTCCAATTTTTTTCCTCCTTCTCCCCTACACCATGTATGTTTTTTATGCCTTAGCTGCAAGGAGATGGGGAGATTTGATATTAGACCCCAATACATCTGGAAGTCACTGCAGCAAGGAATATAGATCTGATCATGATGATGTCCCACTCCATTTGATGTGTTTCGCCTCAGAAAGAAACAAGCTGCCAGGCCACTGTCTTTAACAATAGCGCTGATGAAATGAGGAGGATCTGCCTGCTCCAAAACATGTCAGGGTCAAGTGGTGTGGAGGAGTCTGACGCACGTAACCAGCTTGGGGCTGTTTGCCTCAGACAGCTGCACTTGTGTTTCAGACATCACTGCTCACCCCTGGTCATTTATTTAGTATTCGTGTTCCAACCAGAGCTTAAGAGAGACCGAGCAAGCATCATGAAAGCCAAATGTAAATGAATAATTTACTATAAGAACACTTTTTGTTCCAAAGCAAACATGTTTTGAGACACTTCATGACTTTCACATTACAGCTAATACATGGTCAAACTCGAGAATGAAAAATTAACTGGCAAAAGGAAATGCAAAATGTGTTACCTTTCTCTTTCTCCCTTCCCCAACATTTCTGAGAAGCACCAGCATAAAAAGTAAAGGCAAAGAAAAATGCAAGAGACCCTGCATCCAAACACATCATCCTTGCTAAGAATCAGAATGCACTGAAGGTCAATAGGCCTCTCAAAACACAATTAGATCCCTACAAATGAGGCTTCAAGAGGCACCAAAGAATCCAGAAACAGATATTCCCCACATGCCAACCCTCCAAAGCACCTACCTCATTCTTTTCTGAACTATTGATTCAAAAAATCTATGTGAAATTTTTCCCAGTCATCTCTAAATTCATACAAGCAAACACTCCACAGTAACAAAGCTCTCCTTACATCTTTTTTTGGTACTGTTGCAGTATTTATTTTTTCCTGAACAACTTTCTATTCTCCCTTTATTTCACAGAAATGATAAGGTAATTTATGGCTTTTGCAGTTTATGTGATTTCTTAGGTACCAGCTCATAATATATAATAATAATACACCTCCCACTGGATCAGGGGCTCCAAGCCCCATCCAACCTGGCCTTGAACCCCTCCAGGGATGGGGCAGCCACCCCTGCTCTGGGCCTCCCCACCCTCAGCGTGAAGAAATTCTTCCTCATATCTCCTCTCAATCTCCCCTCTTTCAGCTTCAAACCGTCCCCCCTTGTCCTACCCCTGCACTCTCTGATCAAGAGCCCCTCCCCAGCTTTCCTGTACGCCCCACTTAAAACCAGTTTCATTTGGTGAGAGAATGCATCAGCCTGGGGTTGGGCACTTGGGGTTCTAGGGGGCAAGTTTACCTCCACCCCCCGAGAATATCTTCTACACATTGGATAAAAACACAATTTTTCTCTTAATATAAATATTTGCTTGAATTAATTATAGCAGCATATCAGAGTAGGGAGAGCATCCAGAATGATCTGGATGAGTGGGTATATTAATAATTTCTGTCCATATGCGTTAACCAGTTTTAAATAGAGAAACCTCAAATTAGATTGCAGATTGACAGAAAGTTGAAATTCTTCTGTACAAAAAGGGACCACCATTGTACAACACGTTTCCTTGTCGGAGAAGCACAACTAATAATTACAAAAGCTCTACTGTAAAGGCTATGGGGAAAAATACATGTTTGGTCAAAAGAACAGTAGCTCAATTTAAAAAAAGAAATCAGGCACAGAGAGAAGGAAGCAGATATTTCTTATGCTCTAGGATCCCTAATTTTTAATCTCCTACCAGACCACTCTACTACCCGGGAGATGAACTAAATAACCCTGATGCTACAATAGTGATAGACTTTGTTACTGGACAGAGCAGAGGAACCAAATTTCCCAGTGCTCTTGCAACTCCAGTAACAACCCATGTTCACATTTCAACAGATGAAAACCACACTCTTCAATAAATTATCCTCACAGGAGAGATGATGCACACATTCTTTGATTCAGATCTTTTACTAAAGGGTACACATATCTCAATGAATCATAGTATGAAATGGCAAGAATTGCCAGTTTGAAGGGAAAAAAAAAATCCAGTGCCTGCTGGCCTCCACTTAGACTCCTCCAGTGCTCCCATCTCCACACAATTGGATTTCATAAAAAAGAGCAAGTTTATACTTTTCCCTCAATTTTTTTTATACACATCAGAATTTGCAATGACCTCTACAGGCTGTAGAAATATCCCAAATGAATGATTTCTGTATTTACAGCTTATTCGTCTGCATTTTTCTTACCTGTCAACATAACAGGTAAGCAAGCAAGACTATCAGCCCTCCAGAGCTCACCTGAAACTGAACCGGATGGCAAGTATTTGAAAACAACACAAAACAGGCTTGGGAAACACAGTGAATGTGTGTTCATTTAACAGCCTTCACTGCTCTGGACAAATACAAACGCAGCGGCGGTAGTTACTGCTTGGTAATGTCGCCACATCCCAAGCGAAGAAAGCTGCCGCCGGGAGGTTCTCGCCAACAGCCTTATCTGCTGCCCCGCGCAGAACAAGAGAAAAGGAAATCCCAGGATTTCCCCCCATTTTTCTTTTTTTTTTTTTCACACAGTTTGGGGTAAATTTGCTCTTCAAAGCTAAACGCCCAAGTGTTTGGGTTTCTTTTTTTTTGTTTGCTTTATTTGTTTTTTTCTGAATGTATAGTTTGGAAATTGCCCCTTCCTCAGCCACTTTCTGCAGCTATTGCTGCAATGCTGCAAGTTGCTGGTTTTATGCTAGAATCCTATTTCAGCCTTTCCACTGACAAGCCTCTAGTACGATAATCAAGAGTCATTTTGTTCCTTACATAAATACAAACCTGAAGTAACTTCAGCTGAGTTTCTCCAGATTTACTCCTATGGGAAATTACATTTTGACTCCTGACCCTAAGTATTTTAGATGCCGGTTTTGGCTCTACCAGTTCATTTTAACCTGATTCCCCAAGGGAAACGTAGTGCCAATAACATGATTGCAGCTACCAAGTCCTAGCAACGCGATTGTGCTGCATTATTGGAAGATTTTAAGAAAACCACTTCTAAACCACGCAGACAGGCAGGCAGCTGCATTTCTAATAACACAGTTTAGACTCAAAGCCAGTCTTATTGAACAACATATGCTTAATTTACCTCACAGGGAAAAAAGGCATTTTAGGGTACCTTGAAAACACTGTTCTCTTCTCCCCCACCTCCCTCTCTGCCTTTCTTCCACTTGCTGCAAAACATTGAGCAATTAAAGCAGGTTGCTATATTTGGTGTACCTAAACTTCAGAAGTTGATAGCATAATGATTTTAATAACTACTTTAAATGTAACATAGTGACAAGTTGACACCCGAGGTTTGCATCCTGCAATTTGATTTTTCCAGAATTCTCTTATTACGCCTCAGGAATAGTAATATGATGAGAAATAAGTTCTTGATGGTACTTTTTTTTTCAATTCTTACTTTCTTCATTTTTTTTTTTCCCTCTGTTATAAACACTGCATATCTGCTAACTACAGGCTCTCTGCTAGGTATTGAAAGTTTACTCTCCTACAAAAACGTTTGATATTTGCTTTATCAAAAGGCACAAACTAACACTCCTAAAGGCAAACAAACCACCAGGTAGCCATACCTGCAATACTTGTTCAGAATACTGGTATCGTAATAGTTCAGCGCTATAATATCAATAAGGATCTCAAAAAACACTTGCAGAACCATAAGCCTCAGGGTCTGCAGTCAAGACCCCGACCTCGGAAGGGAAGGCATCACCATGTCCCTTTGTCCTCAGAAGAACCTCAGGAAAAACGCTCCTGTTTAGGCAACGCAAAAGCTTCAGTGGTCAGTAGAGCCATGAACAGAAACTGGATTTGGACTCACAGGTAAGGTCGACCCATTTCTCAGTCAGAAAAAAGATAGAATTACATGGAAAACGTCTGAAATTATGCTCATGGAATACTTCAGAGAAATACCCGTCCCCTCTCAGGTGCTGTGTGTTTTCCACAGCCCTAAACGCTGCGTTTTATAAACTATTTTTCATTTTGATATTTGATACAGTGCTTTTTCCAGTTTTTGTGCCTTGTGAAACAGCTTTGGATTTTGAAACCAGCTCAATAAAAAAAAATGTGTACACGTACTGAAAATAATCTTAATTGGAAGTGAGGTCTTCAGAGGGTTGGTATTTAACACATTGCTGTAATCCACAGCAAAGTGTGTTTCACAGCTGCATTTTATATGAGAATGAATGGACATAATAAATTCCATATTTTAAGAGTCCACAGAAAAACAGGGAATCCCTAAACAATATTCCCAAAGCCAACTTTATGTGTCCCTCCGACGTGTTCCTGCCTCCGAATAGCATTTTAAACACCACTAAAGCCTGCACGCCTTCCACTGGTGAAGTCAGATGCGTGTTTGCTCGAGTCAAAGGGAGTTGAGCAGTCTGTAGGCACTGAGCACCATTAATGAAACGCCTAGTTTGCTATGGTTTTATAGAATACATTTATGACTGAGAACACTCATCTATTCATCTATTTTTCAAGACAGATAAATCTTCACTGAATTTACAACGTCAAACTTCCTCGCACACAGGATCGCTATAATTTCAAGACTGTATCATAAAAAATGTAGCAAATTCTGAAGGAATACAAATGATACCTATTGAAAACGTCTTTCCATCACCCTGATTTTCATTATCCTTAATGAACTTAATATGGCAGAGCAATTTTCAGTGATGTGCAAGTAGCAGCTTATGGAAAACATTTTAAGACCTTTAACTACAGAACATGCATCAGTGTTTGAATCCAACCTTGAAAAAAATTACAGCTCTTGTAATGCCAGAAGTTTACTGGAAGATACAGAAAAGTGATGAAAAGTGCTTAGGAAAGTACTTTTATGCGGTTTCCATGTTCTAATGATGATTACCTAGGGCTCATTTACCTGTGGTATGTAATTGAGAAATTAGTAAAAATCATATGCATTCAAATTACATGAGGCAAAGCGCAGCCCCCACAAAGCAGCATTTGCTGGTTGAATGTGATGAAGCAGCTTCCCAGTTTAAATTACATGCTTTCTTATATATCTTTCACATTTTCATAATGGTGCTTCTTTACCGTACAGAAAATAGTCAGGCAGGCATTAATTATGGCCTTTAAATTGCGTGGCAGTGAACATCTAAGGAAAACACTTAAGTGATTCTCTGCTTCAATATAGAACTTATTATTTTTTAACATGTGCAGGGATTCAGTTGCTTCAGCCTAGAGATGAGCTGCGGTACTTTAGATTCTCTAAAGCATCGATGACGTGACAGGACCTCCAATGCACCCGCACATTTCTGGAGCAGTAGCTGCTGGCCAGACAGAACATTACAGAGCACTGAATACATGACATTTGCTATTTATAGACAACTAAATCCACCTATGTTTTTAATTTTCACTTTGGAAGTCAGTTAAAAATAGTTCTGGCAACCCAAAAAGCTCTGCTTTACCTACCATTGCTAATAAAATCTGGAAGACATTTGTCTTGAAAAAATAATTGCAGCGTGATGCCCTGAACCCCCTCATAAAGAGGATTATTCTCTTTTAACAGCAGGCTGAGCCTTGCTGAATGGTTCCCCAGACCCTAGTAAAGCCTCTCGTTAGGAAACACCCCACCTTGCCAGGGACAAAGGCTCAATACCTTATTTTAAACTTTGGCTCCACTTATCCCCTGCAATAAATACATTAATGCCCATATACAGCAACTATTTGCAGGTGAATCTGCCAGAGACTTTCTGTCCTTTATTCTGTACAACACTGATCTTGGCTTATCAATGCAATAACAAGCACTCCCAAGCACTTTTAACAGGTGAAGTCTCAAGGATTAAACTCACATCCTATGTTTTTATCTCAGAACCACCAATTTTGGTATCCAGATTTAGAGGTTTTGAAGTAGCATTTGCTGAAAAATGTGTATGAGTTTGGGTTTAAAACACAAGTGAAGTAACTCAATGCTTTTGCAAAGACTTGACTCAACCACCTTCCCTGTGTCTGCTCCTCCCTCATTTAAGGGTAGGTTTCTCCAACTTGAGAGCCAAAGGCCTTTATTTCTGTCCTCAACCAGCAACACACTTGTGTATCTACTGATGTTCAACTACCACCTCCAACTGCTTTATAACCTAATGGTAAGCTGACTATAGATGAAGGATGAAGTAGCTATTCACTCCTCTAACACTTAAAAACATTAAGATGGAATAAAAGCAGGAGAGACGCATAGTGGAACACTCAAAACTCCTGGTTAAAAGCAGTATTTGGCAGTGCCAAGAAGATGCAAAGCCTTGCAATCGATATAAAACGTTACAGGCATCCAGAGTATAAATTAGACCTGGGAAACGATTTGAGGGCTGAATTTCATCTAGGTAATCTAGCCGCGGCACTCTGAATTAATTGCAACCTATTCAGACTCACATCTTTCTATTTAATAGCAAGAGGCTGTGGCTATGGCAGAGGTTCAGAGCAGCATCGGAGCGCTAACGGCTGCAAGATCCCTGTGACTGATTCCTGCAAACTGCTGAGCACCAGTCTTAGATCATTCATGGGCGTAACCCTGTTTACCTGTTTGCAAGATCAGATCCATAGAGGCTTTAAAATTGTCTGTTTCTACCTAAAAAAAAACCGTAACACCACCACAATCTAAAGTACTCTAGGCTGCAGGTTTAATTATTACCTCAAAAGGTTATAAAAAACCAATATATTTTGCATTGAAGTTCATCTTCTTACAGGCATGGACAAACACATTCAGCACACCTGGTTGCCACTGCCTGTTATATCAGCAGAAAAAATGTCTCTGTGTAAGAAAAAGAAATTACTGTACAGAGGAAAGAAATCATTAGAAGTCCACCAATTAATTTGCTTCCATCAATAAACTCTTGCTTATCTGAGTGCAGCACAGCAAAATGGCTGGGAGTCACGGAAGCTTGAGCTTCAGCTGCCTGCAAACTACAGAGCTAACAAAATTACATAGAGAGATACATAAAATCATTGAGAAGCAAAGGTTGCACACTTTTCATATGCATTTATTTTTACCTCTATGTTGATAAATCTCTAAACCCACTGCAATGTAAACCTGCAGAGCAGCACAAAGAAAAGCCTTTTGTTTTCACTACCTTAGCACAGAGCAACAATGAGGCATGAGAACGCTGTGGATTGCAACATTTCTTGTTCTGCTGTCACATCTTTAATTTCAAGGATTTAGAATTATGCAGGAATTAAAAAAATCCATCAGCACCAAAGACTGGGCCCTTCCCCCAAGCTTGGATTACTGAAATTATGCAAGGAAGGAAATTGTGTTTGCTTTGCTGTGGAAAGCTGATTAATTTAAAGATTCAGGCCTGAAAACTCAGCCTTACAAAGAAACTGCATGAAGAGTACGTCCACAGTTTATTAAACACTTTAATTACAATGCTATCCCAAGCAACTAATCATATTAGCCGTTTTTTATACAGATACTGTACCCAGAAGGCAATTTCAAATTACAGCTCTTTTAAGGCAAGTTACCTCAAGGGCTTCACTAAACTTGGAAGGAGAATTCCAAGGAGTTGATTTAGACTGGATTACCCTACGTGTGAGCTTCACACAGAAAAAACTTCTTTGTTATAACAATCTCTGCCTTCTAGCCTGTAACATATTTTCATTAGCTGCTTTCTTTTAACAAAACATCCATATCCCCATAACAAACATGAGGTTGTTCCATATCCAACCTCTGTTAAACACTATTTCACCGAATCACACCTGCATTTATTGCTGGAACCTACTGCTTCTTAAAGAAACAAAGCAGTATAGGAACCGAAACTAATAAAACCAACATATGGTACAGGATAGACATTAAAAAAACAGGTTTAAGTTCTTAAGTTCTAAGGTTGCTTGACAATGAAGTTTCCTACCTTCAGAAAAACTTTCTGTGAGGAAGCCCAAGGAGATGATATTTTAGGAAAAAAAAAAAAAAGCGTAAGATATTTATCTACGGATGAAGAGTTAAAGATGCCGTTCCTTCCCCTCGCTGGCTACAAGGGACCACTTCACCTATGCTTAATACGCTGCGTGTGCAGGAACACATCAAACCTGTTCAGCTCCTACACACCAGGGTAACACACAGAAGGGTAGGTGCAGCATCAGCCAAATGAAGCCTAAATGCCAGGAAATGGCAGAGGGAAAATACATCATTTGTCATATGTTACTTCCCTTAAAAGTTTTTAATAGGCTCATATATAAAGTTTATCTTTATATATAGTTATATTTAAACTCTTTTACACGAGGCATTTGCAGACAAGATTAGCCTAAGCTGACAGCTATGCTTTAAATGTTTAGGCACTCTGTAGGAGGAGAAGACTTCACAGAACAAATGCAGCCTCATATTTCATAGCATCTCTGAAATTGCAGCTATCTCCCAAGACAAAAGCTTCTTCAGTAGAACAATACTGTTGTGGGGGTTTCACTCCGTGCGTGTGGATTTGGGTTAGGGACTGGGGGTGGTCTGCGTGCACCAGCTAGGGAACAGAAAAAGCTTACCACTACTCAGTTCGACCCTAAATCCTCCCTTTACGGAGCAGGGAAGTCAACAACGCCCCAAGAAGCTCTCAGGGAAGCCTCTTCTTTCCTCTGGCTGTGCTAGAGTAGAGTGGAAAACCAGAGTGGCTGGGACAAAGAACTCAGGCCTGTGCTTTTCCAAACCCAAAGCTGTTCGGGCAGGAAGATAATGGGAGTCACTGCAACAGCAAGCACCAGCTTGGCTTCAAAACTCTCAGGCACAGAGAAATAAAAGAGAGAGGAGGAAATTAGGAGTATAGGTTGACAAAAGGGAATTAAAGAAAAGAGAAGAGGTGGAATATTAACACCAGGAACACAGCATGATGGAGGATGCCATAGGCCAAAAGGAAGAGGAATTAATCTTTTTGCTCACCAAAGATATTCTCAACACAAGGACCACTGGCCAGCCAATGGCTACATGAAGCATCCTGTATTCTGCACTGAGGTTCTTAATTGATGAGTTTGAACATTTTCTTCATTCTTCGATATAAAATTTGAAAGAACAAAGGTCTTCAATCCTCTACAAACAGAAAATGCGGGCATTGTTTCTGTTAACTTCATCCTGTTCTGATTAGTCCCACAAATTGACCTGGCTTCCCTACTTTTCTCCTAACCATATTAATACAGAGAAACCAAGGAAACTTCCCTGAGCTGAGTTAATGCCTGGGGAATTAGTGCATTTACTAGGAACAGTTCAGCAACTTTAGCAAGTCTCTAGATAATTGCCTTCAGCAAGGCTGCTACCTCTTCTCTCACGAGTCTCGAACATTAAGAGCATAATTCTGTGTTTTGATTTCTCAAACAGTACGCTCCTTTATCCTCACAGTTTCCAGACACACATACATAGTCACTATACTCTACTGAAACCGATCTCAAAATTACAATGGTGGGTTTGTATTTTTTTTAAAAAAACCCAGTCAGTTATTAAGATATAATAACGAGAAGAAATGGGTTGTATCTCCACACTTCGGAGCTGCTTTTTTAATATAGCAGAGTACTTCATTCACTGTACAAGCACCAGAAATATCCTTTGCTGTATACTGCACTTAGAATCATAGAATTTTGGAATGGTTTGGGTTGGAAGGGACCTCAAAGCCCACCTAATTCTACCTCCCCTGCCATGGGCAGGGACACCCCCACTGGATCAGGGGCTCCAAGCCCCATCCAACCTGGCCTTGAACCCCTCCATGGGATGGAGATGATTATAACAGGTTTTCCGATTCCAGCCATTGCTGGAATGGCTGGAATCAACTAGTTCTAGATCAACTCAGAACCTTGCATTGTGTTGACAAAAGCAGATGCCTTTCTTTGCACGAGCATCCCACTGCCTCCGAGGTATTTGTTTTTGAAAATACTTTTCTGATACACTGCACACTATTTTAATCCTTCCTGTCTTTTAGAACATCTCCTGATTTGGCTGCCAGACGTTTGGTAAGTGAAATCCAGAAAAATATCACAGGATTATGTTTAGGCTTGCACCTTCCAATTACTGGAGTTCGATCAGATGAACACAGTACTATAAAAATTTCAATTTTTAATTAATTAAACTGCCTCACTTTTTATTTGGAGATGCACTCCCACATTCTGCTTCATGACCAAGGTTTTCAAAAGCACTCTATAATCTATACACATATAACATCTAGTTTATACATCAATAACCTATATTGGCATTGAGAAATACGACAGACTGCAAAGTTAAATGCAAGGATGCTTTTTTTTCTAGGTTGTAATTACAAATTTGGTGGGTCTTATACACTTCCTGAAATCTTCTAATTATCTCCCAAAAAAATTCATCAAGGGAGAGGAGAATAACCACATCAAGATGGACCAAAGATATCTCTAATTTAATATTTTGTCACCCATACTAACAGATCTTTCCAAGGTCATTAAAAGCATGTCGTGAAAGATGTTAGAAAAATAACTATTCCTTAATAAATTTTCTTTCTCCTCCTACCTCCTTTTTTCCTTTTTAATTTATTTAAAGACTGAGGGATTTTTACTCCCTTCCATTTTTACATATCATCTCCTGTAATTGCAGATCTAAAGAAAGAGACGGTCTGATTTTTCTTTAATCATACTCTTGGCCTCAGTGGTATTCTGTCATTCTGAATTATCCATGACTTCAAGTGCCTTATCTGGGTTTTAGATGCCGTGTCCTTCAGTTTCACTGACTGCTGGTTCATTGCTGGGTCTGAACAATTGTAAACCAGCCATAACTGCCATAAACTGCAGAGGAAGTAGAAGCATTGCTATTTCTGGGGAAGAACAATCCCTCTCATCCCTTCTTCCTTTCATAAAAAACACACAAAAGCCTTTTCACATCTTCCCATCTAAAATCACTTTCAGATTTTTCTAACCTTGCACACATTTTATATCTTTATAAGTTGCCCAGAGCAGGGGTGGCTGCCCCATCCCTGGAGGGGTTCAAGGCCAGGCTGGATGGGGCTTGGAGCCCCTGATCCAGTGGGAGGTGTCCCTGCCCAGGGCAGGAGTGGGACTGGATGGGCTTTGAGGTCCCTTCCAACCCAAGCCATTTCCTGATTAAAAGATTCTATGATTTTTTGCCTCCTACCATCCTTACAGCCCCCCAGTCTTCACCTATCGCCCTCCTCCTCCCTAGCCATCTGCATCCTGCTGCCTTCCTGTAATCTTGATATCAGGCAGCATTCAAACACATTGCTCTGAGCTCACCATCTAAACCACCTAAACCACATTGGTTTCTACCAGTAATCGATCATCTTCACTATTTGTAGAAGAATATTGGGATACTCCATGCTCTAGGCCAACAGCGCTGCACAATCAGTATGAATCTCTGGCTCAGGAGAAAATAAACCAGTGTCTGTTTTCAGGTTATGTTATTCTCCATGGAAAGCAGTAAATAAAATATCATGATGCCATTAACCTTAAAGCTCAGAACTTACCTGCTTTCCTTCCACGCTGCAAACAGCAGCCTAAGTTTTTCTAGATTTTCATCAATACTCCGTGCCCTACAGAACTTCATTACATCAGCCAAATTTGTAATACCATAAAAATGATACCAAGCTAATTTGACAAGGTCTGTTTTCCATAAACCCATGCTGATTAGCAATAATTATATTACCCTTGTTTAATTCTTTATTAATTGAGTCCTTTAGAAACCATTCCATTATTTTGCCTGAGATCAATGTCAGGCTGACAGACTTATAATTTTCTGGGTCGTCCCATTTAGCCTTTTATTGGCACAACATTAGATTTCTTCCCGTTGTCTGGAACTTCCCCAATATTCTATGACTTACTAAAAATCAACAGCAATGACTCAAGACAATGACTCAAGCAGATTTTGTAAAGTTCTTCAAGACTTGTAATTCAAATCTGTTGATTGCGGAGTGCCCAGCTTTACTGCCCATTATTAAGCATCCTTAGGTACAGTTGCAACGAAGCTTTGGAATGCTATTCTAACTTTCTTTTCCAAATGCAGAACACAAATACTTGCCCAGAATTTCTGGCATTTCTGCATTATAATTACAGAAAAACTCTTCTACTTTTAATTTCTATGGTTTTATTTAAAACCTTTCCATTTTCTTTGCCAATGAAGTAATCACACTTTAAGGTTATGTTTACCTATTTATATAGATCATTTTTCTATATAATATTCTAGTGTAATTCAATAAAAAAATCTTTTACAATGTTGATTTTACCTCACCACTGACTTATTTAGGGGTCTCTTTATATACGTATATGACATATCTGATACATAACACATCTATGTGTATGAAATATATATATGTGTGTGTATATAAAAATATATATTTCTCAGTAGCTTTCTACAACTTCTGCATTCAGATTCATAACCATTAACATCAACTTCCCCTTCACTTTTTTTGGTTGATTTATTTTAGCCACCCTCCCCATCCCTCAGCGAGTTCTCTTGTTACTCAGAACTGTCCCAATTCTTCTCAAAAGCTGGAGTCTCCCATGCACCGAGCACACAGAAACACATTTCCATGTACACACACACATTTTCTCAAGTCATTCTTGCAGCTCAGAATTTAGCCAACTCATGTTCTTCTGTACTTCGGTTAATTGCTCCCTTTGGTGCTTAAGCCATCATTAATTTTGTCTTCATCTGTGAAGATGACGCCTAATAGAGAATTCTCTCAAAACCAGACTTTGTAGAAGAGAATTAATCATCTCCATTTATACACACTGGATATATATATTTTAAGAGCAATTCAAATGGTACTGCTAGAAGGCAGCAGGACTCCAGTAACGTCACACAAATTGAAGGCTCCACAATAGTGATATTTCTTCCTACGCCCTACAGGAGGCTTTTAAGGAGCAGGCCATGTTGCTCTCCGCTGGTGGCCTGCACATGGTGAATTAGATCCCCATTTCACAAATTATATATTATAAAGTAGCGCTGCGAGTTAGTCGAGAGAATTACTTCATAAATTATTATGAACACAGAAAAATCTCACATATTTGAGCCACCACTTCTCCTCTTCATTGCTCTCTGTGCTATTTAAATATGTTTTAAGTCTTTCAATCATTTGAATTTTCCCATTAGGCTACATTATTAGCAACCTGTTCAAATTTATTATAAATGAAGGATTTCATTACTTTTTATTTATTGCAGGCTCTTAACATTTGCACAAAGGCAAAGCATTCATTCTTTTCATCTCCTTTGATGTATTGATTAATGTTGTTTCCCAGTACCTTGATTTTATGCTAAATTAACAGTCTTTCTCCCTTTGCACCTGCTCTTTTCACTGTGCCCTTGGCCACTTTCTCCCTTCTAAAAGACCATCTTCTAAAAACATACAGTAAACCTCCTGCCACCAGAGCCCAGCCCTACAACACACCTCAAATTCCATACTTTAAAATATTGCCCCGAATTACAGCTCACATAAAGAACATCTCTTTACCTACAGGACAAAAGGTCAGTTGGATGCTACTTTCCTTTACTCTTTTCCCAGTTCTATTGTAGATTTGCTGAAGCAAATAATTCACCAATACGGCAGGATAAAGATAGAATGATCTTGGTATTCCAAAAGCCGTGGGAAGACAGAGGTTTATAAAAGGATCAGTTAACAGTTTTGAATGTGAATAACCAAGCAAGAGAGATGAGGAGAACAAACCAGATAAACAGGTCCCTGAAAGCAGATCATTAACAATTTTGATACCAAGTGTAGAGAGGGACCAGCTGGCATAAAAAGGTCCAAGAAATCCCTTACAGGTGAAAACAACTACAGGTCAAGTGCATGTAAAGCAATTAATGGATAGAAAATAGAAGCGGAAATTAAATTTTGATGGAAGAGAGATTTATTATCCTTTTAATTTATTTTTAAGTTGATGTGATAGTGGATGGCAATCTCTTTAGTAAAAAAAGTGAAAATCTAGTGAATAGCTAAGTACCCGTATAAGACTGGAAGCCCATTAAGGGGGACAAGGTAGAAGTTCAGACATGCAAAAGGATGAAAGAAATTCAGAAGGAATATGAATTGAACTCTGGCTGCATTAGTAAATGATATGGTGCAAGAGGAGCAGATTACTTGGGGTCAAAAGAAGTCTTCTGCCACCACTAAAGGCTGCACGGTCCGTTGGAGCAGAACAGGGCTCACCCAAAGGGAGGTCACTTGAAAACTGGTCTGCAATATGAACAAGCATGTGGCAAGTGAGCACCCAGATCCACTGGATCCCTTCCAACCCAAACCATTCTATCATTCTATGACCGACTTCAAAACAACACCCCTGATCCACGCTAACGCCTGGTCACGCTGATGAAGGCAAAAGCTTGACATGACCTGGGGCAGGCTGCCAAAATATCCAAACCTGTGGCAGCTGGAAGTGTTTTACACCATGACAACAACTTCAGCTTAAAGCAACTTGTACTTCATAGATTTTAATTGTATGAAACCTTTGGAATAATCATTTGCATTCAAAGGGACACTGACATTTTCAGTCCACTCTTAAGTCTTCTGTTTTGACAGTGCAGTCAAGTGAATGATTGGTATTTGTAAGCAGGATCCAAATGCCATGTAAAAGTTACAGTGCCAGCAAACGAATCAGTCATACAGCACAAATAAAGATGGATAAATCCACAACAGCTCCTAGTACACGGTGCTCGTACCAAACACTTTAAACGCTTCCTCACACTACCCTCCTCATAAACAGAGAAACATTTAAGGGCATCCATGCCATCTATTTCCAAGACTGCTTCTTTAAGACTAGAAAAATATAAATTAATTGAAAAAGAAACAGTTTGATTATTCTTTAATTCCTTTGCAAAACAAAGTTTGTTATGTACGCAGAGGTCAACATATCAATACTGGTATTGCCAGAGAGATTCCATCTAATGACAGCTTAAAAAAGTGAATCCCCTTTACACTTTTTTCACTCCTTTTCCTTGTTACAAGATTGATGTTCATCTTTTGTATGATTTTCTTCAGCTCCATCAAGATCTGCAATAGAGACCCAGATATACTGTAGTATTTCTACCATCGTGCTAAATCATAGTGTTGCAGATGAACAGTTATCAAAACACCATGAAAGCAGCAACCGCTAGTCTTGCTTTTTCTTACAAAGCACTCAGGAGATCTGTAGAAAACAGCTGACGCACACCACACAGAAAGACAGCGCAGGAAACTTCAGCCACCAGCACAGTTGTGCTTAAGAACCAATCCCACTGATAACAATACCAGAAGCAGATTACACCAGCAGCTCCCAATGCAGCCTGTACTAAGTGAACTAAAACATGCTCTTGGTGATGTACGAACACCTCAGTGTAAGAATTTCGATATCAAAGATGTCCACATTGTATGAAGATGACATGGATACTCACTTGCAAAAGCCCCAATGCTATCTCATTAGACCACATCTGCCCCAAGATAAACCAATTCGCATCCTTCCGAGAGAAGTTATGGCACACAGCAAATTAGCAGATCATGATGCTACCAAACAATGTTAAATTAAGCATATAGCCAGCGTAATTTACTTAGAAAAAACTCAAGGCAGGAAAACTGTATTATAAAAACAGTACTCCTGGGAAATCAAGGAGTTCATTATTAACACAGAGAGAGATTTAGCTTTCAAGGTGTTGCAAAACTTCTTTTTCTTCTCATTTTGCTTTGTTGAACGCTAGCTAAGGGCGCAGTTTGCTTTTCAACACTCATTTTCTGTGCAGAATACAAGGCTTACTTTACAGTTTATTTGAGAAACTGATCTTTAAAACAACACAGCCATTCACCCTAATTCTGGATGACAGCTCCTACACACACCAAGTGGAAAAAAACACTAATTCATATACAAGCAAGATTTTCATTACAGACATTGCATAAGTGCACTTGTTTGTTTCTGCAGGAAAATAACGATTGAATTTCATAGCCTGTTTACTTACAAGGGACAGTCTCTTTGGCATCTGGCCTATATGGATATATTACAATCTTTTCTTTCTGTTCTATACTCAAAAGATTTTGTGCATCCATTAATTTCTGCTATTGTCACATAAAAGGTATGTCACCTAAACATTATTACTTATCGTGACTGTTCTTGGTTTTGCCTTCTCAGCTGTAAAATATTTATAGCTCTTTATTCCCCACTATTCAGAAGGTCTGCAGGAACACTGAAGCCACACACATGCCTTGTTCACTTCCACCTTAAATCTACCACTTTTACCCAGGTAAACAATATCTTACTCAGCAGATGTGGAATCAGAACTACTCAGTCCAAATAAAGAAAATTAAGCCTTAAAAGTTTTCCTGGATAAAAGCGTCTGTGACTACATAGATCACAGAACCAGACCTTAAGATACATAAACCCTGTGTATCTGGGCTGTAGTCATTCCAACTATAATCAGGGAGTAATTGCTTTAAAACCATGAATGATGTGGACAGGATGAACAGGGAGCAGTTACTCATTATTCTAACGCAGGAACCAGTTAATTAAGTTAGTATTAAACCAGTTTAAGACCAAAACAAAAGGCAGGTAGTTCACCACGTAAGGCGTAGCCAAACCATGAGCCTCCCGCAACAGGATGCTGCAGATGTGAAAAATTATGGAACACGTGAGAAAGTTTCAATCAAAATAGTTACCTATATATGAAGTACTTTATCATTATTATTGTTCCTGTGCTGGCTGGCAGAGGGTCTGAAAAAAACCCCAACAGCTCAGTGTCAGCAAAGTCTGGGATGCAAAACTGTCAATCAGGGTGAAGAAAGGAAGATGCTCAGCAGGGAGAGCTCCTCACCAAGTCCTTCAGTTCCCGTCTTCTTCCCAACAGGATGTGGTAAACATCCAACTGCCACCTTCCAACCTTCCCTCCGCCAGCAGCAAGGCAGCACAGGGACAAGGCCACGCTCAAGGTCTTCATCACCCACAGCGAGGCAGGATTTGGCCTCGAGTGAGGATGTAGCCCCTTCAGACATCTATTTTTTTTTTTAAAGTGAAGGGCAAAATAAGGCATCTTCTTGAAATTGTTTGAAGTGGATTGACATTTTTCAGCTGAAGACTGTTGTTAGTTTCACAGCAGGCCTAATTTTTAAATTTAATGTTCTAGTGCATATAAAAAGGAAAGCGTCCTAGGGGGATAATAACTTCAAGCAATCAATTGATTGCATATAGCTGCTGTTTCTGCAGGTCCAATCTCTTTAAGGAGGCTGTAAAATAGGAAAATCGTAGCCTTCAGATGTACAGCTTATCTGAGTCTGCAAGAAAACACTAATGCCAAAACTGTGTGCTGGTATGGTTTAGGGGGTTTCTTCTTTCATAACAAATATGTCACGGTAAAAGCAGCAAGTGGCCATCAGGTCAGAATGCATCACCTATTTTATGTTATCGCTCTAGGGAGTTTTTTTTGTCTCTGTAGCCACTTCTTTAGAGAAAACTTGTTTACAATTTAACTCATGGAAAGAAGTAAGCCTGATCTAGGGTATTTTGAGTACATAACTCTAGCCAGTCCACTGTTTAATATCTTATTGATGCTGCATCAGGCCCTGGCAGAGGCTGCCCAGGGAGGTGGTGGAGTCCCCATCCCTGGAGGGGTTTGAAAGGTGGATAGATGAGGTACCTGGGGACGTGATTTAGTACTAGACAGGTACGGTTGGAGTTGATGATCTCTAAGGTCTCTTCCAACCTAAAGATTCTATGATTCTAAGACAATTTCATATTTGTAAACCAGTTATTGCAAAGTACATTAGCCTGAAAGCAAAACTGCATTTTACATTTGCATTTATACACACAGTGGCTTATACACTGTAGTCGATATACAATCGTGGGAGGGGCTAACTCACGCAATTTAAAAGCAACATGAGCTTTGCAAGTTTATGAGAAGATTAATAAGGGTTCAATGTCAGACCAGTTTCTTCCTCTTTGCTTCCTGAAGTTACCAATATTCCCATGACACGTGGAATGACTGGGTACGCTCCCTCTCACCTCTGTACCGGCTGCTCTTAGCCAGGCTTATAAATAAAAAATGTGATACAATCCTTTCACATGAATGAACTCAATAAGAAGTCTGAAGAGTTACTCTAGCAGTACCCCTGACACGAGCCTGCCAGACAGATTGCTAGATCAAAACAATGTCTGTATAGGAAACCCTCAGCCCAGACTCTAATCACAATCGATCGGTGAGATAAGGCTACGTTATTAAAAATATATTGCCTCTGTTTATTCAATTACTTCATCACAAATACACGACATAAGAGACAACCTTGCATTTAAAACCTCAAGGTTCTGGGTTGTTTGAGTTTAACAAGGACAAAATAATCAGCTGCAGATGCTTTCACTTAACATTCAGAAATATCCCATGGGACAGCAAGATTTAATTTTATGGTCATCTGCCATTTTAATGATGTGCTTGTTACAATGCAGAACATCTCTGTCTTACTTGCCTGGCTGTAGAAAACATACTAAACCAAATTTGGAATGCATTTAGCTGGACTGTTGCTACCTTGTATCATTAACAAATAATACATGTCTCAGGAATAGGAATTACTAATGGAGCCACTCTTTTTTAAAAAATAAATAAATAAATAAAGGGAAAACCACAAACTCTTGCTATTTAAGCAACATTTCAGTCTGTCAGTTGCTCTTATGTACATTTTTTTTTTTGCTTCCAACTCTCTATTTCATACAACCTAAACCATCTTATATATCTTCAGTTTTTAACTTTCTGGTGCATTTGCTTTTATTTGGCATGGGATATAACAGAAATGTTCAGAAAGTGCATGTGTTTTGGGTGGAGGAACATGAAGTATTTCATTTTCAGTGACAACGTCAACAAAAAAGGTGAGCTCTTAACCTGCCACTACCTACAAGGAAGCCTGGATCTTAGACAGCTGTAAAAGAAACCATAAAAGAAGAATTATACTTCATTTGCACAATGCGTTACAGGTCAGATTCTCTACGGTCTCCTTACATATAAAAACCCAGATGTTGGCTGAAGTCGGTAATGTAACGTAAGAGAATAAGCCAAAAATATCCCTCCTAAGGGTCAAACATACACTCATGGACTGTTCTCTCTTCCCTTGCAAAAATAAACAAGGGACAATATTCAAATTTTACTTTGTAATAGACCAAGACCATAGAAAAAAAGACTTTGATGAGAAAGGAAAAACTGTCATACAAATGAATACATGTTTTTGTTAATGATAGTTCATTTGAAACCAAGAAGTGGTTGGTCTCCATACTTTTGTCCAGGAAGAAATGAGCATGGGAAAGAAGACAGCCTATGCACGTAAAATTGCCATTGCGTACAGGTTTCAAAAGTGAAGCTGGAATGACTGCTCTGGCTGGAATCCAGCCAAAGAAATGAGAAGACACAATCAGTTTATCACCAGAAACACCAACATTAATATACATTATAATATTATATTTAAAATTTATATAATTTAAAACTCATTATATCATTGTAAGTACCTTGTATCCTTCTTGTTTTGCTTAACTTTGCACAAAGAAGCTATTCCAATGAAGATTAAAACTCTCTTAACAAATCTTTCATCGATAAGAGAGAAATAACCAACAATTCCAGAAAACTACAAGTGAATTCTTACTTTTCTGCTTCCTTCTGCGCTAGAGATCGATTTTTAGGACTCCGAGCATAAAGCTGTTAGGGAGCAGTTAGAAGGAGATCTAGGGGAAGAAGAAGAATGTCCATGTTCTCCAAATACTTAGCAGCTTTTAGGAACTTGATGTTACCTACAAATACTCACGTGCATTAGAGTACACAAAGATGATTACAGTGGATGCTGTTATTCCTGGTATCATTACATCACTTTTCCACATGCTAAAAGGGAGATGTTCAAAGAGACATGCCCAGAGTCATGGATCAAGACAGCAGGGACAGCACAGCACCTAAGTCCCAATTCTTAGGTCCCTATTCCAAAGGAACAATTAAAGCAAGTATGTCCTGCAGTAACTCCTCTTCCCACCAAGACAAAGGTGTTGTAGCTAAGAATGTTTCACAGATACATCCACGTTATGTTGTGGAGCCTCTTATGATAAATCATGGCGTACTGCTTCCGAAGTCCAATCTGACACTACAAACAACTAAATTTGCTTGTGTACGAGTTATAATAGAGAACCATATATCCTACAACTCATCCCAAGAACCGCCTCAGATCAACATCAGCCTGGCACAAGCAGCAGCAATACCATCCAGATGTGAACACGGGACAAAAAGCAAAGACAGAGAGGCAGGCACTCAATCCCAAAGCAGAGTAATCCCCACTGGCAGCCTGGGGCTTACATGCTTCCCTCCTTGTTTCCACTGAACTGAACGTTAAAGTTCATACTTTTCTACTGGAATGAAAAATTAATCTGTCTGCTTTTAGACTGTAAGAGAAACCTGTCTTTCTAACATTTCCATTCCATCCACATTAAAGAATCCAGCTCAGCTTTACATCAGCAGCTTCAAACAAACTCACTCTGCATAAAAAGTGGTAGCAAGTATTATTTACTCTACCACAACATGTTGTTACTCCTGAGTTCTCTTTGCACTAGACCTGATGGTAGGCACAACACAGAGTATTCCAACGTTGCCATCTGTCTCCTTGGCACTTCCTACCAAGTGAGCCTCTTTCCCTTTGATGGTAAATGAGAATTTCCCACCAGATATATTAAGCCAGAGGCTGCTGACAGGTTGCCCCATCTCCCTCAATGCTTTCTTCCCTTAAATCTCTTTTTGATATTGAACGATCTGGGCATGTTATGAAAAAGCTTCTACATGATGTGTTAAAATGCTGAAATCATAATAAAGGAATTATATATGGCCTGAAAAAAATCCTTGTATAAAAGGCTTTTAAAGCATCATTAAAATCATTGTAATACTTCTACTACATCTCAAGCATTCTCACAAGAGATGGTCACCAGAAGGTTAACAGCAATGTTTGGGAGGGGGAAGGTGGACGTGGAGATCAGATAGACCAACTTCCAGGGATGCTGGAAACAGCAAACAGAGGATCAGCCCACAACTCCTGCTAAACCAGCAACATAGCGTTCCAGCATATTCTCTTAAATCCAGAAACCTTCCACGATAGCTGCACTCAAGTTACAGTCCTAGGTTCTCACCACTGGTTACGCTTTTGCCTGAGACAATCCAGTTCTTTATTTCAATTTCAATTCCTGCAGTTTAAGCTGTGTGACCTGCGAGCAGAGCTCAGAGGAGCACTGCAGACCTCCCGCTGCAGAGCTGCTGGCAGGGCAGAGGAGCGGGCACCGCAAGGGACCAGAAAACACTGAGGATGCATTTTTGTTGCCATCATTGCTGTGAGGTGAACAACAGAAGATCAGCCTGAAGGTCTATGCAGTTTAATACAAAGTAAAACCTATTTCCCAGTACCTTTGGGAACAAAACATATTTCCACACACCAAAAGACAGGCTTTTCAGATCAAATATATTACTTAAAATAATAAGCCCATTTCAACTCTGAACAAATATAGAATACAATCATAGAATAGTTCAGGCTGGAAGAGACCTTAAAGCCCATCCAGTCCCATCCCTGCCATGGGCAGGGACACCTCCCACGGGATCAGGGGCTCCAAGCCCCATCCAGCCTGGCCTTGAACCCCTCCAGGGATGGGGCAGCCACAGCTTCCCTGGGACACCTGGGCCAGGGCCTCCCCACCCTCATCACAAAGAAATTTCTCCTTATGTCCAGTGTAAATCCGCCGCTCTCCAGTTTATCCCCACTGCCCCTTGTCCTATCACTCCAAGCCTTTGTGAACAGTCACTCCCCAGCTTTCCCGGAGCCCCTTCAGGTACTGGAAGGTTGCTAAGAGGTCTCAGTTACTTCAGGGGGATGTAGATTATGTTCAGCACAAGCAATCAGGAACTGATTTACAAAAATAATAGATTGTTCAAAACAAGTAAGAGAAACGGCACATTGGAAGGACCAGGATGCACCCTCCCGTGCCGTCCCTAGGAACAGCAGAGCCAGACCTCGCAGAGCACAATCACAGCAGCCACACACTGAACGGCGTTCGTACACAAGTAAACTAAAATAACATTTACTGTGCAATACTAACTACCTGAACAGAAAACAGAATGCAGCACCAATTTCTAGTCTGATGCCAAGATAAATGCAAAGCAAGGATCAAACTGACACTGTTACCAAAGGTTTCTGCTCCAGACAAAACACTTACATGAATATTTCATAGTCTTTGATTGAAATATGATTTTCAGCCTTTCAAGGTATTTTCACAAGTATCTTTGTTTCTTACACCAAAAGACTCAGACGTGTAAAAGCATAACAGATAGCTTTGTTCCTGAATGCAAAAAAATGGCAGGGACATACCTTAGTATCATTTTATTTAACTGATCCTGAGTAGAGAATTCAGGGCACCAACAGATTTTCTTAGTGACCACTTAAAAGTTACTGATTTCAACTTGATGTAGAGGATGCTCAGACCAGGTACAGGCATGTGGTAGATGCAACTGCCTGCCCTCCAGCTAGTAAATGACTGGACGCACCTAAGCAAAACAACCAGACAGAACCAAACACCGGTGAAGTTTGCCATAGGTGTGCTGCCAGGAAGGCAAATGTTTCCAGAAGAGCCCTCTCCAAGAGCTACTCGTGGCAATGACCAGTGCAAACATTTATATTAAAGCAAAGATTATAATTCCAACAGTTTTACAGGGTGTGCAGTCATACATTTGCCCTGAGCTACTGTTTACATAGGCTCCTTCCAGTCCTGAAGTGGTTCACAACTCCTCCAGAAGACATGGAAGTGACAGTTGTGGATTTATGTGGACACCTTAGCTCTTCGACTCTGCCTGGTTTGACATCTTGGCACGTTACACAACACAGTCTGTTATTCAACATACCTGTAACTTACTTCCCTGTGTTTGCTGCTCATGATTCGGAGGGGAAGCTACAGGGGTCTCGTGATTTCGCTCAGCTACAGACGCTGCCCTGCCAGCGCTGGAAGGAAGGGAGGGAGGGTGGGCAGCTCTCCCGTCGGACCTAAAGAAGCGCATTCATGTTTGTCCATATGGCACAAGGTCCTCTTTGGCTGCATACCTAGATTCCCTCATCCCAACAACAAGGAATTCTTTATGCTGCTCCCTGGAAAAAAAACTTTTCCCAGATTAAAAAAAATATTAATAAAAACACTATTCACAGGGCTCAGCTTTGGGATTTATATTCCAAGTGTCTATCATCAAATTTGATAAACACGCTGCCTTTGAAGATTAATTGTTTGACTCTAGGGAGGGGCTAAAAAATGAATTATTATAAACTATTATCTCTGTACTGTAAGTACCAGGAGGTCCAAGTCATTAACTTAGCTAATTAAACATAGAGAAGCAGTGCTTGTCAAAGACAAACGCAAAATGAATTTAACTTTGATAGACACGTTCCATTCTTCATCAGGTCTGAACTCTGGACACGTGCATCCCGTTATCCACCTACACCTCTGCCAGGAGACACGTGACCCTCGGAACATGGCAACCCCTTCTCTGTCAGGGGGTAAAGTCACACTGGAAAATACTGGCAAAACACCTGCATCTTCTTCTACAAAGTTTGATTCCTCCTGGTTTACAGCACTCATACACTGAAAACATGTACTGGTCCTCTTAAGAATTTCAGGAGGCTCAGTTTTTACAGTACATTGGGTTGAATTTGCATCAGAATTTGAACTGAAGCAATTTAGTACATTAGGAAGCTTAGGTTTGCCTTCCAATAAGTTGGATTTCAGCTAGTCTCTAATGCTCAAAAGAAAGCTAGAAGATGCTGAGCTGCTAAGGGAGCCAGGAAACAACTCTAAAAGTGAGAGAGAAAAACCATAGAGGAGAATCTTTTCCACAAGACTTTCCAGCAACTAAAAGATGATGTGAAAACAATGCTTACTATCATTCTGCATTAAATACGTTTTTTTCTCTTTCAATGAGAATAAAACATTTTTTATTTGTAACCGAGCTAAATAGAAATAATGTTTGAATCAGCATGATTTCAATAGTTTATAATGACTTCAGACTTCATTGTTATTAAATGCTGTATGCTTATACATACCAATGAAAAAAAATCCAAGTATTTATTAATGGGAATGAAAATAGCTATGAAAACCATGTACAGTAGAAGTCATTTACCATCTCTCACTCGGTGATTAAAGGAAGAGCTATATTTTGGAAGGCCCAATTCCTCAACCGGACACTTTCCATCTCGCAAACTTAAAAAGCTCCACACCATGAATAATCATGCCCATGAATATGAATTAATACATCCCATCCTTTCCCTCCACTTACAAATATCCCATGTCCTACACCAATTCTGTCTCGGTCACCAACTCCAAGAGGCTAACAATTCCCTCATACAGCGAGTGCATGAATATACAGAAGAAACGATAGCATTTTACTGTGAAATTCCTTTTTCCAGACTGCCTTTCTTATTACACCACCTTCATACACTTGCCATTCTCTATCAGTTACTGCCAGTCATAGCCACCAAAATTCATATTTTTCTTGAAATATGCATTTTTTAAACACGTTATCTTTACAAGAACACCAAGATCTCTCATTCTCATTCCTTGTTTCTAAAAATCAAGTAAAACCCCTTTTGATTTTCCTGCTGCCAGCCACATGCACCCTACTCTGCACATCAGCAGAGAGGATTCACACAGTTCAGGGGTTTTCACCCAGCTCAGCAAAGCCTTTTCAATAATCTAGCCACGATGCGATGTGGGAAAGCATTTACCACAGTAAATGTGAACCGCCTCAAAGTCGCTAACAGTCAGAGAGCCTTCGTAATTATCTTGCAATTGCTTGGAGCATCTTTTAGTGCCCAAGGAATTTCCGCCTCCATGTGCTGCTGCTTATCCTTCTGGAGCAGACGCAGGAGTGCTGCTCGTGCTCTAAACTGATGCCCTTTCCACTCACCCTGGCAGTCCTCTGACAGCATTAACATCCCACAGTTGGGATTCAATTCCATTGCCCTATATCATGATGAAAGACAAACTATGACAACAAACACAGAAAACAGTGACTATTTGTGGCTGAAAACCATGCACCAATTTTTTTCTACTTTGTATGGAAGGTTGTGAATACATTGCTTATTCTCTAAAAACACCCTCATCTCAGAGCAACACCGATGCTCCCCAGATTTAAAGTTTTGACTTGGTCCAGTATGCGTGGAAATTAGTTGGATGATGTAACAGACTCTGCAGAGCAATCTCCAATCCCGGGTCTCTCAAACCTCATTACAATACTGCATTTCCCCCTGTAACCAGAGCGAAGACTAGGACTGACAGCAAAATTCCCACAGAGAAGCCAACCTGTTCAGACTGGGAAGCAAAATCAAATGGGAGAAGAAATCTTTAAAAAAAACCTTAAACAAAAAAGCCCCACTTGACTTTTCCTAACTAACAATAACGTTAACTCATTCAATAAGGCTCTGACATTTGCTCTCAGAACCACTTGGGACCTGGAAATAAAGTTTAGTATCTATCCTGCAGTCAGACGTATTATTATGAGATCCAGAGCCCATTCCTACGGGTCACAGCAGAGCTGCTGTATGCAGTCTCGTCTGCTGTCTCCAGCGTACTCTTCAGTAGACGGGACAACGCGGCAAAACCCTTCTGAACCCTCGTAGATCACTGTAGATGTGTCTGCAGAGAAGAGACGATTATATCCCACAGGGAACAGGAGCAGGCAAATGCCTCTGAGCTACATCCCAGCATGGGCAAAGAGGCCAGAGGTGGGAGAGGAGATCTGGCACCTTCACTAACGAGAAACAAAAGCAGTCAGGATGCAAAGACTTAGAGTAATAAGTTACTTTCTTGGATTGCAACCAGCTTGTTTAATGGGATCCTTTTGCCCTCAAGATGGCATAAGGAAAAGGATGTACTTCCAATAAATGCAAATGTTCTACATTTTGCAAGGCTTCTTCCTGACCATAACCACTGGAATCCAGACAGAAATTCACAGTTCTGCTTACTTAAGCAGAAATTGAAGTGTAGACTGGTAGTGTAGACTGAATCTAAGAATTCAATCATATATTCACCTTTTGTTAATATGACATGAAAGAAAGAACCGCAGGGTCCAGAAACATTAACTTGGAAAAATTTGTAAAGATCAGATTTTAAACATCCCATTTATCCCTTTTATTTTTTTGATCTACTTTACATATTATTTCCCAAATATTTTTCAGCTATGCATTCAGTTTAGGACAAATCCTGCTAATTTACTTTTTTTAGCATAAAGAATGCCGCGCCTCGACTCCTCTCTTTTCCCCACTGTCTCTAAATTTATTTTTGGCATGCAATTATAGGAATAAAAGATGATTGCTGGGTTTTTATTCTGCAGATGCATTAGAACATTAGCTGCCTGGTGAACTAACTGCCTGTGCAGGGGCTGGGTTTTATGAATCACTGTAATGGTTCTGATGAGAAGCACACGTGAAGAAGTCGCTGCTCCCCACCAGACAGTGCCATTAGCATTCCAAATAGGCTGCAACAAATTAAAAATGCAGAAACTTTAAAAGACCTCATCTAAAGAGTGCAAGGCAACACCGAGGTAAGCCTCCTCTGAATTTCCACCAGCAGTTTCCATCTGACCTGCAGTCACTCGAGTATGCTCTGAAACCTGGAGCCGTGGAGCCTGCTCCAAGTGACTCAGAGCCTGAACTCATAACCTCTGCTTGGAGGATTCGCAGCTGAAAGGCAGCACTGTACTGAGGCAGCAGCGCTGCTTTTGGGACCTGACCTAGAATTTCAACATTTAAATGCTTCAATGTTTAAAACTCTGTGTGGATCCATCAACTCCAGATCCCCTTCATCACCTTGGCACATGCTCCCATAAAGTTGGAACTACTCCCAATATTAAAATCTGTACTTACACCACATAACATGTTTGGATTATGCAAAGATTGAATATACTTTGAATATCTGTGGTACTAACTCTTAAACAGCTATAAAAGCACATAGAGTGATACGACAAACAAGTATTTTGTAGTTATTGGACTCAACATGCAGTGACTGACATTTTAGGGTAAATCTTGCCCTTAATTAAATCATTGCTGATGCTGAAGCAAAGCATCCCCACTCCCACATCAGAAGCACCTCTCACAATTAAGTATTTGGTGAGAATTCTTGCACGCGAACGTTTTTCTTCTCTTCCCATCACCCTCTTTTGGGCGTCGGATGATTCTTTCAACCCAACACCAAGACTTCTACAAAGCTGAGAAGCCAAGAGCAGAGGATGCTGTGGGAGACATGACTGGGGTTTTTCCCCGAAGGAAATTCAAAGTTTATTTAAATGATTCTGTGCTGTACCCTGGAACTATTAACACCTACACCCATGATTGTCTTGACTGAGTTTTGGTGTTCAGGCAATTTCCTCATACAATACATACAACTTATTTAATGAATAAGATAATATTCCATGAAGAGTATCTTCTGTGTACCACTGAAATGTGTTACAAAGGTTAATATGGCATTTTATAACACACAGGCTGATGGCAGAAAGAAGAAATGTCAACACATCTCTAAAGACACAAAATGACACAAAATTAAATGTTACCAACTGCTGAAGCTGGAGAAAGGCTTCTTGAAGTTAAGGGATGAAATAAAAAAATCACAAATTTTATCTTAAAAGCGTAATAATCTACTTTATAAAATGCTTTTTACACACATAAGCTTCTAGATATACTTTTCATTTCCTTCCTACTGCAATAGTTTCAAAGAGTCCAAAAATAGAGGGGTCCACAAACACTGATCATTAATCATTCATTGACTTTTTGTAGCAATTAGTATCTGAGCTTCCATATCTTTTGGCAAATTATAAATCATTTAACAGAACTTCTTTTTTTTTTTTGAAGGACGTTTTGTAAAATGAATCATGAATTTATATTTCATTTCATGACTAGGGATGCGTGTGTGTATAGATGCAGACATACTCATATTCGTGTCCACGCTGTGTCACCCTGCACATAAACACACACCTATCTGTAGGGACTACACATCCCCACCCCTGTGAGCGAGCACACAGTTGTAGACAGACAGGTTTGCAAATACGTGCCTACCAGACATTCAAAACAAATTACAGGCATTAGGTCTGCCTGATGCAATCCTCCAAGCTGCAGGAGGAGGGCAGGGCCGTTCTGGAAGGTGGAAGGGGGAGGTAGGGAGAGCATTAGATTCCCTCACATACTGAATGCTGAAATGAACTTCACAACCATGTGAAGTTCAACAAGGGCGAGTGCTGTATTCTACACGTGGTACATGGCACGTCGGGTGTCCACACAGCCTGGGGAGCGAGGGGCTGGAAAGCAGCCCTGTGGGAAGGGAGCTGGGGGTTCTGGTCGACAGCGAGTTGAACATGAGCCAGCAGTGCCCTGGCAGCCAAGAGAGCAACCGTGTCCTTGGCTGCATCCAGCACGGCATCGCCAGCTCGGTAAGAATGAGGATTGTCCCGCTCTGCTCTGAATGGAACATCATCATCATGAGCACCGGGTGCAGTTCTGGGCACCACAGGACGAAAAGGATCTAAAGCTTCTGGTGAGTGTCCAGAGGAGGGCACAGAGTTGGTGAAGGGTTTAGAGGGGAAGCCATGCGAGGAGTGGCTGAAGTCACTGCGAGTGTTCAGCCTGGAGGAGAGGAGACTGAGGGGAGACCTCATCGCACTCTGCAGCTTCTTCACACAGGGAGGAGGATGAGCAGACACTGAGCTCTTCTCTCTGGACTCAAGGGAATGGCAGAAAGATGAATCTGGGAAGGGTCAGGTTGGACATCAGGAGAAGGTTCTTCCTCCAGAGGGTGGTGGAGCCCTGGAACAGCTCCCAGGGAAGCAGGCACAGCCTGACAATATTCCAGAAGCGTTTGGCCAACACCCTCAGCCCCACAGTGTGAATGTTGGGGTGTCCTGGGCAGGGACAGGAGCTCGACTCGATGGTCCTCAGGGGTCCCTTCCAACTCAGGACATCCTGTGATTCCATGGAATACTAAGTATTTGTTTAAAGTAAACACTTCAAAAGAATTAAACCTCACTAACCTCTCATCAGCCCAAGCAAAAGTATGCATTAAAGATAAAATGAGGAGACTGGTTAACAGCCTGGATTCCCCCAGCCTAGATTTCAAATCATAGAATCATAGAATAACCAGGTTGGAAGAGACCCACCGGATCATCGGGTCCAACCATTCCTATCAAAATCCAGCCCATTAGGAAGGTTTGCAAAGCTATAAAATCACAAGGGAAACACAGTCCCTGTACTTTAACAACATCAGTAACCTGCAGCTCCTATAACACAGTTTATTCTTACCACCCTACTGAGTTCTGAATTATCAGCATTAAATCCTGAGCTCCTCAGGTTTTTCACTTGATGCTTCTAAACCAACATGTCTAAGGGCTAACATCTGCAGAACACAGCATAGCCCAAGGTAGAAACCTACAAGGAAATGTAAGACAGGAGCTTATATTCCCAAATATTCAGCCAAAGCCCCACTGGGAGCAGCAGCACAGCAATTAGCTTCCCGAGAAAGCTGTAGTGCACCTTTATTACTGGCTCAGCACCACATCTTTAAGCAGCCACACCACCCTGAGAAAGTGCCAGGACCGGAGCTCTGGATTGGTACCCGAGTCTGGATTTACAAAGGGAATTTTAATGCCCCAGTCTTCAAGCCCTAGGGCACCTCCCAAAGCAAACTTGAACCTACACTTGCCCAACAGAAGTTATGCACTGGTTAATTTTATTCCTAATTCAGACAGTTTTTCTTCAGACTGGATAGATCTAGGCACTCGGTGGCACTGATCAAGCTGGCATGGTGATCTTTGTTCTTGAGAAAGCATGAGTGAAACACTGCCACAAACAGGACGAGATGAGCACAATCTCAATGCTTTCAATGCAGCTCCTACAGAAAGTACAAAATGTGTTCCTTTGCGCTATAATTATGATGCTATAATGACTATATTCCCAGCAGACATCCAGGAAACATGGAAGCCAATTTGGCCCTCTTCCTTTATGACTTTAAGTTAATCAGCCCAAAATCTCAGCCAAAGAGAACAGCCCAGTGAATAAAGCTCATCTCCCTCCCTCTGGAAGAGCTTGACTCGAAATTCATCCTCACTTCCTCCTTTCAAAGCTCCGATAATGAGCATGGATGCGTTTATCATACCGTGACAGAAACAGAGGCAGAAAGGAGGAGAAAAAGAGAGACAAACGATGAAGGTAATGTCTCTGCCTGATGTTAGTAGTCATTATAATGGAAAATGATGGCAAAACATTTGAAAGACAAATCCGTCCTAAAGATATTTAATCCAATTTTTCTTTATGTTGGGCATTAGAGAAAATTTCATTTCTGCAAGACAAATACAGTACGGGACAGTATTTTCAGAGATAGACAGAATCAATTTAAGGGATACGGATGTAGACAAACACAGATGTCTGTGCAGGTTCCAGCATAGGAAGGGGATTTTCATTTCTCCTATTTCCTATCAAGAGCCATGATGCTTAATGGCTCCAGAAAGTTACATTTTTCTTTCTCCTTCTAGAAAAGCAGTACGAGGTGGCCCACTAAACACTGAGAGACCTTTGAACATAATCAAACTGATTTTTCTGTTTCTGTATATTTCTCCCATCACTACTGGCTGGGTCAGACCCTGGGACAGGGATGCTAGCAGGATTCCAGGCTAATTGTTATTTCTCTGGACAACGTCCACATCTAGTTAGTATTTGTAACTTAGACTTTTTATGACAACAGGTTTTATTTCCTGTAAAAGCATCTTCCAAGTGTTCACTCACATGGCAAATTGTAAAGGGCTCCAGACCAAGACTGGCAGCCATTCACTACTGCTGGTGCAGTCCCCTCCTGTTCCATGGAGCCAGAAGGTACCACACCTATCCAGCTACTTTTCCGCAAAGGATATTCTGAAAACCTACTTCAAAATTCTCTCATTAACCAGAGATATTGCACACATGTTCAGATGTAAGTGCCCACTGCTAAGACTAATGTTTTCCTTTTTAGAGGTCCATTATCAGCCTTAACAAAGATTTGCCTCCTAAGTCATCAAAATCAGGAAAAAAGAAACCAGGAATGTATCATTAATGATATTAAAAGTTTCAAAAGAACTATTTCCAAATACGGCAGAAGTAGGACAAATTAATTACTTCTAGGCAGGGGGGGGTGGAAGAAAGACATCAGAAACTTGCAGCATATCTAGAGCCCAGTCCTCAGGTCGCAGCCGCGCTTCCTGGGAGGCTGAGTAAGTAAATGGATTCAGCTCACTACAAATGTCCATTGTGAATGCACATATGATTTTGTCATTGCTGAGGATTAACAACCTACTGCTATCATGCCGGCATCACACCTAAATCTCCATGAGTGATGTGGATGGATTTCTCTTAAAATCACTGAACTGTTCACAAGAACGTGCCTTGGCTTACAAAATAAAGTTAAAAGTTGTAGATTACACTGCAGCTACCACCATTTTCCACAGAGGCGATTCCTCCTACTTCTTCACAGTCTTTCAGTCACAGAGTGTTTTACTTAGGTCAGGGGAAGAACTTCTGGAAGATATCACAGCTTCGGTGTCTGAATCTGTACGCTAAGAGAACCCCCGTGGCCTCCAACAGATTAAAGCACTACGGTCTTAAAGTGACTCATGCTGCTTAAACGATGCGGGGGTGCCCACAAAGTCATTCTCAGTGCAGACTCCAATAACCTCAAAGCAGCCAGCATCATCCAAATAACTATTCCATCTTTTCCAGTGTTTAGATGCTGCCTTATTATCTCCAGCACCTGCACAATCTCCTTCTTTACTGGACGCATTCCTATTAGGCTCTGATTAATTCTACAAGAATTACTCTCGCTATCTCTCTGTATTGGCTCTATGCAGCTCAAGTCTGAGGCAAATTCCTGTTCACGACGCAAACACCAGGCTGGAAAATTCCAGCACTGCCGTACCGCTTCCTAAGAGCAGGGCCGTGGTCACTCTCCATCTCCCAACACAGCTGCAACAGCTGGGGACGGCACAGGCTGAACTTACTAAAGACCAAATCAACGCCTGCTTCCCAAGCCCCTTGTAAGCTTTGCAATCCCTGCAGAGCCAGGAGATTCTCCACATCTCCACACCAAAGCAGTGCTTAAGCAATTGCGACAAAATTATTAATATTCTAATTAACAGGAAATAAAAGCTCCACTCTCCTTCCTGCCAAAGATCTCTTGTAATAAAACAACCAACTCTGCCCTAGAAATTCATCTTCCATTGGTTTTTTTCCTAGCTCAGTGCTATGCCAGCTGGTTTGCTCAGAGCAATGAGCTGTTGAATTAGATAACATGTTTTTAATAAGTCACTCCAGTGGAGCGGTTCTGAATGGCTTCACAATGCACAGATGTCTAAACTGCCTGTACAGCAATATAAATACTAAGTGGTAAAAACGGGGATTTACAATTCTGTTGAGCCCACCAGTGAGAAATACACATTGTCTCAGTGTATATCAGCTTTTAATTAGTGCTTTAATTAGTCCCAAATAAAATTGCACGTTTGTATAGCATTAGGAATTATTTTAGACAAATTACAGGTTAATAGGAATAAAGCATCCACTTGAACTCAGACCTAAACTGAATACACAAGGAGATACGTAAATCCTAGCTAGTGGTGAAAAAGGAGAAGTTGAGTTCCCTAAACTTTCTACTCAGACTTTTACTGATCCCAAGAAAAGAACCCATAATGTCATAACCCTGTAGCACAACTAAGGTCAGCGATGTGCTCCAAGACGCCTCTCCTGGAGCCTTACAAGTCACCAACAAGACCTAAGCAGGAGATGCTCTGGGATAAGCAGAGAATTTATCGCTGCTGGGGCAGAGGTGCCTGGAATATAAAGCTACGGTATTATTCAGGGGGACTGCAGAGCTGACTGAACCAACACTCCTGACTTGGAAATGCTGCTTGGAGAGCTTGGAGGGACTGCTGTGGCTTCCTCACACCCCCAGCCTGAACAGTCATGACCACACCATCTGGCAGCCCTCGTGTGGATTCTGTGCCACGGGGAGATAACGGCACAGAAATGCAGCAAGCCTGGGTGGAGATGCTTTCCTCAAAGCAACCGGAGGTGCTGCAAGTGGCACAGATGCTCTTGAAACACAACAGAACATCAAAATAAATTTTAAAATATCCAAGAAAAGCACTTTTCCTTGTAGCTTTTCGTAAAGTTTTCAACACTTTTCAGGCAGAGTGCTAGTTAAATTCTTTTTATGACTAAAAGTTTAGTTTGAATTTATAAAAAGAAGCACATCCAGGGAAGACAAGGTTTACTTTATAAGGTGAAAGTGTTTTGTACTATACAACGTGTTATAAAAAATAACCATAAAAAAATTCAAGAGAATCAATGAAAATCCAATAAAGAAAAACGTTGTTTTCAGAAGCCAAGAAAATATGCATGACTTAAAAATCAATGAAGTATTTATTCACTAAAGTGAGATTACTTTTATAGCACAGTACTTAAAAATAAATGGGAAGCTTAACTAACGAAACCCTCACCAAAATACGGCAAACAATCTTTAGAGTGATCAGTTGCATCTACATAATATTTTACAGTTCAGTAGATCAACTTTAACAAAAACCAGTTTGTTTTCATCAACTGGGCAGGTTTAGGGCTTGTGCTAACCTGTACAAACAATGCCATCTGAGTGATTTAATCAAAAAGGAACATATTCTCAAGCCATGAGAGGCATCACACAGTGCGCATTTCAGTTACTTACTGGCTCATCACATCTTCTAACCACAACAGGGATCACCTCCTCGAAGCCAACCCCTTTGAGTCTCTTTGTTCTCTTTGCTTCCCAAAACTGTGCAACTCCTAAAGCGTTTTTGGATGTAAGCTGCCCAAGCAATCCCCATCTGTTTCTACCAGCCAGCTCCAGAGAACTCCAAGATCTCCGCAGGCTGCGCTACTCCCCAGTCATTCTGTGCAACACACTGATAAATGTACTCTCATTTCCTGAAGCTCAACTCTGCCTGTATTCTCCACTGCTCCAGTATATCGGGCTGTTCTTGCTACACGTTCACTGCAGTGAGCAGAGCACTGGGTAAGCTCTAACCTACGCAGTGATATAAATCAGTGGGAGAACCCTTGTGACTTGCCATGAGGGAAGGCATGTGCATTCTTGGTGACATGCTACACGAGCAGCCTCTACATTTCCAGCTTCATCTGTTTCTGTAATAGGTAAATACTCATCTGAAACTTTGAAAGCAAAACACTGATTAGGTCTAGAAAGGAAGAAGGACCTGAGGGCCTTGGTGTTCACCAAGCTGACCACAAGCCAGCAAGACGTCCTTGCGGCAAAGGTGGCCAGCAGCACCTTGAGCTGCGCTAGGCAGGCACCAAAAAAGGGTGAGGGAGGATCTCAAAGGCTCTGCCGGCCTCAGACATCCTGTGATTCACTTCCAGGATTGATCAGCTATTCCAAAAGAACTTTTTTTTTTTTTTTTAAAACTCTGTGCCATAGCTGTTAATGAATTCCAAAATGAATTAATCTACTGTTAACTGAGAGTTAAGTAATTGAAAAAAAATCTAGCCCGTTAGCTTCCATAACAGGAAAATTCAGTTCTGATTTATAGTCAGCAATGTTTGGATGCTAAGTGAATACAACAGGCAGCTTCACCTCAGGAATCTCAGGTGACAGACTATGAAAACAGACGTAGAAGACAAATATATTTATACAGATAAGGTGAGAGATAAAACAAGAAGAGTATTAAATTCTTTGGTAAGAAGGCAAATCCTTATCTTCCTAGAGCTGACAGAAGGATTAAAACTAAAGAAAGGTGTTTAGTTTGCAACTGTTCACCTCTCCAAGAAAATTTATTTCACAATATATAAAAACATCCTAAAGCATACAACCCACCTGGAGCAAATGCCAGGCACACTGAAACAACTTTAAAGGATTACAAAAGCCAAAGGACGATAACCTGCTGCACTCTTGAAAGACTCTACCTTCTATCATGTCTAAGAACTGTAGTATTAAGTTTGTTGATCAAGTTTAGACTGTAATAACACTGCTAAATGCTTAAAATAACTCTAAATTTACTTTAAAGTGTTCCTTGTATATTATAATCAAGGTAGAAATCACATTTTTTCTTTAAAGTAGGTTTTATGTCAAGTAATCAACTTAACAAGCTCAGTCAAGGCATTTATTTATTTATTTATTTGTTTGTTTCCCGCAGACTGCTACATTTTAAGATCAGCTCTTTAGGGAACTTGGAATTTAAGAAAGATGAGAAGAAGGAATAAAAAACTAATGAAGAGAATAATGCTGTAAAGAGAGAGCCAACTTACGTTTCCTGCAGTTAATGAAAACACAGAGAATTAATGTACCTTCAAAGCAATATTCACCCATTGCGCAACCCAAAATATTGTTGAGCGGGGCTGAAGGACTGTCAAGAATGGCACAGAAGCTTATAAAACCTCCAAGGAAAAGATAAGTAAATCATTTTTTAAGAGAAGATGGTCTTGTGTGAGTAATATCTCGCTAAATCATAGTCCTTGATTGTGGCTCACATTGATGGGTCTTAGCTACAAAGGTTTCTAACATTCAAATAATGTTAGGAAGTCTTTACTTTGTTTCATATTTCTCCTCTTCTCAGAAAAGATTTAGTGTACAGGACTTTGAAGATACTCAGAACTTAAAGTATTAGCAGTAAATCTGACATGTATCAAACTTGATAAAATGATCTTCCAGTACCCAAATGATCATGGACATCTCAATCCCATCTGTAGGCAGCACAGCTCACCAAAGCCCCAGTCCTGTCTTATTCTGAGCCACGAAAACATCTGTGTGTACCCAGGAATACCTGGATTTCAGACTGGCTACAGAAATGTAATCCATAGGGATTCTCTACTGCACTAAAAATGGACATTCTAGGTTGGGGGGTAAGGGGAAAGGATTTCAAATCCACTGCTTACAGGAGAGTTTACCTGTGTAAATGAACTTGCAAAGTCATGTTGCAAAATACATTAGAATAAGATATCTCCTAGAAATTTCCAAGCTTAGCTTCATAATCATCCCTGCAAATTGCCATGGATACCAGCCCCAGAAATGCAATGGAGATGGAGAAGGAATTCTCAAAGAATGAGAGAATCTTTAGTCTGTTGTCAAACTCCGCCTAATCTTTAGGAATGTGCAGACAAGGAGATACTGCATTCATTTTTGTTCTGCCTTATCACTCACTTTTAAAGCAGTTCTGTGTTATAAATAATTCAAGGAAAGCCAAGTTTCAAAAACCCTTGTGTTTTGAGTTCAAAATAGCCGAGCTCAGAAACAGGCTTGTTTTTTCATGCTGCCGAGTCCTCAGACACAAACACGCCCACCCCTCCCTGGATCCTCGCGGTGCTGCTGGCAAAACCCAGCACGTCGCACCCCCAGGTGTGCTCCGGGTATGCAGACAAGGTTACAGGAGCACTTTGAAATGTGGCCAGTTCAATGAAATCTGTAGAATTTTAATTGTACCTTCAGCTTTGAACTATTTCACAATTATTTATATTTCCCCTTAGAATTTTCCACGAGTATTTTAATGGGATGGAGTTATAGGAATCTATCATAGCATCACAATCGACCTTAAATTTCTGTTGAAATCACTTCCACAGTAGAAAATGCAGCAGAAAATACCGTGGCTTACAAAACACACTAATGCCTAAAACTGACCACAGGTGTTGCAATAATATTGGTAATTTTGTTTTTGAAGGATGCAGATGAGCAAGAAACGTTTTGGTAATAACCATTTCTGGGCAATAGGAATGCAGACACCCACACTGCAAACCCAGCCTGGCAGTCCCGTGCAGAACACTGAACGCTGCTGTAGGAGAACATAATGTGGCGAAGATCTAACTTCATTCCCACAGACCCTTGTTGAACATTCTATAGAGTTAAACCAAACACACATGAATTTTGTCTCTTAACTAATGCTTTCTTTGCAGATTTCACACCATACTACAGTTATTAATCAGAATATATATATATATGAATATATAAAAATTATTCCTTTTTAATCTTTGCATGGCACCCAAAAGCAAGACACATGTTATTTCACCATCAGTTTTGGTGGTTGTGGCACCTCACCTCCCTGTGGACAGAGACATTTGGTCCATGGGATGCAGACATAAAGCTGTAAATTAATGATCCCACAAGAAGTCCCATCCAGATCAATTCATCCTTGTAGGAAGGAATGTTAAACACTGAAAGACTCCCTCTAGCCTTATGAGTGGAAGCTGCCCATCACATCGTTAAGTATTCATCCTTAAAAATGAGAAAGAAGGTAAATATTTAGAGTGCAGAATTTGGGGAAGTCTTATTTTTAAAATATGATCAATAAATTTGATAATATTTGCTGCACTTGAGTGAACACAGTACAAGACAAGTAAAGTCTAAATAATCTCCTCAGTCACCCCAATGCTGTTTTTTTTCTGCCCTCAAATTCCATTTCAAGCTAAAACGAGAACTGAAAAACTTCAACAGAAGAAATAGTGCAATTCCATGAAATTTGAACAGCAATAACAAAAGCCCCATTATTTTGCAGGACTTGGATGATGTTTTTATCACTACACATAGTTTATATATCTACTAGCATTCAGCGCACTACTCAAAACATGTAATTACATTCCAGAACTATAATTTGCAGATGTCCTTACTTCATTGAGCACAAAGAAATTAATTGCCCTTTTTCTAAAGAGGATAAAAACTTTGCATATAGGTCTTTGAGCAACTCTCAGAATGTCAATAACGTTATCAATATAATACAATATTACACAAAATGATGCCAGTAGTAAACTTTCCACTTCACGCTAATAATTAATCAGAAGACTGTATGTGCAATTAAGTAGTCTCACATATTCAGCCTTCTCAAAATAAACTAAAACTACCAAAAATAGTCAGAATACAGAGCTATTTTTTGCAGAACTACTTTTTTGCAGTGGGTATTAGGAATACTCCGACTCTTTCTACGATGCAACATGAACTTCAGACTCTGCAGAAACTGAATTTAAGGAGTGGCTCACCATGCCAAATCCTCCAATGAGCAGATTCTGATATCTGAGGCTTTACTTTAGGTGTTCGTGAATCCCAGATTTGCCCAGGTTTAAAAAAAAATAAGAATAAAACCATCCCTCTCTGGCTCCCCCCATTTCAAACCAACCCATTCCACCTCATTCACGCTTGCTCATCGCTGAGGGCGAGGAAGGTAGCTGAGAGTTTGGCATCAGCGCGGAACATCAGCACCTTCACACCGAAGTCACCCCTACAGCTGTCAGGACGTGACACACGTTGACTGCTGGAGGAGCGATTCTCCACCAAGTCTCCTTTCCCTCTGGTTATCGCAGGCCCTTAGCAACTGGCTCTCTTTCGGGTTTGGAAGGTAAAGGGCACAGTTTCTCTTTGGCTGCAGCGGATCACTTGGAAGAGTTCCCTGAGAAATAATAGACCTGAGCACTTAGAGCTTCTCTGCATTGACCCTGAGTTCTGCTGACATTTCTCCAGTGCCTTAAGGAATTCAGCTGCTCCGTAGAGTCAGAGGAGACCCTGGCCATGGCAGTTCCAGCACAACCCTGCTGTGGTTGTCTCTCCAGTCTTTGTGCAGTCTCCTCTTTTCAGCCAAGTTCCCCTTACTTTCACATACACAATCGTAATGCCTGAGCCTCCAACCAGTCAAACATCCCAACAAATCACACTGCAGCCCTAAACTGGGGTTGCGGCAGCTTTTTTTGATGCCATTTCTACTTCTGAATCAAAGGACAAAGCAATTTTACCTTCTTTTATGCAACTGACGTCCCCAAGTTATCTCACTTAGTCCATCATACACCACATATGCAAGAAAATAACTACTTAGTGGGGGTTTTTGTTAAATTTAAACTATACCTAGCTTCCAAAAACTGCCTAGGTCGTGAGATAATGTATGCACATAGCCGTACAAGGAAGGCCAACTGACCTCTACATGACAATGGGACATAGTGACAGGCACCAGTGGTTACATGAGGGTTTTTGCTATGGGCCAGATTAAAAATATGTTTATTACTTGGCTCGCAAGGACTAATTTGGCTATAACTAGTTTTTGTTCAAAGATGGGTCATTTAACTTTAGTTTATATTGCTGTTCTGAGAAACTCAGCTGGCTCTGCACAAACAACAAACAGCCAGCGTTCAAGACCGCTTCCCAGTTTCTGCTGGGAGCGCTTCCCAGGTGTCTCAGTGTTCAGTCTCTGGGCATAACTATTCAATCATTATTCAGCCCTGAGAGCACTGCACAAATTTTCTCTATTATGCCAAACCTAGACAAGAATTAACAAAGTCTACTTGCCTCCACCTGTCTTACTGCCAAGCCTCACGCCAGCAGGCATTCTGGGGCCACGAACGGCTGCTGTCTCTGCCCACACATTGCACCAGGAGGTGAGAGTCTTTGGACTTTTTATTTACTCTTCCATCCTGCAGGGGACTGAGCCTAAACTCCCAGGCCTCAATGCTTCATAAGGAATCACTATGCCTATTTATGAAACAGAGGCTCCAGGACCACCTCAGGTGACAGGCAAACAAGCGAGGAGGCACCAGAAAATCTGTGTCTGCAATGTTGCTCGCGATGCTGAACATCATCTCCCTGGGATTTAATCTCCAGCCTCCATCCCCTTCTGTAAGAGTTGAATTACTTCCATACCTCCCAGCCACACTGAGGAATCAGTGCTTTGCAGAGCACAGCACTGCACACCAGGATATGGAAGACCACATCAAATTCATATTCCTTTATGCAGACAAAGCAATTTCTTATTCCAAAATAAGTTACTATTTTCTACAAGCAAATGTACCAGGATGTCCTGGCCAAGTTAGCACAGTTCCTCTCAGGAGGAATCATTATTCATCCCAGCTGAGGACGTATTGACTTAAACAGCCCTGACAATTATTTTGCCACTTCATAATGCGTAAGGAAATGCTTTCAAGTCCAGATTTGTGGTGGCAGGACGCCTGTTAAATGGACATTTTCCTTTTTGCCAGCTTGCAGGAGGGAGCTGAGATTGCAGATGTAGCATTGCAATGAAAGAAAGCCTTATGTAACATTTATTAGTTTTGTATTTTATACTTTCATCCTCCCTCCTTTAAGGCTTTAGCTCTCTTTTTCTGGAAGCAGGTTATAAACACTGTCACTTACACTGAGCTATATAAAAACACTGGAGATTAACCTCTCTTTATTCCAGTGACTCGCAGTCTCCAAATAATTTGTTTCCAGTAGCTGTGCACAGCAGCATAAACACGAATAAGAACAAGATAATTTCAAAGGAGAAAAGGAAAAACAACTTCACCAAAAGGGTTGTCGAGCACTGGAACAGCTGCTCAGGGAAGCAGTGAGTCCCCATCCAGGGATTTAAAAGCCGAGTGGATGTGGTGCTCAGGGACAGGGTTTAGTGGTGGGCTTGGCAGTGCTGAGTTCAGGGTTGGACTTGATGATCTTAAAGGTCTTTTCCTACCTAAACAATTCTGCGAAGAAGAGAAAGCTGAATACACTGGGAAGGAGAAGAAAAAAATTACAGTACCACATCCCAGTTCAGAATCTTTATTTCCAAAGAGCAGAACACTTGCTTTGGGAAAAATTAGTTCCCAAAGAATGAGACTTCAGCAGGAAATATCCTGCCACTCCCAATATTCAGGCCCTGTCTATGTGAATCGTGCTGAATGCCAGCGAAGCAAACCAGTTAGCCAGCTGAATATCAGCAAAACAGCCAATAGGAAAAGCTGGGGGCAAACTACCACTTATTTCCCCCAACATTTTCCATTAATTTTCCATCACTCAACTTTATAAAGCCTCACGCTTTCCTGCTAATGTTTCAGATAGAGGAAATCTTAGGGAAAGCTGCAGCAGAAATGGTTTTGACAGCTGCGTGGAATGATTTTTGTAAACAAAGCTAATGAGAAATAAGGTTTTTCTGTCCATACCAAAACCATGATTAGATTTGTTTCATCGGGAAAACGCTAGATGCTTTACAGTTCAGGACTGTGATCAAAACTTTATAAGACATTTACCCTGGGTTTAAGATGCACTTTTTGCCATCCTGTGACACTGAAAGAAATTGGAAGCCACAGAAGTAAAAAACATTAAACCCTAAATAAAGAAGAAAAGTACATTTCATGTGTTTCTTACACGTTCATTGGTACCAGCAACTATTTCTCTGAACACTTATTTTACAGCACATACCTATAGATGGTAAGATGAAGGGAAAAGACGTTTATTTGAAAAACAACCCTGAAAAGAAAAGAAAAATAGCGGGGAAGAATTCAATTAACATCTTAGCTCTTAATTCCCACAACAAAGCAACGGGCTGTTAAAGAGCTTATTGAAGACTGCTCGAAATCCTGCCTCACTGCGCAGGGGGTGCAAAGCAGAGTTTCTAAACAAGCATCCTCCAGCAGAAGGCTCACAGGCTTAAACCTACATCTAAGCGACACGCAGAGAGGTCTGAGGTTACCTCAGGTACCTTGAGCCTGGGAGGTACTGTCAATACTCCAGGTTCAGTCATTTTCTACTTGAAAGGCATGATCTCACCCAACAGATGGGGCTGCCTGCGTAAGAGGATGCTGATGGAGAGCACCCAGGTTTGGAAGAGAATCTCTTCTGTGATCAGGCAAAGCAGCGTGGATTTTCCTGCACATCCAGAGCTGGGGGAACACTTCTGCACTTCTGGATGACAAGAAAGACTGTGATGCAAATCTGATTCTGCTAACCTCCACTTTCAGGCTAATTGAGTGCAGTTAATTCTCTTTGCACAAAGATAGGAGAGTAAGAAATTAGCCTTTACAGTTCATGGCTTAATTTGAGCCCATTCTTTTAATGGACCAAAGTTAAAAATTTTATAAGTAGACTTTGGTTTTATGTCAAGTTACTGCTGTAAAATTTGCCCGGTCCCCATAATCAAGTTTCTTTCACCTTTCTTTTTCTGCAAACAAAGCACTGAGATGTGGAAGACTTCCCGGCAGACAGATCTTCAATCACTGCTGCAAGTGCAGAGCGCAGCATCCAGCGCTCTCCAGCCCTTACTCAGCACCGAGCTGCCGTGCCATCAAGAGACAAAACTGACAGCGCCTTGAGAGTATCTAAAGGCAACGCAGCAACTCTTCTTACAAAAGCTGTGCTCTTCAGTTCTACCTTGTTCTTCACTGGTGAAAGCAGAGGTGGTTGTTGGGCAGTTGGGCAGACTCATCACTGATGTGTGCACAGCTAAACACCTCTCTGAGAGGATCAGTCGAACTGACACTGGGTGCCAGCAATGCTGACAGAAGTCAGAAGCTGTGAATCTTCTAAATTTACTGCACTGTATAAAGGGGAGATCAGGTAGCGCTGATAACTCTTGAGCGCTGCCACAAACCCCAGTCAGATGTCATAAGCTATAAACGTACAGCAAGGGCAACTCAGAATAACTCTTTCTGGGAGTTATTTCTGCTGCAGATTCACCACCTGCAGACATAGCGGATCTGTGTGGGCAGGCAGGAGCCGACTCACACCTGGGATGAAGCTCTCCAGGTCCCCTCTGCAAAGCCCCAGAGCATTCAGACACCGGGTGCTCGTCCTGAGGATGCTGCAAGTCTCACCATAGTGAAAGAAAAGATGTTTCTCAAACAAAAATGAAGCGTAGACTTGGTAACTGTAAATTCCTGCTACTACTAATTGCCACGCACTAACCAAAATCACTAACTCGGGGCTTTGCAGCAGTTCTCGTGAGGTAACAGTTATTCCCCTTCACATTCTTTCTGCCTTTTTAAACCATATTTTCCCATACAACTTTCTTTTTAAACAAGGAGGAAATTAATTACATCTGAAGTAATTAGAAGTTTAAAATCCTTTAATTCACTTCTCTCAGCCACACAGCTTTAGAATATATTAAGAAGATGTTAGGTCTAATACTCTCCTCAGAAGCCTGAGAGACTAATTTATTTCGATGGGAGGCACGCACGCTTCGCAAAGCAAATATAGCCATTAACTCCTTTAATCCCTCCCCATCACAAATGATCTATTTTGTTATTTAACTACTGAATCGGGAAAATGCGGAGTAAGAAAGGTTCCGATACAGGCAGACCTGGGGATGCAAGCGATGCAGACTAGAAGCCTGCCCTGCCCTCCCGTGCCCCTCACACCCTGGTAGGCAGCAGCGAAGCACCCTGCAACGTTTCCAGCCCTGCCTGCAAACTCTGCTGTGTTTGGCCAAGCTCTACCCTGACAGATGGAACTCTTCCCTGGCAGGAACATTGCTAGAGACCTTTAATTCAATGTACCAAGAGAAACTGGGCATGGAGTATTAAAAAAAGACAATAGGTTTCAAACATTTAATTGCTTATGAGTTTCCCAAATTATTGTTTACAGAAATATTCACTTCAAACATCATTTATGTACTTACTGCTGAAAAATGTGATGCATGTACTTATGACCACATTGCAAAACATTTGGGTTTTTTTAAGTGTAAGCACATCAACTTGACAAGACAAGCAGGAAACACGCAGATAATTGTATACCAGGTTGCTGAACTAAATCAGTATTAAATTCCAGCTTCAGCACCAAATGGCAAGTTAACAGACTAACAAGAAGAATTTCTGATGGTGCCTCATACTGGCAATGCCCAGTGCAGCACAGGGAGAAAGGCCCCAATACCATAAAGACTTTACACCAAAGCATTTCACATCACCCCCCGTGCAGTCTGGCAGTATGAGAAGATTTGGCCTGATGGCTCTATACAGTCAATGGCCACAATCTGTTCTCCTAATCTAGTAGATAAAAACCACATCCCAATGATTAAGGGACCCATAATCCTTTTTTTCTAATACTGTAAGTACTATCTGTCATAATAGCCTGCAGTAGGTAACTTGAATTTTAGAAGATTACCCATATAAATATTAAATAATATAGAAATCTATGTGCAAACCCACAGGCTGGGAGTCGGAGAGGTCAGAAAAAGTAAAGTTATCTATGGAAAGAACTGTAATATTCCCATTCCCAAACACTATGTTTCAAAGTAGTACTCACAGTGTGCTAAAATGAATCAACCCTCAGTAAATATTTATTTCACAAGTCACCTACAAAAGGCCTATAATGATTTTTTTTTTTAGAACTTAACATGAAAGATTGGCAAGTGTTTAAATTATTTTTTTAAGCATTGCAAACCACACAAGGCAGCCTAAAGATGATGCAAATCTGAAGGCAGGAGAGGCCACTTTGAGAAGCCTGAAGATTAAGGGCTCGTTACGTTGCAGAGCAGTTAACACACTTGAACTTAAGCAGGGGATAATTTCTTCCAGATGAGGACGAGAGGTGGACAGAGGACTCACGGTTAATAATTATCCTAATCTACTTTCACCATTCCTGCACTGAGGTTTTTAAACAGAATGGGATTTAGCAGCAAAGCAGGATAATTTGAGCCTGTGCACAGGGGATGAGGGTAAAGCTGTCATCCCTATCTGCATTCAGTCAGGGCTATCTCGTTAAAGCTCCGAGCCCCTTTACACGTGCAGCCTTCGTCACCCCGTGAAGAGATGTGCTGGCACCCAGACACATGGCAGGGATGCACTTGGCTCAGAGGCCATTTAACAGAACACTAGAGGATGGGTTTTGAATGTGAACTACAGACTCATGGGTTACCTTGAGAAGGCTGTCAAACTTGAACCGTTTCAAAACCATTCCAGAAAGGGGGCAATATTCACTTACAGCAAGAAAGGCAACTCAGTGATCCAAGAGGTCTTTTCCAACCTGGTGATCTTATCATTGCTTGGGGAAAAGCTTGGGAAGCTATCTCACAACTAATGAACATGACAAGCAGAACGATAGAACGTGTATAGAGAAAGGGGGATGCACACGGTCTGACCCCTTTGGGGACCCTGTGTCACCTTCCGTCCTGAAGGCAGCATAATATGCAGTGGGACTAGGGGATGTTCTTGGTAGTATTAATTTCCATATAATATTATATCAAAGAACCATGGAATGGTTTGGGTTGGGAGGGACCTCAAAGCCCATCCAGTCCCACCCCTGCCACGGGCAGGGACACCTCCCACTGGATCAGGGGCTCCAAGCCCCATCCAGCCTGGCCTTGAACCCCTTAGCTCCCCAGCTTTCCTGTGGCCCCTTTAAGCACTGGAAGGCTGCTCCAAGGTCTCCCCAGAGCCTCTATAATACAATATTATACTGCTCTACATTGTATTATATTAACATATTTATAATCGTTCAGCAGAAACAGCATTGCTGTGGCATGGTAACTCCAGAGTTGCTGTACCGAGAGCAGGTGGAACCAGTAACTTTGGAAGTGCTCACAGTCTGTTCTGTCAGGTTAAGCGGTAAACCTCAGCATAGTTTGTGATGCTGTTAAGGACCCAAACACATCTTCAGAAAGTTGCAAAGACCTGTATGGGTATTCAAAAGGAAAAAATAAAGACGCCCTGAGAGCTAAGTACTGGCGTATGGCAGGAGCCGTGTGATCCCATGACAGATGGATGCCAGCAGCCCCTTCAGGGACTCAAACATACTGACTGAAGAAAAGGGCTGCCAGAAGCCACCTAGGGCTGCTGGAAAATGATTTTGCCCAGCTGGTTATAGCTGGGATAGGAGGAGTCGAATTAGAACCAAGTCAAGTCTGTTAAGAGAAAAGGGAAGGAAATTACAAATGGCAAGAGCGAACACATGGCATCTTCCCCAAAAAATTAAATTAATATTTGAAAATCATCCAAATACAAATATTTGATAGAAAAAGAGATCCATTTTCAGAAAATAAATCTATATAAGAATGATGATTTTGAAGGCTTACTACTTCAATACCAGCAATATCATCCTTTCCACTCCCGTGGCAGAGCTCTGACACACAACAGTGACTTGGCTTTTGCAGCTGTAACGCCAGTAAGATCCACATCTTAGTGCAGCAGCAGAGAGGGAACTTAGCAAATAAGTCAGATTACAGCAACAAAAGCTCCATTTTCCTATTTTTATGTCCTTGTGTAGATAAATATTGAGGAAAAACTAAGACATTACCTTTTTGATTGACTCTACTTTATACCTAGATATTCAAAAAGCCCATGGCTACACCAGAATTCCATATGGGAAGTACGAGAAACTAAAATACCTAAATATTCCAATCATATTTAAAAAAATAATATTTTATTTTTAAAAAATTATTTACAATTTATTAATCAAAAAAACAAACAACACACCAGAATGAAACCTCTAAAAGACACAGTTGCATGCATATCCTCTTTCTGTGATCTGTTTTACTGTTGTTCCTATCAGCATTTACATCTCTGTATTTAACATGCACAGAATGTGACAAGCTTTGCAGATTCTTCAGGTTTTGCACAGTCATCTGCCATGAAACCGAGCTTGCAAACACCTGACACAATTGGTATCTAGAGCATCTCCACATCCAAGTGTGAAATCCAGACAAACACAAACAGAAGGATAATCACACACAGAACAGAATCAAGTCAAAGTGTGCTGTTTATACAAAGGCTTTCTGACACTTCCTAACACTGGTCTGCCCTTAGTTGCTAAAGAGATGTGTTTAACGTAACAGGGGATGTTAGAGGTGGCACATTGTGATCCTAAAACAGAGAATTGTGAATGTGCTTGTAGGAAATGAGGTCAAAACTAGTCTGGAAATACATAAGTGGTACCTCTCTCATAAAGAGGAAAAGAAGCAACAGATGGAAGGTAAGGTCACTGTCTCTGTAAGAGCAGAGAAACCTGAGTAGAAAAATCATGCCAGAGATTTGCAGGGATAAGGACAGAGGATTCCGCAATTAGGTTTTCTTGTTCCGTGAAGCCAGAGCAGGAGAGGGACTGCATTTCTCCACCTCGCTGTAGATCAAGGGCATCAGGACAGTTACAATGCTCGCAGGAAAGAACAGGGTATGTTTACAACACCCAAACCCACACCAAGCTCACGACTCGCGCAATGAGAGCAGACCAGCTGGTAGGATAAAACACCTCCAGAAGAGGTAGTTTGGGTTGAAATTAATGTAGAGACTACTGCATAGTTCAGGTCCCTGCAATAAGTTAAAGCATCAAAAATGTGCATGGCATTGCATCCTCTAAACACAGCAGCTACAGAACAACCCCAGACCTGTTCTCATTACAAACCACATGTGACTTCTCTTCTGCAGGCAGTGCCTTATATCAATATACCCACTAAACACTGTTAATCGTGGGACAGATGTACCCTGTATCGCTGTTAATAATTTCATAAAGTGTGGGAAGAAACACCATTAAAATAAAAATACCTAATTAAGGGACCCATACATGGACCAAGGACCAAAACTGCTCAGGAAGCTGCCCAGAGTCACCACTTGAGACAGCGCCGGGGGAGTCCCAAAACTGAGACTGGACCAGAATTTGCCACAGTCCCTGCTACTAAAACCTTGCAGATCTTTAACTTGAGAACAATGAAGTTGATCCAAGACAAAATAACAGAGCTGATCCATGAGAAATGAAACTTAAACACGTACACAAGAGTTTCAAAGTATTTTTGTTGTTAAGTACCGGGGTTTTGTTTCTTTGGTTTTTTAGGAAGCTCCTTAATGTAATCTATACACAAGAATGTACTGAAATAACAAGTGATGAGAATTCCGTGTAATAAGTTCATTTTTTAATCTAAATAGGAGAATCACTGTGATGAGAGACAGACAAGGATTAAGCTGGACTGTGCAAGTCAACTTCCATGCGCTTAACACACCCTCACAAACCACGCTGGGACCTCCAACACCCGTATCACAAAATGGATGACATTTTACCTATGAAAACTGTCTTACGCAGGCAAAACTGTTACACTTAAGCAATGCAAAACTTGTAACCCAGAATTTAAGTGAGCTGTGGCAAAAAAGGAAGTAAAATAAAATGGGAATCGCACACAACGTAAATCGAGAATTGAGTGGTGATAGGGCTCTCCTCAATGGCTCTGCTCGAGTCCTTAATGCCAAGACATCAACCCTCAGATCATTTTTCAGAGGTTAATCCCAGTTTGCTGAGAAGAAAACGAAGTATAGAAAGATTAAGACCAACGCTGAAAAACCAAATCAAAAAACACAGACAAAGCCCTGCAAATAAACAAACAAACAAAAGCCACTGGTTGTTTGAGGACCCAAACACAGATGCTTAAACATTGATTTTCATTTTTCACCCCTTGGAAGTGTAATCTTCTTATGGCAGTCATGACTCTCGCATTCTGTACATATTTATGCAGTAAACACAAACATATTTCTGCAGAAATGTTAATTAAAAAAAAGAAGGGCAACAAACAATTCTGTTTGCTTTTACGCAGAAGCACCATCACGAGAGCGACTGAATTCTGGCTGCAGCCATTTGTGCACCATGTCACCAAATCCAGGATTCTCTCTCACCCGAGAAACAAAGAGCCTAAGCTCCACGCTGGACGTGACGAACACGCTGTATAGACGTGGTCCCCAGTACTACACTTCCAAATCATTTGCAAAGTTCCTTGCTGCAACTAAGTACTCACCACTAATAAAAACCAAGCAAGCAAACAAGAAAACATGGCCAAATATAACCTACAGCGAAAGGTTTGCTCTTTTGTACTACACTAGAAAACTTGGTAATAACATCAGCAAGAAGTTCATACAGAAACATCAAGATGTTCAAAACACTGTACCTGAATTTTTAATGAAATATCCATCTCAGTAATCCCATGTATCTGCAGGGATTTTCTTTACGACTGTGCATATTATGAAATGACACAGAAGGTGAAAGGGAAATGACTGTTTAGTTTCTTCCCCTATGAAAAACTAGTAAGCATGTAATTAGTGAGCCTGAGGCAGCTGTTTGGAGACCACCCGAAAGCATGTTGCAGGTCTGTTTGTCACAGTCCTGCAAGTGACACAGGTCTAAAAACACCTACAAAAAAAAAGAGCTAGGAGGACAGAAAATACAGCAGTTGGGGCTATTGAATGAAGATGGGTCATGCTCTGAAAGGAAGAGTTACATCGAGATCACCTATCCAAAAAAACCACTCAGGAGACTAAGAATTAAGACGAAGAACAAATACTAAATTCAATATAGATTTATAGAGTGGTTTAGGTTGGAAGAGACCTTAAAGATCATCCAATTCACCAATGCAGCTACCAAAGACAACAGCAGTGAAGACTGATCCAGCTGAACCATCACTTTTTTCCCCAAGTAAATGTACTCAACACGAATCCAAGCAGAATTCAGCTTACTAAAAAAACTTCCATCATCTTTCTTATGTGTAAATGACACTTAACCTGCCTAGTGAGGACAGCACCAGGCACTACATGTAAACTGTCCCAAACAGAAATGTTCGGAGATTCTGATTCTTCAGACCAAACACCTATTCCCTGCACTCTGCAGCTGCTGACATTTCTCAGCAAATGAATCCTCCAGACTGCACCAATTACTGCATCTACACAATCCAGTAGAAAGCGATAAACTAAAACATTTGAGTCTGTTATTAAAACATTCACCCTCCACAGTTTTAAGGCAGAGTTCGTTGAGTTAATCTTGCTCTATTTAGGGCAGGTTAGAAGCAAACCTAAAAAACCTTGCCATCTTTTTCCAGGCCTCTCTGTCACACAGAGAAATCTGAAGTGTACAAGTATCCTTATGCATTTAATCCTTCATAAAGGCACATATTCTCTGCAACACATATAATTATAGCACTTGACACGGAACTCCCACTAAGACAAGGTCACCTCCCCATTGAGGGCTGCTAGATGTGAACATCTGTCACTGAAAGAAATGTCACTGAGCGTATCGACCTGAAAACATCACTTATCTGCACAAAATGGGAAAAAAAAAAAGTTATATTTTCGGGTTTATGGGGTGACATCTGTTTGAGTGACAGATGCCTGTGCCACAAGAGTGCTGAACACAGTGTTTTATGGAGACAGTAATCACTTCTAAAAGACTTTATCCAGTACAATAAACTAAGTGTTCTTTCTTTTACGATAAGCTCTTTTCATACTTCAAAAACCCCATTTATCAAGTTTTGAAGTTGCAAAATTTAAGAGAGCTGTATATGTTAAAGTAAGGCAGTCTAAGGCGTGTAGAGACATCACATAACTTATGCCTAAGCTTAAAACCTGGTGTTTAGATCTCATTATCTTGGTTTGACCATAAGACTGCAAACAAGTCATGCACATTTGCAAAACATTTGCTGTAATTTGTATTAGAATTAAACACTGCTTTGGGTATGTACAGTTTGGGGAAATGTATTTTTCCTCCTGAATGGAACTAAATTGATCATTGCACTGAATTAGCTATTATTTGATGATTATCTCATGCGCAACAGAACACCCCAAACTAGCAGGAGTCTTTATCTAACACAAAATCACACAGATTAAAACCGAAAACACGGCTTTGTAATTTAGTAATTAATACTTTTTAGTTCATTTCATTACAACTTAAATACATGTCGGGGAGGACATTCACTATTGGGAGGATGCTGTAATCCCTGTAAAACACACTATATCAAGAATTTTGTTCTTTATTAACTAGACTGATTGAACATAAGCCTACAACAATCTGTTATTTTGATGTATTTGCTATTACACAGTATTTTTATATAACAGATAAGTAAGTAAATTTTGTATTCTTTTATTGGAAACAATCATTTAAAAAAAGACACAGCCTGAGGGAAAAAAACCCCGCAAGATTCAGCAGAAGGAAACCTAAAGCTCTCAAGGCAACCTAAAGCTCTCAAGGCAAAGCACCTACGGGATAGCTGAGTCAGATCCAGGTTCTGTCTTAGGAGACAGCAGAGCTATCAGCGACTTCTCCATCGGAATGAGTCCTCTGGCAGAAAATGAACTCTCTGTAATACCTATCAAATAATCCAAACCATAATATTTTACATCCCTTGTATTGATCTGGAATGCCTACAGAAAGCATTAAAGCACTTGATTTAAAATAATTTAGCAGAGCACTGAGAGGCACCTTCCTGTCTCCCAACACCTCCTACCCCCCTTCTCTCCTGTGGGGTGGTCTGAGCCCCATCAACCTGGCCTTGAACCCCTCCAGGGATGGGGCAGCCACCCCTGCTCTGGGCAACCTGGGCCAGGGCCTCCCCACCCTCACAGCAAAGATCTCATCTCAATCTCCCCTCTTTCAGCTGAAAAACCATTCCCCATATCCAATCCCTGCACTCCCTGATCAAGAGCCCCTCCACAGCTTTCCTGGAGCCCCTTTCAGTACAACTGCCACAACACTAGGAAAATAAATTCAAAGCAAACCCAACGGCAGCTGTCTGTATCTCTGCTCATTTCCACTCAAAAAGGATAGTTTTTCAGATGCTTACAATTGAAGTCTTGGTTTTTTTTAAGATAAATTTAGCACACTTATTCTTAGCTTGTATATAATTTTTTTAAAGCTTTGAAATAAAAATGATTAGAGGAAAGAACTGCTTCAAACTTGTTTATCAGTATATATTTATGTACAATTGCACAGATTCTTTTGTGATAGATGCTCAAAATGCGAAAACTGACAGAAGTCATCCTTAAGATTGCAGCTAAGTCTTCTGGTTGGACAAATACAGCTGTAGACCTTCCTAGTTTTTTCAATTGTTCTACAGTGTATTTAATTCTTTTAAAAATATTAATAACTTAACCAAGATATTATCATTGCAGTATGATGTGTACACACCAGGTAGGACAGGACAAGCTCTTTAATAAGTCAACAGACCAAAATCATGGACCTGTTCCACTAATCTTTACATCAATTTGCTATAGTTTACCTTCCCAAACACGTAAGACAAAACAAAAATACATAAAATAAGTTAATGAACAAATGCAAATGTTTCTCTTGATCCTTTTTCCACAGATAACTGAAGCCAGGCAGAGTCAAGGATTTCTGAGAGCCATTAATTGTGTTCACATCTACAATTTTTTGACCTTCCCTGCTCAAGGTCAAGGATAAATTCATGAGCTGCATCCAGACCTCATGTGGTTCCTGATCTGCATCCAGGTGAAGTCACTAAGCTACAGCAATCAAAGCCAAAATCCTCACTGAAGCACAAAGTAGCCTCGCATGGCTGAAATCCCTAGGGTGCTGTTAAAATATTAGCATGTTCTTTCATTCCGGGCTATTACAACGCGGTCCCATACGTATCTGTCATGTTGAAAACCAGTATCAGAAGAACAATAGCAGAATGAAGCTTGACCATATGCCTTAATGCCTGGGTACAGCATTTTAGTTCAAGGACAGAATAATAAAGCATAAAAGACAAGAATTTCAGCAGCATCTTATCACAAAATCAGCATCACTACTATTACAGGTTAACAAGTTAATACTGAAAAGAGTGTTTTTCTTAATCCCCAAATTTCAGCCATCAGCTTACAGACTAAGCTGAGATGTGGGTAAAAGGGATTTAATTATCTATGTAGCCGTAAACCAGTCGGGAGGTCCTCAGAATGAGAGAGAAGTGTTTCACTATAAATACTTTACTGTAACAATGTGAGATTAACTTCAAATAACTTCTCTTCACAGCTAAATCAGTCCAAACTGCTGGGGTTACAAGAGTTAGCTCTTTTGAGTATGTTGGTGCTGGTAGTTACTCAAGTAATATATTTTCCCCCAGAATCCTTCTGCCCTTCTCATTGCTTCCACATTATTTCAAGTTTTTTTCTTAGTCACACACCTTTCACATTCCTTCTCAAGAATTGTGACACTTCAAACAACTGACACTTCAAAGTATTTTAAATTACTAATGTATAAAAATTAATGAAGGCAATCGGCTTATTACTCTAGACAGAAACCTGAATTCAAGGCAAACTAAATTAAATTAAATTAAATCCAGACCAAGCTAACCATCTGCCAGCAGAATGCATCGCACAGTACCCTCTAAGCACTGAGGCCAAGAAGATTGTCCTGGCTGGACCCACCGTACACAAACTTGAGGTATTCAACATCATCTTCTTATCCTGGGCATCCTGCTGTCTTGGCCAATAACCAAGATGACCTGGTTTAGCCCCCGTCCCTAGCCAGGTCAGGAGCAGAGCTGAGCAGCTTTTAGTCCCAATTCCTCCAGCCAGGAAAGAGAAAAGGGAAAGGAGAGGAAGAAAGGAAACCAGTGGGTTGGAAATGAACACTAGAACAGCTTTAATGAAAAAATAGTCATACTCTTTTCATTAAAATTAGAGAGAAACGAATGCTATTCCCCTTACAAAGATTATTTTATACGATTACTCCGCTTCCTTCCATTGCACAGTTCTTCCTCTTTCCTTCCTTGGGGAAGGGAAAATACCTCCTTTTTTTGTTTTACAATGGGAATTCTGTGGGGTTCAAGCCCATATTGCTTCTTCCCTGCTTAGCATATAAATCTCAGCCTGGGGAAAGTCACTGCTTGGTACTAGGTTTAGTCTCATAAAGACCAAACTGGGATGTGGAGATCTCTCCCCGAACTCTTTCCAGGGTTGTCACAAAATACGACACACTGTAGCTTTGCACGTTCAACTCATCAGCATGCCAACCACCAAAGTCTTTCCCAACTTAAAAGGGCCCCTCCAGGAGCTGCACGGACTAGCTACCATCCAGAAAGATTTCCAATAAACACAAAACAAACGCAGACCTACTTTGTCCAAATGTGGTACTGAAACAACTTTTCTTTTATTTTCCAACAGTGATTTTTCTTTGGCCAGAGGGATAGTAAAACCAAAAGTGGCCATTCCAAAACTTACAGGAGCTTTAAAGCCTGTAAGAAAGAAGAGTATCACCATCTCCCTCATTTTTAATTTGTTCTTTCTGTATAATCCTTGAAAACTTACAGCTGGCAACAGCAGAAATCAAGGCATGAACCACTCTCTGGAAAAACACTGCTAAGGAGATTTTGTCAATTACTTTAAAGACCAGCCATCAAACCGACCCATTGGGGATGCACAAGAGCTGATGTAAGAGACCTCTTGTTGCAGCTTCATATTTATGAAGCACACACGACCCCAAAACATTGAAACAGGGATGGATACACACAGTTGCCAAAATCCATTTGCAGTCTGTTCCCTGTACGGAGCCTGCACTGCCCTGATCACAGCGGAACCAGGGGAACGCAGGGATCACAAGCAAAACCGTAGCTATGTCTTGTTCTGCAGATCAACAGCAACGCCTTTATCGACCACAGTAGTGTGGAGTCAGGGCTTTAGTAAATCCTTCTTTGCCAAGAAAAACAGAGTAACTCCCAGGAGTTACTGGCACAAAGTGTGTAAATCATCACCAAAGTCATGAAAACAGGGTGGTATATAGAATAATAAAATCATAGAATCGAGGAATGGTTTTGGTTGGAAGGGACCTCAAAGCCCATCCATTTCCACCCCCCCTGCCACGGGCAGGGTCACCTCCCACTGGATCAGGATGTTCATAGCCTACTGAGACACTGGTTTCAAACCTTGCAACTCTGGCATTAGAAGAACCCAAAAAGCACTGCTGGACTAAGCTTGTAACATAAATAATTTCAGTATTCAAAACATCAGTATGCTACAAACAAGGAAAGAAACCTCAGTACCCAGAACACGAGCACAGAAGGAAAATGGATGGGATGATTTTTTTGCGTGTGACAAGTGATATACTATGAAAAAAAATATGTATAAAAAATAAGAGATCATTTTTAAAGATCATTTTTCATTCAAATAAAAGACATTTTTCCCATTCCCTTCCCCACTGTTCCACCAACCGCAAGGTTCTGCTTGGAAGAGTCCACAGAAGAGCCTCACAGAGGGCACCTGCCCATTCGGTAAGAAAGCTCTTACTCATTGTGAAGAAATACCAGGCTCCTGCTTTTCCAATTACCAGGGATCTTGGTAAAACAAAGCAGAACTGGTAGATTTGCCCAAGCATTTTGCAAAGTGCTTTCCTCAACGGATACAGTTTTGTCGTGCTTACTGCAGCATTTCTGTACTCACATGCTGTGCCTCCATTTCTTTCTTTCTTATTATTTAAAAGAGTTGTGTACTATGTGCATAAAATTCAAACTCTCTCTTCCCATATTTTAAACAGCAAGGCAGTTTTTCAATCTACCCACGGCAGATTAATGCCTTCAGGAGGAAAGCTGGGATTTAACACTTCATTTGGCTCACAAAATAAAGCCTCCAGTATGAGTATTGAGATTATCCAGTTCCCCAAAGCCACATCGAATGATTCATTGCTGAGAAGTTGCAAAAGATACAAGTCTATTTATACAGCACAAGCTATTATGTTACAAACTATTCTATTTAACATACATACGCAGAAAAACAGAGGTGAAAACCTACTTAAAAAGCTCTATGCTCCCAATGACAATGCTACAAAACTGACCGTGGCTTGGTCCCCACCACCAAACATGCTGGAGTGAAATACCAGAGAGTTCAGGATTGAGGGAAGACGAAGACAGGGAAAGAGAGAACAAGCAGCTGCTTCTTAACTGTCCTTCACAGAAGAGGATAATAGGATTTCAAGCAAATTACAGACCCCATTAATCTCAGCTCCCCACCTGACTAGATGAGAGACCACCATAAGAGCTAACAATAAACAAGAAGTTTCTGCTGTCCCAGGACCTGAGCATGGAGCAGGTGCCTCCAGCCCCCCTGGCGCTCAGTGGTGAGCAGAAATGGCACAAACCTCCAATTTCTGTCTCTCTTGATGCTCCATGTAAATGGCCAAGGATTTGACCCTAAACAAATAAAAAAGTGAATGCTGTATTATACAGTGGTAAAAGCCAAACCTCTCACAAAAAATCCCCCTGCAAAACAAGTAAAAAGCCCTCCACGTTTAAGAAAATAAAAGGGGGGGGTAACCATGTGTTATTAACAACAAAAAAAAAATGAAATCCAGACAATGCAGTCAGTGAAAATAATAGAAAAAGATATACAAAAGATCTGCTGCTGAGTTTCTACGGAGGATCCAAGCTCATGAGAGTGTCTCATCTTCTATGCATTTAAAAAACACTAAAAGAGTATTTTCAAAGGATACATACGTTCCATTAAAGGCATTTCCATAGTTCAGGAGGCACAATGTTAAACCCCACCAGGAGGGCAGCATGGTTTGCAACAATACAGAAGTTAGAAAACAACTGCAATAAAACTAATTCACCCAATCACAATTTCCCCGATTTGACATGAGTGCTTCAGGGAGGGGTTACCAATTTTATTCACTTCTACATCTACTAATAATCCCAAATTCATCTACACCAAACAGTTGGAAAGACATCTGTCCCAGAAAATCTCACTTTGGAACAGATCAGCCTTATCCGATTCATCATTTCTGCACTCTCAAGATGGGGCTGGAGGTACATAGTGCACCCTATGGTACCACATGTTTTAAAGAGAAGAGATATTCATTTTACATTTTTACCCTCGTCAAGGCCTTCCAAAGAAGCCAAGAAACAGCCCAGTTTCCAAAGGGTGTTTAATGACTTAAAGTATTATTGCTTTGTAAAATAAATAGTGACTAGAACATTGCTCCTGAGGTCACTGATAAGAGGTCATGGAAAATAAACATGGGAAGATAATACAGCCAACACTAAAGTCATCAAAGTGAGGAAGAAGAGATGGGAGGGGAAGCAAGTTTCAAGAGTCTGGCAAATCACTTGCCGAAAAAAACTTTGTTTGATGTATTTAGAGTCACTCTCTGGTAGAAATCGCTAAGCATCACTGCACTGAGAACACCAGGAGATGTGATTAATGAGGTCACCATCTACTGGAGAACTCCCGGCAGGAACCGAGGCGGAGGCTCCTGGTAGGAGAACTCGGGACCTGCCAGAAGCTGCAGGAGTCAGATGAATCAGATCATCACATAAATGTCAAAGCAGGGAAAAAGAAAGAAAAAAAGAAATCCCACAATGCGAAAGCCACCCTGTTTGGTGACTCACAATGTTAAACTACATTTTAATAGCCAGTGCCGCAGGATGTTTTAGTTGTATATTTTAAAGAAACTCTAAAGAACAACATCTATCACCTAAAAACGCAGCCCAGCTCTTCAGGAGAGCTCCCCACCACTAGATCACAAACCACTGTGCAGACAGACAATATCCATCCCTGAGACTGAGAGGCTGGTAATGGACGGAGACTTGTGAGAGGGCAGGACTTGTCTAATACCAAACAAAACAACATGAAAGCGATACAAAAAAAGAGACAAAAGACTTGTTATTATAAGTTAAAACATCTTCTTGGCAACAAAAAAAATACCTTTTCTTCCCCAACAGAGCACAGTGCTTTTCTTACTTTGCCAGTCTTATAACCAGTAGCCTGATCCAGACATTTTTAATTCTAAATCTTCCTACACTAGAAATGTCCAAACTTGATCAATACAGTTCTGGGATTATGGAAAATACCAAGTTTTCCTGAAAAAAAATATATTGCACTTGTGTCCCAGATCTTGCCTGCTGCCTTGAAAAAAGAAAGCAAATGAATACAGAGAAATACACTGTTTCCCTGCTTACTCAGAATAAGAAACAACCACCCTGGACATAAACAAAACGAAGCATCTCATCTGTGAAGGTACTGCTGGCACCTGCTCAGAGCATGAGGCACTGACTTGTCATGCAGAACAAATAAGGCTAAATGATGTCCACATGAACCTGGAATTTTACCTCTTCGGACTTCAACAAAAAAAACCCCAAAACCAAACAATAAAAGGCCTATTCCATGACACAGAATTACAATCATTAGGTGAGCCACCCTGCTATAAAATAATTTTAATATAATATGTCTAGCTCCTTCAAACTGTCTTTGTAGATGGTCTCCCAGTAAAATATTTTTTGCTGTGAAGTAATTTACCAAGAGCCAAATTGCCCTTCTCCTATTAGTTTCTCCTTTACCTGTTTTATTTTTGCCTTGACAATGTATTTTAAAGGCAGTAAAGCAGAAAGCAGTAAAAGAAGCAATAATGAAGGAAGAGACACACAAAGTGATCCTTAATGGATTGTCAGCTCATGAAGGCAATGCACAAGCTGGAACAAAACGAGTTCTATGCACAAAAGAAATCAATACTCATTGTAGCATTCTTCCTGCTACACTGCAATTTATCAGCCAAGCAGAATCCCGTCACATCTCATAGGCCTCAGAGAGCTCCCTGCTCTAGGAAGCACTATTTATTCTCCACGGGTTTCACCCCAGCCGAATCAGATCTGTGCATCGCACGAGCTTGCTGACTCTTAGAGGAGCAGACCAGGGCAGCTTCTTCAGCAGCCGAGACCAAGGATGTGCCTCTATAACAGGAGCTTGAGAGCCACGCAAGACACAGGACATCCCTGGAGTGCTCTCCGTCGCTCACATTGCTGCTAATGCCTCTTTAGTTACCAGGCTGGTATTTCCACAAGTAAATATACCATGACATTTATCTTAAAAAGAGGTACACGTACAAGCTACCCGAGGTTTGCGTCACACTGTTTTATAGTCAGCCAGTAAAACACGAAACACTTCCTTAAAAATGAATAAACAAAAGTGAACAAGGAACCATCCATATATTTACATTTATGAATCCAAACAGTTTGGAGGCTGTAAAGAACAATAATAATTCTGCCCTGGGCGAAACTCATAGTAATAACACTCCTACATCTAACCTTGAAATAAGTAAATACTTCCCAAGTCCTAAAATTTGTCCTCACTTATTCACCAGCCCTATTTATTAACATGAAAATTTTCAAATGCAATTCTAATTCAGAGGCATAAAGCGCTGCAAGCATAATGACGTGGCTGGAATAAATAAGGCTACAGAACCAAGTGACACAAAGGTCACAGCCGCACCATTTACCTAATGGAGCATATTTCTGCATTTCAGATCATCTGAAGTCTTTTAATGAAACATAATGGCATTAAATCAGATAACCTTCCTGTCAAAGATGTGCTCACATCAACTCAGTGCTGTAAGAAGCATCCTCAGTGCACCGATTAGCTTTATTAGGGTCCCAGTGTTGCCAGTAATTAGCAGGAACACAAACCAAGATGGAGTGGGAAGAAATCTTTTCCTGGAGAGAAATCACACTGAACCATTTGCTCTTCCTTGGGGCAGACTGGAAGACGCTCTGGAGAGACATTAGAGCAGCCCTCCAATACTTAAAGGGGGCCCCAGGAAAGCTCGGGGGGGCTCTTGATCAGGGAGGGCAGGGACAGGATGAGGGGAACGGTTTTCAGCTGAAAGAGGAGAGACTGAGATGAGATCTTAGGGAGAAATATTTTCCTGTGAGGGTGGGGAGGCCCTGGCCCAGGTTGCCCAGAGCAGGGGTGGCTGCCCCATCCCTGGAGGGGTTCAAGACCAGGCTGGATGGGGCTTGGAGCCCCTGATCCAGTGGGAGGTGTCCCTGCCCATGGCAGGGGTGGGACTGGATGGGCTTTGAGGTCCCTTTCAATCCAACCCATTCCATGATTCTACGATATTGGTTTTGAATTGCTCAGAGGTCCATCTATGAGCTCTCAGTCACTAGTTTGGAAATGATGCCCCCGGGAGGTTTCAGAGGGTCTATTCTCCATTCCTCCAGTCCACCTGGCCAGTATTTAAGATACTTTTGGCATAGGTACAGTAACTATGCTGCCCATTTCATGGCAGCTCAATAGGAAAAACCAGCAGAAAGGAAAAAAGCAGAACAAAACTGCAAGTAGAAATGCACCATTCTGTTTCATCAGCCTCCCCCACGCACACAGAGCACCCTGGATACTTGTCAGACAGTAAATCCTATGCAGTAAAGACAGGATCAGCCCTTGCAGACCTGCTCAGCTCCCTCACAAGGTAACATTGACTGCTCCCCCGGGGGAAAAAAAAAGTAATAATCTTAAAGGTAATCACTCAAAACATAGTCATTTCATGCTTGTGCATTGTCATTGGCACACAGGAAATCCCAGAAAGTATTAAAAAACGCCTCTCAAATGTGTTTTCAGACAAAATTCTGATGACAGTTTTCTTCTCCTTTTTATCAGCAACAACAGCACCAAACCCATGAAGCAGAACTGAAGTGAGGCTACACATTTTAAAGACTTTCCCCTGAGGAACAGGCATCTTCAAGAGCAAATCAGGTTTTCACTTGATATCTTGCCTCACGCTCTCAAAGGAAAAGAAGATTTTGGTCAGAAAACTTAAGAATCTGCTACCACAGACAGCAAACAATCTTGGGAAGATGCTGCCTGCTACTCTGGTAATCTTGGCCAATTTTTATTCTAGAAAATGTCCTGCCCATTGCAATGGAAGTAATCAGAGTAAACTATTAGTTCGTGCAGTTAAAGAACTAAAATCCAGGTCTCATCACCCAACACTTCTCAAACACAAACAAGACCACCACAAAATTGTCTGTTGAGCCTCTACCAGCTCAGGGGCCTTGGAGCATCACACGTTAGCATCAAGAAAGCTACAGAAATTAAACGTGAGTGTGTGACAGCATGAGTGAGAATGTGTATGAAAGATTATAATTAAGAGGAAAAACGCTTGGATAAATATTGTGAACTTAGTTACAAATTTACTTTTTTTTTTCTTTCCTTAAGAAGCTTCAATATAAAACGACAGCAGAGTGACTTCTTTTCCTAAATGGTCAGTATTTAGTATCGCTCCAAAGTACACAGAATCAGGAAGGATTTGCTTGGCAAAACAGTTAAACCTAATACACAAACCTAATAATGTAGTGGAGAGGGGGAAAAGAGGCCTGACGGTACCAAAACTCACCAGTATCTGCTGAGCTTCTCTGCAGAGAGTGAGCTATGAAAACCCCGAGAGCCTCTGACACAGACCTGTGAACCCTGATAAAAAGGAAATATCAAAATCAAATCATCATGGTCATGGGCACTGAGCATCGAAAACAGACAGCAAAGATCCCCTGACAAAACCCTCAAAAGAACTTCATGGAGGAACGTGCTGGAGCTCTAGATTTATTCCCGAGACGCTCATCTTAACAGTTATGCAATGAGCAGAGGGACATTTGGTAACAATATTCTTCTACTGATTTACACAGCAGCCTTTGTGTTGGTCTTGGAACCAGCTTGACTAAGAAATATCTCTCCACCCATCTGAAGTTTCTGCAGGCTTTTCCAGTTTCAGAGCACTCGTTGAAGGTGCCCAGCTGGAGCAGGGTAGGAGGCTGCAGCCAGAGTCACTCAAAAGCCACTGCCAGAACGACCATTTCCATGAGGATGTGTTCATTATAGGGCACTGCCCACCTACTGCTGGTGCACCTCCACACAAACAATTGAAACAATTAATTGGCAGAGTGGGGAAACAAGAGCCTCTCCCCTCAGGAGTCACTGGTTTCAAAAATAACCTTAAACCACCCATGCACCTCCTGATCCTCTCCTCACTCATCTCTATCACTCCCTCCTTTAAACCATCACGTCCTGTAAATACAAATTAACCCGAACCTTCACACACAATCCCATTGACCCATATCCACAACTCAGAGGAAAAAGAATTATGCAGTGCACTGACTATTTCTATGCCCTGTTCAAAGTCCACCAGGCAGCCTGCAGGGCACTGCTGAAGACTTAAGGCAGAGGAAGATTAAAGGTTAAAATGTGCTGCAATCTTTGTGTGAACAGACATCTTTCTGTCTGGTTATTTTCTCACTTAGCAGGAAGAATAAAGACCTTGGCCATCTGAGGGTAACTGCAGTTTACTGATAGTACTGTTTTTCAAGCAGCGAGGAAGGTTTTCTTTCAGCACTAGGTTTGAAGGACTTAACACACACAAAATAAAGGTTGTTATGCAGGTAGGCCTGCAAAAATACATATATTTGTGCAAACAGTTCAGGTACATGTACCTAAACTGTGGAGCTGAATGGTAAGAGTTGAGCAGAAAACCTGTATGTATTTAAAAAACAGACATAGTCATAAATGTGAACCTCTGTCCTTTCTGGGTACCCACAAGCACACACAGGGAACACAGATGAACCATCATCAACAGCCAAAGGATGTAGCCACTGGATAGAAAAAACATGCTTCAATGACATTACTTCAGGAAGAAAAAGCATAATAAAAAGGGATAACTCATCCCTACTCATTAAAAGATTTCCATCAGTCACTTTAAGGACAATATCATATCTGAACAATTTTTAATAGCCATAACTAGCTGCACCACTTCATAGAATCATGAACCTAATCCCCTGCACCTCCCACTGGATCAGGGGCTCCAAGCCCCATCCAACCTGCCCTTGAATACCTCCAGGGATGTTACGCACTTTTAGATAAAATACTAACCCTACTAATTTGTATGTATATTTTTTTAATTGACTTGAACGTAATCATTATTCCATCTCCACTGCAAAGCCTGGTAAAACTGCTGTGCATTCTCCATATTTTGAGTCCAAAGCCTGTCCACTATGCCAATCTAACACACAGGTTCCATCAGACATACACACAGACTGACAGCTGAAAAGGACTTCCATCCTGGAAAAAAAGCCGAGACGTATAATAAGTTGGGCCTCTTACCAAGACACGCAGAGATTAATTAGTTTATCTACATTACTACATGTTTTCTGTGTTTGCACTACATTTCTCAATGTTATAGCCAGATGCTTCAATTCCACTAGGTCAGGCTTTTTACTGGCTCCTGGCCACGTACACCATGTGTATGTACAAAAATCAGAACTTTATATATGGAAATATGAAATTGTCTGTCTTCTCAGCATGACAGGCCTGGACCAGAAGGCACCGTTTCAGGTCAGTGATAGACACAGCCGTACAGAGCAGAAAAACGTGCACAGGACTCCAGGTACCCAGTGTAGTGCTGCCTTCCCGACACAGAAAAACAAGGAATAAGGTTCTTTCCCTTTGGTTATCAGTGAAGTTTTATCGCAAAAGATACAGTTAGCCCTTCTTCAGATTCTCCAAGCATATCAAACTTTACACATGGATTTCCAGATTCATAGAATCATAGAATAACCAGGTTGGAAGAGACCCACCGGATCATCGAGTCCAACCATTCCCATCAATCACTAAACCACGTCCCTTAGCACCTCGTCCACCCGTGCCTTAAACCCCTCCAGGGAAGGTGACTCAACCACGTCCCTGGGCAGCCTCTGCCAGTTCCCAATGACCCTTTCTGTGAAAAATTTATTCCTAATGTCCAGCCTAAACCTCCCCTGGTGGAGCTTGAGGCCATTCCCTCTCGTCCTGTCCCCCGTCACTTGGGAGAAGAGGCCAGCACCCTCATTCTTACTCATTTCCACTCTTCATTGGACTTACTTACTCCTACTGCATGACCACATCTATAACCTAAAAAAACATCAGGGATCATGAAGTTTCCCAAAGGAATTATCACAGATTATAACAAAACCATCACCTTAATGAGATTTGTCACACAATATTTTAAATTAACTTGTTAGATCTACAGAGGATAACAATTACTTTAAAATGTAAGTGCCCAAACCTGAATTAGTTGTTAGATACATAATGAACTTTACCAATTCACATGTAAATCCCAGGCAGGAGGCTCAAGAGCCCTGAGTTTGCATATTTAAGCCAGAAAGTATATGTTGTAAAACACTTCACCTAAGCTTTTTTCTTTTCACATGTAATTATTTATTTTAAATTATTTAAATAATATTATAGAAGTCTTTCTCGTATTAAGGCATCTACTACACTGCAAAGAATTATTATCTGCTTTTGGCTCTTTTTGGGAAACAACATCCCCTTTATTCCATTAAAATCAGTTCTAAAAAGGTCAAAATAATTGATTAATCTCAAATAAACAAACAGCTCATCAGTTAGGCTAGCAGGATGTTAACACTGCATAGGAATAATAGAAATGATATATGCAACACTTGCTAATAGCTTGGCTCTTCCTCAGTTAGGTTTGGGATCTGATGAAGAGCACAAGGACTGGAAGGAGCCTTTGGATACCTCTGGAATCTGCAGCGATCTGCCACCTCCCAGGGTGCTGATGCCTCTGCTCCAAACTCAGTGGCACAGGAGCCCAGTGCAGTCACCAACAGAAGGGCTCTGAATTCATGAAAGCAATTTGAATCTGAGGGGGATCAAAATGAAGATTTCCTGCAATGGTTGCAGCTCCCTTCTAATGCCAGGTTACGGTGAGAAAACATCCTTCATTACATCAGAAAACCAAACAGGGGAGAAAGGGAGAACACATCTCGAAGTGCCATTGGTAGGTAAGCAGACCTGACTAATTTATTACGTGCATATTTGAAATGCTTTTAAAAATGGTATAAGAACACCAGAGACAGAGATGCCGACAGGAGCCTCAGCCGGTAGCACATTTCTACTTTACCTTTTTTGCCTCTTCCTACCCACCGACCCAAGCAGTTTGTAACTGCTACTTAATCCACATCAGAAGATGCACAAAACTGAGTTTGTCTCAAAAGGAACCACAAAAGCAATCAAGCTCAGTTGCTGGTCTCCTGGAGCATTCCACAGCTATAACACCAGGGACTTGAGCCTGGAGCTCACACAACCTACGCTTGCCGACTGCTGCCCCGGTGTGGTGTATGCTCTAACAAACACAAGTAGCTGGATTACAGAGATAAATGATCCTGCTTCATAGTTCTCTCATATGCTTTCAGTCCTTTGGGTTTCCCTTTAAGTCTCTGTGTAAGTACAATGGAACAGTGTGCTCACCAAGGATTGCTATGTGTCAGATTTCCTCTCCTCTGAAAAAGAACCACTCAAACACACACTGCATTTCCTTCCCAATTCAACTGTTCATTTATTTTACCTCTGCTTTACCAAGCCAGACACACAACCAGCTTTACAACCCCTCAAACCAAGAACTTGGGAAAAGCAGACTTACACAAGAGAAGAAAAAATGTCAACTGTAGGAAGTTCAGGGGAACAAGCAAACACTGGAGAGGAAAGGAGAACGCCGGTCCAAGGCTGAGTCCAAGCTGCTTTCACCAGCCACGGAGACAAAACAACATCTAACGCTTGTTCAAACAGTCACCAGAGACCACGAGGAATGAGGAACCAGAACCTCCCGCTGAACTGCATCCTGGTTTATGTGTCAGTTTCTACTTTAAACACGAGACTAAAACAAATACACCAAATTTTAAATAATAAAACAAAACAAGTATGCTAAACCATACTATGAAATAATCACTCTAGGCTGCTCCAAGTTCTAGTGTTGATAACAACAAAAAGTTAAGTACAGTTCAACTGAAATTCCTTGGGAATTAAGGCCATTACTACATTGTCCTAATATCCACCAGCTACGCTGCTGGGGCTGTTCTCAGGTGGGGTTCCCTCTCTTTGTCTCTAATCCAACTGCTTCACAGAACTCAAAGCATTCATAAGAACTCATTGAACAAGACTGCAAAAGTTATCACAACTGGAAGCATATCAGGTATGGACATAGAATCAGAGTAACTATGGATCTCCAACACAAAAATTTTTCCCATCTCCCAGAAAAATCCACACTTCTTACGATTTCATCCCATTAGACAGTTGGCCATAGTACAGATGCAGATGATAACATGAGCCCTCAAGGAATAAGCTCGTATTTCCAACCTTCTTCCGCTTCTCAGATATCAACCCTCTACTTTATTCCCTCTCGTACTCAATCAAGGGTGGCACCGCAGACCCCATCCAAAGTGGACATCCAAGGTTACGTTCACACGTGTTTATTCTACCAGACGGCTGCTGGAGCTCAAGGCAGGGTTAGGTCAGATATGAAGACATACATGAAATAGATTTTATGCTGGCTTCGTGCTGTTGGCAGGCCAGCCAGCAGCAGCTCTAGGCTGCATGTGGTTCAGCATAAAATCTGCTAGCCAATGCTACCCTTCCACATTCAAACAAGGAGCAAGAGACATTTTTAAGCCCGGCAGCGAGCTCAAAGGAAGGCTATCTAAACCAGAGGGAGAGAGAACTATGCCATGCTCCAGCCAACAGCAAAGTTCTGTTCTCTATTTATTTCCTCAAAGCTGACTAATGCTTATCTTTCCCTGGACTGCAGAGGTCAGTCACCCAGCCCAGTGTTCATCCCCACTGTGCTCCAAAGATGTTGCATTTGCACAGACATGTCAATGCTCTTATAAAGTCTCTACACAGGCAGTCCAACCAGAATGGTTAGAGATTCTCTACAGCCTACTAAAAGCTTCCTATGAGGTGCACTGTGCCCATGCATTAATTATTTAGTCATAAAAGATGAGAAAATATAACACAAGAATCTGTTTTAAAGTTCTGTGTTACTGATAAGTAGAACTACGCTCACAACACGGGCTTCCTGGAACACTTAAATTTGCTAAGTGGACTTCTAAGATGATCTTACTTCCAGGCAAATTTCTTTGTGCATTATCAATAAGGTATTATAAATGTAAAATACTTGCTATTATCTAAACAATAATTAATGATTAAACTCTTCCATCCTCCACTGACCTTCACAAAACCCTTTTGATTTTATCTGTTGTTCTTTTCTTATGCTAATTCCCAAGGGAATACATGATGTTAAAAGGTGCAAAAACAGATTTTTTAATAGGAGCAAAGTGATGACCCTCTTGACTCAATTGCTGTGCCTGGAAAAGCCTGAGGTAAAATAATCTCTCCTGCTTATAATTACTGAGGGGCCTGGGGGGAGGGAGAACAGAAAGTGCTGTAATTGTAAACTGACGTACAGAAATGCCACACACCTTAAACTCCACATGTAGGAGCACACCAATTAAAGCAGAAGGAAAAACAAAACCTGCCAGCCAAGGACATGGGAGCAACCTGCAAACACCCAGACTGGCCAGACCAAGGCAATGTGCCCAGCAGAAAAGGAGAGCGAGGCTCACACCCAGACAAGCCTCCCTGCTGTCACGGTGAAAAAGGAAGATTCTCCACTTCTCCAGCCTAACTAGATCAGCATAAAGGAGCTGATGAGCTCTCATGCTTCCCATTACTTCCCTGTGTAAACATCCCATACCATGAATTGGACCATCTGGATGGGTTTGTATTGTTGGGGTTTGTGTTGGTTTTTTTCCTTTGGTTTGGGTTTTAGTTGATCAGTTGGTTTGGCTTTTGTTTTGTTTTGTATCTTTATTACTTTTTATTATCCTACCCCTAAAAACCACTGAGATTTGTGTTCCCATGGAACTACAGATGTAGATGTAGTGATGCAGTAGCCTGGGATACCCAGGCTGCAGACAGGTCAAGAGTTTGGGACCAAATTGCTAGGGAACATTTTCCCTTTCAACTCTAATGAACACTGAAACCACAGCTTAGCCACCAAGTACAATAATAACAATTTTATGACAGCTTTGCAGCTTTCAAGTCACCATAGAAATGGTAAATTTCTCTGTGTTTGGTTTTTACAGTAAAAGGCTTGCTTGGATACTCTATTGCTGTTCCAGGAGGCCAAAGAGACACAAGTATTTAGCAGCACTTCATACAGTCAGAGGAATCTCTGCCTCCTTTGCTGGGCACTTGCAGCCTCAACCCTGGGCATCTGGCTGCAGGGGATGCACCCAGAGCTGCTGATTGGGTCCTGGAAATTCCTGTTCTCACAAACAAACTCCTGGTATTTAACAGATACTGGAACCTTGTAGGAGGAGGAGATGCAAGGAAAATTAAGCTGGGATCTGTTCTTAAATATATCCTACTCCTTTCATATATCTGCGTGCCCCAATCAAGATTACAGTACAGGCAATTTGTGGAGAATATGAATATTCAGAATTATTTCAAAGCATTTAAAGACATTTTTAAAATCTCCTCTCACAGAATATTTGCATCTTTGAAATGGAATAGAGGAGAGAAGAGGGCAGCAGGGAAGAGTATTTATTATACATTTTTTCAAAAGATCATCAAAAAAATACAAAGCAACAAACTTAATTGAAGGAAAACTAATTATCTCCTCTGCTACTCCTCCCCCCCCCTTTTTTTTTCTTAACCCAATATCAAACAGACGTACGCAGGATATAGACTGAACTTATTGCATTTCAATTACAGACTTTTCTAGCTGAATCGCAAAAAACTGCAAGACGAAAGTATAAAAAAAAAAAACCTCCAGACTTTTAATAAACCACTTTTTGGCAAAGAAAATTCGATCAGCTCAAGGTTCTTCCAATGTCAAGCAACAACAATGCCGCAGCCCCCTCCTGCCCTGCCTCGGAGTCATCCGATTGCCGCTCCCTGCCAGGACGCGGCTAATGGCTATTTCCAGCCTTTGGCTTCCCACTCCCGCACCCAGCTGTGCTGAACCGCTCTTGTCCTTATGCTGTCTTTGAGTAAGAGCCAACTAATCTTGCTTGGATGTACCTGGCAAAAGCAAGCCCAGTCACAAGCCTTTTTCCATCAAAAGATAAAACTAGAAAGAGAGAAGGAGGATCGAGAGGGGAGAAAATACCCAAGTTCAGTACATCTACACCAAGTGGGAGAAAACGCTATGAGTGATCCCAGTTCCACCACCATGGTTTGAAATAGGCAGCGTTACCCACAGCTTTGCACTGGAAAAGGGCATTTACGCCCTTACCCAGTATTTACTGAAGCCAAAAAGAACTTGGAATCATTTGGGTTTGGTCTGTTTTTTAAAGAATGAGCAAGACCTGCAATTCAGCCTGAGTGATATTCTCAAAACTCAATACTTCCCCTCAGCCTTTTTCTACACCATTTCTTTGGAACTGACTGTTTCTACATACACCACCTTTAATCTTCACGTTCTTATCAAAATTTGCATACTATTCTTTTTACAGTACACATCTATTTGAAAACCACCTCCATCACATCTTTTCATGACTGAGAAAAGGCCATTAATTTTTTTCCCATAACTATACAGATATTATTTTTGATCAAATGAACAACAGTAAACGTTGGAGGTAAAATAAGGCAGGCAGTTGGTAGGGATTTGAAAAAGATCACTGCGTGCCCATACATTTTACTCAGCTTTTATTGAGCAATTTCTAGGTGGGCAGAACGCCAGCTGAACAGAAGGAGCCAGCGCAGGCAGGTAGCAGTCACCCCATTTAGGGCTATTATGTCCAGTTGTTAAGGGGAGCTGTCAGCTCAGGTTATACATCAGTAACGGCAGCAAAATGCACCACTACCAATCTGGCTGCCTTGTAATTTAAAATATGTACACATGAAAATACAAGCGACCTGCCCGCATCTCATTCTATAGGAAAATGTCATCATTTAAATTTCGTGCAAAATACTTCTATACCGAAAAAAAATATGCTTGGCCGCTCACTGTTTAACTTTGAAAAAAGTTAAGAGCCTCAAAGATGCCAGTTTTCTTTAGTTTTGTATAGAATTCATATAGATTCTATAGAATCAGAAAGATTGGAAAAGCATTCCAAGTTCAACCAGTCCAACCATCAGCCCAACACCCCCACGTCTACTAAACCATGTCTGAAAGTGCCACGTACGCACACTTTTAAACACCTCCAGGGATGGAGGCTCCACCATTTAATACTATAATGCATGAAAACATGAATATTCTAATAAGTATTGTAGCCTTTTATACACATCTCAGCATTTTGCTGCAGCCAGAGTGAGCAATAGTGTCCCTAAAGTTCATGCTGTACACATTTAATCATCTATTGCAAACATTTGCACGTTTCACATAATCAGGGGAAAAAAGTCTCATACAAACAGTCAACACTGAGAAAGAAGCTCCAGCGTTCAACTCAACAGGTATTCTGCCATCAACTTTGATGAGAAATCTTTATCATTCAGGTTACCAAAGTGAAGAACAGCGAGTCAAACCAGAATGCACACCAGAGAAAATGCACATCCCTCCTTCGGCTGCATAAGGAGCTCTGCAGACAACAGAAGCTTTGGCCACAACCCACACAAGACAGAGCAAGAGCAATCAATCCTTTTAGACACCCCAAGCTGCTCACCAGAGTCCCAGTCCCAAGGATACAGAGCAGACTGTCCACACCTCATTGATTTGTTAAATCTTTAAGATAAATCAGCTGTTTTCCCATGTCCTTCTAGATGTCTGGACCTAAGCAAGTTAATCTGAGAAGGCTGAAGAGAAATACCAAGTTATTTTGATGCAGTGATCATAGAATACTTAAATGCTGAACTTCCACAGCAAATTCTGCCTAGTATCACAGAAAAAAGCATTTAAGGTTTTAAGCATCTTTAAATAACTTCTCCAAATACTGTGCCCTGTTTTTCTGGCGTGGTTCATACAAGCCTAAATGGAAAGATTAGAAATTAAATTTATACAGTGTGAGAATCACAAGTTTTGTGCTGTGAACTTTGCTCAATAAAGTGAAATAGAAACTATAAACTAATTAAAGATACAATCAGTGACAGAATGCAGTGGGAGAGACAGAATGTATAGTTCCTCCTGCTGATGCTACTCCTAATGAAGCCAGAGGAACACAGTCGAAGGGGATCATGGATGGATGGACAGATATGGCACTGACGATGCCCTCAGATACTCAGGAAAAGCTTGAACTTTTCTTTCAAGCTTGGTTCTTGGGTGTTTATTTAGCTGGTATTTCCACTGATTGTAATGATAAGCAGGCCAATTAATTTCAAAGGACACATGAATATTCTGCTGTACAAAAAGAAAACCCAACAGCAAATATAAATTAACTTCATAAAAACATTATGGGCTTTCACAAACATTGCATCAACCTCTGCCATCCTTTCATCACTCACCTGGAAAAACAAACCTGCTTCTAGTTTGGCAGGAGTCCATCCACATGAGCAGATGTGTCTGCATTAGTACTTTAGTTCCCAAAGCGTTTGCCTCTGGACATCCCAACTGCTCCCATTTACTGTGTTTTGATTCACACCATGAAGAAGTCCTGGAGCACAGAGGTGAAACTGGGAGATGTACTTCAGGACTTGCCTAGTGTAATCCACCTTCTAATGGCCCTTCAGCTCACTGGAGCAGAGCAGAGCTAGCAGGGAGGAAAAGCCCTCAAGTCCATCCATTGCACACGCTGGGGGTTTGATGCTCTTGCTCTACAAATATGCGTCCCCTGTGCCTCCTTACTGGGATAAACAGGCATTACCAGCAACACGGGGAAAAAAATCTGTGCATCTGTGCAAGAGAAGAAGTTTGCATGCAAAACACAAAAATTTGTAATGTTTTGTTCTTGTCTTGCTTTATCACCTTATAAAACTGCAAAGAGTTAAGTACATCTAATCACACTTTCACACTGATTCTGGAAATAGCTCAGTCTACAATATATGCAGACATGGCCATATGTCTACACTATAAAGAAATCACACAAGAAGATGCATCTCTAGATTGATTCAGTTAGTGTAAATAAACATATACCACAAGCAGATCAGGGGCGTGACCGCAAACTAGATATATTCCATTCCCTAGACCCAAAGCATGTGTCTCAAAGCCACCTGAAGGTTAGTCACTGGGTTGGACCCTTACTGACGGCTTAACGTATATTTTGTTTTCTCCAAGAGGAACCTAGTTCACTTGTCCCAGGTGCAAATGCCACCGCTGCACTGTAAGGGGGAGGTGATGCACTTCCAAACCACAGCATCTCTCTGCAACGAATTGGAATGCAAGTACTGGCAAAAATGCTTTTACAGTACTAAAGCTACCTCAGTGCAGCTCCTGAGGCCCAAACAGACAACCCCAGCTTCCTGTAAGGTTGTGTGCATCAGCTGTCTTCACTCCTGCCCTTAGCTGTAAGCAGTGTAAGGCGATTCAAATTAGCTTAGCCCAGGAGGAAAGGAAAGCTAAGCTGAATTGATTTACTCATCATTTCTCAGGCTAAAAGCATGCTCAGATAACACAGGGTAATGTTTCTAAGTCAAGGTAATGTGATCATTCCTACATACCCGTGATTGACTTAACCATTCTCCAATTATTGCTAGAGGAGGCATAGCAGTTCTCCTCCGATTCCCAGCCTTGGCAGGGATCAGGGAAGGCCATGTGGAGACACGTAGAAACTTAAGCTATCTTCAGGTTATTCAGCAGGTCAGATACACACAAATATCCAAAGGCATATCCATATTAAACACATCAGCACAACCCTGTGATTCAATCACCACTGCCCAGTTATACAGACCACACCAGATACCTCATCTGTGGCGTATTTCATCAGTGGCAAAGACAGGCATGACCCTATTTTAAAAGCTGTCACTTACTGACAACTTGTAATATGTTGTTATGAACACTGCAAATGAGTGAGATAGACACAGTGCTTCAGGAAGAATGAGATGGGAACCACTGGTACGGGTCTTGGGCTGCCACACAAGACTTACCAAGTCTGATGATAAACAAATGCTTCCCAGACTAAAAATCTGGGCGGTGAGAGGATTGCGTGCATGTATCAATTTACCCTGGGATTAATTTCATTACCCCTCAAATGAAGGCAACATTTAAGAAAACAGAAAATCTACCACATACCTTAGGAAAATAAATGTAACAGTGAAAACAAACATTTATTAAAGGTTAAGGAAGCAAAACGTACACTACATCAGCAGGAATCTTTCCAAAACTCACACTTCTTGTTCATATAAAAAGAGTTAGGAATGCTATGGTAAAGTGCTAGAAAGGCTCATGATCCCGGTCTGCCTAAAGATTTGAACAGATTAAACTTTTCTAGTGAATGTAATACAGTGTAATGAAGCCAGTCCTCTTCGATATCTTTAAACAATTAATGTATCTTGGTATAAGCTGTATTTCCAGGTAGGTGGAAATAAGTATAGAAGCGGATCCAAGTACAAAATAATCAGGGTAAGTTTCTCCTAACAGTTGAGCATTGTGACATTAAAAGGCAGTGAAATTACTGCTTAAGAACTGCACAGCTTTCCCCTGAAAGACACTGGTCTTTAAACATTTCAGAAAGTTGCTTTCTCAGGTTTCCAGTGGCACTAAATATTTTTAAAGACATTACTTCCTCACTGAATGTCTTGTTAAGTGGCTTTTTTGAACAAGATAGCTGCTTTCCAGCCATTTAGCTTTCCAACGCACTCTGAATGTCAGCTTGATGAATGGCACATACAGGTACCCACCTCCTTACAGCCGCCCTTCTCCTCTATGTGTACACAGCCCAGCCGGCACACACATGTGCATGCAGAAGGAGCGTTAAATTACCATACAGGAGTTTATTAGAGTATTTGGTTATCATTGTCATTTGGAGAGACTGCTCTTGAGAAAGAAAAGCTGGAGAACACAGGAGGGAAACTGTTCAAGAAACTTCAATGAGGTTTGACGGTTAGGAGGAGTCAAAAGTTCACAATTGTGTTTTAAGCATTCCCTCTATGCCTTTAGAAAACACCAAGTTTAAGTAATATTAAATTTTCAGTATATGCTTTCTTCAAACCTTCTTGACTTTTTGACTCTATGAAGCTCACGAATACAAGGGAAAGGAGAGATTCCCAAGGTAGCTCATTACAAACCTAAGCAAAGCTACATGCTGCCACAGTTCTGGAGATCTGCTGAAGAAAAGGTGTTCAGGGCCAGGCTGGAATTGGTTTTGAGCACTCTGATCCAGCGGGAGGTGTCCTGCCCAAGGAAGGAGGTGGAACTGGATGGCTTTGAGGTCCCCGACAAACCGAACCATTCTATGAATCTATGATTCTATTACATGGCCAGAGCCACAGACTTCTTTAGGAAGTCCATCATTCTGCCAGTATGAACGCTGTCCTCCTCCAGCTACCAGCAGACGAACCCACCTCAGCATTACTAGCAATGCTATTGAAGCAATCCAGACCCGCTGTTACCAGCCAAATCCTCCTCCGGTTCCTCACACAGCCCCATTTCTTCAAAGTCACTTTTTCATTGCTTTTTTTACGTCTTTTTGTCATAAACAACAGCTCAGGCCTTTTTCTTACAGACCTGAAGGTGAATTCATGTCAGGTTAACTGTTCACCATCATAATGGACAGTTTAAAATAATAGATTTCAGTTCTGCTATTGACATCGTACAAGAAAAATCCAAAATCATTTCGAGACAATTTTACAAGATGTCTCTTTGGTTTTGTGCGAACACACCCTGCTTTCTAAAGTCTGCCTAGATACACCCTTCACCATGCTGTTCAAATGAAAGGAATAGTGACCCTAAAAATACGTGTTTTTATTTAATGTATATTTATGTGTGAGCACACACACATTTCTCCTGGTGTCACCGATGGCTTTTAGCAAATGAAATGGCAATAACCATGTATTTCGAAATACAAACTGCTGAGTTCAGTCTCGTCAGGCTTTAAGAGGATATTTCTCACTTGTAACTGCCCACAAGACCAAACAGGGAGGATTACATGCAGCAAAACAGAGAAGCATAAACCACTTTTAACTTATTCTCATTTGCGATATGTAAATATAAAAATTGTGTTTTTCCAACCAGCTAAATTGCAACAGCAATGGTATCATTACATCTGTACTAGAGCTAAGAAATTAATGAGCAAAGCAATTAAGACTGTATTTGAGATCTTATTCTTAAAAATAATCAAAAATGCTGCTTTACTTCTTACAAAAATAAGTCAAAACAAAAGCTCAGAGCCTGAATTCTCATTCTCTGATTGATCAAAGGCAGTTAATCCAGTTCTAAAATGGCATTCAGTTTTGAGAAAGAATTTGCAGAGGTTTGAGATACAAAATGGAACAAAGAGCAAAAATACAAATAAAGAAAGCAACGTTAGTGAGGTGCCGACAGAAGGAAACCTATGCAAACAAGGGCACGTGAGAAAGCAAAGCAAAGCACTGGACAGAGACACTAAAAAGGACAGACACTACAACCAAGGATTTGCATTTGACAAATCACCTTTTTAGGTATGGGTAGTGCAGTCACAGCCAGCCCCCACCCCTCCAAATGAGGGGTGAAAAAGAAATGGCATAGGGGGATAGGAAATGGCAGCAAGAAACATCAAATACTAAAGTTTACTGTATGGTCTTTAAAAAAAACCAAACCAAACCAAACCACTGTTGGCTGGCATCAATGAAAGTAATCACTGAAGCTGTTTATTTTCTTCAATTGTTTCTCAAATCCAGAGCTTTGCCACGAGAAGGATTGCTCACCAGACGAAGATAGCATCCCAGGATTTATTTCGTTTTAAATGTTCAGGCAAGCATATTAACCTGTCAGCATTGCATTTCAAAGCTTTCTCATGTTTTCTTTCCTTCCTTTCCTTGCTGAGCTCAGCACCCCAACCGGAGCAAAGGCAAGGGCCCCTGGTTGGCAGCACACCGGAGAGGTACCCACAGCTCCCCCAACACCAAATAATGTGAAATCTCAGTAAGGTACAGCCTGTACTTCTCTGCAGCCATGAAGGGTGAAAGAGAACAGGCAGATGTAAGAACTAATCCCATTAAAATAAAGTTAACAGTAAGGGTATTTCTCCAGCCTGGCAGTCTACGGCATCCCTGGGAAAGGGACACTGCAAAAGCAGAGCGCTTGGGCAGATTAAATAAACGCACAGCTCGACGGCTCTCATCTTTCGTTACAAGCAAAAATTAACTTAGGGGTACTGGGGACTAGCGTTTGTCTGCTGTGAAGCTCAACTTCATTCAATTTATGTCTGTCATTTTACAAATTCAGTCTATGAAGAAATGGCACTGGATGGTAAGCAACGAGAATGCAAATCTGGGCTGGATGGTACAGCTGAGAAAATTAACTTTGTCATTGCTTTCCAAAAGAACCCCTCAGTGGATGCAGATCTCCCCGCTAACCAGAAAAGGTGTGTTAGGAGAGTCAGCCAGAGTGGATGGGAGGTCAGAGAGATGCGACAGAAAGTGGATGTACCCATGGAGGAGAGGTTTGCTGGGAGCAGGACAATGACCAGACGCAAACCAAGCTAGACAGACTTTCCACGGATGGGAGAAAAAAGCCACACAGAAGGAGGGGAGCTGAGTACGGCAAAGGTTAAGAGATGAAGAGCTCAGAAGTAAAACTTACGTGTAGAAACACTTCATATTTATGTCTGTTCCTTCACAAGCTTAAAGACGAAAGATTGAGATGAGATCTTAGGCAGAAATGTTTTCCTGTGAGGGAGGGGAGGCCCAGGTTGCCCAGAGCAGTGGTGGCTGCCCCATCCCTGGAGGGGTTCAAGGCCAGGCTGGATGGGGCTTGGAGCCCCTGATCCAGTGGGAGGTGTCCCTGCCCATGGCAGTAGGGTTGGAATTAAATGATCTTTAAGGTCCCTTCCAACTCAAACCACTCTATGATTCTATGTTTCCTCTGCATTATTTGAAGTTAAGCTCATTTTGTCCTGACTAATTATGGTCCCTCCTTGATGGTTACATCCTTCAGATACTTGTGAGTTGGAAGAATCGCATTACTTGCATCTTCTCCAAGCTGGCATGCTTAGTCATCTCCCTCTTTCTTCATACGTCAGTTCCTCCGCTCTTGATTATACTGTGGCTTTGATTCTGAACTCACTCCAGGGTTTAACTGTGATCTACCAAAATGGTTCCTAGTAGTCCGTAGAAGAGGTGAAATTAGAAGAATTCTGTGGATGCTGCTAGCAATTCCGTGATGTTACAGATATTTGGGGGTGGATGGTGCAGCCTGTATTTACAGTGACATGTGCTTACTCTATACATAGTCTCACTAACATCACTGGAACCACTCACTTCATCCTGTTCTCATCACTTCCCCAATTCCCTCCTCCACGCCTCAAACTCCTTGCAGCAAATGCAGCATTTACCTGTGGGAGGAGCTTTTATTTTTCTGGGGTCTTTAGTTGTGCTATGACTTCTGCATTACCTCGAGTGTATCAGGTAGCATTTTCAAGTACTCAGGAAGGTGCATTGATCAGTCCCTGATTATAACACTTGTAAGAGAGATGTGTTTGTATTTTGTAAGAATAACGGGATCCTTGCCAGGGGCTGACAGATTTATTGCCTTCTGCACTATAAATTGCTCAAACTTGTATATGTGTGTATGCATTTATTATAGAATCACAGAATGGTTTGGGTCAGAAGGGATCTCAAAGCCCATCCAGTCCCACCCCTGCCATGGGCAGGGACACCTCCCATTGGATCTGGGGCTCCAAGCCCCATCCAGCCTGGCCTTGAACCCCTCCAGGGATGGGGCAGCCACCCCTGCTCTGGGCAGCCTGGGCCAGGGCCTCCACAGGAAACAGCTGCAGAGTAATAACGGCATCTGGAAACGCCTCCTGGCAGGAGAGTGCAACTCTGGGTATTTTAAAGCCCAGAGCGTCCTATATAGACGTGCACATTAGATCATCTTGCGTGTCTAGTCATGCTCCTACTGAATGGCTGCCAGCACAGGGGCCAGCCAAAGAGCCCATTCCCATTCTTTTTTTGATCTGAACGATGATGCCTCCTATTCCAAACTCAACTGCACAACACGTTTGTATGGAAATATAACTGTATTGATGGTTCACAGCTATTAATTTCAACGAAACTTTTGGAGTGATTACAACTAATAAACATGCTATTTCTAAGCCTCTGCAGTGACATTCTAACTCCAATAGACCATATGGTTTCAGGGTATTCATACTGCAGGGTGCTTCTTGGAGCCTGGTTGTACGTCAGCTGCGACCGAGGTGCACTGGGTACTCACGGGGCGTTTGGGTGGCTTGGGGGCGTGTGGCGGAACCTCTGCGCACCGCGGTCAGTCCCAATGCTGCTGTGAGCTGCCCGCCCCACCGCAGCTTCACCACCACCACAGTTAAAGGAAGCGCTTCCTCAGTTTAAGTCTTCTTTCCCAAGTCCAGTACCCAAATGAGTAATGGAAAGTCAGTGTTAATTGACAATGAATTAAATTAAGCCAAATTCCCTGTGTTGAGACTCCTTTGCCAGCACCAGGAGCAGATGCTTTTCCAGAGGTCATTATTTAATTTGCTAAAACCCCACTCACTTGCTAATAGCACTGAGCTCCACCGAGACCTCCTGTGCCATCAGGAAAGTCGTAGCTGCTCTAAGAACCAAGTAAACAAGAAATATTACTGAATAATACACATCACTGACTTCTTGCAGCGTCACTCCTGTTCTTTAGAGGAACGACAGGAGAATCTCTGAAGAGGAGGAGCACCAAGTATTTCTTCTTTATAGGTCATTGAAATAGTCATATTTTTTACTTCTTTTTCACTCTGTTCCCATGGAGTTATGTCAGGAGACAGAAGCACAGGCACATTAACCCTACTGTAATCCTGCCATTCACTTGAAAATGTGGCCTATTAGTAATTAATCTCAGAACTGGAGGTAATAATAGCACTCTCCACTCCGCCGATAGCACTGCTCATCCTGCATTTATGGCTTCTATGAGGACCCTTGATGGGGGAGGGAGAACCAGGGGAATGTGTTAGCTGCTGCAAAAATGAGATGGGAGCGACTGACTTTGTAACCTGCAATTCACCAAAAGCTTTCTCTTCATTTTGTCTGCAGTTCGACATATACTCTAAGAGAAAAAATGTCCATTTTTTTTTTCATCTCGATGTATACGTGTTAGATTCCTGAATGTTAACTGGATTATGAATGCCTGTTGAAAAGCAAAGGAAGCATAAAGATAACACATTTGCAGGGAAACAATCAAAGGAACAATTTCTTGTGCATCTCGCTGATGAAGAGATGAAGAAATAATGGATGAGTCACTTTGCATTATGATTCAAAATTCTCAAAATAGAAGAGATGAAAACACTGATTTCTGTGTGGGTCATATTCATGCAGGGGACTCTTTCTAAGAATCCAATTTGAACCTTAAAGAGTAGTCCTGCTTCTAATTAACTAAATCTGAGAATAAATCATTGTCTCTGAATTGCAATTACACAGATTGGTTACTGTAATTCAATTTGGCAGGTGTAAAATACAAGTGTAATCTCCTCTACCCTCCGCCCCACCCCCCATAGTCTTCAGAGACACTGAACTGGAGACATTTGATAATTTATTCCATATTGTAGCTTTCACATTTACTGTGCATCAAACTTCTGACAGATTTTAGAACGCAATTAGAGATGGGTCCAGGCACTCTAGCAACCAATTTGAAAAGAAACCCAGCATTCATCTCTTGGCTACGACAAGGTCAGTGTTAGTTACTACCTGGTCTGCAGCGTCCAGAGCACCTCAAAGCAAGCTCAGAATTTCTGCTCTGATGGGGATGGGGAAGAACATGCACAGTCTTCGTGTGGACAGATTTGCTCTATGGGGACTTCTCCAGGGCTGGTCTGCTCAGTCCCATGCAATTAATTGGAAACTGGCTGTATCACCGATCTATAGAATGGTTTGGGTTGGAAGGAAACTTAAGACGATCCAAGTCCAACCCTACTGCCATGGGCAGGGACACCTCCCACTGGATCAGGGGCTCCAAGCCCCATCCAGCCTGGCCTTGAACCCCTCCAGGGATGGGGCAGCCACCCCTGCTCTGGGCAACCTGGGCCAGGGCCTCCCCACCCTCACAGCAAAACATTTCTGCCTAAAATCCCATCTCAATCTCCCCTCTTTCACCTGAAAACCATTCCCTTTGTCCTGTCCCTGCCCTCCCTGATCAAGAGCCACTCAACAGCTTTCCCGCAGGACCCCCTTCAGTACTGAGAGCTGCTTCTAAGATCCCCCTGGAGCCTTCTCCTCTCCAGGCTAAATATCAAGTAGCCCCCTCTTGTAGAAAAAAGAGAGGCTGAGTCAATCTAAGAGCTTTGGCACTGCCTTCCCTTAGAAGCACATTTGCTCTACATAAATCATGGAGCGTAAGAAATTAGTGTAATGTCACGCTGCTATGTTAAACAATAGGTCTGAATATACAAAATAAATATTTAAAATATAAACTACTCTATATGATAATATATAAAGATTATACAATATACAGTGTGTGTATATATAATATAAACTATATAAATTGATCAAAACCAAACAAAATAATCCCATAAGCATATCACACCTACTGTATGAAAAGATGCAAAATACCTGATTGATTTCCTGGGAATACTCAGACTGGGAAGCATACACTGTCCATCCTGCAGCACGAGAGCTCTGGGGGCTGAAGAGGAAAAGCTCAATGGCTTGTTCCTTATTTTTCTCTCTTTGCAGTGATCTGCACCTCCAATAATGCAGGAACGCATCATACAATGCCTTTAGAAAATGCTCAGTGTGAGCATCTCTTGCCTCTGCATAAAGCTGTTTTAAGGACAACAAATCAATTCCCCTCTCGGCAGGGCTCCCGAGTACCTTTTAAAAGCCTTTCCAAAATTAAGGTTATATTCTCTAGCAATTTTTAATATGAAAAAGTGCAATCAATAAAATACTGCTGATAAGGCATATGATTTGTGGAGAGAGCAAGCTAAGTATGAATTCGTTTTGGACAAGTTCCGAGTCCATCATCTTTCTTAATTACAAATTGGGTCACTACAAAGCACATGACTCAGCTCGGGAATCCCTAAAAAGAACCTGTAAGTAGATTCAACAGTTGCATATGATTTATTTGTTACTCGGAGCTGAAATAAGCACTGTATTTCAGACCTCTGACAGATTAGGAGATCCTCAGGGAAAGCCAGTGCAGACACCACGCCTGCCAGCCATCCATCACCTGGGACAAGGTGAGCCACGAGCACCCAGTGGTCCCAAAGGGCCGCGAGTAGGACGTGACAGCGACATGCCCTACTCCCTGAAGAACCTCATCACACAAGATTAAATTAAAAGCTGCTGTCCTACAGATTGAACATGGAATCTTAATGTGACCAAGGCTGGATGGGACATTTAGTCCCACACCTTGCTTAAAGCACAGCCAAGCAGATTAAAGTTGTGCAGTTGAGCTTTTGAGCATCTCCAAGGATGGAGATCCCCCAGTCTCTCTGGCAAGCTCTCCCAGTGCTTGGCCACCTTCAGTTTCTACCTTTTTCCTTGTACCTGATCAGATTTCCCATATCCCAACTTGTGCCCCTTGCCTCTAACTGCACACCTCCAAGAGAAGCTGGAGCAAAACTTCTCCGAGTTTGTCCAATTTCTCAATGCAAGAACGTGAAAGAACAAGGCAGATACTGCCACAATGAATATGCTGACAGTGACAGGCAAATCTTTGTCCCAGAGCTACAGTTATTCTCCTTCTCCAGTTCTATCTTATCGTTAACCCCTGTAGTTGTCTGCTATCATTTTGTAAGTTTTCCTTTCCCCCATAGCTTCAGTATTTTCTTCACATACCTAGCTGCAGTGTCCCTTCAAGCACAAGTCCACTGGAAAACCTCCACTTTTTTTCTTTACCTCTCAGTTATTTATAAAGCTGGTCCACTCTGGGCACCCTCTGTCACACCTGCAGTTGCCAACACGATGCTACAGCCACCAGAACTCGGCAGAGCTTTTCTAATTACGCTGCCTTGACACGTTCATACCCATGAGCACTCCAAGGTGTTTCATTAAGAAACTCTTAAGTGTTTTTGACATCCTGTTGGTAGCAAGCTCTTCTCTCTGCTCAACGGGCCATTAGTATTGTGACTCCATAAACCTTTGGAAGTGGTCCTCTAAAGCTGTTTTAATCTCCTCCTAAATCCTGAATTCTACCTGCTAGTTCACGCACATTCGCTATTTGCCAAACAAGCAGGTGTCAGATGGATGGCAACCCAGATCTATTCAGCAGCGCGTTCCACTGCCAGCCTGACGGCATTCTAAAACCTCAACTGACTGTTTGAAGAAGAACAAAGAATAAACAAGCAGCCTAAAATGTATTTTGCTTTTAAAAAAAAAGTCTATGAAAAGCCCCGGTTTATCTGTATAAACAGTTGTTTGCTGCTCATGTAAAAGAGCATAAAGAACATTATATAATCACATTGGTTCCAGAGTCTCCCTTTTAAGAAAACCTTAACTCTGCATCACTTTTTTGACAGTAACAAATACTTCGTAAAAATATAATGCTTAAAGAAAACCCCAAACCCTTAACGGATACTATAGTACATTAGAAGCCCAGCAGCTCTGATATATTTATGCCAATTCTTTGTCATTTTTTCAAAATTTAGAAACTAAACCAGGTGTTTTAAGAAGTAGTCCGTGCTTAGCATCCAGATAAACATCTTCTCTGCTGTTAGAAGCAGGGCAGCAAAATTAATTTTGCATTAATGGAATGGGTAAGTGACTCTTGGTATCGCCTGTACTTTTCTGTTCTCCTCAGTATTAATATTTGGGGGTATAAAATCAAACCCTTCATGTAAAAACTTGTTATCTTTGCTGATTAATTCAAGTCTGTTGGTCCAGAGAAGCTTACTACTGTATCCGCAAATAAAGCTTTCAACCCCTGGCTTTTCCAAAGGCCGTAAGAGCCACGTTTACTTCCCGCCCAGAGTGCAGAAAGCGAGTGCTGTCCTGCTGCTGGCCCCCAAGTGTTGCTCAGGTGGCCTCCCCCTCCTCGCTGCCCACACCACTCCCCACTGCCACCCCTCCGCTCCTTCCCAGCACGGCCAACAACCCACTGAGAAGTCAAGGACAAGCAAACTGGAGGTGAGATTGGAAGACTCAACACCTTTTTTCCCTGCCATAGGAAAAAAAATAAAAACTGCTGAAAAGGGCAGAAAGCAAACGTCTCAGATAGGCAGGTCTGGAGTCCAGCAGGGTTTGTAACTGAACATCTTTGTCCACGTTATTTTCTCTCATTATAAACCCAACTGTTTCCAACAGAACAAGACCAAGCACTGTCTGCAATTAAATGTTTTTAACTAAAATTCCCTACATAACAGCATGTTTCAATAACGACTAGTTTAAAGAAAAATTTAGAAATTTTATATATATATCTCCCTCACTCTCTTGTGTTTAAGTGACCTAATTTTTGCCACTGCAAGGAGAGCTGGCAGGCAGCTCTCTCGCAGGAACCTCAGCACGTAAAAGCCAAGGTTCCTGGTGCCTGCTAACCTACCTTTCTCCCTTCCTCAGCAACACCTGCTTCTGGCAGATTGCGGCACAGATGCACAGAGGTACCTGTGTGGAGCTGCTGTCATTTGGTAGCACTTGGCTGATGTCACCCAAGCCTCTACGTTTGACGCCCTTGCACAGGGGTCTCTAAGCTCAGTGGTATTAGTTGTTCATTAATATTATGTCAAATCCCAACCAAAGCCATCGTTGAGTATTTTACAGTACAGATTTAGGCTCAGGTTGTGTCACGGACTGCTCGGCCAAACCCCTGCAGACATCACAACCCTGTAGAGTCTCAAGAGCATCCCCAAGTTTTCACTCCAGAGGTTTTAAGCAAAATCCATCTTATGAAGTAGTAGCTGATGTGCTTTTCTCTGGTGGGGATTGTGGTTGCCTGGTAAAAACACTTTCCGCAGGAATTAAATACTTAGAAACTGCAGCTATTTAAATGGATATCTTAAGAGAACAATTACATTCTGCCACGTAAATCCAGTTTTAAGGGTATTTATTGAAAAAATCATTCCACAAACTTTATGGACGTGAACAAAGAGAAAAGACTTAGTGGCAAAAGTCTCAGATCCATTGATTTCTAATTGCTGGGGGAGTACCTTATCAGTAAGCTGGAAAGAAAGCTGTTTTCCAAGTCCAGAAAACTTCTTTCCTTAAGGTGAAGAGGTAAATTCTACCAGACATTTTGCTTTACAAAGTTTTAAAGAAACTAGCCTGACCCAGACTGGGGCAATGTCAGAAACACAGCCATGCGCTAGCTGTGAAAAATCCAGCACTAGACTATCTGAGCTGAGCTGGGCCCCAGAGGAAGCAGCCTGATGACTTGCTATTTGGGGAAAGGGTTCTCTCTAAAAATATCATTTTCGCCACAAAAATTCATTTTCAAGAAATGCAAATCAGCACAGTCAGACAAAAAGCCTGACAAGCCCTACATCATTTGTGTGAACCAAGAATATTAATGATATACTGGAAAAAAATCCTCAGTTCCTCAACCTAAATCAGAACATTTTCCAAGACGTTTCAAGAATTTTAAGTCAAACGCTCTTCCTTACCATCTCCAACAAGGAGAGCAATGCCAGGTGGGAGAGTTCTCTCCAGGCTTTATTTCAGAATTTGCTCTTTGAGCAGAGGGGCTGAAACTGCATTTCCTCTCTTGCTGCACTGCCTACAACCTCTTACAATCTCCTACTGAAAACATGTGGGCATTTACTATCAGCAGTAACTTAAAAACATGGGGTTCAACGGAAATTCATGTTTGCACACGATTCAGATTTTCAGAACAAATGTTCTCTGCCAAAGGAAAACCAAATTCCCCGTGCCCAGTCTCTGCTCCATAAACATATTTTAACCAAATAGACTAATTATGCTGAGTTTAAAATTCCTCTTTCCTGATGCTTTCAGGCAGCTTCTTATCTCTACTGAAAACAAGGTTAAACATGACAAATATTGTGCTGCCTAGTGAGTAAATGTTGTTCTGTTTACTTGGTGGGTTTTTTAATCAACATGAAGTCAAAGCTCATTGAGAACAGTCTCGCAAGAAGGCTGCATGAAAAGTGTTGCTTCTCGCACTGAGAACGCATGGAAAAATAAAAGGGTCTGACTAGTCTTTGTTTATTAGGGATAGGCCAGCTACAGCTCAGCTAGGAGGCTCGTTCCATCACCCATGTTTACGCTCGAATCAGAAGCGAGCCAACAAAAAAAAAAATCAACTTACTTTCAACCACCACCAGGCAGTGTTAAAGTATCTACGTTTTAAATCAGGCCACCATCAATATTAACTGTATTATAGAATCACAGGATCATGGAATGCTAGAATCATAGAATGGTTTGGGTTGGAAGAGACTGTGAAGCCCACCCAGCTCCACCTCCCTGCACTAAGCAAGGACACCTCCCACTGGAGCAGGGTGCTCAGAGCCCCTGCCAACCTGGCCTTGAAGGTTTCCAGCGATTTGGTAGCTACCACCCCTCCAGGATGCCTGGGCCACTGCCTCACCACCCTCAGCATAAAAAATTTCTTCCTAACGGCTAGTCTAAACTTCTCGTTTAGCTTCAAACCATTACCCCTTGTCCTAAGGCCCTGCTAAAATGATTTAAGATATTAAATAACAGCAAATGCTCAAATGCTCTGGATTTTTTTGTTGTTTTTTTAATTATCTTAGTCCATCCCAAAATGCATCCAATTCAGAAGCTGTGATTCTTGCAGGGATTCATTGTTCCTGTCAGCATGCCTAAGTGCCTCTCAAAAATGGAAATATTTTAATTGTCACCAGCTAGGGGCATCCAAGATCTTGCAGTTACTTAAAGTCCTACTTGAAATCCCACTGTTGTAAGCTGAAAGGCTACTACTCTATGTCCTCCAAATGTGCTGGGAGGCACTGGAGCCCATACTGGGAGGTGTTTAAAAGACAGGTAGATGAGGTGCACAGGGATATGGTTTTATTGGGCAGGTATGGTTGGACTCCGTGATCTCAAAGGTCTTTTCCAACTAAAGGATTCTACCATTCCTCACTGTTAACTAGTTTGTTCGTCCCTACTGATAGGGAAGTCAGAAAACCTGTGTGTGTTCCCACAGGCTCCAGGAACGGTGAGACTTCTGGAACTGCAACCTGCATCTTGAGACAGTTCATTAAGTCTAATGAATCCAAAAAAATGAGCTGTTTGGAATATACAGAAGCCCACTTGCTGTTCTCCAGCAACGGGTTAAAAGGGATGTTATCTGTCTCTGAGCTAAGAGACTGCTATGGATATTTGCATCAGAAAATATTCAAGGCCAAGGCCCTCCTCAGCCTGACTCTTCAAGGCCTTGATCTGAAAAAACTAAACAAGTGCACTAATTTAACCATGGTAATACTCTAATTATATTCACCAGAACACCGATGCATTTGAAGTTTACCATGCATTTAACAAGCTTTTACAATACAGAAGTCTGCCTCGGTAGCAGCTCTGGATCAGAAGCTGTCCCAGTGGACTCTACCTCCTACTATTATTTGGACCAGACGATCCACTCAGAGTCTGATGGGCACGAGAGAGCTGTGTCTCACTGCACAAGACCTGCGACCTCTCAGCGCTGCTTTGGAAATGCACTTTATTTATGACAAGCCTCCCGTTCGCTCACCTCACCTCACCCCTCAATGCTGCCTTGGGTCGGGACTATCACCGACAGCCTTCTAAAACAAGGAGTCATTTGCGTTCTTACAAATGAACTCTAGGAGCTCGATACAGACAGCATTTTATTTTTACTTCCATTTTACCAAATTATTTTGTTGTCTTCCAAGTGGCTGGGTTTCAATCATGATTTAAGCGATACTGATTAAGCAGTCAAATTAAATTAGGTAGAATTTGGTTTGTTGTTTTAATATTTTAATGAGTTAAGGCTGCTCAGCTCCTTTTGCAGAAAAGACGCAAACATTTTCAAGCTCTAAACTGAGGTCAGGAGCACGCTGAAAAACAGAGACATCAGCAGACCCATGGGGGACAACCAACTCTTGACAGTAATGGGCGATTGCTCTTCTCTCCCTGAACCAAATTTTACTATTTGGCTTGATTTTTTGCCAAGTCACATTGCCTTCTCGCTTTTGGGAAACATTCCCTTCCAGGTCACGGCGACACAAAGCCCCGTTTACGGGGTTTGCTGAATGAGGTCCCAGCCTGTCTAAGTCCCCTGTATTACCAAGTCACTGATGGTGCTCAGATCTTACTCTTTGTAGCACAGAGGCTGTTTGTAACTCCAGCCTAACAACTCCTACAAACTCTGTGATGCTGAGGATGGAAACTAATTACAGCAATACTTCTATTAAATTCTACATACACAACACATCATTTTAAAATTGCCTTCAGTTACCGGCAATACACACTGTGTCAAACAGAACTACAGGACCTGCATTTTACTAGTACGTAAAATAAAGCTATAGTAAGTGCTGTTTATTTTACATATGTATTAGAAGATATTAAATCAACAGACATTTCCACCTTAAAGTGCAACAGTGTCAGTACTCTGCAATAAGAAAGCAGATTTACAGGTAGTTTACTGCTTTCTTATGGTAGTATGGTACGGCTATTTGTAATAAAAATCTCTTTTATGAGAATTTCTATGTCCACCACAACATATTTGCTTTAGTTGATGTGCAAATACAAAAATATTCTGCAAAATGTAGAAGAACTAAAGACAACCAACAGCCTGAACAACAGATGGCATTTTCAGAAGCCACAAGCGTATCAATATCTGAACTCCACAGAGATTTTATAAAAGCAGAACTAAGCCCTAGGACTTTTTAAAAAATAAAGTAACAAGTATTTATCTTTTTTAAAATACACACAAAGAGGTATGTAAATAAAAATTCAAAGTAATTTTGTTTGATACATCTATGAAGCAAGATAACTAGATTAATGGAAGATACTTTAAATAGATATCCAACAGATTTTTAGGCATGTAGGTAGACTTACACTGTATTTAAAAGGTCAACAGGCAGTCCCTGTGCCCATGTCCAAGCTGAGTGGGAGCCATGAAGCTGTACTTCAGAGGAGCAGCCCCGTAGCTCAGGTGATCTCCACCAAACACACCACATTCAGTTCAGAGTTCAATCCCAGTCTGATGCAAGCTTTTGATCGTACCCACTGGTGTCAACAAGCCTGACTTACAATCCGGATTACAGCAGCAATTTATACCATCTGAAGATCTAAATCTTTCACTAACCTCCTCGTGCAAGCGATAGGACCTTACTAATTCTGACCACCAACAGAGAAAAGGCATTTGTCCAATTAACAGCACTGAACGAGCTGTCCATGACCAGTTCTCCACCACTGTAAATCTCGATGGAACAGGTACTGAGCCACTGTCACCTGTGGAGTATCCAAGGGTGAAACTGCAGATATTCAGCCACCACCCACGCACAAGCTAGTCAGAAGACCAGGACTCAGTTCTCTTGCTGGCAAACCAGAAATCATACAGATAACCAGGACAATGCCTGAGAGTATCTTGCTTTATGTTCTGACAGAAATTTTAAGGATTTAGCAAGTCACCTGTGGTTGTGACTCCAAACTACCTATTTCTCCCTCCAGAGGGATATTCTTTCTACAAGTTTCAATACTTTTTGAGATTATAAACTGCGAGACAGCAGACACAGCAAGGAAAATAAATTACAAAGAACGACCGGTGTAATTTGACATCAATTACTTAAGGCACAGTAAGCACATGAAAACTTCAGGGGATCCATGGACAAAAAGGAAGAGTTTGTAGAAAACAAATTTATATAAACTGCTACCACTAAAAAGAACAGCCCAAAGTCACCAACAATGAACCCTGATGATAAAAGGCCAAGCAATCAGGCCAATGTTCATTAATTAAAATAACAAGACATAAGCAATACTACGTAAAAACACAGAGAGAGCAACAGAAATTTGCAATGCCAGGGCATGTTACAGACCCGCACGTTAAGTTTTGAGTTTCTTCTTCAAAAACCCACCAACAAAAGACCAGTCAATGGGTCAATGGTCAGCTCACTCGGACAGTGCTCCACCAAAAAAACAGCCACAAACCCCCTCCAAAGAGCTGCCACGGAGCACTCCAGCAGCAGACGAGCTATCATGATGAGGCTGTATGCATTTGAAGGATATTTTAGACAGCAGAAACTACAGTGGGACAGGGCAAAGCCTCACACAACATCCCAGATACCACCAAACTGCTGCATTTTCTGAAGGAACATTATGATTTTGCATGCCATTCTTCCAGATGTCCCGAGTCCCCCCAATTCATAATTCAGATTTCTTTTCCTGATACGGGGCAGCCAACTACAATCGGGTACGTGAGCCCTACCCACACTGAGTTTTCACCCAGTGGGATTGGACACACACAAGTTAGCGAAGCTGTTACCATCACGCACTCAGACGTGTATGTAGATACACACTCCTTCCTTTTCCCACTAAAGGTTCATTCACAGTGGTTGGGTTTTTTTACAGTAGCCTCTTTTCTCAGTTTGCCTAAACCTGCCCTTTGCTCTGTTCCCTCTCATGCCTTTCACTTCTTTCCAAGCTCAGTTTTTCCCCTTATGCCTTACCTCGAGGAACAGAACCACGGCCTCCCCTTCCTTATCCTATCTTCATCCCTCACCTCCAAGTCTCCAAGTAACCCCATCCCAAAGCCCTGCACTCAGCAGGCATTACAGGTAGATCCGACCTAGGGAAAGGCCACACCTGGGAACCAGGCAACAGAACACTGCTATTGCATCTTTTTTTACCCAAAAGTAACTCTCTGATCCCCTCCACAGAGGAAGAACAAAGCTTTATGCTTCACAATCTCTACTGGATAAGCAGGAGTTTGTAGCTTTTTTTTACTGTTCCCTTCTGGGAGCTTTGAACCAAAACCTTGTTAAGCTTTAAATTACCTTAACACTGTGTGAAACTGGATGCGGGCAGAGGATGAACACTTAAGGATCACCTGCAGGGACAGTCAGGGAAAAGTGTTTCTTGGTGACCTCTCTTGGAGGGTGGGGCAAAATAAGAGGAGTTGCAGGTGAATATCAGGTCACTTCAGAGTGATGAGCAACCAAAAGATCCAAGGACCTTCTCCTCTGAAACCTCATGAGCTCCAGCTTTGAAGATACACTGTTAAATCACCTTGAAACCACAACTTCATCATTTGATGAGGACCAGCACTTTCTTACCTGATGTGACATTCTGCTGTAGCATGTGAAGTCACCTTCTCAGACAGAGAGTGGTGGCAGAACTCTTTAAGCAAAGCTTAACAAACACCGTCAAGTTTTGCACAGAAACAATTCCATGCTGTACAAGCAGAGGTTGTTCTCAGGTTCTCCTCAGTTTATGAGGAAGCAGTGATTTTAGAAAGCCTGGAGCAGAGCTGAAGGCAGGGCTGTACAACAAAACAGGAAGGTAAGTTTGAGCCAGAGTGGCTCCAAAATATTTCTGGTTTTTAGATTCGCACACAGTGCTGTTTCTCCTGGTCTTGTTCTAGGATGGGAGACACCAAGAGCATATTAAAAAGCTGCGTTCTTATCAGAACTTCTAAAGAGAAATTCTGTTTTATAGGAACAAAGATTTTCATCTTTTTAAGTTTGAAATCCTGTTTTTCAGAGAAAGTGCCTCATCATCTGAAATGATGTAGCATTTGGTTTCCTAATAGCAGCTGGCTGGAACACACCTTTGCGCCTCAGAACTCTGGAGCCTGAACCATCCAAGCACTCTAAACCACAACCAAACGGTACCTTTACCTCCTTTGAACTAAAAAGTACTCCAGCATAAACAAAATTCTTGATGCCTGCATGTACACCATATATTTCACAGAGAAGGACTCTGTTTCACCATCATCAGGAACTCCCTTTTTAACCCAGCAAAACCTTTGCCAGTCACACTGCTCACTGCCCACGACAAAAGCTTTTGAAGTTAAGGTGTCTAATGGCAAATCCATAATCAAGACTCTCTTTTTCCCGTTGCATTCAGTCTAACTCACTGAAGAGCTGGGTCGAGTTACATTTCTTTCCAGAGTAAGAGCACTTCAAAGCCTATGCAACGTGTTTCTTTGAATTTTAAGCTAATACCAACATATTTTGGTCACTATTTTTTGCCAGTAAATGAACCAATGAGGAATACTGGGAATATGGTTGCTTTTCACCAAGTGAAAAAAAGCACTAAAAAGCAAGAATAAAATGCTATTGAAACAGAATCAATTGCAAGATTATACAAAGTCCAAAAGTTACATCACAGTATTCTCAGTCCTGCCAAATGCATCATTACTGAAATTGTTCAGTAGAAAGAAGGCTACGTATCGTGCAATTATTTCAAGTGTTCCAAATATTTCTGCAGTAGGACTTGGGTTTGCAATGGTAACAGTGAAATATTACACACATATTGCCATCTCATGGATACCACAAATACTTGTTTAAAACACCAAGAATGTAATCCCTAACAGAAAAATACACCGAATCCACAGCAAATAAAACTGCGGTAAGATTTACAACCTGAAAGCAGGAATTTTACATTTGAAATGCTCCAAAAATCTGCCTCAGATTCTCTCGTAGTAGTTACTATTTTTATGACTTGGCTCAGACTTACTTTAATCTCTTTATTTATGGAGAAATCGCAAGCTTGCCAACTCAAGCAAATGTTAAGTACTTCAGTAAATTCCCCATCAATATAAGTCATGCATTCGAGGGAACAAGAATGTGGTGAGAAGTTCTGCTCTGTCTCATCCAAAGGCGATTTCGGAATGAGACGGAGAGCACGATAAACAATGTGGCTAAGCCCCTCTTTCAGCTCCATCCCGCTCTCCAGACATCTGTCCACACCTTGTTGTGCCATGATTGAGATGCTACGTGATGCAGCTCAGCCAGCCTGCTCTTCTCCTACACATCCCTTTTATCTGAACAGGCAGGAGAGCGCGCGTATTGCCAACACTACCGCGTCATAACTCTTCCATTAAAGTTCATTAATAGTAGCAAAGCGAGTCCAAGCAAGTCAGCAAAAACCATAGGAAACCCAACAGAAGTAAATATATCAAAGTATGGCATATATACACAGAAACGATTTTAAAAGCGGACGCGGACTTCCCGGAGTAGCTGGCCAAATTGCCTGAACCCATCAACTCCCTTCAAACCCAGAGCTTTGCTTCTAAAGAAACCTGGCAATCAACAAACAAAACCATCTATCGTTTCTGAAACTGCTCTCGAACCAATGAATCCCTCTGCCCAAGGAGCTCAGACCTCCAGTCACCAAGTTTCTGCTCCGTTCTTCGCTGTACAGAGCAGGGCCCCAGGGTGTCCCTGGCACCGGGGAGAGGACGGGAGCTGGTGACCGGGAGGAAGAGGAGTCATTGGGAATGAGGATGGAAACCACTCACCGGGACGATGATGGGGGTCACTGGGGGTGAGGACGGAAGTCGGTGACTGGAATGAATGAGAACCATTGCGGGGTGAGGATGGGAGTCAGTCACAGGGATGAACGGGAGTCACTGCAGGGAGAGGATGGGAATCACTGGGATGGATAGAAGTCACCGGGGGTGAGGGTGGGATTCACTGGGAGGAACGGGAGTCACTGTGGGTGAGGATGGGAGCTGGTGAATGGGGTGAAGGTGGAAACCACCGAGATGAATAGAAGTCACTGGGACAAACAGGAGTCACTGAGGATGAGGATGGAAATCACTGGGATGAATTGAAGTCACCGGGAGTGAGGATGGGATTCACTGGGAGGAACGAGAGTCACTGCGGGTGAAGGTGGGAATCACCAGGATGAGTGGAAGTCACTGGGGTGAACGGGAGTCACTGGGGGGAGAGGATGGGAGCCAGTCACGGGAGTCACCCAGACCATGATGGGCATCACTGGGGGGAGGGGGGGATCAATGGGAGTGGGGGGAGGGGGGGGATCAACGGGATTGGGGGGGGGGATCACCGGGGTGAGGTGGGGATCAACGGGATGGGGGGGGGGGTGTATCACTGGGATAAGGGGGGGGGAATCACTGGGATGCGGGGGGGGATCACAGGGGTGAGGGGGGGGATCACCGGGATCGGCGGGGCGGGGGGGAAACCGGGGGGGGGATCAACGGGGTGAGGGGGGGGAAATCAACGGGGTGAGGGGGTGAGGGGGGAGCCCGTCCCGGTGCCGAGGCGGCTGCCCGGCTCTCCCTCAGCAGCTCCGCCGCCTCAGGCAGCTCCGCGCGCTCCCTCATCCCCGCGGCGACGCTCGCTGTGCGGGGAGGCGAAAGGAGCCCAAGGGAAGGAGGTTGAGGCGGCGAAAGGAGCCATTTACCAGAGTTTCGTTGCCGTTCTTGCCGAGGGGGCCGCGGAAAACTCCCTTGATGTTGCGAAAGTGGCCGTTGCTGAGGTGCGCGGAGCTGATGACGATGTAGCAGCACTCCATGGGGCCGGGGCGCTCCGGGGACGGGGGGGCAGCCCCTCAGGGGCCGCGCCGGGGCTGCCGGGGGAGGAAGGCGGCGAGGAAGAGGAGGAGGAGGACGAGGAGGAGGCGCGGCCGCCCGGAGCCGTCTGAGCCGCCGCCCGCGCCGGGCACCGCGCTGTTATAGCGGCGGCCGCGCCGCGCGGCTGCTCCGACCAATGGCAGCGGGGGGAGGCCCGGCCCCAGCAGCCCCCCTGCTCTGTCTGGGGAGGGGCACCAGGCCTCGTGCGCCCCCTCCCCTCCCTCATCCTCACCCCCGGCAGCCCCCCTGTTTCGTTTGGGGAGGGGGGTAAGGGCCCGTGTGCATCCCAGCCCAGCCCATTCCTTTCCCCGTCCCGCTATTCCCCTTCCACACCACCCCAGCAGCCCCCTTGGCCTGTCTGGGGAGAGGGGTACAAGTCCGTGTGCATCCCACCCCATCCCATCCCCATCCCACCCCATCCCACCCCATCCCCATCCCACCCCACCCCATCCCCATCCCCACCCCACCCCATGCCCCCTCCTGTTATCCCCCACCCACAGCACCCCAGGAGCCCCCTTGTTCGGTCTGGGGAGGGGAGCACAAGTCTGCGTGCATCCCATCCTCTCCACATCCACCATCCAGACCCCCCCAAGCAGCTCCCTTGCTCTAACTGGGAAGACTGACACGAACGTGTGTCCCATCCCCACCCCCCTTGCTGTATTTGGGGAGGGGTCAAGAGTGTGTATGTCTGTGTCTGTCTGTCTGTCTCTGTCTGTGTTCGTGTCTCCTGTGTCCCCCCCATCCCCTAGTCCCTCCCAGCAGCCCCCTTGCTCCCTTTGGGGAGGAGGGCACAAGTCCTCATGCATCCCACCCCATTCCCTCCCCTCCCATCCCTCATCCCCACACCCAGCAGCCCCCTTGTTTTATTTGGGGAGAGGGGTACATGTGTGCGTGCATCCCATCCCATCCCATCCCATCCCATCCCATCCCATCCCATCCCATCCCATCCCATCCCCTTCCTCCCCCCAGCTCCTTGTTCTTTTTGGGGAGGGGGGCACCAGTGTGGGTCCTACGGGATTAGGGGGGACAGGGAGAGATGCCGTGGGGAGAGAGAAGGGTCAGGGAGAGATGCTCGGGAAGGAAGGACTGTGAAAGATGCTGGAAGCAGAGAAGGGACTGGGAGGATGCCCGGTGCTGCGCCGCCCCCAGCCCCTCCTCCGAGCGGCCTCCGCATCCTTTTCTTTTCCTTCTCCCTCTGTCTAAAGGAAAACCCGGCAGGCTCCGTGCCCTCCCCGGGGCGCCCGGCTGGGGACAGCGGTCCTTTCCTCCTCCTCACCCGGAGAAGCTCCATCCCTGCTGCCCTGGCGGACGCCCCACCGCAGCCCGGCCAGAAAACCAGGAGCTGAACTTCTGGGTCACGGCGGGAGGATGGGAGGAGCGGCGGGGAAAGGCTGGGGCTGCATCCAGCCACCCATCCAGGCACCCTCCCATCCATCCATCCATCCATCCATCCATCCATCCATCCATCCATCCATCCATCCATCCACCCACCCACCCACCCTCCCATCCATCCCTCCCTCCATCCTCCCCTCTCCCAGGGTACTCACACCTGTCCCAAGGAGCTGGGCTGCATGGAGAATGGGAATCGCCGGGGGCCGATGTTGGCTCCAGTGCTGCACTCCTCTCCCTTCACACACCAGTAACGGTCTCGCTTTGTTTCCTAAAGCCTCTCGCAAACTGGGGATCCAAACCCTTTTGGTACCTCAGCACGAGGTAGCGATGCTGTACACCGCACTCCTTCAAAACTGTCTGTTTCCTTTTGCAGCACACACATCAGAACCAGAATTTGTCACATTTAACACAGATGCTCAAGTCCTTTTCTCCCCTCTAAGACATCTACGATTTGCAGCTTTATCACATCAGACTTTAAACACTCGTAGCTGGCTCATCTTCCAGCTGGCTTCACCTTTGTCCGGGATTTATGGGGTGAAATTCCAGTGCCAAAAGAGGAAACGCCTTAGAAAATAAGCCCAGAACCACGATGCAACATCAGAAAATGTCTTAGTCAGCGTTTCTGGCTGGCAACACGATATCACTGTCCTAGCATCTCGTCCTCCAAAATACAGGAGCTGCTTCCAGGAAACTGGGGAGGGGATGCTTGCCTGGCAGAAATCCCTGCAGTTTGTGTCCTTGACAAAGGAACCACTGGTTTAGGAGAGGCACCTGCCTCCAAGAAGCATTTTCCATCATTAATTCCCTCCATGTACAGTGAACGGTAAATGTTGACAGCTGCCACTCATCCTGCAGCGATTTCTGTGCTTAGGAAGGAATCGCAGAAATGTCAGAAGTGGAAAGTTTTGACAGCAGGGACACAGGTGAGATCAAAACTTGCAGCTTCTTGTTACAGCCAGAAAAGAGGGTGAGAATGCACACGCACATAGCGACACTATTTTTCTGCTTATGCATATGTACATCCAGAAATAACCAGCAAGTTCATTACAGTGTAAAAATGAAGCTGATACCATAAATATTTTATAGATTTAACAGCACAGCGCACTTAGGGCCCGGTTCCAGTTTCAGACAGGATCGGGGGTGTAATTCTCTTTCAAAACCATCCTAAGCTTTGGTAGGGTAGGGTAACAAAAAGCAAAAGAACGGCTAACAAAAGCAAAAAGAATAAAAGCACACAACTTCCTGGGAATAAAGATATTCCAGCTGGGATTGGAACAACACAGTTTCCCACCTTCTCAGTGTGAGGACCCTTGTGCCTGGGGGCGCCGTTCCTCGCAGACCACCCACTCCACACTCCCACCATTTCAAAGCAGGGGAGTGTTTTTCTCCGAAATCCTGGCACTGACCATTTCGTTACGCATCGTTAACAGGTTTAATTACACCTGCTATGATTGTACCTGGGCCCTTTCAGGGCTGTGTGGTGGCTCTCTGGCCTTTCCAAGGCACTGCTGGTACACTTCTCAGGAGTACGAGGACATGGGAAGCAGCTTATTGTAGCAACGGAGAAATAATCTCCTCTGGTAGCTCACGTCTGAATGGAACAACATGCTCGGTAACAAATGAGAGTATCTTAAGCAACCTTAAAAGCTCCTATGGCTTCTGCTAATCAGGGTTGTTCTTTTCCTATACAGAAGGACAGAAAGAAGAAGAAAGAAGAAAAACCCTCAAGCAAATACCACTCAATCCATCCAAAGCACTCTATAGAGAAATGATAAGTTGTACTAGGTGGCACGTAATAAGCAAATTATACATTTTCTACTCTACTTATTCTGGTTACTCTCTTGGTTTTTTGTCTTCTTTTGATACTTTGCTATCTCCAGTGTTCTTTGTGTGTCTTCCATTAATTCTTCTCCCTCATTGTCTTTCTCTATTGTGATCACACAGGCTCAAGATGCCTTGTATTTCCCAAATCTCCTTGTTTTAATTTTAAACCTTCATCAACCGCTGTTTCTGTCCATCCCGTCCCGCTGGGAGAGAATCTGGAGTTTGGGCTGTATATGCTGCTATCTACTCAGATCTCTGCCACACAACACTAACCAGTGCTGCCGATTTACTCTTTCTCTTATTCTCCCTGATAATTCCTATTTGAAAATCTCTTCCTGGAGTTGTTCCTGTATAAATCACAAATATCAACCTCAGAAACAGGGGAGAAACTTTCTGGAAGCTAAAGTCAGTGAATAAATTCCACTAAACCCATACACTCTGCTGGTTTTATGCCTGGGACAATACCCACTGTTCTGCAGCTTAATGTTTAGTAACACTCCTTATTCAAGACACAGTCCTGACATAACCCAGAAAAGACCCTGAACAGTGTAAACTGTCCCTTTTTGTTTAACAGTCGTTAAAGCACAGAGTACGTGTTACCAAGCGAATACGTCCCGAGGAATCATTCACTCACTGCTGAAACGTATCCATCAAGGACAGAAAGAAATATCTGTGCTCTAAGTCACAAGAAACTCAATTCAGCTCCCACAGCAATTCTTATTGAATTCAATAAAATGCAGTTTATTCTAGGACTACCTCCCTGTAAGTGATCTGCTGCCTGACACACGCCTTTTTACCTTTTTCACCATCTCCTGCACTTTCCATCTCCTTTTATTGCACTTTTTTTTTCCCCTTTTCATTTAGCCTTGGATGTTTTTCCCCATTTCAGATGTCTGTCATCCTTGCATCAAGCGGGAGGGAGAAAGGCTGTATCGTGTACCTTTTAAAGGCTGTTATAGTGCAATACCCAGGATACGCTGTATTACAAGTGCACTCATTCATCAGCCGTGGGGGTGCTGAAGGTAGGAGAATGGAAACTGGGACACTCTGGTAGGCAAGTTCCTCAGCACATCCTCTCCGTATGGGAAGCGTATCAGAGCAGGTTCCCTATTCCAAAGCACGAGCTGAAGCGGAGCGCGGGTATCACAAATGCTAAGGAAAGGCAGTAGCAACTCAAAGCTCTGTACGATGCAATCAAATCACGGGCAGTATTCCACAGCCCTCAGAAGCCACGGGAAGAGGACTGCAAAGGCTTTATTACAACACACTATTTTTTTCTTCTTTGCTCCATCAGTCCCCCAAAGCATATAATTTTATACCACAGAACTTGCAGAGCAGCTCCAGCAAGAAACTGAGTGAGAATTACCCCTTCCCTCTTTTCATGTATCATTGAATCATGGAACAGTTTGGGTCGGAAGGGACCTCAAAGCCCATCCAGTCCCACCCCTGCCATGGGCAGGGACACCTCCCACTGGATCAGGGGCTCCAAGCCCCATCCAGCCTGGCCTTGAACCCCTCCAGGGATGGGGCAGCCACCCCTGCTCTGGGCAACCTGGGCCAGGGCCTCCCCACCCTCACAGCAAAACATTTCTGCCTAAGATCTCACCTAGCTGCCTTCTTTCAGTTTAAATGCAGAATAAGTGCAGTTCTTCGGAGCTATCAACCAAACCTGCCTAAACTGCAGTAGACAGGGTACATCGCAAGGACAAGATTAAAGCCAGAAGACACATTAACTCCATCAACAAAGAGGTTCCAAGCAGCTGTTCAGTGTCTTCTACTTTTCCAGAAAGGGAGCTGAGTACATAATGAGCACCAAGTTTTAATTTTTACTAATTAAAATTTTGTATTTACTTTTAACCATTTTAAATCTTTGTTAAAGAATGCAAGACTTCAAAGACACTCAAGAAATGAAAGGCTTTTAACCAAACAAAATGAGGCGTCAAGAGAAAACCTTCAAAACAAAAGAAAAATAGTGAATAAATAGGAAAACAATAGATTTTGACATCTAGGGTAGCAGATGGGTTGTGGCCATTTATCAGAAGCAGATGGTTTTCCTTGCCAACTTCCACACAACTTTTCCCAGAATTAAAAGATCTAGAATCTAAAAAAATTATCAAAAGTCTTCCACAGTCAAGAGGAAACTTCCCCTACAGTGAGCTTGGGCTCATTTACTGGAGGAGTAGGTGCTTCTGTCGGAAGAAGTCCTGAAATTCACCTCGGGACTTGGCATTAGCTCCAAGGTATTCCACTGGGTGGTGGTAATGAGATCAAGAAGTTCAGGAGAATGGATAACACAGCTCCTCAGAACATGACCTGCGTTCCTTCCTTCCTTCCTTCCTTCCTTCCTTCCTTCCTTCTCTCTCCGTGTACACAACCCTATTTGTGTCTGGGAGCAAGCACACCTACCTGTGTGTGCATGCACAACACCAAATCTATGCATTCACTAGCCTTTATGCCACAGTAATGAAAGGATGAATAAAACAGTTCCTAAAAACCTTTCAAAGGCTGAAAGAAAAAGATGTAAAACATTTTCTGGGGAAGGGCTAGCCTCTAAAATTAACCTCAAACACTGTTTGCTGCTTTAGAATTCAGTTCGACAACATAAATTTCTAAAGGTAAAAGCTGACAAGAGCTGGGGTGACACTGATGACAGGTCAGAAACTGGCATTATGTTATTCCTGAATGAACCGATATAAATTAGAGAGCTGCCGAGGGGAGGGGGAGAAAAAAACACAGTGGTTAATATTTTAACAGATTTCATTGAATTCAATATATGACACGCTATTATGGAATCCTTTTTCATCTGTGTTAGTCACAGAAAAGAATGGAAATGAAATTAAAAATGATGTGTTTACTCCCTTAATACTACACATCTCAGTGAGATCTAATTTTGAGAATGGGAACGTTTGGCATCATCTGAAAATCAAACCCCTTTGCAATATTTATAGTTGCAGCCTCACAATTTAAGACACCATAAATCACATCAGACGTTAATTGGTTCACTTGCACGGGGCGCTTGCTCTAACAATACCAAAACAGAGCAGAATGCTAAGTACGTGCTGGGGAAGGATATTGCTAATATTGTATATGACGTATTGCTGTGTACAACTTGGATCCTACCCCTTTACACCGCAGCACAGACAAGGTGCAGGTAATAGTTATGGACAGATATAATCAAAGTTTATTTTAAACCTTCAGGAGCAGTGAGATTGGTGGCGATAATTGAGGCAGTAAAATCATAGAATGGTTTGGGTTGGAAGGAACCTTTACGGGTTGTACAGTTCAACCCCCCCTGCAGGAACGGGGACATCTCTAATGGCATCAGATTGTTCAAAGCCCCATCCAACCTGGCCTTGAACCCCTCCAGGGATGGGGCAGCCACCACTGCTCTGGGCAACCGGGGCCAGGGCCTCCCCACCCTCAGTGCAAACAATTTCTTCCTAAGATCTCCTCTCAATCTCCCCTCTTTTACTTAAAAACCATTACCTCTTGTCCTATTGGAACAGACCCTGCTAAGAAGTTTGTCCTCATCTTACTCATAAGCCCCCTCTCAGCACTGGAAGCTGCTCTAAGGTCTCCCCACAGCCTGCTCTTCTCCAGGCTGAACAACCCCAACTCTCTCGGTCTGTCATCTTCACCTCATGGGTCCTGGACACTACGGCACACGACACACGTCTCCAATAGCATCACAAGGCTTGCTTGGGGAAACAAAGCAACATCCAGTGGCTGTCAGAGCCTTACGTCTCCATCAGTTTTCTGTTCTGCACCAAATTTTCATCTCCTGGCTCTATCTGCGTAGACTTTTATGGTTAATTTATCTTTTTTCCCTCTACCTTCAAAGAGCAGCAGAGCGCCGTGCAAGAATATATATATGAACTGCGTTGTGTATCACAACTGTAATTTTAAACCCCTGGAAGATTTATGACTTAAGAGTTAAATACAGGTAAATACACACAATACCGCAATAGTCTTGAAGTACTCATCACCATCCTTCTGAGTGGTGCTTAACGCTATCAACTTACTGTGCAAAAGGTCCTGTTTACTCATTAGAACAAGTGTATTTTTTTCCTTAATAACTAACGACTTACCAACCTGCTGTACCAAAACCATATAATTACTAACAGGCCTGTTAAAAATACTATCAAAAGAATTTAATCCAACTTTCAAAATATTAACAACGGATATGCTTAATTAAAAGGCAGCAATATCAAAATAGCCTTGAGCATATTATAGATTACCAGCCTGAAAAATTTCTATATAAGACACAAAGTCAGTATTGTTCTAAAAATAGAGAGGGTTTCCAAAGTGCAGCGTATTGTTTTTGGCATTTTGACAATTAAAAAATGTCTACATAATTCATTTAATTAAGTAAAAACTTACTCATTAGCTCCAGCTACGTGAATCATGCTAGGTTTTCTCTAAATGTATGTTTTCTTGAGTATCTGTAAAACCTGCGTAATGGGAAGACAAGGCAGAATTCTATTAATAGTGATATCAAGACAACTGCCACGGGAAAGCTGAAAATCTGTGCCCAGGCACCAATACAGGCAGCTGTTTTTATTTCTGATTTTTGAGTTGCCTTGGGGTTACATTGCTGGCTTAACCGTCCTTTGTCTCCAAAGGATGACATCTCAGGAGGATGAAGTATTGTTACTTTTAATGACTATTCATTATTTTAATTAAAATAATAAGCATTCTGACCTCATTTATTTATTATCTGAGTGGAAAACAGTTTAGATAGGTTCCAGATTTCTCTGCTCTACAGCTGTGTTCACACCGCCCTTTGAAACAACCGTGTCTGGTGATAAGTATGTGGATAGAGCCACCAAAAATAAACCTCCTCTGGTTTTAAAAGACCATCTTCCATTTCCTTCTTTGCATAATTGTGACAGTGTGTGCATATATATATGGAGAGAGAGAGAACGCAAGCTGGGAGCTTAATTTTCCACTTTTTTTTTTGTCTATTATCTATATCTACAAACACTGAAAACCGTGCATATTTGCTTTTAAGGAATTTCAGTGCTGACATCCCCTAAACATATTAAATTACCTTTGAGCTGACCTTGACATTGGCATCCATGCTAGAACCAATGGCCCTAAATTATTTGAAATGCAAGAAATAAGGGGAAAAGGAAGTATGAAATGCTTTACAAGTCAAAACAAAAATAAAACTCACCTATTCCCTGGTGGCTGGCATGCTGTATATTCTTTACAGGAAAATACTGTAAAACAAAAACATTAATACTTAGCACCTTTGGAAAAGGAAGAACACCCATCTGCACTCAAATTTTAAAAAATTCTGGAAGAAATAAAAGATGTTTAAACCTGCTGATGTGAAAACAAGAAACAAACAAAACAGAAAAAAACAACAAAAACTCCATCAAAGAAACCTCAGCACTTCTTTTGAAACAGATCCTGAGATTCGTACCTTGTATTTAGGAAGACTAAGCCTGGCAGACCCAGGCAATGCCAGGATGGTCCTTCACCCCCTTTCGTTGTCTAAACCTGTCAGTTTTGAATGTCGTCACTGCTACTCTTTTGTCAGCTCAAAATCCTCATCAATTATGTGACCTGGCACTGAAATCAAATCGTCTTCAAGCTTTTCTCTTCCTCATTTACAAACACTCCTGCAGACGCTGCAGCCCCTGTATCCCCGCAGCTTCTCCTGTTAAAGCTTTATTGTCATTACTTTAATTCTCAAACAGAAATTGATTCCTTGAGCTCCCTAGTCATTTTTGTACATCTTCTTTAAATTACCGCAGCTCTCTTTCCAGAGCAGAAAATTCTCTTATAAAAGTATATTTATATCCAAATGACCAAAAGTGTAATCTACTTGCAGGCAGATTATATTTAAAGATCATCTCTTAAAGACAGCAATTGAAGTTCCTTGGCTGGATATTCATCTCCATTATCTTCTCCACGTTACTTTCAGAAAGCACAACATGGATTAGTTTCGTAATAACATCATAAAGGTTGAAAAACAGGAGCTGTAACAAAATGGTCTCATGGAGAGATTTTGAGAATAAAAAATACTGTTCAAGGAATACCTCGGCTGAGACTGAACGCGAACACGTGTGGCACCTTCCGAACTCTTCACACAGACGTGTCTAAGACAGGCAGCCCCCATGTAAAACTGTGTGTGGTTTCAGGCACCACGGTATAAAAAGGACATAAAGCAGCTTCCTCACACGGGGAGGAGGAGCAGGTGCTCAGTTCTTCTCTCTGGTGACCAGTGACAGGACCCAAGGGAATGGCAGGAAGATGCCAGGGGAAGGACATCGGAAGAAGGTTCTTCCCCCAGAGGGTGGTGGAGCCCTGGCACACCTCCCAGGGAAGCAGGCACAGCCTGACAATATTCCAGAAGGGTTTGGCCAACACCCTCAGCCCCACGGTGTGAATGTTGGGGTGTCCTGTGCAGGGACAGGAGCTGGACTCGATGGTCCTCAGGGGTCCCTTCCAACTCAGGACATTCTACGACTCTATGTAACTGCAGCCATGTAAAAGCTCTTAGGTGCCTGGTGCCTTCCTTTGGGGATGGGATAAAGCCCACCACAGCTAACACTTCGTTCTCTCTGCTGAAAGCCAGTGCAATATCATCACCATGTGGAAGTCAGACATCGAATCTAAGGCGGGGGGGGGGGGTACATTGGATCTTCAGCCTGCAGAAGTAGGACCTTTAGAAGCAGCCTCCTGTAGGAGCCACTTTCCTACTCTTTGAAGTTCTCCTTCGTCTCCCTTGCTCTACATGATACTTGCAGAGGTTCTCTGATGAGAGCTGGCACTGGATCTGCAGCTGCCCACACGCTCTCCCCATGGGCTGGTAACCCCCTTCCAGCTTCCATAGCGGCGTTGCAGACTCCTCACATTCACAATTCCTTCTCCCCATTGTCTGATTCCCAGCGCCATCAATTCTTTAACTGTAACTGATGCTTCATGCTGCAAAATATGTTTTCTTTCATTTCTATCTGCAGTTTACTCACCCTTCATCTGAGGAGCTAATGAGAAAGCTGAGAGAAAACCAAATCCTATTTGTATTAATTTATTAGCAGGAAGCCAATTTTCGCTCAATATTGCAACCGTCTATTTTGAATTTAACTGAACATTCCTCGAACTGAAGGCTAGCAGTGAAGTAAGGGGATTTTGGACAAAGCATTTTCTGACCTCATGAAAACAGCAGCGGGAAACCAACTCCAGTGGTCAAAATTGGATCATAACAATGAAAAACCCGACGTGCTTTTGGTCTTTAAATTGATGCTCTACTGAGTGATAAGAGACATCACATAGAACCTCATCAGGATTGGACACAAGAGGAAAATTTTTCACAATGAGAACAATCAGCCATTGGAATAATCTCCCCAGGGAAGCAGTGGTGGATTCAACATTTAATTTCCTAGCAGAAATGAGAAAGGAACGTGCAAACCTCCTCCTATGCGATCTAACATTAGATTGCAGAACACGATAAAAATAACTTAAACACAGGCGTATACCTAAGGAAGATAAAATCCCATCTTGTCCTCCTGAAAATGCTTTCTATATACAAATCCACTTAAAAATAGCACATTTCTGCTTTGCTGTGCGTGACTGTCTTCTTCAGGAAATGTTTTTTGGCAAAACCTGCTTACAGTTACTCTATCTTTTTAGTACTTCTGTAACGATATCTCGTAAAATGCTCTTAGGATATGAGATTTATGAATGAAACCTGTCGAAGTACACGTAGCACAAACCCATCACTGATAAATCTCTTTGTAATTTAATTTTAACCGTAGTCTAACTGTGTCATAAAGGATCTACGTAGGCCACCACCACTGTATGAAATAGGTTTTGTGTGTATTTGTATGTCGTACGTGCATCTCTTCTGTGTCATTTGGCGTCTCCTCACTGACTCCTGCATCCACAATTACATTTAAAAAAATGCCCTAAATTTTATTACATTTCTAACCACAAGGTTACTTCCAGATCAACACAGATCCCAAAAGGGTTTGCTGTGAACAATGTTGTCCTTTTAATCGAGAAAATGAGCAAATTTGACTGCAAATTTTATACTTTTCATCCTGGGATGTGTTTACTGAAGAGACAATGCAGAAAGCATTTACAAATGGTGTAGGTGCGTTCAGAACCCTTGGATGCCCTCTGGGAGCCGTGGAGACGAGCAGCATTCTAGGGTAGAATCGCAGAATCATAGAACAGTTTGAGTTGGAAGGGACCTTAAAGATCATCTAGTCCCAAGCCTCCTGCCATGGGCTGGGACACCTCCCTCTAGACCCGGCTGCCCAGTTCTGAGGTTAAAACATAGAAGAACTGTTACAACAGCCAGAATGGGATTATTTACTGCTGTAACTCTGTAACATGGGCTATTCTCATATTGCAGCACTATTGGTACCATTAAAAGGAATAGTTTTCTATGGTCACCTTGTATTTTTGCTAGGTAAATCTAAAACAAGTTAATTAATAAAATGCAGTAACATATCTATTCCCGAACATGCAAAGGTTGTGTCCATCCTATCCTATTCTAACAATTCCCAAGTCCCCCCTGCTATGCTTCCAAAAAACCCCAATTCACAGAAAGCGTTTCTAGTGTGTACTCATCAGATCGCTTCCTAAAAACGGACTAGAAAGGACTGGTTGCTTTTTTTTCCCCCCACATCTCTTGGCTGATGAAGCAGATAGGATTTCCCACGTTTGTCTCCAGTATGTCTCTGCGTCAGCCTGCTGGGTGACTCTGCAAAGCACAGTATAGATCCTGGGCGCGTGCCAAGCCTGCTGGGGAAGCCAGACACCCAACCAGCTCTCGGTGCCGCAACCAAACTCCCCCACCCTACTGGAAACGCGCGGCAGACTCTACTGCTAAACGCGACTTGGCGTGAAAAAGCCTCAGCTAAGAAAGTCCCGGCAAAGCCTGACCCCTCCTTGGACACGCTTCAAGCCTTACCGTAACCTTAGGTTCCCACAACAGAAATTCCCCAAATGAAGAAACAAATATTTAAATGCTACAGATATCACCCTAAGGCAAATTTTTAGTTAAACATAAATGACACGGTTGCCTAATGGGCATAAGCGAAACGTTAGGAAAGTGGAGTGTTTGGATAAAACAGCTACCATTAATTCTTCTATTTCATTTTTTCCTCAGATAAAGCACGCTTCTGGAGTTCATACTTAGTGAACGTACGCGTGGTTCCAGGCCCACACAGGATTTTAATTCCATAAGGTGCGTGGGAGGCTTTTTTAAATCCACATAATTTGGTGTTATTTCTTTTTTTTAACATGTTAAATTATTATCATCAGATGGAGGGGAAATTAAACATTCTGAACGTGTTAAAAGCCTCAGTCTTCTTGACTCCCATTACCAACTGCTAACTACTGCTAAAACTCTTCCATTTTTGGAACATGAACAACCTTGATAACATCAGATGAAGACAAAATAAAAATAGAGCTTTGGCAAAGCCCGTGAGTTGAATTCCGGTATTTCGGAACACTGTGTAAAGCTCTTGACTGCCTTCACAAATGTAACTCCCTGTATTAATATTGTAGCTAACTCATTTCCATATGGGCACGCTGGAAAAGAGAGGAACTAAGGAAAATCCAGGCTGTGTAAATGGTTCTGATTTGGTTTTGCTGATGGATGACAGGGAAGATTGTAAGATGACAGGAAAGGTTTTGTGAAAATTAGCAGCCTTATACCTCATTTTCCTGTCTTTTTGGCACATTATATGTGTCATTTCCTCTTCTTTCCTTTTTCTGAGCATGGTAAAAGCAATCTCCTTCATTGGCTTGATTATTGGCTTTTAAGCTGACTGAAATTAAAATATATCCTATGTTTTCTCTTTCTTCACATAATCCTTATTCTGACGTACAGCCCTGTAAGCAGCATTAGGATTTTATCACTATCCAGACATGCGGTAATAGAGACACTTAATGAGCAGCAAGCTCAAGGTTGGCTGTCTGGGTCCTGCTTACATGACACGACCACACATCCGACGCATCCCGAAGAGGCCCCCGGAGCCCAGCCCTGTGCAGCAGGGGAAGGTCTGGGTTGCTGGGTAGGACGACGCTGTCTTGACCCTGCAAGTCTCTGCAGGACGTGTTGGTGCATACAAGGCGGCCACCACGGTTTTTGCAATCCCTCCAGCAGCACCCAGAGCAAACGTGTTCTGCACAGACCTTCGGCAGGACGACGCGACTCCCATCACCTTCACATCTTAAAGCGCAACGCTGAAAACCTCCATTCACAAACACAGCAGGGTGAATACAAATCCCCCACCCCGTTCCAGGTGTCCTAAAGTGCAATGTCACGGGGATGATGTCCTAAGAAGGCAGATTATCACATATGCAACACACACACTGCCACTTTTTCCCCCTTTCACAGATAAAAAGGTGCCTGAGGTCAGCCAGAGAAACTGGGAAGGCAGCAGGAGACTCTTGTGTTCCCAGACCATGCTGGGTGGTGGGAGAGGCAGCGTCCCTGGGAGGAGCCGTGCTGGGACATCACTGGGAGCTCCAGCCAGCGAGCAGCACTGCCCAATGCAGCACCAACATCTCCATCACGCAACCAAGGTGCCTGCGCTGCTGCCCCAGGGCCAGCTGGAAAACAACCGCACGGACGCCTGGGCTGCCCTCGGGTCCCTGCTGGCTCTTCTGTGGTTGCCACAGCCTGAGAGCAGCCCACCAAACCTCCTCCGCTGTGCTAGAAACTGCTGGTAGAGGTACAATAAAATCCACTCTTGTACATTCTATGTAAAACTCTTCATTAGCTAAAATCCTTCCAAGTCTAGAAAAGCCCATCATGGTGGCAATAGACGGGGACATGGTGCTTCCCAGGGTGAAGCTGCAGCCACGCTCCACAGTGAGTCCAGAAAGACACAAAGCAAAATTCTGCTGCTATGGAAAAGGGGGTAGGGATCCAAAGAAGCATTTGTTGTCCTTCCTCCCTGATTATTTTTGCTGATTTATCCTCTCTCCGTGGGCTCCGTATGGAGAACAGAGAAGGAACAGGTACTGGCACGTGCATAAGATAGATCAGTTGGACAACGCACCCAGCGCGGTTGCAGTCACCACGCGCTACAGGAATGGACGTAACCGGGAAAAGCCGCTTGGCCTCGGCTCCTGGGAACTCGGGTTGAGTGACACGTAAGAGCTCTGCAAGCTGAAACAAAGTGAGAGCAAGGGGCTGCTTTAATAACCAAAAACGCATCAGGATTCCAATCGGATACGGGACGGCTCTCGACCAGCAGCACAGGGCTGGTTTTCCGGCTTTTAAATTTCTCTGTCGTGTTAGTTTAACAACACTGAGCTTCACACCTTGAGAAGAGCCCCTCAGAAAACAGAAGAGCTCCTCAGAAAACAGTTGCTCAGCCTAGCTGTAAGTCAGTAAAAAGGGCAACAGAAATCAAATTCATACCTCAATTTACATCTTTCTAAAAACATAACAGTTGCTTCATCAATGTCATTTAGGGTACTTTACCAACAGCTTTTGTTTGTTAGAGACCTACATAAGTCCTTCTGCCACAAGGTGAGATAATAGATATTTTTATGGAATGCTTTAAACATTAGGAACCACCAAAGACCCTGGATTAATTCAATTTCAGATTAAAAAAAAGAGTCCCACGTATCAGGTGATCTCACCACAGTCATAAATACCTGGAAGTTGTGTAATTATTTAATGCTTTCCTCTGCTCATAAGCCTCTTACAATAGAAGCGCATTCTCCAGAGATCATTGGATTGCTGTGTACCTAAGGAAACTAAGCTACAGTTGAATTATGGTAAATATATTTCATCCCCCCTAGGATCGCGTAGGTGAAAGTGCCTAAGTTCAAACAGAACCTAATTAAAACTAATAAAAGTTATTTAACCCCTAATATATATAGCAACATCCACACAGAGCTTTGCAGGAACCTGTCCTCACAACCAGCGTAGAAAACAAAGTGTATGGAGCATATATATTTATTTTTCTTGTGTATTTTAAATCCATTTTCAAATCCTATCATCGAACAATCACCTTCCATTCAATAGCCGTGCATTCTCTAAGTACTCAAAATAATAGATTCCAGAACAAAAATATAATGCAGTAAGCAATATGCAGCATTTATCAATGTCCATCTGTATCCTGTATCACCACACAGAGCACGACTGGGCAGCAGAAGAGACCTTATCATTGGAACTGCGAGAACACACAGAGCTTTGGCTACAGCCTTCACCTCCCCTTTGCCAGTTTAATTTCACCATAATTTTAATGTTTTTTCCCCAGATGTAGGTTGTTTTGTTAAGTCTTGGTAATCCTATAATGCCCAATAGGAAACACATTTTTCATTACTTTTAAAGCTCGATGTTTCTTCTAAAGCTCTGCAACAAGGGGACCTGCAGGATAGCTGGGGAGGGGGTCTTGGTCAGGGACAGGACGAGCAGCAGAGGTTTTGATCTGAAAGAGGGGAGATTGAGATGAGATCTGCCCCAAACTTTTCTATGATTCAGGGTATTATACTAGGAATAGTTTTGCTGTTGCTGGGTTTGCCCTCAACTACGCTGCAGTTTAAGGATCCATAAGGATGCTGGGGCCGTACCTCTGGAAGGGCTCTCACACCTTTAAATGGACACCACTGCGTGGCCCTAACAAAGTCCATGAGGCCTCCAATCCACACCAATTGTGGTAAGCCACTCCTGAACCCTCAGACAGGGGTTTGCTGAAATGGAGATACATAAATGTAAATGTGCTGGTAATAAAGAGAATCGGAAACTGGAGAGCTGAATGGCTTTGCTGACTGCTCTAAAATCAAGAACAAATCAGAGCTCGTCTAAGGATGAGGATACTTTCTTCATTGACAGAGTGTGTTACATCAGAAAGCAATTAAATCAAAGGCCGTCGGGTTTCCAGTGCAGGCCACTGACCAATAACAGCGTTTAACTAGAAAGCAAGCAGTGTCAGGGTGAGCAAGAGAGATGACCTAGCAAAGATCAGTTGCAGAGGGAAGGTGGCTCAGCCAGGCAGCAGTTCTTCAGGGATTCTGTCACGCCTGCTGCCTGCAACAATAAAAACAAACCTGTCCCCTCTATTTTCAACAACGAGCCAACAACATCACAGTCGCTGCAAACTTTGCTAAAGCTTTCAGCTTAATTACTGTGCTGTTCCTCCAAGTCTTGCTGAGCACTAACCTTACAACAAAGGACTGATCTGTGGCTCAGCAACAGGGTGTCCAGCATCCCAGCTTCCCTCTAACAAGAGCATTTAGATGTGAAAAGCTCCATTCAAGCAGCTGAAATGCTTGAAAGCACCACCACTGCTATTCAATCTCCTTCCAGGCCAGATACTCTTGTGGGCCGCAGACAACATCATATTATTTCTTACAAGCTGTGCTGGGATCCTACAAAGCTGTACAAAGCCTCTTACTCAAGCCAACTGCCACATGTTCATTGCATCCTCCTGCTCCTGGAGTCCATCAGAACTTTAGCACATGCTTCTTGAAGAAGGGAGCCTCAATTATTCAGCTGAGATAAATATATGTAGACAGATATCTATTGCAGAACTCTCACCCCCAGGGAAGACGTAAAACATGAATGCTTTTATAATGGATTATTTGATTTTAAAGTATAATTTCATTAAGTATCATATTACGATTATCATATTGAAAAGTTAAAGACAAGAGAACCTGAGGCATATCAAAAATCAAAGTTGTTGGCTGTGATGGAAGAGCTCTCATTTTATACCATGCAACAGATCTGAAACAATACAGGGACCCCTGCAAACACAGGCAGGAAAAGAGCAAAGCGCTTTCGATAGGGATGGGGATGAGCTGCTGCTTAAGGAACTCCCTGCTCATGCTGGCAATTTCCCCTGCCACGTTCCCCATGACTGATTTTCACAAGTAGGAGTAGAACAGAACCATGCAAGCTGTGACACTGCCTAAAAAAATAAATCTTGGAATTCAACTGACAAAATGAGTCAAATATCATCAGGACCTACGATACAGCTTCTTCCCAAGGAGAAGGGGAATCTACTCAGCAGCCACACTCCTAAAGACACGCAGTTACTGCTGGCAAAATAGGGTTTTAATGGCAAATAGTCCCAGGATGGGTGACTGGAACAGCCTCGATAACCTGAGTTAATTCTGTGGCAACCAAAACCCCACGAGGCTCCAGAAAAAAAGCACGGGGTGATGGAAAAGTCTGCTTTATTTACTAGTTAAATGAAGTGAAATGAGAAAGGAAAATGGAAGGCAAAGAGGTTATAAACACATCTGAAAAGGAAATGTAACAGGTGAATTTCACTATTCCTTTTCCTTTCACCACTTCTTGCAAGTTCATTGTTCACATCTTGCTCGGAGCTGCCTTTTCCCCACCACAAACGGCCTTGGTCTTTCACGGCCCCTGAATAAACCATTTCTAGCTGCCACTTCACTGTTCTCATTGAGATATTTTCATGAAGAACAGTCTGGGTTATCACAAGGCTTTTTTTCCATATATAATTAAACTGACTGGCTAGTCAACACTTGAAGTAGCACAACAACTCCTTCTACGAAGAGCCAAGTATTGCTCCAACTTCTTTACTAAAGCAAAGAGTGACAGCTTGTCCTGCTCTCCCATGGCGAGCTTATACAGCAAAACCCCCCAAGATCAGCTCCTGATGTTTAGGGAAAGGAAACTTGCTTACAGTTAGAGTCAACGGAGAACAGATGAACAATATCCCAGTGGACATCGAAACACAATGCTTCATTCCTAATTCCTCATGTTATTGCAATAATTGTTTTGCAATTACAGTTATAATCGTATTTACAAGCAAACCTGTTCCAGCAGATATTGTGATACACGGTGCTAGCAGGGTAACACAACATACAAAGAAAGCTAAAAACTGAGAACAATCTGCCAAGTACCTTAAAAATCATACAGTGCTGATGCAGAAATGGAAAGAAATTCCCCTCCCTTCTTTTCCCATTATGTCCTGTGAACGTAATTCCACTCTTTGCTCCTTCTAACATACAAAGCTATTTCCCAGTCTCACAGCGTCTGTATTTTCATCCCTTGCTGCTCCACACATGGCAGAAGGGATTGCAACCTGTGCACAGGGAGTCTGCATCATGATGCAAGAGGTAAGGAGGTGGGGAACAGAGGCAGCCCAGGGGCAAACCTGCAGCCTTTGCCCCAATTTCACACACTCTAGGTGAAGATACTACGGAGGAAGGAATCTGCTGAAAATGCTCTCTGAGAAAAGGATGCAAAAAAGGAGGGGGGTTAAATTTTTTTCTTTATTTGTTGTTGCATATCCAGGTGAACACTTTAAAAAAGAAAAGGCAGCTGTAAAAGCCAAGCCCATACGTAGAGATTTTCCAGGCAATTCGTTCTCTAATCTGCCTTCATTCTTTTCCAGCAATTTCACAGAAAAATTCCTGTGCATCCAGGATGAATAATCAAAAGTTACAGATCGGGTGTGGAGTCAGGCGAGACACTTTTGTTTGCGAGAATTAGTACCACATCAAGGTGATGCAGAAGCACTCAGAGCAATCAAGGCTCCAATTTGAGCCTTGGAAGTGTGCAACTCTAATCTTTCTCCCTTCAATGTAAAAGAAACCAGGGAAAACCTGGGAGATCTTTCCCTGATAGATTCCCAGCCCTGCTCTCCAGCAGAGAAATCTGAATGACTCCGAGGCACCGAGTGGGAGGTTTGGCAGACAAAAAGGTGCCGTATGGATCCACGTACAGGAAGCCCTGCTGGACAGTTGTCAGGAATAATTGGTGAATTTGGATCAGCATATGCATTTTCTGTCTCCTAACCAGACAGGCAGGATTGACAGGCTCAGACTGGGGCACGAAGCCATCAGCTGACTGATGAACAGTCGCATTGCTGTGAAACCTGCTTTTGTCCTTGAAGGTTTAACATGTCTTGGTATGGTTACCCTTTGTCTGTGTCTTTACGCTCTCCATCTGGTCAGAGCAGTCTCTGCTAAAATAGGCAGCCTGTCTCTGACTTGCAATAGGATAATATTCAGTAATAGTGTACAAAGTGAGGCTTATGAAGTGATCGCTTTTGACTCTTTTACAAAGAGAGATTTTCCCATGAGATCCAGGAAGAGAGAGGGAATTCCCTGGACAGTTTGCTTTTTGCTGGCAGCTGCTCTGAGGTTTGCTATCGCCCAGCTGCTACAAGACAGGATTTCTCTTACTAGTGCAGATTCCCTATGTTATACAGGAGGCATCCACTTATTTCTTCACTTTTCGCTTGTCCAGACAAGACTTCAGGTACCCACAGAGAGAATCACAGCATGCCCTGAGTTGGAAAGGACCCACGGGGACCATCGAGTCCAGCTCCTGTCCCTGCCCCTGCCCAGGACACCCCAACATTCACACCGTGGGGCTGAGGGCGCTGGCCAAACCCTTCTGGAATATTGTCAGGCTGTGCCTGCTTCCCTGGGAGCTGTTCCAGGGCTCCACCACACCCTGGGGAAGAACCTTCTCCTGATGTCCAACCTAATACTGCGAGCATCTACCGTACCCATATCTCCTGTTAGTGCAGTGCAGCGCTCTGATAGCACCTGGGCACACTTGAGATTCAACCCAAATGGAAAATATGGTGTCTCTTTAGTAATAATCAATAGCTTCTGCTTTTTATTTGCATCAAAAGCCCATACAGTGTATGTCCCGTTGAGTGTTACGGTTCTTCCTTCTGTTCAGTGAATGGCTCATAACAAATCAGCTGTAAACCTTTACAGCCAACAGATGTGAGTGTGCTTTCTCTCCGATCGAGTTGTAGCTGCGTGCAACGAACGTACAACCTGTTCTCCTCCTGCCTCTCACAAATCTTTAAAATAAAGTGGTACCAGCTGCTTTGGAACAAATAACAGCGGCATTCATTTGTCCACAGACAAGTATAATCTGTACACTGCTAATAATATTTTCCCACTTTTTTATCCTATTGTCATCTCTCAGCATAAAAGAATCTCGAATGTGATATCAATTACTCGGGAGGGAGGAAGAATCCATCACCACTTACCAGAGGTAACAAGCTAAGGAGAAGAGGCTGAGTGACTGAAAGCATCACAAATCAATATGCGCTTAGGTTACAGAAGAAAATCAACCACCTGAAATCTCTTTTCAGACCAAATTCTCTCCATCCCAAGGGTTTCGTCTACCATACGTGCCCACACACACCCTCAGGTGCCAAAATTTCCTGGTCTTCCCTTTCCACCAGCGCTTACTGGATTGAAACCAGCACCATCCTCCCAGCTCCCCGCAGGCAGCCGGAACGCAGGACGGCAGCAGCCAGCGCTTGGCACCGCATCCCACAGCTGTTAGCACATCTTGCGAAGAGAAGCGGGAGAATGAATCAGCTATTTTAGAGTTACAGGATATCTCAGCCATTACCCGAACGAAAGTACAGGAGATAGCGCTGATTAATGCGTTTCTGCTTTCCCTGCTTCCCCACTCAGCTTACAAAGGTTTCCCTGTTAACTCCCACCCTTATAAGTCCCGGCACACGTGGGGTTTCCTATGATATAATTATCAAAAATGCAAGTTGAATAACAATTTCTTCTTCTCCACTATCAACAGTGTTTGTAGAGGACATCACAGCTCAGGGGAGAGGGGACATAATAATCGATCTGTGACAGCAAGGGCAGCGTCCTCATAAGCAATAACAGTTTTGTTTTCCTTACTAAGGACAAAATAAAGTTGTATCACAGGTATTCAAAGCTTTAAGAGAGGGGGAGCAGAATATTTCTGCTCCCTTTCTTATAAAGACAAAAGGTGGCTCTGATTTAAGGGGATTGGTGAGGGTTGCAGCATGAATACTGTTCACCCAGCCCCACCTCTGCATCTGAAAGCACTGGAATAGCCATTTATCTCCCCTCCAGCTACATCACCTGGTAGCTGAAAGGTGCAACACACTGTGACCTCTCCTCGTCGTCTTCCAGGCGTGGCTGAGGCTGCAGCAGTCCTCAGAGCAACCAGAGGCCAGGTAGAGCTTGACAAGATTTAGAGAGGAGAAGGAGCTTTGGTGGCCGAGGGATTAGGCTCTAAGCTCAGCTGGCTCCAAGTGCATCATTAGGATGAGTCAGGCTGAGGAAGAGCTGTGGCTTCTGGTGACTCACATGATGGCTAGTTGGGAGTTTAAGCTCTGCATTCAATCCTTCGCCTGCAATCCCTTAAATAATCTTTTAATATGAAGTTTAGTTCATACATAGGGCCAGCAGAGCTCCCTTTGCTAAAATTAATTGGAAATGGATTGTGAAAAGCCATTCACATTAATCACCATGAACAGCAAAAATAAAATGTACTTCTTGGGGTGGAGGGGTTTTTTTCCACTTTGTCTTTCTAAAGCAAGTCGGAAGGCCTGCAAACCAACACCAGGGAAACTCAGACAGAACAGGGAAAGGTTTTTTGGAAATCTTTGCAAGCACACAGCATCCCTGCATCAGTGGAAGTAACAAATACCCTGAGTCAGAAACAGTTGGAAAAGAGCCCTTCAAGCAACACGACCCTTCATCTCCCACTCCAGCCCCAGTTCCCCATGACACAGCCAGATGGCTTCAAAAATGTGGGGAATATGACATTTAACTATACATCCCCTGCAGGCAGAGCATGAGAGGCCACTCTGAAGAATGGGGAAGAACAATTAAAAAGAAACAAACAAACAAACCATCGTCTGGTTTCTAATTTTCTGTCTCCTCAGATGGCAGGGTGAGAAACGAGAGCAGACCAAAGTCGTTCTTCTGGCCAGGGTGGTGCTGGCACCGAGCCCGGATCAGATCTCATCCTCCTGGCATCTCCCTCGCGTCCTGTGGCACCCTGCATCTAAGGAAAAGCATCATCTCCCGCATCCCTGCCGAGCCAGCTCAGGGTTCCAGCCGGTGAGCACAGAGCCTTCGAGTCTGGCATCTGCCTCAGCAGTTTGCTGGGCTCCAAATCACCCTCTGCCACGGCCAACAAAGAGATTGCGGTGCAGAGGTCCTGGCTGAGCAGACACATGCCATAGCTGATCCCAAACAAATCACCAAGGCACTAACAGAGATTTTGGAGCTTTCTGGGGCCACAGCTGACCTTCGATCTCAAACCTGCCCATCTATAGGGCCCATGAGACCATATCGCATTAAAAGTTTGAGCTTTGCAATAGATCTTTGCTCTCCACTTTCGGTTAAATTAGCACTGTCGTATTATTTCAATCCATGCATTTTTTGATATTATCAGTAAATGGTTTCACTCTTTGCATGACACATTTATTTCAGCCCTTTCTGTTCTGAATTGCTCCCAATCAGTCGGCTTATTTCCATCAATAACAACCTAATAAACGAACTTTAATCCTGCAGCAATGAATACCACTGATGGCTTAGCACGGAGTAGCCTTCAGCTGCAGCAATTTAGCCTCAGCACCCGTCACAGTCCAACCACCCAGGTGGAGATCCAGCAGCTCAAGCCTTCCGAGCAAGCCAGGTAAGTGGGAAGAAATTGGATTTGTGGATTGAAGTGGGAAACCGCACACGCCACCTCGCCCCAGTTCCTAGCAAACATCAGAGAACTCCGAGGAGCCCAGGCAGCTTTCGGGGCTGCCCTGCAGAAGAGAACAGAGCTGGATCCTGGCCCCCCAGCGGCACCACGGGACCCTCGCCCGCCCAGCTCCCTCCTCTCCAGCCTGCCCCACGTCCCCTGCACCTGAGGGGCTTTTTCTTCTCACTATGGGACGACGCTAACGAGTTTGTTAATGTATGACTTGCCAAAGGTTCCTGAGAGATTTCTCTTCACGAAAGATTTAGCCCTCAGCAACAAAAATTCTCCCCACTATTTTTTTTTCATGTGTAGTTTGATTTAAACAACTTATTGCTTTTATAAGTGATATTTGGGCTCAGAAAACAAAATAGCTTTCTACCACAGATGCCTCTATAGGTTTAAGAAACAGTACAAGGGAACAAAATGTCTTTGTTCCCTGAATACTCTCCCTGTTCGCCAACAGACACGGTGTTTTCAAGCACATGTGCTTTTAAACAGGCTCAAGAACTAAATATTCCCTTTTTATCCCCTCTCCTCTCTCTAACGTTCTCCATGTAACAGGCACTGCCGTTTATCATTATTCGCTTTTTCTGTCCAAGAATTTTTGCCCTCTCATCTTCAACGTGATTAATTTCTCTTTTCATATTACCTCATTTAAAGTTCTTTAACTATTATCACACTTAAAACGAAGACTGGTGATTGCCACGGTGGTTCAGGCAGCTCTGAGAAGCCTGAACGAGAGGCTGCTCTAAGAAAATGAGAACCCCGCAGCACAAATGCTCCACAAGGCTGGGAGAAGACAAATGCTGCCTTTTTATGAATATCTTCTACAAATGAGGCTCATCATGAAATCTAGGAAGAAAAACAAGGACTGGTACCAATGTGAAAAAGGAAAATGTATGAAGCAGATTTGGGAAAGCAGTTTATATTGGAAGTGAAGTCTGAAGCTAATTTAAAACTGAAGTTAGACTTAGGATGATGTGGAGGAGAACCTTAACGTTTTCATCAAAGATGCACATCCCCAAATAGTCTTGACTGATGGCACATTTAATTAATGCTAAGGGATCAGATTGTAAAATAGTTAATCAATTAACTTTTTAAAAATGCCTCCATCCAGAGAAAAGCAACGCTGAGCTGTAGCAACAGCTATCATGGATTTTAACTGATAAATTAAATTAAATAGTGCAGACATTTAGATTTCATACTGTAAAAAAGAAAAAAAAAATTAACATCCAGAGACTTCTATCACCAACGTGCTAAATTTTTTTAATCAATATTCCCATGGCAACTTTGTTACCACCAACAATGAATGTGAGATAATGGCACGTCAAGTGTGTAGGACAGGAGCCAGAAAGACCATCCCAATGTAGGCTGTTATTTAAAATTCACAGAATACCAAAAAATAACAACCCCCACAGCAAAGAAAACGGATGCTGTGTGTCAGGAACCCCTTTGTATCCTTTAGAGCAGACATACCCCAGAGAAGGTTACCGGGAGGTTACAGAATAATCACTTTTATTAGATTTCTAAATTCGAGTAGATACCCATCTATCTGGAATTGTCTAGGAAGTGGGTAATCTTACACGGCACTGGCATACAGGCTAGAAAATGCATCTCCTCCAATTTTAGGATGTTAAATTACTCAGACCTCTTGCCCTCTTGTTTTTCCCTCTGACAGTCCTGCCTGAGCCTTCAGACTTTAAAAATGGAAAAATAACCGGAGAGATGACGCATTACTCAACCTTCTTCACGTCTGTTTTATGGATCTACAATACTTGCAAGAACATTTCAGGAAATATTAGAAAATAATAATGAAAATTATATTAACAGGCATTTTCAGAACTTGTCTTTTGTCTGAGAGCATGGAATCATTGAATGGTTTGGGTTGGAAGAGACCTCAAAGCCCATCCAGTCCCACCCCGGCCATGGGCAGGGACACCTCCCACTGGATCAGGGGCTCCAAGCCCCATCCAGCCTGACCTTGAACCCCTCCAGGGATGGGGCAGCCACCCCTGCTCTGGGCAGCCTGGGCCAGGGCCTCCCCACCCTCAGCGTGAAGAAATTCCTCCTAATGTCTAATCTAAATCTTCCCCGTTCCCATTTAAAGCCATTCCCCCTCATCCTGTCACTCCATACCCTTTGTAAACAGCTTTCTTGTACGCTCCCTCCAGGTACTGGAAGGTCGCTAGGTCTCCGTTTCTCTCAATTTTCTAGTCTACAAAACATCAAGCAGGAAGCAACTTTCTTCAGTGTCAGTAAAAAGTCTTTCGATCTTCTGCCCGATAATCAAATTAACTTTCTCTTTCCCACATGACTATAAATCCATTTCCCTCGAGACCCAGACATAATTACCTCATGCTGTAAACTTGAGACATTTCAGCAACAGAATCGCTAAATCAGTTCAGTGTCTGGGGACGGGTGCGTGTAGCTACTTCAAAAATTTTAGTACTTTAGCAAATACACACGTGGGAAAGATGATAAAAATTTCAGTGTTCCTTGTCTTTGGGTACCTGCTTTTGTCCCTTTATATAACAGGTCATTCTTTTGGTCCAGGGAAAGCAGTTTTTGAATTCAGAAAATCAAAAATTCTAAAACCAGAAGTGTTAAGAAAAGCCCAAAGATCATTTTAGGCATAAATATAACTTACCCATATACATATATCTCAGACTATAATATGCATGTGTGTATATTTATGTATATATAATACATATACGAGAGAAATTTTTGTGGCTGGCTTTGGAGAGGAAGAGACAGAAAAGGAATTGGAAGATGGCTCTTGCTTTATTGAGTGAGCCTTTCCAATAATCTTTGCTCCTTCCTGTAACACCTTAATGCCACCAAGGTTGACGCAGTCCTTTACAGGTAAGATAGTTGTAATTATGGGCATAAAGGAAAAAGATTCAGGGAAACGTTTTCTTCTGACACTTACCTGCAGCTAAATATCATGTTATGGGTGTGCCCCCCCCCCCCCCCCCCCCCCAGTAAGAGTTTTATAATTAATAATACTGTTTTTCCCCCACTATTAATATCTTTGTTTCTAGGTGGCAACACAGAGTCAGATTGTTCCATAGAACACTTCTGGGTCATTACTTGAGTCTCAGATGATGGCACAGTCAAACAGGACCCCAGGACGCCCCCAGGCATTGCTACCCCTGCTCCACACTGCCCTAAACCTCCTCAGCGTGTCACTGCTGGGCAGAACTCTCTCTTTCCATTACTATTTGCTGTGGCAGCTGAAGTAGAGGCAAAGAGAAACACTATGGTTTACTCAATATTACCCAAATAAAAATTAAATGGAGAACAAATTCTACAGGCACGAAAGATCCCCAGCATGACCCAGCCTCACGTGAAGAAGTTTGGAAGTGCAGCCAAGTCTGACCCTATGAGACAAGGCTCCTCTTCCCACTGCTGCTCAAGACAGCACAGAGGACACATTGCACCTTCTTCAGCATCTTCTGAGGGGCACAGGGTTTTCTTTTTTCCCCAAAAAAGGCTTTAGGTCCTCTGCAGCTGTAGTGGTGGTACTGAGGACATGACAATTTTAGTGAACACTTTTCCTGTCTTCCACTTCAGAAAGTACAAGCATGAAATCATTAAGGTTAGAAAAGACCTCTAAGCTCATCCAGTCCACCCATCAGCCCAACCCCACCATGCCTGCTAAACCAAAGTGCCACATTCAAATGCTTTTTGAACAGCTCCAGGGATGGAGACTCCACCACTGCCCGGGGCAGCCTCTGAGAGGGCTTGGAAACCCTTTCTGTGAAATAATTTTCACTGATCATAGAATCATAGAATAACCAGGTTGGAAGAGACCCACCAGCTCATCGAGACCAACCATCCCTATCAAAATATCCAACCTAAACCTCCTCTGGCACAACTTGAGGCCATTTCCTCTCATCCTACCTCTTGCTACTTGGGAGAAGAGCCCAGCACCCACCTCACTACAACCACCTTTCAGGGAGCTGCGGAGAGCAATGAGGTCTCCTCTCAGCCTCCTCTTCTACTCAGGACAGACGACTAAGAGCCAAGGCAGCTACTGTGGATAAAGCAGCTTTCTCACCAGTACGCTGCCATCGGTTTGCTGGGCAGCTTTGGTACAGCCCTCAGCTCTTCCCAGTTCCTTCTTCTGTCAGGTACAGGGGTGGAAAAAAACCTGGCATCAACCTATACTGATGCAAATTGAATTGCACTTGTAGTAATAGGTATCATCTTCCTCGCATTATTTCCTGGGTATCCTTTTCTCCCGGACTAAAAGAAATGATATTGGAGTTCTTTTCTTGCAGCTTATTCAGTGTTTTGAATCCTGATATAAAGCAAGAGTATCATTATGCACTATTGTTACAGGGATAATGGGAGTAGTTCCAGCAGCGAGCAGCATCCCTGGGATGGTTTTATATTAATACACAGGCCAGAGTACATCACAGCATCAAGAAAAGGAAGCGATTCCTTAATGTGGAATGTTCCATGCAATAACTTCATGCAATAACACACTCTTGATGAAAACCTGACCAAATTGTTTTTATCCTAAAACCACTCAGAATAGCAATCACCCAATTACAAAGATATCCATTCCTCACTCCCCAAAACATTGAGGGGGACTTATTTTTCTGCCTTTCCTGTCCCCTGCAGAGTTAAATGTCATCGCATTTCCCCATCAAAAAGGTCTCATTTATAGTATCCCAGCATCTTATGAAATTAATATTTTGTTTTATGCCAGGAACAGTTTCTTATTTTTATCTAAATGTTGCCCTTCATTAAGAATATAATTATTTCAGATTTTAAACTATGATGCTCTCTCTCTGACCCAGCTCCTTCCCAGCTGCTAACACCTCTTCGCACTCCCTGGATTCCTCCTCTCTTTGCCATCCTGAAAAGCCAGCTCTGCACACTCTGCGGCTTCTCCAGCTGTTTCTGTTGGCAGGGGGAAGTGTTACACGCATCATCCATCCAGAATTATACTCTCACCATGGGAAGCAATTGTTTTCTGAGCAGTAAATCTGTGAGAGGGTTTCTCTACAACTGCTCTGCCTCTGCTAACAATCAGGGTGAACTGATAACAAAGAACAGACTACAGAGAGGTTGCAGCAACAGAAGATATATTAATTGTTTTCCATATTCACATGCCCACATTCTTTTTTCCTACACATCCATACAAAATCACTGTCAGAGCCTTCTTTTCCTTCAATACTTTTGCTTTTTTGTTTCCCACACTTTTCCCTAAGGGTGTGCATCACACTCTCCTGAGACTCCACCTGGAAAAGTGTGTTTGCTTCTGGAATTGCCCACCTAAGGATAAGGAGCTGTTGGAACGGGTCCAGAGGAGGGTATGGAGATGATGTGATTGCTGGAGCACCTCTGCTTTGAGGACAGGCTGAGAGAGCTGGGGTTGTTCAGCCTGGAGAAGAGAAGGCTGCGAGGAGACCTTAGAGCAGCTTCCAGTGCTGAAAGGGGCTCCAGGAAAGCTGGGGAGGGGCTCTGGATCAGGGAGGGCAGGGACAGGATGAGGGGAATGGTTTTAAGCTGAAAGAGGGAAGATTGAGATGGGGTCTTCGGCAGAAATGTTTTGCTGTGAGGGTGGGAGGCCCTGGCCCAGGCTGCCCAGAGCAGGGGTGGCTGCCCCATCCCTGGAGGGGTTCAAGGTCAGGCTGGATGGGGCTTGGAGCCCCTGATCCAGTGGGAGGTGTCCCTGCCCATGGGTGTGAGACTGGGTGGGCTTTGAGGTCCCTTCCGAACCAAACCATTCTATCATTTTCTGATTCTATGTCTCCAGGTCCTTTCATAATCAGGAATTTAGAAAAAAAAAATGTGAGGAGAAACAGAGAAAAATACTTTTTAAGGCAACAATTCCAGTGTTATGTATGAGATGAAGCTAAGAGAATGATGTTATCTGTGAGGGTATAATTTGTAATGTTTTTCAGCATCCTACTCTAATTTAAATGCTTCCTTTTCTGCACTAAATACACCCAATGGTCTCTGAGACCAACGGAAGAGGGGTTCTATCCTCTGAACTCAGCAAAACCAGCAAATCTGTGAGTGAACCCCTGCACTGCCTCACGCCTGTGTGCACGATGGGCAAAAAGAGAAGCTTAAAGGCAGAAGATAACAGGCACACATTACAGGCAGACTGTCTTGCCTATTTTTGCATTGTGTAGCATTTTTCTTAATGTAAGACTTAAGTAGGTCAAATTAGTATTAAAATATCTTATTTGTAACGATGATTTTGCTAATGACTTCCAAGATTACTTTAATCACTCTGACATCCTCTATACTAGACTTCAGATTTCTTGCATTTATATATTTATCTCGGTTTGCATTTATGCAGACCTTATTAAGGAGAAAGCTTCGGTTTGACTTCTTTTACATTGCTACTTATTAAAAAACCACCTTTAACATTTAGATTATCTACACCGTAAAATAAAAATTCAAATTACTGTCACAAAATCTAATGGGATCACGTTGCTTCAATTCTCTGAAAAACTAAGGTCGTACCGTTCAGCCAATAAAGGTTTAAAGTACAAGCAGTAAAAGAAAGAAACTAGAATGAAAACGGGCAGTAAAACATTGCGAAGAGAAACACAGGTTGTTGTCTTTCTTTCCTATGTAGAAGATCTGGGTGGCAGGAAGGCACATGGGAAAGGTGTGCAGCACGGGAACGACTCCAGGGACTTTCTATTGGCTTCATAAGAAGGAAATGATGGTGATGTTGAATGGAAAAACCCCTCCTCAATACGTAAAAGCTGCCTTTATGTCTCAACTTCCCTATGGACTAAGAAGAGTAAGGGAAAAAAAAAATCATAGAGGAGGAAAATGGTAAAAAAAGGAAGGCAACCGCCACCTCGCTAAGGGAGCAAGCAGTCCCTTCAAAATGGCTACACCAAGGACAACATCCTCTTACAAGTTTTTCTTGTAGAAGTGCCATTTCTGCATTCCAGAAGAAGTGATACCATCAGGACAGGTAAATGTGCAAGATATTCCAGCTGTGTCTGGTCTATGAATTAGAGTGGTCCTGAGCACCACACCTCTGCAACATCACCACTGGTCTGAGTTCAGCATCCCCAGACCCCACAAGGCCAGGAAATAGAACATTGCATTTGACATTACCTGGAGTCCTGTGTTCAGTTCTGGAGTCCGCAGGACTGGAAGAGCAGGGATCTGTTAGAGTGAGTCCAGAGGAGGCCACAGAGATGATTCAAAGGCTGGAGCACCTCCCATGCAAGGGCAGGCTGAGAGAGTTGGGGTTCTTCACACTGGAGAAGAGAAGGCATGGGAAGACCTGAGAGGAGCTTCAGTGCTGGAAGGGGCTCCAGGAAAGCAGGGGAGGGGCTCTTCATAAGGGAGGGCAGGGACAGGAGGAGGGGAACAGTTTGAAACTGAAAGAGGGGAGATTGAGATGAGATCTTAGGGAGAAATGTTTTCCTGTGAGGGAGGGGAGGCCCTGGTCCAGGTTGCCCAGAGCAGGGGTGGCTGCCCCATCCCTGGAGGGGTTCAAGGCCAGGTTGGATGGGGCTTGGAGGGGTGGGACTGGGTGGGCTTTGAGGTCCCTTCCAACCCAAACCATTCTGTAATTCTGTGACTGCATGATATCCTTATTTCAATAACCCTGACGAGGGCGCGGGGTGTCCCCAGGTAGCGCTCCAACCCAGAGCTGTCAGTTACCTGCCAGCACTTACTCACAGCAGAGTAGTGTCGCGCTGCTTGTAAATGATGAAAGATTGCCTAATTCTTCCCCAATACATTCCCATACATCAGCAGAATGCAATCTGTGGGTGACAAGTGACAAAGAATCACAATGTTTTAAAGTAATAGTTCTTCCTGCAGGAGTCGGCTTCACTTGCCTGACTTGGGGGCTGAAGGAATGTGCTCCAGAGTACAGAAATAAATTGGAATTATCAACATTCTGGCAGAAATGAGGTTCAACAGAAACAATATTCTCATCTTTCCTTACCTTACAAGCAACAATAATATTCTCATGCATGTTTCCCAAAGAATTACAATTCTTCCTTTAAAAAGACACCTCATTCCATTTAAACCAGATTTTATTAATGAGTTATTTCACTGAACAATATGATAATATCTGCTTCTTCCCATGCTTTCAAAGAAGAGCCATCAAGCTATTTTGCAAAGCAATCTCAGGCAATGTACTTCCAAGGGGTTTTTAATGTCTCATGTCAGGCAATAAATATCTCTTTTTATCTCTGCTAAGTCAGAAAAGAAGCCGAATACTTCAAGGAGACTGTTTGATATTTGCAAACTTTGAAAAATAAATGACAACACACAAATTGTACCTAAACAGAAGAACATGGCTATGCAGATAGAACAGATTGTTTTCAAGGTAAAGCACTAAAAAAGGGCAAACAATTATTTCCTGGAAAAAAACCAAAAACAACCTTTCTCAGTTCCTAATTACCTTGGGCCACTTTTGGATGGAAAGTATTTTGTCTAATGCGGTGGACTGGAAAGAAACACAACGAAAGTAATGTTACCCTTTTCCCAGCAACAAAACTCACACAGACATAGAATCATAGAATAGTTTTGAGTTGAAAGGACCTCAAAGCCCACCCAGTCCCAACCCTGCCGTGGGCAGGGACACCTCCCACTGGATCAGGGGCTCCAAGCCCCATCCAACCTGGCCTTGAACCCCTCCAGGGATGGGGCAGCCACCACTGCTCTGGGCAACCTGGGCCAGGACCTCACAACCCTCAGTGTGAAGAAATTCCTCCTTATGTCTAGTCTCAATCTGCCCCTCTCCAGTTTATCCCCATTGCCCCTTGTCTTATCAGTCCAGGCTTCTGTAAACAGTCCTTCCCCAGCTTTCTTGTAGCTCCTTCAGGTACTGGAAGGTCACTATAAGGTCGTCTCTGACCCTTCTCTTCTCTAAGCTGAACAACCCCAACTCTCTCAGCCTGTCCTCCAGACATCAGCAAGCTGAGAACATGAACAAAACCTCCTGACAGTAGCTGGGGTGCGTGTGTGTAACACAACAGCAAGAGTGGTGGAGGGTTACATCTTTCACTGCATGGTCTGGCACAACAATGAAATCTTTAGAAACCCTGATTAATGCAGGAATGTAGCTGAGGAATAGACCAAAAATAATTTAAAAGCGAAGGGGAAGGGAGTACGGTATTCATTCAAACTCAAAAATAAATTTCTCCTGAGCCATATTTACTTCCTACGTTAATTTTGGGGGGTCACGTTATAATAAACCCTCAAAAAGCATATATTGATTTGGAACACAAGCTGGCTGATGAACTTCAAATATTCCATTTAACAATAATATATGAACAATGTAGACCAAAAAACCAGTGCTTCCAGGGCAGGACAAGCTAAACCCGCCTACCAACCTCCCTACATTCCTATTGCTTTCCCTATATCCGGATTTCATGTTACACTCTTGGTTTCAGTGGGGGTTGAATGTTGTTACTGGTTTAACTGGAATCAGCTGTAAATTTGAAGCTGAACCACTAGCTCTCCAGCAATGACCCACATTTGTTTACCATCATCGTCATCCACAGAGAAAAGCCTTTCAATTACACCACACAGAGAAACCATGTGGGCTGTTTATTCTGCTTTTTAGCGTGATTGTTTGCTTTCAGTGCCTCGCCGGCTGCCTGATTTCATTCCTAGGGCTTTACACAACCACGGCACCACTGTCACCTCTACAGTCAGAGCATCTCTTGGAAACACACTTCACAACTTATAATTAATTGACTTCAGAAAAATTCTTGAAGTTTTTATGATTTTACAAAGCTGACCTTCAGAATTTTCTCTCTTTTTTTGTTTTTTTTTTCAGTAAACACCTTGTTTGATTTGCAACCATTAGTTCACGTGTCCTGAGGATAAATTAGGGGCTTGGAATGATCACAGCAGCCTGGGCTTGTTCAGATGATATCAAGAGCAGTCCAAAAAGCTGTACAGTGCTTAAGAAAGTAGTGAAACTAATTAAAATCAATGTCTGACTGATCCTTCCCCCAGAGCTCCTATTCTTATTCAAGCATTCAGATATCTTTGCCGATGCTGCTCTTTGGCTACGGCTACAAGCTGATCCCTCAGACACATCCACAGCCCGATTCCACTAACAGAAGTCATGCATGGCTTTGTCAGACAGACACACACAACAAAAATGAAATACCATCAGGAATTTAAACAGCTGCACTTCATCTTTACATATTTCTGGTTATTAAAAAGTGCTGCAGAGAGTGCCCTGAACTCTGAGCCAATAAGATCCACATGTGGACTTACTGGTCTGAGACCAAGAAAAATACAACCACAGAGCGCAGTATCTCATGTAAACTAATTAGATCTCCTGAAACCAATTTAATTTGGCACATTGCAACCGAAACCAGAGAGCTTCCAGACCTGAGCTGATGAGAAAAGAGTTGGGGTAGGAGGCAGCATCCTCTACCCATTCAAAGACACCCCACTTATCAGTCAGTTGTGTGGCACAAAGTTTAAATATAACTAAGGCTCAGGATGTTCCACTATAAAGAAAGTCTACTAAAAGGAAAGCAGCTCATTAACTAGTTAGATTAGTCTGCAAAGGTACCCAGACTTCAACATTCAAATGGAAGATGTAAACTTGAAGGTCCTGTCCGGAGTTCCCATTCCTCTGCTTCTGAAAATGGCTTAAGTTTATTGGATGGGAAGACGTCGCAGACAGAAGCGAATGAGTAACTATGTCAAGAACAAAATAAGGGATAAATAAGAAGCTGCTAGTAATAGAAAACATTAGTCACCAGAGATGAAATGCAAGTTGTATAAGTCATGCCCTGCAGGGATAACAGACAAATGCACAGAGTCACACTGAGATGGATGGTGTGAAGAACTAAAAAAGGAAGTGGGAGAAAATGTTCCTCAGCTGAATATTTCTACAAGATGGGCACCAAGGAAAAGGGAAACTTTTTCTGCCTGTTAAGCTTAGGATATATTGCATTGTGAAAATAACGCAAGTAATTTGCTTCACTTTTCAATAGGATCAAAATAATAATAAAAAAAAAAGCAGGTGAGATAATAGAAATACAGGAAAAAATGAAAAGGGTAGTTTTATAACTGGAAGACGAAAAAAAAGGCAGAGCATAATAAATCTAAGAATCTAGGCACAAAACTACAGATCCAGTAGTGAGTTTTTTTAACAAATTATCAAAATCATGGGTAGTTTCAAGGCTGGAAACTAGAAATGTAAGTACTTATATTCAGATGGAAAGAGGAGCAGGATCCAGACCGTTTGTATGTCTGTTCAAGTGATCTCTTTGGGATGTTGGAGCAGCTTTGTGTTTCTTGAAGAAAAGGATGTGGGGCTGCATCCTATCAAGCAGAGCTTGATTCATAAATACTGCACCAACACTGCGTGTTTAGGTTATGACTGTCGCTGGGTGCTAATACCACACAATGATCTTACATTGTCCGTTTAGATTTTCTCTTGCAGGAGCCAATCCAGCTGGAACACGGGAGGTGAGCTGGCAAAAGGAGGTGCTGGTACGGTAAAAGGCTGTGCTGGCAAACGTTTTTAGCTGCACGCAAAATACTGAACATCGTTTTTAGGAAGAAAGTCAGAAATCAAAGCAGGCTGTTCTGTAAATTGCAAAGAAAACTGGGGTATAAGGGGTTTTTTTTGATTTTTTCCTATTTTTAGAGAGGGAAATTATTTTATTTATTTAACTATGGTGTAAAGCATCCAGCAAATCCACGTGCTTATGGTATCAAAATAGGGCACGTATTTTTACACCAGTCGATTTTCATTCTAAGAGGTTATTTCCTACCAAAAAAATAAAAAAGCAGAAGGAAAGCAGGAAGATGTGAAGCCATCAACCCAAATTTTATTCAAAGACAAGACTGAGATTCTCCCAAATCGTTCCACATCTGGGAGCTTGCTTTCTTTATTTTCCAATTTGAGCAAAGCAAAAGCTGTGGCTGCTAGAGCGTGAACTGCTGCTGCCCTTGCCACCCCACATGAAATGCACTTAAAAAACAGAAATAATGGATATTCACAGGAAATTTTACAGGCATAAGCTATTTTTGACTTAGACACAGGTGGTAGATAAACAGTGATTTTTCCAGTTGCATGAAGAAGGCAGGTTTAGTAGCTGTTATAAAATTAATTTTAGAATCATAGAATCACAGAATGGTTTGAGTTGGAAGGGACCTCCAAGCCCATCCAGTCCCACCCCTGCCATGGGCAGGGACACCTCCCACTGGATCAGGGGCTCCAAGCCCCATCCAACCTGGCCTTGAACCCCTCCAGGGATGGGGCAGCCACAGCTTCCCTGGGCAACCTGGGCCAGGGCCTCCCAACTCTCAAAATAAAGAAATTAATAACAAGTATTTTATATAAGTTTCTGTAGAAGACTTGAAGGACACTGCAGATTAGAAATTTCAGCGTGAATGGTTAATAAAAGCAGCCATAGGCTTTTGTTTTGTCTTGAACACAGGTTGTCACCACTGATATTCAACTGCTGCTCCTCACAGACGCTTTTGATTCAGTGGAATGAAAATAAATACACTCAGCGTGGTTTTTCTGCTTAAATACGAGCTGCTGCCTGCTGTGTATTGTTATTATGCAAAATTAAATAGTTCTAAGCTAAAATAACCCACCACCCTGGCCCAAGCAAATATAATGAATTACGAGCTCTGGTCAGCGTTCCCTCCGTGAGCCCGAATAAACGGCAGCAACAGCTTTGCCACCGTGTCATCCAAGGGGCTCCGGGCGCCGAGAGCTCGATCGCTGACACTGAGGGGGGGGATTGAACCTGAGGTATGAGAAGTTAAAGTAAACAGGGTGTGATGGAGCTGACAAAACACACAGCCAGAAAAAAACACAAAGATCATGACAAAAAAAGGATGTTATTCAACAGAAACCTCCACAAAGAACTCTGTTGTTCAAAAAAAAAAAAAACAAGCTACCCAACCATATATTGATAGATAGATATATATATTTAGTGGCTAAACTGATCTACTGGCATTGAAAGCGAGTTAAACTATTTACATTTAATTTATGCACTACATACATTGAATTTTAACATAATATTTTAATATAATACATCATTTAACATAATATATAATGTATTATATATAATATATAACACATAATATATTATTTTAATGTAATATATTTAATTAATTGTAATTTTTATTTATTTATTTATTTGATTTTTTTTTATTCATATTTAATGGCTTCAAGCTGTGCCAGGACAGGTTCAGGTTAGGCATAGGGACAAAGTTCTTCACCCAAAGGGTTCTCAGGCCCCGGCAGAGGCCGCCCAGAGCAGTTGTCGAGTCCCCATCCCTGGAGGGGTTTAAAAGCCAGGCAGGTGAGGTGTTCGAGGATATGGTTAAAAAGCAGGCAGGTATGGTTGGACTTAATGATCTCAAAGGTCTCCTCCAACCAACCGATGCTATGATTCTATCAATGAGTTTTAGCTGTGACTGGTACTTTTTAAATCCAGCCACTCCTATTGAGCATTCCTCTGTACAGAAGATAACTAAAAGCCAAAAATACACGAACCAAACACTCCAAATTGCTTGGAAAAGCTCGTCACAGATGAGGCCTTAACTTGGCTTCCTCACAAACCATCTCTAATGTCTTGCTAAATGGAACTAGCAGAAGAAGCCGTGCTTGGTTCATTTTTACCAGCCTGCAAGGCAGACACGGTATAGTTTCTGGATTTTGCCTGTCTTTTATTTCACCAAGCTTCCAACAAGCTTCAAATTTGTAAAGATGGCAGGAATCTCAGTCAGGGGGATCACAGGTTAGAAATAACTTGATCTGTCTTTTAGGTTAAGAGTCTTAAGAATTACTTGAGAAGTTCTTTTTAGTGCAGTTATCATTGCTACATCGGTGGAGTTGCAGTGGCTTTAGTGGAAAAGCTGTTTCTAAAAGCATAATCTCTAAAAAACCATATTTATATGGGACAACGTGTACCGCAGCACGGACAGATCAGGACCAGATGATGCTTTTCTTCTCGATTTGCATTTTCCTAGCTCAAGGTGATGCTTTGTTACTGGCATTGATGACTCCAAGATCAGATGTGTTGTGAAAACTGAGTATTCATGAGGTCAAGGGCATGAGATCTAAGCAGAAAAAGTAACTAAATAAATCTATGAAAATAGTATTCAGAGATATACAGCTACGGTCACAGACACTTCTCCATTATTGCTCCTTTTATTCCCAGTTGGCCACGTTGTTGATTAAATAAAGCTGTGCATAAAGATCAGTTATGAAAGGTGCTACAGATAAACAGTCTATCAGCCCAGGAACAGAATCTTAATAAATTGCAAATGCAATTTATTTTGTATTAAAATTTAATCAGATTAACTTATTTCCAGCACTGTACACTAACAACTGGGGCCCACAGTCCTTCCCGTGACGTCACTGTCGCTGCCATCATGCTACTTGATTTATGTGATATTGAGTAGCAGTTGAAAGACAGACACATTAGAGACGCAACTGTCTCTAATAAGAATTTTAAGAGAACTGAGTCTTTTTTCAAAAGCATTGCAACATTTCTCTCAGACCTTTCACAGCTGAAGCATCAGAGGTAAAACACAAGCAGTAGATTCCTCAGTTGCTTGCTTTGTCTCTTCTAGGAAAGGAAGCAATAAAAACAGTAGGTCCGTGGATAAACCCACGATCTCTCAATATTTGCCTGGATATTTTAGCCTCAGTTCTATAACACCAGACTGAGTTTTGCCTTACGACCGCTTAGGGAGGCAAGAGAGCAGAAGCACCGGCCTCACAGGGCCAGCTGCTTCCACGGTGTCCTCAGCTGAGGCTGCTCTGACTCACTCCTTCGCATCCAACACCCACCAAAACCGCTCAACTCTAGGCATTACAATTTATTCACATTCAGTCCTACCTCAAAAGGCAATACAATAAGACCTTCAAGAAATGAAAAAAAAACCCAAAAAACAGAGAGAAAACCTTTGGACAGTTACAGTCACAGTAATTTCCTTCCTGACTTCGCTTCCACTTTCCTACTCAGTTTACTGGTTTCGTAACACCTTCAACACGATGTCCCTTTGAAAGCACCTCATTTCCCCACACCGACACCCCGAGCTTTCTCTATACAATCCTCTGGCTCTATTTCAGCACCGCGAGGGGTAAAGCTCTTTGTTTGCTGAAGCCACCACGCGGCCGTGCGAACATTCCCAGTTCCATCCGCCTCCACGCAGGTTGCTACCCCAGATTAAAAGAGTATGTTCAGTTTTCTCACTAAGTACGTTCATTTTCCATGTATGCCGGTGAACGCCAACACTACTATTTCCCCACGCAAGATGTTGCTGTACCTGTACAAACAGAAGGATGCCTCGACCCCTACTGCTTCCCATCCCGACTCTCATTCCCAAACCTCACAAGCATCTATGAGGGACACCAGCAGTGACATTTTTTTCCTATTCAATCCACCAGAAAAGCTGTCACCCAGACAGAAAAGTGACCTATTTAACAGTTTAAATGTTGAGCTGGAAACATGACTCGGATCTCCAGGAGATGGATGCTTTATTCACACCTCACAAGAGGAGAAACGGGAGCAGGGGATTTTCTAGGTGCCCCTTTCATCGCTCTGGATTCAGCAGGGGTCTGACAGATAATGTTTGTAAAAGTGGCTCTGGCCTGATGGCCACATCCATCAGCACAGACCTTTTCCCCTCAGCGGAGCGTCAGCAGCTGCAGAGAGATTTCATGAAGGCACTATATTATACAAACACGGCTGTTGTTAAAAGTAAGTGGATTTGTCTAGAGTAAGCACATATTTCATGACAACAAGGTGCTATTTAAAGAACATTTCCTTCTGCGCTTACTTTCAAAAGAAGGGCATTATTTGTTTTATAACGTAGCTCAAAATACCTTTTTAAAATCCATAAGATTCCCTGAAAGGTGACATGCTCACAATGAATAGCTTCTCCTTCAGATTAATTTTGGTTTTGTTCTCTAAGTGGAGCCCACAGCGGCAAGCTTTACACACAAGTGAGGTACAAGTAGATGTTTTTTAAATGAGGATTGTTGTCTTGCACAGCTCCGGAGGAATTGTAAGTCTGCTTTCTAAATATAGATGGCTGGGATTTAAAAAACAAAATCGTATGCAATGCATCAAGACCGTTTATGGAGGATAAGCATTATATGTAGCTAAATAGGTGAGGCAAGTCATTCCTTTCCAAACACAAATAACGGAAGCATTTATGTCAAGTTTTGGACTTATATTCATACTCTTGGATATTTTTTGTAATGAAGGCTGGTTTAAAGTCATAACCAAGCTAAATGTTTTAAAATATTATAATAACATAATGGCTCTATCACACTTCATAAGTTGGGTTTAAAAAAAAAAAAAAATCACCCTTGAAAGCCATACTTTAACAATGGGAACAGACATATTGTGCTTTTAAGTTACAGTGAATTTTTGCCCTTGAGCATCAGAAGTCTCCTGAAACATACACAGAATCAGAGTGTGTCCTGAATTGGAAGGGAACCACAAGAACCATTGAGTCCAGCTCCTGTCCCTACAGAGGACACCCCAATACTCACACTGTGGGGCTGAGGGTGTTGGCCAAACCCTTCTGGAATATTGTCAGGCTGTGCCTGCTTCCCTGGGAGCTGTTCCAGGGCTCCACCACGCTCTGGGGGAAGAACCTTCTCCTCACGTCCAACCTGACCCTCCCCTGGCATCTTCCTGTCACACAGTCCTGTCCTGTCACACAGTCCTGCCGTTCCCTCAGGTCTTACAATGTGAGGAGAAATGCGGCACCAATATGAGAGAGTTTCCTAGAGCGTATAAAACAGTTTTATTTACCCGAGTTGCCAATTCCTAAGAAGAAAAGCTTCAGGACAACTTTAGAAACCCAGTTGTGCTGGTGTGCAAAGTAATGATTTTTAAAGATTTCTTTAGTTTGATGATCAAGTGCTTGTCATTTTTTTTTTAATCTTGCTGTTAATAACATTATCAATCTTTATCAAGGCTTATTATCCCTGTATCAATAAGACATTCTTAATCTTTATTATTCATTTTAAAGGGATAATGAAGTCTCTTACAAGCTGCATGGATGAAGAGAAACTCCCTGAAAAGTCCTCCTCCAAAAAGGTCACTCTTATCAGCAGCTCTTCTCTATACTTAAAACTGATTGTGGCATTCAGCAAGTTTCATTTTTCAACTAAATTATTCAGCACCTGTAGGAAGCTGTTCCGAAAGCTTTTTTCACAGCATGCGATGAAACATAAGTGGTACGTGGACGAATATTTGAAATGGCAAAGTTTCTAGGCAGCTGAACATCCAGCCAAAATTAGTGCCAAAAAGAAAAGCAGCTGGCTAAACTCATGGAAAAGTCAAGAAAAGCAGGCTTAGCAAGAAGACAAATAGACTGCAAAAAATATATCAACTGCCATATTTTCAAGGGCACCTCTCTTCACAGTGATAAATCACTCACTTTATGGATTTTTGTTCTGTTTGCTGCTTGGTCTATGCTTATGCATGAAAGCAGGCAGGCTTCTGGATGCTGATCTCCCTATGCAGCCCATCCTCCTTGGCACTGCAGAAATTACTGCTCCTGCACTCCTCACCTCTAGGAATAAGGTCACGTATCCAAAACAGTTCCATAATCACGCAGCATATCGTGTCTATGCAAGCTGAGGTTGGATCTACCATTCAGGGTTCTCTAGAGAACAGCTTCTTTGTGCCCAATAGTTGATGTCTCTGTGCTCAGCTCTGGTTTGTAAGGGCAGCTGTGACCTAGTCAAACATTGCAACTGATACGGTCAACGCAGTAGAAGCAAGTGACAATGCCCTGACAATGGTTGTATCTAGAACACAGCATCATGGAATGGTTTGGGTCAGAAGAGACCTCAAAGCCCATCCAGTCCCATCCCTGCCAGGGGCAGGGACACCTCCCACTGGATCAGGGTCTCCAAGCCCCATCCAGCCTGGCCTTGAACCCCTCCAGGGATGGGGCAGCCACAATAGGACAACCTGGACCTGCTTCAGGGAAAGGAAACACGACATCAGAAACAGGGACCACCAAACCCCTGCATGGGTTCTCATCCCCTAGACCCTATTTCCAACTGCAGGCACACTCTGGAAGCCATCCCGATTTCTCTTGGGTACCAATGCTATGCAGTAACATGTCGAGCAAGTCCCATCAGTGGGAAAGGATAAAACCAAGCAAATGAGTCACATACTTTACAGCCCTCCCTGGAGGCTTTCAGAAGTGCCAGTGGAGGATGAACACCTGAGAGAAGGAATATTCCCTATCTGCCTAATGAGGACTTTGCCTCACAATAGAAATTTCCTTAAAAAACAAGAGCTGTGGTGCCTAGAAGTGTAGAAGTAAAATAGAAGCACCATATGATATTTCTTACGGAAATCACACACAAATAGCCTTAGCCATAAAAAAAAAATCGTGTTGCTTTACCTGACAGAAGCAATAATCTGAATGAACAGGTTAGGATCCTTTCCAAGATAAAAAAAAATGTAATAGTCATTATTAGCCGTTTGATTTCCTTTATATCAGATTTTTAGCTAAAGCATTACCACAAAAACCCAAACCCCAAAGAAACAACAGCAGCCCAGCTGATGAGCATGTACAAACACAAAAGCAAAGTCAGTGCCAACTTATGTTATTGCAGCAAGCGGGGAGAAATTATATACCTGGACATATTAAATCTTCAAATCTCACTAAGCAAGCAAAAGAGATTTTTACAGCCTTTTAATCTTGCTGTCGCATTTGCATTGACTTCCCTTTGAAGCCCCCGTGAGAAAACCCAGAGATGAAAGATCAACTGGTGCTCTCGTGCAACTCTCGTGCAGATAAGTGAGGATTATCGGACTTACTTTTGGCTTTACAGGAAATAATAATGTGTGAAGCTTTTAAAAACACCCGTTAGCCTGTGAGAGGCAGGACTGTAAATATTCTAGACTCACTTTTAAGGAGTTATCTGATAAAAGCACTCCACAATAAATTGCAATATGCTACAGCAAAATTAAGTTCAATTTATACCTAAAAAAAACCCAGACCAAACACAATTTACCTTTATGTGCTAAACCATGTAGCTTAAACAATTCAGGAAAAATAAAAAAGTCTTTTTACTTAAGTGAATAATAAATTTTCCTAAGAAAATTAACATACTGCTCTTCTTCTTATCAGCTGCCCTCTATAAAACCTTCCTGCTCCCTGTAATACAACTAAGACTTCTGCAATAAGAGTAGGAATCATCGAATGATTTAACATTAGAGAACTGCCAAAATAAAATTACTTTATTTTATTAAATGAAGCATTTGTTCACCACAAATTATTCCATTTTAACATCAACTACCACCTTGCATTGTGTCCCAATGACATTTTCCTTTAACATTTTTGCTTATGATATTTTTGTGCAACATATGTTCCCAGTAAACAATTTGCTTGATCAGAAATATGCAAAATATTGGCAAATTTTCAAATGCAAAATTAGAAACCACTTTAATTTCCCCAATGTGAGAAATGCAGTCCAGAAATAATTTGGCATTTTGCTTTCTTTAATAAAGGTATAAATAGTAATTAGAAATAGAAGTTACTTTATGAGAGGACAAAAGACACATATCATTAAACAGGCAAACACTTCATTTAGATGACTGAATAAACTCATCAGGTTTTAGCTCATATATTGAAAAACATAAATTTGCACTATGGGTTCATCTGTGAAAAAAAGAAAAATGACATCCAGAGTCTTCGTTATATTTAAAATTGATTTTATGGTTTTTAATATAAAAGACTTTTGAAAAGGCTGTGCTGCCTGTTGAATATATACATTGAATTTTCAAGCATCAACACATACTCCTGCATCCCAGCTCTGATGGAGCTGGAGCTACGGGAGTCAAAACGTCCCTGGGGGAACAGCTGGAGGCACTTATGAACCCACCTGCAGCAGAAGATGCTGCAAGGCCCATCCTTGTAAGATTTCTTATAAATTTTGGAGACTTCAGCCTGCCAAGTACTTCAAAAGCTTTGCCTCCGCCTTGGCTTCTTCCCAAGCAGGTGACACAGCTCTGGATTTTAAGGGTGCTCGGATACTTTGCCAGGGGTGCTTTCATGATGATTGGTAGCAGAAGCTACAACAAACCCAAGTTCAGCCCTTAACCCCGCACAGGAGGATCACAGCTCCTCTTCCCTCCTAACCTGCGGTGCCCCTGAACCTGCTGCTCCATCACCTGTGATCAGCCGCAGCACAGGGCTCTCCCTGCTCCCTGTACCCCTTCCCACTCTACACCTGCCTTTCTCCTGGGCTTTCCCTACCAATCGTTCCTGGTAGCTTTGGCTTTGCCCTTCTCTTTGGAGACGTAAGTGTGATCCCTACTTAAATCAGTGCTTCCCAGCTCCATTAAACCCATTAGACGGAGGTTTCAGACTCAGATTTCTGTTCAAATCGCATGGGTCCTCCACAACTGGCAGTCAGACGAGAGCACTGCTGCACCACCTCGACTCGAGAGAGATCTACTAAGCCACCTCACCTGAAAATTCGCTGCTGCAATAGCTGCTTATTCCTTCCTTATTCTTTTCAACAACTCTCTAGCCAAACAACAAACCAGCTGTAACCCCACCTGCGGAGAACACCCTGGGCAGTGGCTCCCCCCATCTCTGCTTTGTCCTAGGGGTCTAACTCAAACAGGAGAGCAGCCGCCTGCTGACACTGAGGCTCAGCCCAGCACTGTCACCACGTGCTTCCGAGTGCGTCTGCAGCCAAGAAAAAATACATGGAGCAAATTGGAAATCTATATGCTGCTACCATATGGCCAGAAAGCTAATGAGCATCACTGCAAGGAAAAGCCAAACAGCCCAAACAGGGGAACGATTCATTAATCATCTCTTCTCTATGACAAGAAATATTTTATTATTAAAATATTTATACTCAAACAGAGGCTTTCTAGAAAATTAATGTCTTCGAGCAAAGAATTGCCCTGTCCTCTCAGGTACAACTGAGAGAGAACACCCATTACCAGAACTTCACAGCAATTTGTACTCACGTAAGACTGTGAGGGCAGGGACACCCTGGCTCAGGCTGCCCAGAGCAGGGGTGGCTGCCCCATCCCTGGAGGGGTTCAAGGCCAGGCTGGATGGGGCTGGGAGCCCCTGATCCAGAGGGAGGTGTCCCTGCCCATGGCAGGGGTGGGACTGGATGGGCTTGGAGGTCCCTTCCAACCCAAACCATTCCACGATCCTATGAGACTGGGGATGCTAAACCACTTAGCTCGAAATTCCAGTGCTTTATGGGAGGTGATGCTGGCTCAGTACAGGCTTAAACACAATTCTACACTGCAGATGACATCTTGGCCCTATTTGTAAGGAGGTGTAATCATCAGCAGGAGCATTTAGAAGCAGACGCTTCCTTTAAACAATTTTCCAGATTTCACACAACCCTCACAGCCTTCCAATGAAGGGCAGTACCACAGGGTACACTATTCTGTAGTTCCTTAAGGTGTGCAAGCAACGACTACAACAGGCTAATTCATTCCTAGCTGGTAATCCCAAGAAGCTTCCGTTCTGCACAATCATAAGGGTAGCGTCCAAACACCTTGTCATAAATATGATGAAGGGAGATTTTGGATTAGGTTTTTCTCAACGCCATTCAGCCAGAAATGATCCAGTACTCTTAAAAGGAGTCCCAAATCTAGTGACAAGTCAGGACAGCATTTCAAGGCATCATCCTAGGAGCACTGATGAGCACAATGAGCCTACGAGGTGCAGTTACAAGCCCTTGGTGTGAGGGGAACGGAGCTTCATTGAGAGAGAGGAAGAACACCCAGCCTGTCATTGCAGCTTCCTACTGAACCCGTGGCTCCTGGAGGACACCCCAGTCACAGGACACCACGATCAGGTGTCAACACACGACATGGAAATCACTCTTTTGCCTCCAGTCCCAACCAGCAAGCATGATAAGATGGAGGATGCTGCGCGTCAAAGGATGCAGTTTTCTTTTCCTTCGTTATGCTGTCAAACGCCAATTGTAATCTACCAGCCAGTTATTTTAGGATAATCACTCTCTGTCATTTGCAGTGAGAGATTTGACTTTATTTGTGGTTATTGCAGATTGTTACGATTGTAAAATATCATTTTAGGCTAATCTTTCCTTTGACATGTTTATGAGGAGGGAGGCTGCTTCTGTTCCCTCCATGCTCCAAGTGCCACCTCCAAAGAATCAAGAAAGGAAAAGGCATGAGCCGCAAGAACAGTGTTAGTTTACTGCATTTAAAATGATAAAAGATATGGAAATTCAGAATTTCCTTTTAAACGTGCTCCTGTTTCTCCATGGAGATAGAACTGGCTTCTGGGTACATCGACACATCCTGGGTAGGTGTAACCCAAATGTCCCATACTGTTATTTCATAAAATTTTAAACCTTATAAAAATTAAGCACTGCAGGAAAAATGCTTTTACAGATGGTTTCCTACATATAAAAGCACTTTAATTGCATTATCTGATTCCATAACAGAGAACTCTATCTAGCTGCTTTAAATACCTCTGCACAAGCTTCCCAAGCACGACTGCCTGGGATATGAAAGGCACCCCAGGATTTAACACTGGCATCTCTGCCTTTTTGGACACTCTGCTACAGCTATTGTTTTGTTCATTATTTTCTCAGTTACTCTTTTTTTTTAAAGCAATAATGCTGATTTTTGTATTTTTAAATGTCTAAATATTAAAACCCACATTCCATACATAATTACAGAAGTTAGAGATGATTCTGTGTACAAACTGAAGTTATTGAGAATGAAAACTACACCAGCCTTGGAAATGTCTGTGCTGTTCACTGACTGAAACCAAGTGGTCCAGGATGAGGTAGAGATAGATAAACTCAGGGTACAGAGTTGAGATCACTACAAGAGCATTAAATACTTATATCTGTAAAAACAGCAGTCTTTTTCAAAGTGCTGTCTGGAATGTAAATGTATGGGGGGGGTTTTCTGCCTACTTTTACTAAAAATATTTCCTATTATCATTCTTACCGTATGAGAATAATGACAGTGACAATATTCTCAGAGGGAAAATAATGTTTCAGTTTCGAAGTTGTTTGAATCTATGCATTAATAAAAATAGATTCTTAAAACAAAGTCCTTTAGTATCAAACATATCAAGATAATGAAGGAATTAAGGAATTCTGCATCATTCTCTCACTCTATCTAGTTCAACCACAGCAATTAAGCATTTAATTTATCCCTTGGAAAACTACTAAAGGTATTAAAAGCTGCTGTTACTATTTTACTGTTGATGCACTAAGGCAGCTGGGGATACAGTTGTCTTCGTCTGGGGAAAAGGAAGGTAGATGGGTTTTTATTGGCAACACCACAGAGCGCTCCAACTGCTTCTACAAGCTGAAGTTCCTTTACAGATGCAATTTCTGCTCTAGAAGTCATGCTTAAGAGGCACATAGCACCTGGCATTTAAATTTTACTTTGGGAAAGCGATACTGAAAAGAAGTAACAAATCACAACTTATTGGTATTTTGCTTCTGTTGAACCATAAACCTTTTCCTTAAAAAAAACAGAAAACCAACAAAAAAAGCAGCCCAAATACCTTCCACATTTTGAGACAAAATAAAAGTTATGTGTGGTGAAAGCTTCGTTTACCTTTCTTCTGGCATTGACAGAGCCTCAAGGTTTGCAAAGCCACTTTCCTCAGTAGGTGGGTTCTGCTCACCCAAGCCTGGTAGATCAGCTCCTCAGAGCACGCGGAGCGAGGACAGCAGGATGCTCATCTTGTCGTCTAGAACAGAGTTGATTATATATTGTTACTAGAAGGGTTTCATTTTTCAAAGCCTTCCCCTGGCCCTCTTCCCTGGGACAGGAGGGAATAATTTCACAGCTTAAAGTTAGAAGATCCAGTGATAAATATCCAAAGATGTGGATGCTTCCTAAAATACTGCACTAATTTCAAAGAACAGACAGGAGAACAGGAAAGCAAAGGAAAGCAATGCGGGTGGGGAGGAGGAACAGGACATTGCAAGATAGTGAAAATCAACAAAAGGCAGCAAATGATGCAAATTCCACTTGCTGCATCTTAGCAGCACGGTGCAGTTTAGTTTACAGCCCCTGAAAGGCCCGAGATAAACCCTAGTGCACCTCAATTTCTCCTGCACAGCATCGCACGAGAGCTTATCCTGCTGGGAAGCTACTTATTATAACCCAACGAGCACCGGGAAACACAAAATAGGTGTGTACTTTCTACTAAATGCTATTACATTTTAAAGAGACCTCCATTAGCACAGAAAACCCTTGAGCCCCGCTGTGCTGTAAGCTCAGGTATAGAGGTGCCTCTGACAGACGAGCTCATCTCTTTCCTCCAGCATCTGTTACCAGAGACTGCTAGAACCAGGATTTGGAGCTAAATGGATCTTCAGTCTGACAAGACACAATATTCACAGTATGTATATAGGAAATGCCACAAAGAGAAAGAGCATACAAGAAGGTCAGAAGAAAAGAGCAATGTTCAAAAAATCCTATCTCTTGGGTTTTAGGTTTGTTTTTTTTTAATAAGCGAACACGATAGAACAGTCACTTGGTGTGATATAAATACACTTACAGCAATCATATATTTCTGGGTAATTTAGGGAACCCACAATATCAGCCTTTAATGAAAAGATTGCAAATTTCGCTCACTACCACTTGCGTGAGGAAGTTATCTTCCTGGTGAAGGAGTGAACCAAATAAACATGAAATCTATGGATCCTGATGCAGTAGCATTCTAAATTCTAGGGTGTCTTCAAGACCAGCTCAATCCAATGAAAACAGAAAACAAGTAACTAAAAACCATCTGCTTTAAAGAACATTAATTGCCACTACAAGTTTTCTTTAAAAAGAAATAGAAATAATTTTTAGACTATAAATTTAAGGGACAACTGAATAAGTAGAAATATTCTAGGCAAATTTCCTTTTTTTAAATGCAGGAAAGCACTAAAGCAAAGCCATTCCTCTCTTCAGAGACCTGAGCCATCTCACTGAATGCTTATTCTACAAGTTCAGGATGTGCATAAATACTCATTTTCTGTTCATTCTATATATGTTTTTTATTACACTACAGGTAGTTCTTAGCTCCTTGTGCTGGAGTCAGATGGCATCAGAACAATGTTAAACTATTTTTACTCTTACAGGAAACATTTAACTGTTGCTCCAACCTAATGAGTGAGATAACAATAGGGTTTAGCCATCGGGTACCAGCCACTAGAATCTCAAGTACTGGGATCCACTCAAAGAAGCATTTCTATTTTCCTCCATCCTCGCTCTGATCTTCAGTTATGAAGCAATTTAATATTCACTAGAAACCGGTATTTTCTCTTGTTATTGTACTAGCAGGTATTGTACTCCAGGTGAAGAGATCGCATTCCACTCTAAACCCCTTGACCTCTCTTAGTGCTTCAGGGAGCTTGAAAGCCAGTCAGGATAACAAAAAAGTCAATAAAATAGACCAGTACATATTTTTCTGGCTTTCTAAAGAAACAGGGGAAATGATAACCATCAGAGTTAAAGATTACTTTGGAATGAAATGCTTACACGCAAATAAATACGATAATTGCATTAAGTCATATACTGCTTGTTTTAAAAAGGGACACGGAATCTTATAACTAAATCAATGTCTGGACCTTATTTTAATTAATTAAAAAAGAGTTTGCAAATAACTAAGGCAGCAATTAGATGTTGTAATTTAATCATTATTTCAGCTTGATATTAAAAAAGTAGGTGAAGGCTTAAAATTAGACCCTTAGACATGCACAGACAAATCAAGAATCCATATATATTCTGATTGTGAAGTTTTTCATGCCTACACAGAAACAGAGCTGCCTGTTGAATTTGCTTATAAAATATTAAGGATATTCATGTAGTTTATACGTCACATAGATTCACCAAGGGAATTAACTTTATTTGTATAGATAATATTGTGCATCTGGAATGACTGACTAAAACCCTGTGTGATTGAAGTCATCTCTCTGCTGGCATTTTACTATATATCCCGTTCTTATATCCCTTTTCTACTTATAGAGCAGTTGTACATGGTGTGGAATTAACCCAGTACCATAAAAATGACCATTTTTTCCTGGATTTGAGTGAATATTAAGGAAGATCTGGAAATTCTAGAAACAAATCAATAGCCTTCCTCAGCTTGACAGGGAAAAAGGAGGAAAAGGGCAGTTTCCAAGGCTGGTAACAAATATCTCAAAAAGCAAACGTTCAAACACTTTCCCTCATGTGTGCCATATCTATACATACATAGATACACAGATATATAAATCTATAATCCATTTGTAACTGCTGGAAGCATCAAGAGACGGAGCTTCCTCCCTAGGAAATGTCTTATTAAGCAGTTGTGCAGAATTCCTGCACACCGTCCCGCTTTTGAGGGGCTCCCGAGCACGACGCACGGATGAAGTTCCTTAAGGAGCACAATTCCATCCAGTAGGTGCTAACCTTGTCCCAACGCTTCTGAGGCCACAACCTCCCTACTGCTTGGGGAAAATTCCTGCCTGCTTTGCAGCTCACCCACCCCAAGCCCACAAAAAACAAGTTTTCCTGGGCTTTCTGCAGAGAATATAGAAAGTTCTGTGGCTGCAATCAAAACCCAAAGGACTCCCAAACTCTGCTTCCAAGTAGGATTATGAATTGTTTGACAGGCATCTTTCTTATATCCCTACAGCGTAGCTAGCGCTAACAGCGCATTTAGATTCCCTGCGTTAAAAGGTGCAGCCTCCTCAGAGCTCCCGACTGGATTTAGGAACCAAAGACATTGGCAGAAGCAGCATTTTTCCCTTGAATGACCTTGCCAATCCAGGCTGCTATTATTTTAAAGCTATATCAGTAAACAGAAAGACATTTGGAAAGTTAGATTCATTTAAATTCCTAGGTTAAAAGAATTTATAAATACTTTTTTCAAGCTTATCTAATGCATCTTTCTTACGCTAAGCTAGCCAAGTTCTTAATACTCAGAAACAGACCTTAACTCATAGCTTTATATAACATCCCTATCTGTATTAATCTAATGGTCCCGATTTCCATGTAGCTGCAACAGCTTTTCTGGAATTGCTACAAACTGTTTTAATATGCGCTTGATAACTCAGTTTTTGATATTTCTGTGATATCCACTAGATATTTCTGCTAGGAGCTGTGAGGAATATTTCAGAGTGGCGCACGGTTTTAATTTGGATTCTAAAGAACATCTTTAAAGTTCTTTGGACTTCTGAAACAACAGATAGGGCCTTTAGAGGCTGTTTAGATCTTTTTCTTTAACAAGTACAAAGATGTATTATCTGAGGTGGCATTAGAATGGAGAAAGTTGTGTGATAAATTCATAATTTGTACTAAATTCACAGTTTTTACTTTGGGTCCAGCTTGGAGAAGTTACATGTAAAAAAGCAATGCTTAAAGAATGGGATAAAGTCTCTGATTTTTATGTGTGTTGGGGGAATAAAAGAATGCACATATATATCTGTATATATAAACATGGTAAAAGATGTTCTTATTTGTAAAAGAAGCGATTTATAAAGGACCACATTCTATCAACTTCTACATGAAACTCTGTAAAGACAAGATCATTTTGTATTCCTTTCAATAACTGTGACATTAATTACTTTAATTTTTTATTGTTGGTCTGGTTATATCTTCTAGTATATACATGTGGAGTAGAAGGAATCTGCATACAAATAAAAGCTGTGCAGTCATATTTTGTTCTAATTTCCCATACCCATGCCTAAACAGCCTAGGATGTATAAATTACAGCCTCATTTAGCTAACAATCTTTGATGGCTACGCGTAACGATAGAACCTTCGCAGGATTTAATTAAGCAAGTTCAGAACATGGAAATTAGAAGTAAGGAGCCACTGGAGAAGGATAAATTTAAAGAGCTGCCCTCCATTTTTAAGCTTTTATGATTTTATTAACTTTCCTATGAACGAGGGGAAGATGCAGATGGATAAACACTCCCTGTTTATCTTATTTTTCTTTCCAAAACAGAGGAAAAGAAAGATTTTATTCTCAGTGTCCCACCCTTTCCAGTACTTTTGGAAAAGTCTTTAATTTTCATTCCACCACTGCCATGAATAAAATCTGTCCAGAAAGAGGAATGTTAGTGTTTTCCTTCCTGTGTGTGGCCATACCTGGCTTGATGATGGCACCTGACAGCGGATGAGATCCTGTAGGTAAATTTAATTTACCTTAAAAAGGAATAACTGTATAACCTTTTATTGAGCAAACCCCCTGTTATTTGGGACTGGGATTGTCAAAGAGAAATCTTTTGTTGTGATGTTTTTGATGCTTATCATGTCAGTTCCCATTAATAAGCCACAGGGGATGCAGAAAAATCCACCTGGAACGTGTTCCAAAGCCAGACACCACTTTGGAAACTCAGAGGGTTGAAAGACAATAATTTTATGAAATAAAATGAAAGAATATTATTTATTATTATTTATGAAATAATATGAAAGACAATAATTTTACTCATACTACCAACTCCTTTTTTTTTTTTTAATACTAAAAATCATTACACACTCAATTTTACTTACTTCTCTTACCATTGCAATTTTGTTTGCATTCTCAAATCATCTATTGGCTGGTTTTTAAACTATGTGAGATCTGGGGGTTTGCTTTGGATTCCCTCTTGAAATCCCTCCTTATTGTATTTTAAATAGGATTTTCCAGAAAACTGCTATTGCAAGGCAATCTTCTTTCTGTAAAGCACAAACAAGTGGTCAAGAAAAACTCACTTAGAAATTCTTTTCCCACACCAGGACTTCTTCGCTGGGTTTTACAGCTATTTTGTTCCCTTCCACTATTAGGCCAGTTGTCAGGAGTTTATCTCTCTACTACAATACTGATAAGCACTTGAAGTGAGGTAGATGGAGATCCATCCTGCACAGGATTTTCCTACGGTGGATAAAGTAAATGATTTTGGTTTTTTATGATGAGTCTCTATTAATCTTTTTTACAGGGAACCCTTTTTAACACACCGCAACAACAGGAAATTCAGGGACCATGTCCCCAACCAGGTAATGCTGTTGGGTTGTTTTTTTTTTTCTTCCAATGAACCAAGGTGGGTTCAGATTTCAGTCTTTAATGGTTTTGGTTTGTATTTTCTTTATTTCCTATCCCATGTTCTATCTCTCTAATACAATACCTCAAGACTCTTCTCTTATACAGCTTTTCTGATGATAGGAGATGCGTATTCATAGAAAGGAGAAGAAAACAAATCTTTCCAACCTGAAGAACCTTCATTCATCATTGCATAAAAGCAAAGCAGTAAGACCTTGATAAAAAAATTCAAAATAGTGTATCTCATCAGAATCTAAAAAGAAAACTCTAGATGGCCACAAACAACACACTACTGCTACAGTATTAACACACAAAGACCTTTTTAATATTCTCTGCACTTCACGACTTTTCTTTCCTATTAGGGAAGATCTTCGTTGTCATTTATTACTTTGAAAATAATCAGAAATGCTGCAGCTTCACGAGCACATACAAACGCCTGGGACTGCTGCGCATTTTCATCATTTACACTTTGTTCCACAAAGGGGGAAAAAAATTCATCATTTATTTAAAGCCTTCAGCACCTGTTTATTGAGTCAGACTTTACTATAACAACTGTCTTCTGATCTCCTTGCAGATATCTTAAAGAAATTATATGGATAAGACACCCGGCACTTTAGAGATGCTGATTTCATTTAATTTCTTCAGTTAAATTTATGTCTGGACCAAAAAAAATCTGATACCTCCGACAGAAGCAATGAGTAGCTCAAAGAGTTATTTATTTTAAATATAATAACTTCTGTTTAGTTCATAAGAACATTTCCACATTGATAGCGCTTCTGTCTGTAGGCTCTTAAAAGGAAATAATTTCAATACATCTTCTGAAAGGTCAAGGCAAATTAAGGTTTTTCTTCTGTCATAGTTTAGCTTTAACAGTGGAAATGCTAACTTTAGAGTTTATAATGCAAAACAGAACTGCACTGGGCTTACCTTGAACTTTGTTCTCCTCTTACACACACAGATCGTGCGTCCCCCCCTGTTCCCCACATCCAATTGTAACTTTGGAAGCACGAAGGGTGCCCATCAGCAAGCGGTTCAGCAGGGACAGAACACACGGTGTCTATAACTTACTGTAAACTCTGCATGCCTGCACCCCCTCTCCGAGCACAAAAATATTATTTATGTTCACCTTGCTGAACCTTGAAAACTGCATTGTTATTTTCCATTACTTGGTAATAAATCTCTCACTCTGTAACTGAAATAGAAGTCGATTGTTTTCTGTGTTTTGCTATTTGTGGGACGATTGCGTCCAAGCACTGGATTATATCTATACAACAGCACCACAGCTCCTCCCTGCCGTCTCTCCATCTTGTGCCAAGGCTGGAGTAAGCACCACGTAGCAGCAGGGAAGTGCTCCTGATGTGGAGAACGATGGCCGTATTGTAAAATACCTGGGAAGCAGCCTGTGTGGATATTCAAATGCCACAACCCCACCCAGCCTAGGGTCGAGGCGTACAGAGCAAACCCAGGCTCACCTCACATTTGGCTCCTCTTGCCACTCAATTTGGAGAGATCCTGCAGGTTTTCAAGGAATGGGTGAGAAAAGCAGGGACCCTGGATTGGGATTGAACAGTTTAAATAAAATCAATCCTAGGGTTGGCAGATACGTGATGCACTTCAGATTGCATCACATCCAACATACACATCTATAACACAAGCGCTAGAACAGCACTGACCCATGCTTGTCTGTGTTTGAGAGATTTACTGCAAGAAAGACTATTAGAAATAATCAATCAATCACCACGACCTCCTCAAGCCTCTCTAATCTTCAGGACATTCAGACAAAAGAAAAAGAAGGGGGAATACAGTTCTCAGAAGCTTATAGTGATGAGAACTGCCACCCAGGGTCCAAACATGTTCACTTAAGCTAGTTCAGCATCTCCACCAACGGCCGGTGGGTGCTGAGGGAAAGAGTGTGAGAGAAAGGAGGACAGGATCGCCTTTCCTCCTTAACGCACTTGCCTTTTTCTGGGTATCAGCAGCTACAGACAGAAACTTTATCAGTACTGCAAGGTAATACCTATTCTCATAACAATGTTCTTCACGTGGAATCAGATTGACTGCTCAGATCCATTCCATAAACCCTGTGTTGCTTAATATTAGAGATTATTGCATCCAAAATATAGATTATTAAATCCAAAACAGAGATTTGGTTTGAATCAGATGGCAACATTCAGAGAAAGACAAAGATTTGACCCTGTCTTTGTTAACATGAAACAGCAACAATCCAGTAATGTGAGACAGCAAGCTGTATTCCATAAATCAAGAGGCGAATGCCCTCCCTTCCCTCCCTGCATGCTAAACTCGTGTTGCTTCAACCTGAGGTGAGACCCTGGTTGTGATGAATTTAATAAAAATTCTCCCACTGACTTCAGTGGGTACAAGGTTTCACTCTGTGAAGCCAAACAGTTCTGAAATGCTGTTTTTGGCATACAGAGAAAAGCAATAACAACTTTGTATATTTAGCTTTCCTTTTACAGTAACTCTGGGCACAGTTGTATATATTTACTTGGGATCCATTATAGTCTCTTCTACTTCCCGTAGCTATTAACTCCGATGTGATAGATGTATTATTTCAAGTCATATATAAAATCTCATGTCTGCTTATTGACATTGTGCTAAGTTAGCTACCTTTTAGGCAATTCTCCAGCTCGAAAGACCAAGTGTTAACAAAGCAAATGCCAGACATATCAATACCCCAGACCGTTTCCATTTTGAGTGCAAATGTACATATTAATCAGCTAATCGCTAATCCCCAGAACCCCCAACTTCAATATTGGCAGATCTTCTTAAGAAGTATTTCCGAGCTCGCATGTCTGTTGTTGCATTTACTTAAGGGATCATCCATCACATAAATGACTAGTTAGTAAAATGAGCTAATTAACAGAAGTTAAATGGAAAAAATAAATCTCAGGCTCAAGACTACTGAAATATTGTCATCCTTTTCCATCCGGAGCCACTAGGAAGGCTTTCACTCGGTAAGTATTGCTGCGTTTGGAAAGCCTGTTCCATATGTGACGTCTGTCCCATTCCATCCATTTTCTGTTACACCATATTGAATAAGGCTTTCATTTATTATACTAAAACACACGCAGTACATTACAAAAAACTGCTGTTGAAGTCTGAGTCCCATATTCCTCTTGCTTTTTACTTGAAATATTTGGTTTGCCCTTTAAGATCCTTTCGGTCCATTAGCCAATTCTGAGAACCACTCTTGTGCGTGGTTTGGAACAGTTTTATTAATTTATTATTGATTTGTACCTTTAGCACTTACAGATTTTTAGATACAAGATTAATTTCTGTTCCAATTCTTCTGCGATATCTAATCACGGTGGATATCTAGCCAATATATACAGATTTTAAGCTCCCTCGGTATTTTCACCGATAGAGTTCTATAGAACACTTGCAATCAGTTAAACTTTCTCAGCTTACACCAGCACTGCAATTGCTTCCATTTCCTCTTATGTTAATAAGCAGGATTATCTTGTTGAAAGAAGTGGGAAGCAGATGGAAACTTTCTTAAAGTGTGAAGCTCAATGATTTCGGTGATAACCGAATGTGCATGTGTATTTCTATAGATCTATCTGAATAACAATGCTTTTAACCTCTAATACTCTGCTTTATACAGTAATCACTTTCTTTTCCCCCACAAATAAAAAGCTTAGGCTTACTGGAGGGAAAAATGTGACTGACAAGCTCACTCATTAGGCTTCTGGCAGGACCCAGAACTGAATCCTTTTCTCCCAAGTTTCAGTTCAACCTCTGAACTGGAAAGCCAGGCAAGAACATGGTGTTTCCACTGAGAATTGGGAATGAAAGTCTTACCCTAACCCTCAAAATAATATAAGAGCATAAAAGATAAATTTATCTTCCTGATAAAGACCCGAGCAGTTGATCTGATTTACCTCATAATGCATCAAATGAGTTAATGGCGTTTTAACTGACACGACGTGGGAGTTGGAATAACACTGCCCAGCATTTACACCTCTAATGGCTTCTTAATTGCAAAACTGTTGTAGCCTGCATGGGTACCTGCACTGCAATGCTCCTGGCCCCTCTTATCCCCCTTTCACTTTTCAGTGTTAATGACTGATTTAATCTTGCCATTATTGCGCCTGGAGCGCAAGAGTTATTAGGGACCTGGGGCTGTTCATCCTTGAGAAGAGGAGGCTGAGGGGAGACCTCATCGCTCTCTGCAGCTCCTGGAAGGAGGTTGTGGTGAAGTGGGTGCTGGGCTCTTCTCCCAAGTAGCAAGAGATAGGAGGAGAGGAAATGGCCTCAAGTTGTGCCAGGGGAGGTTTAGATTGGATATTACGAAGTATTATTTCACAGGAAGGGTTGTCATGCCCTGGCAGAAGCTGCCCAGGGCAGTGGTGGAGTCTTCAGACGTGCAGGGATTCAAAAGCCGTGTGCATGTGGTGCTTTGGGACAGGGTTTAGTGGTGGGCCTGGCAGTTAATGGTTGGACTCGATGTTTTCCAGCATAAATAATTCTGTGATTATTTTATCCGGCTCTTGCTCTGACAATTTATTGGTTACCTATCTGAGTATCTCTGCTACTGTGCTGATATTTGCACTATTTTGTCTCTTCTGGCATCTGTAGTTACAGCATGCAGTTGATTCAGGAAAAGGTCACAAAATCATAACACTACTGTTTATATAATTTTTTGTTATTTCAGATGCATATAACTCGACTTCTAAGCTTTTACAGATACATCTGTAAGGCCTGCTGCTGTCATTTTGTGGAAAAACTAACATAAATCTCAAACCACATTTGTATTTATGATATACAAACAAATCTGTTTCCTTCCTGTATTTCCATAAGCATACAGCATTTCTTCCTCATAACTGTGACAAAAGAAAGCTTCAAAGTTCAGAACAAATGAAACTGAGATACTGGCTCCTCTGCTTTAACATCTTGTTATCTATCCAGTTTGGTTTGTGGACCATCATCACCTGACACAGATGTCACCCTTAAAACATAATAGCCTTGTTATTCTCTCAGTCTCTCCTTTTGCAATGATGTAAACCAGAAACACCCCAAGCCAAGTCAAGTGAGTTACTCTTCTATAAAAGCACGATAAAAATCATAAAATACAATGAGCACCTCAAATCCCTATTTAGAAAATAGACAGTATCACAGATAGCTCAACATAACAAATATTGGTAATTTGGCTAATAAAAGCCTATTCAAATGCTTGAAATCGATAAGAGAAGCGACACCAAGAGGCAGTTTACCTTTGCTCTTCCAAATCAGGACTATTCAGGAACAGGAACCAGCCAGCAATAAAAATATCTCAGCTGTCATACACCTGAAGAGGAGCAGAGGGGCACAAGCGAAAAGGACTTGTTTCTTAGCAAGGCCCAGGCTGTTGACAGAAATCAAACTTTTGCTTCCCAACAAGAAATGGGTCGGAAACCTCCCCAGTGCAAGCCCTAGCTCAAGGTAAGAAGCTGCGTCCAGCAGGTAAAGCTGATCACGCTGCAGGTATCCAGCCCAGCTCTGCAGGTCTGCGTAGCCACGAGCAGGTCAGAAGACACCCAGCAGTTCCCACAGCAAGCACTGATTTTCAGTTTTTGTCATGTCTCCTTGCTGTTATTTTGTTCTGTAATTACCTTAATTATGCATCAGACAAAGCAAACTTACTGCTAAGAGATGCAAAACCAATTTTTTTCATCTTTTATACTTCTCTGCAGGGTTCTGCTTTTTGTGCTGCTGTGGCAAGGATTATACTGTTCTGCAGCCCCTCGCTCCTGTAAAATAATCAAGGAGATTACATGAGGCAATAATTTATTGTTCTAATCCTTTGTGTCCACCAATGGATTTCTGTAAGAATGGAAAGTTCTCTGCTATCGATGTCTAGATCAAATCCATTGTAGGTGAAATTCAGGCCTTGCTCACTATCACCATTGATCACAAAATTTTGGGGGGTGTGTTTCCATCAAGACATTGAATTTGAATAGATTTCAACTTTGCATTCGAGTGAAACCTTTAGCGTACATCCTAATAATGCAAATTGAGACCATACCTGGAAAAGTCCTACAATGAAAGTGGCTGTAGGACAATAGTTGTAATGCTTTATGATTAACTTAGTACCGTGATGGAGACGGGATGGAAAGATGTGAGCCCAAAGGAAACCGTACAAATGCCAACGCTGTCTAAAGAAGGAGCTTTTGATAAGAGCAAGTCCCACCAGAATAAGCCAGATCAGGCTGCTGAAGTGCCAGAGCATCTAGCAGAGATTTTGTCTGGAAGACACATAAGTCTGAGGATCAAGTGCACATGTTTGAAAAGACACTTAAGATTTCTGATAGTGCTTAATTAAAATTCATATACAAACCAGGTGTCCTGCAAGGCTGGGAGGGGTTGGCTTAGATAACTGCTTGCACTTAATCCGAGAGGGCATGAATTCATTCTGTTCATGAGGACTGAACAGAAACCTTCGTCACCAATTCATCAGGTTTTTTTAAACATATACAAACAAAATTCCAAAGCAAGAACTCATCTAGGTCTTTGTCAGCAGGAGAATTAGATGAGAGCAGCAAGCTTCTCGTGGGAGAAGGAATTCTCTTTCTGTTTTCTGCAGGGCTCTCATCCTCAGATACTCTAGGCCTTGTTATTTTAGAACTCATGGATAAAAGGCACAAGATATTTTTTCCTATTCTATTAAAGTAAATTCACATTAGTAGCACTAAAAAATACACTACATTTATATCAACACTGCTGGCTAAGGCTAAAGAATTACCTTTCTGTCTAATGCCATTCTAATAAAGAATTGCCTTCTCTGTGCAGCTGCATCTTTCCTTGAGCATCGCTGAAAATATTATTTCAGTCGTAGGTGTAGAAATGTGCATCCAGCCCACAAGAGTTGGAAACAGTAAACAAGAACATGGTTCCCACAGGGCTTCCTACACGGGAATTTTTCAGCATCTGTTCTCTGCTAATTCTTTAATACCTGTATTTACATATACACGTTTTCTTCTCTCAGGCACCACTACAGGAAAACTCAAGAAACTTCAGAGAGATATTACAGTACCTTTACTACATTCAATTGAATCCAATACTCTTTTAGTGCTCCCTAATAGAAATCAATCCATTTTGCTGACATCTGACTGCTATGAACAATATAACATGTTATTGCTGCTGTCATTTAAGCGTTCTCCTTCTTAGAATGCTGCATGTCAAATGCTAAAATATGCAGGGCTTCTTGCAGAGACGACACAACCTTCGTGCAGGCTTCCCGTTTAATTAAATGCCAAACTTGCACCCGGCTCTGTGTACGCCCTCCCCTCTCCTATCAGCCCAGCAGCAGCTTGCTGGATCTAAAATCCTCTCCACAGTTCTTTCATGTAAAACGTTTATTTTGCTCTAAGTGCTGAAGCCCCTGTTCCAGGGCATGAAGATCGTTTTGAGCCTATTATCTGCTTCCAAAATGCTTCTCACACCACCCCTTCTAACTCAATTTAGTGCCCACTGACTGAGACTCATGACTGCTCTTTATTCCCCCGAAGCTCCAAAAAGGTAAAGGCATTGCAGACACCAGCCTACAGGTGCCACACCGTGTCCACCATGACCTGGTGGGCACTAAAGAAGTCACTCGAGGTGGTTTATGTGGCATGAACGTGGGGTCGTTAGTCCTCCTGCAGCTACAGCTACGATGCCTCAGCTGTACTGGAGTAAAACAACCCATTTTTAGCACACAGCCCACACAAACATAACTCTCTCTGTCATTTTGATCTGAGACGGGCAACCCAGGAGCAAAAGGCTTTGTATTCTGGTATGAACTCTCTGAACCACCCTGGTCCCCGGGAGCAACCTTTGGCTCAGCTTCCCTGAATCACAGAGCCTGGGAGAAGCAGTCAGCAGGGTCGTTTACCGTAATGCCAGTTAGCTTTAACTAGGCTTCAGCTGTGTAAAACATTAGCAGGCACAGCTTTGCTCAAGGGATTCACGGTTTATCCGCGAGGTATCGCCCTATAAACACGCAGAAGGGGTTGCAAACAGCTACTGCTGCAGTGAAAACTGTGCACGCAGCAAATCGCTGTCACAGCCCGGGCTGCTGAGAGGGATCTTTTGCAAATCACAGTAAATAAATCAAGCTTTTCTTAATGCAGGTTACTTCATCATCTGTTATACACTAAAGGCTTCATGTTGTGCCTCACACAGTTCATCCACTCTTCTCGATAAAGAGAAACAAAGAGAGGAGACAATCACACAAAGATGCTGCAGCAGAACCAGGTGGTCCAGATCTCCCAGGCCTTGGCATTGTGAGTTTCTCAGTAATCATGGCATCTGCCTTCTCCCACCCCTCAGCTCCCACCTGCACCCTCCTCCTCTGTCTCTTTGTCTGTCACTGGTTTTTAGTTTGGCTTCCACAGGAAGACGTGCTATGTTGTCACGTTCCTTACAGGGACCTGAGCACAGTGGATAATGCACCCGCGTTTGACAGAGGGATGGGGCTTCTCCAAGTCATGAGACAACCTGTCTGAGCAGAGATGTCCCATGGCTGCTTCCTATACAAGGAAAAGGCAGGGAAAAGCTCTGTGTTGCAGAGGGACCCCCAGGACTCTTCACGGGCACTTGGGGCACACCGAAATAACCCTAAAGGAGTCCACATGCTGTTCCTGCTGCGATGAGGACTCAGCTCCAAACTATAGGAAACCAGCCCCCAGCAGTCCTTGTGATGATCTCCCACACACTTTGAGAGCTGTTACACAGCTCTTGCCCTCCCCGTTTTCCCTCCTGTGCATTTTTGGGGATCCTCTTACCTTTTTATCCATCCATCCATCACCCTGCCGGGCTAGATCTCCTCTCTCGGGCAGCTCTTGATCCACTCCCGCAAACCCCTTCTAACAACCTGTTAAGATAAGAGGCAGGTGAAAAATAAAATAGAAGGCAAAGAGCAAAGGGAATTTCTTTCTCTTTGCTCTCATCGAACATGATTAATGAAAATAAAAGCAACCCCGAACACCCCAAACTGTTATTCCATGGTTTGACTGCAGCCAGCACAGACTCAGCGGGCAGGCGCCTCTTTGCATCCATCGGTGAGCTGGGAGTCAGACTGACGGCCATAAAAAACACCAACTTTACCCTTAGTTTCAGTTACACAGGATGTTTTAAAAAGTAAAGCGCTGGAAGTATGTTATTTTTGGCTGCATGACAAATAGTTTATATCACAAAATCACTGGATTAATTTCCACCATTCAAAGCGCATTGCACTTAAGTGTAATTTATAAAGGGGTTTGCTCATATATTCAAATACACACTCTACATTTAAAATTAATTTCTATGAAGTTCTGCCTTCATAGGAATCATACGTTGTTGTGCACCGAGGAGCGGCTCTCTTTGAACTCTCTAGCCCTTAAACTCAGATTTAAATTAGTATTTTGCTTTTGATTCTCCCTCTGCTTTTACTGCTTTCAGGGAACAATAGGGAAGCCCTCTTGTAGTTAATTTACCACCTGAAGACACTAAATAAAAGTTGCAGGGCCTCATTTATTAAATCTCTCCATAAGACGGGAAACATTAAGCATCAAAAGTTGTGTTTTTAGGAAATATTTTCATCGGTGAAATTAGAGCATTTATCAAAACAAACATAAGGGAGCCCAACATAAACCAGCTTCTTTCTTGGTGAGAGTTTTAATCGGAGTTGGTAGCGATGACCTCTCATGCTTCTTCAAAGCATCTTATTATACTATTTTACTTTGAAATACCCATTATTTGCTTTCTGAAAATTTCTGTTGTGTGTTATTTCCTTTCTTACAAACACTTTCCTGAAGCATTTTTGCAGGTTCGAAGTGAACCTAGGGAAGAAATAACCTTGCCCAAAGGGAAATATCCCACATTCTACGTGTTCCAGTTTGTTCCCAGCTCTGCCGATGACACAAGACCATTTCCCACTGTAACCTCCGCCCTAATCCCTGGTGATTCTATGATTATAGTTAAACTCAATGATCCAGTGGGTCTTTTCCAGCCTGATGATTCTAAGTCTGTGAGATTTGACACTGTTTTCTGCCATTCTGGGCAGATCATTCCATATATCAGAGACCATATATCGAGCAGCAAATAGATCACCTGGAAGTTCTAAATTTACACAAAACATGGAGTCTGTTTCTGAATCCCCAGCACAGCACGTTTACATGCAGAATTGTCTGCAGATGTCACCACTGTCGGATGGGGCTTGGAGCCCCTGATCCAGTGGGAGGTGTCCCTGCCCATGGAAGGGGTGGAACTGGATGGGCTTTGAGGTCCCTTCCAACCGTCCTGTCTCTTACCTGGTCAGCTTCTGCTTGTCGATGACGACGAGCAGTCTGTTCGCACGAGGACTTGGGATTATGGTAAAGACTCTTCAGCTGCAAAAAAAAGTCAGAAAAAATATACTGAACAGAGCTGACTGACATGGAGAACTGTGGGTCTACATGAGATTTTGACGTTTTGAAATTTGGTTCTCTTCTAATTCCTAACATGTAATATTTTTAGACGTGCCACAAAACAGACAATCTGTACAACATTCCTTTTGGAAACACATTAAAACACGCTTTCCAAAATTAATTTGTTCCCTCAAACCTCAGCAGCTGCTGACTGAAACAAAAATACTTTATAGTCAGTTTGAGTATAACCTTCACCTACAGAGAAACAAGAACAACAAAGAGATGGAGATAATAAATCTGTGTTTATTTAAAAGACTATTCCTTAAAATATGATTTGGCATAGCATAACCCAATAGCATACTGCGGACTATTATTATGGTTGACTTGTCAAATGAAATGTGTCAATGTAAATTAAATGCTGTTTTTACATTTTTTCCCCCCTTGGAAGAAAATTCCACTCCTCTTCAAACATTCCCATGAATTCGGAAGAGACATTTCTCAAAGACATGGTTGTTATTGTTTATGAAATTTCAAACTTTCTTGCAAAACACACTGAGGTTTTCCCAGCATCTCTCTGTTTTTTCCAGATGAGCACAAGAAATATTGCTGAGCTCTTAATTCTATCGTCTCAGAGTCATCTCTCTGGCAGTGTGGAGAGTGGCCCCATAAGAAACAAGCGTTTCATAGCTCACCAGATACACAGCAAATATCAAAAAAAATCAAGTAGACAATAGTGCGCCTATCAGTCCCAAGATATAATTTTAAAAGTGCTGTGATCTTAACATTGGTACTCATGAAAAGACTTCACCTGAAGTTCTGTGTTCAGTTCTGGAGCCCACAGCACAGGAACGACATGGAGCTGTTAGAGTGGGTCAAGAGGAAGACAAGAAGATGGTCTGAGGGCTGCAGAACCTTCCTCATGAGGCCAGGCCGAGAGAGTTGGGGTTGTTCAGCCTGGAGAGGAGAAGGCTCTGGGGTAAACTTAGGGCAGCTTCCAGCGCTGAAAGGGGCTCCAGGAAACCTGAGGAGGGGCTTTCCTGAGAGTGCAGGGATAGGATAAGGGGAATGATTTGAAGCTGATGGAGATGAGATCTTGGGAAAAAATGTTTTCCTGTGAGGGAGGTGAGTCCCTGGCCCAGGTTGCCCAGGGAAGCTGTGGCTGCCCCATCCCTGGAGGGTTTCAAGGCCAGGCTGGATGGGGCTTGGAGGCCCCTGATCCAGGGGGAGGTGTCCCTGCCCAGGGCAGGGGTGGGACTGCATGGGCCGTAAGTTTTCTTCCAACCCAAACCATTCTGTCATTAAAATTTCTGCCAGGCAAATTACAATCTAGATAAATGAGTCAGCACTTATACCCTTTGACTAAAAGTCAGCATAATGCACCAGATTATTCCGTATCTCTCAAGGGGGTGAACAACATGTCGAGAAAACTTAGTCTGGATCAGATGTGTCTGCTAAATGTCCAGTGACCTAGAACAAGCCTTCTGACTGCTTTCACAAGAAGCTCTCATCCCTGGGGATGCTGCTGCAGGAGGGGACATTCCACATGTCGCGATACTGATAGGACCGACTCCCTTGAAGCTGAGTGAGGTCCTGCTCACGCTCTCCTGGCAGGTGAATAAATGTAATGAGCAGTGGAAGAAAACCTACAGAATAGGAACTCAAAATGCTGAAGGTCAGAGTCAGACCCCTGTCACTCCTTTGCAGCTGCGTTGAACATATGCTTACACGTGGCTAAGGGACAGGGCACATGACAGAGATTTTATACCATCTAAATATACCAACGTGGTACTGAAAGAAACCTTCTGAGATAGGAAAAAAAGCACACAGAAGGAACTCACCAGTGTGACATCTCTTCCTGGCCATTTCTTATGGCTTAGCCTTATAGAAAAGATCTTTTTCAATCCTATCTCTGTGGATGATAAATAAGGTGAAAGGCTGAAAGCCAGTGCTTTCTTGAATTCTGAACTATGAAAACTGATATAACATCTACACCACCACACAAATGTGTAGATATATAAGCATATTCATATGTTAATCTCATCAGAAGAACCCAAAACCTTTAAAATTTTAACACAGACTAAGAGTAATAAAATACTGAAAGAAAAGCAGTCAGATGCGAATAGCAGTGTTTGTGTAAAGCAAACAGACTGATATTAATACAAACCTATGGCTCATTTGCACTAAAGCCCTACTGATACATCAGAAAGGAAAAAAGAAACACTCAGCAGGAGAATAAGCAGTAGTAAGAATAGGTGAAGAGCTGAGTGTTGGCTTTGTTAATCCAACAGTTGCTGGTATCCTCCATACAAGCCCATTAGAAACAATTATTAACTGGAAAGCACAAAGAGACCATAAAGATGTTTGTAAGGAGTCTGAAGCACCAACACGGTCTGGTTACATTCATCATTCATTTTGTCATTGCAGTTATCTTTGTTCTGTTATTGAACCTGTCCTTCAACATTTGCGTTTATTTATAGCCATGATTTGTTGTGCCAAATTTGAGTTTAAAACCTAATTCTAACCCAACTGTGATTGTGATTATCTTCATCCAAGTCCAGTAGGATTGCTTGGGGTCTTGAGCACACACTGGGTAAGAGCTCAATACCTTATGCTCTTCAGACTAAAAGCCAATATTTGTGTTTGTTTCTGTGAAGCCCTCGCTTATACTGCATGTCTCAGAAATAAAAAAAAATAACAATAAAAAAATAAGACTTAATCTTTCCCAATCTTAGTAATTAAACTAAGAATTACTTAATTACAATGCTATATCCCATATGTTTTTGAAAACTAAACAAGCAAACTTTATTTATATAAATTTTTACTACCAATAATAAAAAATTTCTAAACACTTTTCAAATACCCTAATGTTAATTCAGCTTTCCCAAATGTGAGAGAAAGAAGAGAAATTATCTTCATGAGAACAGAGCCATCACCATCCAATTCCAAGTAATACCAGCAATTTCATACTGATACGCATTTGTTTAAAAGGTGACCTAGACAATGAAGCAAGTATAATTAAATTGGAAACGGCTAATTCAATAAAGCAGTGATGTCAAAAGTAATAATTAGAGGAAATTTTAGTGCAACATTCATCTGCAGAAAGGACTATTTTGGAATAATAATATACTTAGGTGAAGAAATTTAAAATATAAATGTCTGACAATGGCTGATTGAAAAACAGTACCAAAAGAGGTTTTATTTTAATAGATTGCCAAATAAGTAACAAAAGAAACAAGATTGCTATCATTAGTGTGACACTACTGGTTTAAAAGGAACAAAGGAAGCCTATTGAATTATGTTAAAAAATATGCTTTCTGGCTTGAAATGGTTAAGTATTATACAATTAAATTTCATCCAACCTAAGCACTAAAATGAGTGCTTGTGTCAAACTCCTATTTTCCAGAAGACAACTGTCACTGCCCAGGCAAGAAGTGAAGAGCATCTACCGTTCCCTATTGTGCATCTACTGTGCACGAGAAGGGAGAGAGCTCAGCTAGCACATAAAGCCACATTGCATCTGCTCGCAAGACAGAGGGTAAGCCTCCCAGCTCATCTTTCATTAGTTTCTGTAGAAAATGAAGATGAGTTTAATATCAATTCGATATCTTGATCCTCTACTCCAGTACACTTATTGAGCTGAGGTCAGTATGGGTTAAATAACCAGTTGAGCTCTAGAGCAAAGGTCACGCAGAAGCAAATCTGCCCACTCTTTAACCATAAAGGTGAAGTTCACCTGTCCAGGATGGAGTGCGTATTCAATAAACCTTCAACAATGCAAGACACAGGAACAACCTCCCCCTTGACCTCATCTCATGCCATTCCAGCCCAAATGTAAGGTATGGGGCCTAAATCCTTTCATAAACAACAAAACAGTAAGATAATTTGAAATACAAACAAAATAAAAACTATCAAAAATAAACTGTTGTCCTATAGAAACAATTCTCGAAGAGAGAGAATTATGACAGAAGGCACGAACAAACGACACTTATGCACTGTTGCTTATTGAGTAACAGACCCACTCCTAAAATTTATCAAATTTTGAAGCACTGCTGACAGTTCTCCCTGAAAAAAAGCAACAGTCTCCTATGTGAGCTCCTAAACACGTGTTTGTACATAGCAGAAGTATTCCTCTAACGCTTCCATTTCTTCCAGATAAGCTCCATTCCAAACACTTTACATTTCATGGAATCATAGAACTGTTTGGGTTGGAAGGGACCTTAAAGATCACCCATCTCCAATCCCCCTGCCCTGGGCAGGGACACCTCCCACTGGATCAGGGGCTCCCAGCCCCATCCAACCTGGCCTTGAACCCCTCCAGGGATGGGGCAGCCACCCCTGCTCTGGGCAGCCTGGGCCAGGGCCTCCCCTCCCTCACAGCAAAACATTTCTGCCTAAGATCTCATCTCAATCTCCCCTCTTTCAGCTCAAAACCATTCTCCCTTGTCCTATCCCTGTCCTCCCTGATGATAAGTCCCTCCCCACCTTTCCTGCAGCCCCTTTCAGCACTGGAGGTTGCTCTAAGGTCTCTCCAGAGCCTCCTCCTCTCCAGGCTGAACAACCCCAACTCCCTAAACCTGCCCTCGCCAGGAGATGCTGCAACCTGGGCCAGGAGGCTTTATGCACTTCTGGAAAGCAGATGAATATTGCAGCCGTAACACCATTAGGTGTTGTGAGGAGGAGCTTACATCCTAACACATTGATTATTCTCTTTCAGTCTTAGACTGTAAGCCACGAGCCTCTCTGCTTAACCTAGGAAGTGGCTCTCCTCTGGATCGGTAACCCATTTCAAACCCATTCTAAGCACGTTTTCTTTCTGGCTTGCTAAACCAGCTCCTTGACAGTGCTTATTCTCAGGTGACATCACTGTATCTTCTAGTTAATGACCTGCGCAGGTTTTTCAGCAGGTTCCTGCTCTCCTGACCTTACTGTCTGCTCTATTTCTAGTCACCCCCAACCTTTACCAAAGGGAAGGAGGAAAAAGGGCTGAAAACCCAGCAAATTAAGAAAAAACTATTTAAAAGTAGCTATATTACCTGTCAAGAAAGGTGTTACATACTTGACCTGTTCTAAGTTTGAACCTTCCTTCAAGTTAATAGTCCAAGCAGATGAAAAAAATGCAATAATAAAATCAAAGCTCAGTGTTACCAGAAGAGTGGTGAAACACTGGAACAGGCTGCATCCAGGGCAGTTTTGGAGTCTCCATCCCTTGAGAGGTTCAAATGTGTGTAGATGTGGCTCTCTGGACCATGGTTTAGCAGGCACGGTGGGGCTGGGCTGACGGTTGGACTGGATGAGCTTAGAGGACTCTTCCCACCTTAATGATTCTGTGATCCTACGATTCTATAAATTGGAGTAGGTAAATAAAGACTGGCATAAGCTATATAGAACCCATAAATAAGCAGGAATCATTTCCTTGTGTAAAAAATAGGGTAACTGAGCTGGGTTTCACCTTGTGTGTCGTAGGTAATAGCACTGGCTCAGGTCTGACAGGCAGCGTCAATGCAATAAGGGGAAGAAATACTGTAGCTTGATCTTCAGATCCCACGCTGAGACAAAACGTGGCTGCTAGAAAAACCACCAATTGACTTGTCAGCTTAGCCAATTTGATCTGGAAGTCTCAGAGAAAGAAAAATATGGAAGCCCACAATGTCATTTTTCCAGAGTCGCTTTTTTTCTGACTACAACCACACTTTAATTTGTCAGTCAGAGTCCCTCGGTCCCACATAGATCTTGTTTCCCTGGAGACGAGTCTTTTAAATAGCAGTTCAAAACGCCAACCAGATTGGAAGAGGAATTCAATTAAAGGAAAAAACATCTTTTTGCAGTGGGAGTCTGTTCTAGTACAAGCTTCTTGAGCATGTAACTCCAGTTCCCCTAGATGCATGCCTGGGCTTTTAAATTTATATATAATAACTATACACTCTTTTATTACAGATATGGACAAACCAAGTAAGATTTTAGCTGATAATTTAATTATACTGACATTTGTTATTTTGTATTATTGGCTAATAACCAGAATTAGGACTATTTTTTCAACCTTTATGTAATTTAAACAATTCTCTTATTTCTTGATAATTCCTTGACCATAGTTTTATTCATGCAGTGTGGTTTCTGGTTTTTGATTGAATTAGATACTTTCAGTAGAAAAAAAAGTTAACAGTTAACCTCAACAACATGATTTTTAGACCAATCCCACTAGAGGAATACTGTTGGTCTGGAATCATCCAGTCCAACATCCAGAGGTGTTGGCTCAAGAGGTCGTCAACCCACATGATTCTCTCTAAGAAACTCTCTGAATTTGAAAAAATTAAGATTTCTTATCCTCTGACGCAGCTCAAATGCAATTCTTTCTCTGCAAACATATTATTTCCACACATAGATATCATTCCCTATGACATCTTTAAAGACAAACTTTTAAATGAAGATGGATATGTATATGCTTGCAATACACCTCTTTGGAATTTGAGCACAGATTAAGAAAAACTCAATTTTTCACTTCCAGTCAGATGTACAACAGCTACTCATGGAAACAAAACAGTAAATCACTTCCAGGCACTATTACTTGTAGCAATGATGGGCTCTTTCTAAAACCTAAACTTTAACAGCCATAAAAGCAAGTGCAATTAAGCCTCCGTTTTCTTCACACATTCAAACACAATTCTCTCCTCTACCTGTAACATTCACAAACTAAATTTGGTGCCAATTTCCCAGATTTACAATAAACACATCTTACTCATCCCACAAAACAGTAAAAAAGAAAAGAGCTAAAGGAAAAAAGAAAATAAATAAATAAACTGAAAACCTAATCCACTCTCTTTTCTTGCAGTGGTGTTTGATTAGAGCATGTAGAATATTCTACATTGCTGTGCTGGGCAACAAATTGAGTCTCTCATGAGCACCGACATCACGGCATAAAACAAGGTCTCCACGTTGAAGACTTAATTCCACAAAGTAGCCTGGGAACTAAATAAGAAAAAGAGTAAGCTTTTTCTTATGCCACTCAGCCACGTAACACACTTCATACTTGTCTTTAACATCTTGCCAAATCCACCATCCCTTCCCATTATAAATAATCAGCATTGTTTGCTGTGGTGCTGTGTTGTGCATTTGACAGCCAACACTCACCCTCACTCCGGAGAAATGGGTCTAAAGAGACACGATATTTAGAGGATTCTTCTCTTCCTTGAACCAGTATAAAAATCGAGTAATGCCTTCATCTTTGGCTGACAGCCACAGTGGACACTGATCAATATAGAATCATAGAATAGTTTGGGTTGGAAAGGACCTTAAAGATCATCCAGTTCCAATCTCCCTGCCATGGGCAGGGACACCTCCCACTGCATCAGGATAAAAGAAAAAAATTAGTATCTAACCTTGCATAAAAGTAAATATATACTTATATACTTAATGTTAAGAAGTTAACCAGCTGACACCACTGGGGTACAGGTTTTCAGAGAATATTTAGACTATTGGGAGGTTAAAACTTTGCACAGGGCCCAAATAAGAGATACAGGGGAGGATTTCAGTTTTGCTCAGTTTGAACTGCTGAAATTAAGTATTTGATCTCCCAAAGTTAAGAGCATTTGGCATTATTTAATCCTGAGAAAAGCATAGAATTATGACAACAGCTTCATGGTAAACGTATAGTAGAGAGCAACACATATAAAGCAAATAATTCCTGTCTAGTAATTGCACTACCGTTATCATGTTTACAGCTTCAGCAAAAGCAGCACAAGTTCACCCACACTTTGTAGCTGAAAGCTTATTAAAGGTAAGATCAATAGATTAATAGGATCTGACTTCATTTTAAAATAACCCAATTATTCTTCACATGAATGCTTATCTCTAGAAACACCGCTGTTATGATTACGTTTGTTCTACTGTTTTTATCATACAAATGCATATTATATTATGATTTAAAATATTAATCTTACTTCAAAGCATTAGGGTAGGGAGTTGTGCTTTGTTTTTTTAACTGTACCTAAAGGATGTAATATATTCTCTATCATACAATCATAGAATAGTTTGGGTTGGAAGGGACCTTAAAGATAAACCTGTTTCAACCACTCTGCCCTGGGCAGGGACACCTCCCACTGGATCAGGCTGCCCAAGCCCCATCCAACCTGGCCTTGAACCCCTCCAGGGATGGGGCAGCCACAGTTTCCCTGAGCAACCTATTCCAGGGCCTCTCAAGCCTCATCGTGAAGAAATTCCTCCTGATGACCAGTCTACAGCTGCCTCTCTCCAGTTTACACCCATTACCTCTCATCCTGTCATTCCAAGCATTTGTGAACAGCCGCTCCTCAGCTTTTTTGTAGCCCCTTCAGGTATTGGAAGGTCGCTACAAGTTCTACTCAAAGCCTTCTCTTCTCCGTGTATACGTACATATATAATCATAAAATTGAATAAAAAATGTAGCCTTTAATATAAAATAATTTCTGAGTATTATTCCAACTAAATAGATATATCACAGATTCAGGCTCCACTCTGTTCAGCTGAGAGAACAGTGCTGAAAAACCAGAAATTGCGTCAGCAAGATGGGACCTGAATCATCGGACAGTCTGGAAGTCGAACTGGAGCTGTGAAGCAAATAATTCTTTTGCAAGGTTTCCCATGCAATCTTTAACTCACCAAGTTTAGATGCAGAAATGTATTTCTTTAGCCCTCTTTCTCTGAAAATTCATATGGCCTTGAAACTCAGTCGTAGCTCACTGAACCTCCGAGAGCTGAAGGAGCACCAGGATCAGCATCTTTTCCTGCAGCCGACTGCATGAGAAGCTGTCTAGAGAAGCACTCTCCCTCGCGGCAGTAATTCCTTCTGGAGTGCATTGTATTCTTTCAAAGACGACACTAAAGAGACAGACAGTATATTATAGAGCTGCAAAGAGAAATGATCTGTCTTAAGAGCTAGGAAAGCTGTGATCAAAAGCAAAAGCCTGATTTTTGCACCTTTCTCCTATATTTCTTAGGCGAACAGTGCAGGACAACTGAAACAGGAGAGGTTATCCATCATTCCAACTTCATTTACAATATGAACTTAAAAATTTGTGCTATAACAAGAGGGAAAATTAAAAGAGGAGACTACATTGCATAAAACCTGAAGACAAGATCTCTTTTAATCATTTCCTAAGCAGGCAAATTTTACTGGCTGGAAAATGAAAATTCTAACACAAAATTTTTCATCAGCTGCTATCTTCTTATGTTCTACTGTAACAATTATAATTTCTAGAGCTGTAATTAATACATCCTGACTTTACTCAGAAGTTCTAGACATAGTAATGTAGAGATTTATATATTACATAAAACACATATAAGTATATATTTTGCTATATAAAATATTATTTTTTTTTCCCTAAAGAGTTCAAATAAATGCTGTGCTCCAGTTGGAAAGAAATCCTCAGCTATTTTTACCTTTCAAAACAACAATGTAATGAATTGTAAAGCATTTAGTATTAAGAACACCACTGACCATTCAGAATCAAAAAAAATCATTAAGTACCAGCACAAACAGGGCCAAAAAGAATCCCTCTTGTAAAATTCTTTGGAAACAAGAAAAAAATTCCTCCTGAGGATCTGCTGGATGAAGGATAGTGTTGATTAACTTTTACAGTTTTGGGTGATCTTTACTAATCTGAACAACAGAGAGATTCAATTCTCACCTCCACTGGCATCGATAATTTATCCTGGCTGCATCCTGGCGTCATCTTTAAGCTGTTGAACAAACATGCCCCAAGATAAGTCCCAAGAGATATTTATTCAGGGAAGAATCATCTTTCTTTTACCAAAGGATGACTAAAATGGGTAGGGAGAAGAAAAATGGGAGGGGAGAAGAAAAAAAAAATAAAAAAGGACAACCACATCAATAGAAAAGGACAGTAAACCTGAAGACAAAGGTAGTTTCTAAAGGGAACTCAGACATCCAGTACTGACAAGAGAAACAGTCCTGTTGCAGAGCAGAACCCCTACATAGATTCTAACCATCATCCTCCAGAGAAAACTTTCTTGCTTCACTGCCATACAGTCTAGAAAGATTGTTTTGGGAGACCAGCCTAAATCAAGGCAGAAAGAATACCACCGACAGGGAATGGGTAAAAATTACCAAAGAGAGAGGCTCCTCAGAAAAGTTTGAATTCAATTCTGATTTCAATTGAAATTCAGAAATAATTCATTTTGGATTTACTGTCCCCACAGAAAACGAAAAAAAAGGATCCATCTAGGTCACACGCTTTAAAGAATGAATGATTTTCCCCGCCTCCAGAGGAAAAATCAGAGGGATAAACCACTTCAGACATGTTTAGGAGGAACTTTTCATCTTAGAAGTTGACAGAAAAGTTTAAGATCAGCTACTCACTAGAAAGAAGCACAAATCCTCAAGACATTAGATGAACAATGGCAAAGATAACGTCCTTGTATCTCCCCAGAATTATATTCTGCTTTATAAATACATATGCAATGAGGATTATCATTATCATTATTATTGGATAGAAAGGGTGATGATAATATAAGGAATGGTATTCCCTCTACAAATACTAAGGGAAAATATATGTCCTCTATGTGCATTACTGAAAAAAGAAATCTGAACAGTCAGTGAAGAAAGGGAAAAGTTGCATACTGTTTGATTTATGCCAGCTCTTCCTTTTCTGCGCAGCCTGTGGTGCCTCATGATCATCTGTCATGAGTCAGGGTGAAATGTGTATAAGTAAATGCCCTGCAGATTGGGGAAGGCTCTTTAAAGCATCTTTTCTATATACTCCATTCCAAACTGCATTTTCTTGGGGAGAAAGAAAAAGATGGAATAGGTGTAGAAAGAAAAAACTCCACTTTTATTCCACCTCTTTTCTTGTGTTTGTTTCTTTCCTTTATGGAAGCTGTTTTGTTGGGGGGTTTTTTTAACAGGAAAACCATTTTCCAATATTTCATCCAGACACAATAATAACCAAGCAGACAAAGGTCAAGATTAATACCTTTGATGGACTTCCATAAACAAACACGGAGCATGGCTTCTCCCTGGAGCTGGGAACGCCTCCCACAGAGCACATGCAGCATTAGTTTTACTGGCAAAGCACCAGCATAACTTTCAAGTTTCCTAGGTTCCTACATTTCTGTCCAGCCATCGCCAGCTAAGGCAGCCAATCCAATATCTGACTGAGGTAAATACCCACTTGAAAGTCCATTAATAATAGCGTTAAGAAAATTCCGGCCTTCACTCATCGCCTGGTGAATTTTAAAATGGATTAGTGCAAGCTAAAATTCTACTATGACTTTGTCACCATTCTTGCTATTCCCTAACACACCTGAAATACATGCTATTTCTTCCTGAAGTTGCCCGCGTTAGCTTAGAATTGCAGAATCATTGAGGTTGGAAAAGACCCTTAAGATCATTGAGTCCAACTGTAAAGCTAACGCTTCCCGCTCCACCGTTAAACCATGTCCAGAAGTGCCATGCCTACACATTTTATGAAAATTTCCAGGGGTGGGGACTCCACCAATACTTTAGGAAACCGGTTTTAATACTTGATAACCCTTTTGGTGAATAAGTTTTTCCTAATATCCAATCTAAACCTCCACTGGCACAACTTGAGGCTGTTTATACAGATAGGTAGCAAAGAAAGATGGACTTATATGTGTGCAGAATGGTTGTGTGTACTGATATCCATCCCACCGAATGCCCAAAGCGTATTTGATCATGCTTATGGTACACCTAAGCACCAGCAGTGTCTCTGTGCACCAAGCACAGAAATCCCATGCTGCATTTGCCTAGAAGTTTAGGCTTTCGTCTTAGACTGAAGAAAACCCAGGTAAGGAAAGAGAAGAACATTTTGAAATTGTCCTAATGAAGAGATACCCCAGGTGGCAGATCATCACTTTGATGCCGGTACAGTTCCTTCTTCATTTATAAGGAGAAAGGGTAGAACAGGTGAATGAGCTCACGCCAACCCAAAGAATTAACGGAGAATAAAACGTACTCTAAAAATGTATCAGGAAAAAAAGTTATACGAGAAATATATGAACTTATAATGAGGAGCTGCTTGAAAAGAAAATCTAAGTCAACTATATTTATGAATCACCATGGTGCCTGTCTCAGAAATCTTAATTATCTAAGGCAATTAAAACAAATAGTGGGGCAAATACCTGCTTTGCTAATGTACTGAAGACCCCGTTAGTTTTGATTGATAAGAGTCAATAACACATCAGCATCATGCAAAGATAAAAGGCATCTCTCTCTATTAAAGTAAACACCCTTGGCTAGGCTAATTGTTTATCTTTCGCTAAATGTCCCTGTCGCCCCACATTTATCACCTGAGGAAGAGACCATTATCTGCAATAACATTCGACTCCCCTCACATTATCATCACTTACACCTCCTTCTGTCTTACACTCTGGGCCTTTCACCGCCTTCACATTTGGACCAGTATTTATCAAAGGAAGCTGGAAATTACCAGTGTCTCAATTTTGCCTTTCATCTGATTCATGAAGCACTTCTCATAATGCGAAGCGCAGTTCATGAATTGCTGGAGAGCCAGCAGAAGAACAGCAGCGCATCCATTTCCATACAAATAGCTTCGTTATTATGCAGACCGGGGATAATTTATAAGGAGGGATTCTCATCTGAAAACTGAGGTCCTGCTGGCAACGTCCTTCTGTTTATACACATGGAAATACAATTTCAAATCTATTTAAGGAATATAAATTTTCAGCGGGTAAGGTGTGCCTCATGCTGACCCACACCGAGAGCGCTGACGGGATGGGGAGCCCTGGCAGACAACCAGCACACACCTTTTCTCACCTCTTTCTAGATCAGCAAAACAGTATCATGAAGGAAGATGTAAAAGGCACTTTTAAGAAGGCATTAATAGCATAAAAAAACCACATTGTAAACACAGAGATAAGTAGTAAGTTAAAACACATCTAAAATAAAGATTTCTTCTACAATTACTTTAAAATCCACATATTTATAACCAATTAAACCCTGTTTGTCGTCATCTGCTTTCATTTTAGGGTCTTGTCTGCTTGCCACTTTTTGCTGGGTTTGTGTTTCATCACTTACTATTCAGAAAGGTTTCACCCACAGATTACACAGGTGACTGAGTTGGAGTTTTCTTCAGATAAAAAGAAAAATGGTTGAACATTCTCCAAAATATTCTGGTTAACAAGCTCTATCTTAGAAAAGCACGTTGCAAATGTAAAAAGGAGGTTTGTGTGAGATTTTTTTTTGCAGTTTTCCTATCCCAGTCAAACAACAAATCGCTGGCAGTGTTTGGCTGCTGTTAGCTATTTTCTGCACTTCGGTTTCACAGGTGTGACGTTCTGAGCTGGGTTCCTAGTATAGACGTACCAAAAAAAGACAAAAAACCTCCTTCCTTTTCAAATGGTTCTGAAAGGGAGACAAAGACTTGAAAAAAGTGATCTTTTATAGATACATCCCACTCAGTCTCTTACAGGGAATAAAAAAGGTCCTTCTCTAAGTTTTACTCAGGAAATGGAGAAAATTTTCGTTTTAGGGGAAAGAAAAATCATGGGATGCAGGAAAAAAACATGTGTTTTTTCTTGGCTTACTTATTTGAGCAGAACTATTTCTAACCATAAGTGCTGTGAGGACCAGCCATGGCAAAGCTGCTTCTGTTTCGCTCTTCACCCTTAATCCTTAATTTTGAATTTAATGTAATTTGAAAGATGACTTAAGCAGATGGGGAAAATGCAAGTGCTAAGTGGGATGAGCGAAACATTCCAAGGCCATGTAGAAGGGGATCAGCAGAAGGGACGGACGCAGCTGCCCTGACCTCATCCTATCCCCGTGTCAAGAGGAGAGCGGCAGGACTGACACGTAATTACCACTCACGAACCGGCATACGCGAGTTGTGCCAGACTATTTTGTTGCTTTCTATCTAGAAGGTCAAATATTCTTCGCTAGCAGCTAGTGTAACATCAATGCACCCCCCCTAGGTGTATGGTTAACTTTACATCCTTGGGGCTGCCACTGCCCGGAGCCCCAGTAGCACAGGGGACCAACCCCACCCCGTAAGACTGAAACGTCCTTGCGAGCATCGTACCGGAACACTGACTTCATACCAGTTGTTGTCTCCCTAAATGTTGGCTTTTCACATTAGCAAGTTTCTCGCTTGTTAAAAATGGCATTGAACAAATTAACAGAATTATAGATTCAGTTACAAATAACTCACTGTACCAGCTGAAGGGTAAAATTCATTACGAATGCCCCCGCTCACAGTACAAGTTCTTTAAATTGGATGGAAAAAGTACGTACAGTTTAATATCAAAATATGGCAGCAGATTTTTTCCTAAAATTCTGCTATTGAATAGACTTAGATTTTATTTTCAATTTTCTATTTTAATATCTCCTTCACTGAAAGCTTCTCAAATAGCAATTTCTGTTTCTGACATATTTATAGCAAAGTTTGTTTATTGATTTTAAATCTACACGTACATATACACACAGGGTCCTAAAAAAAAAATATTTATTCTTAATTATCTGGGAAGCTCCACCAAAACAGAACAAATCTCATCACTCACATTAGCAGCAACACGTTGCCAGCTGACAGGCTTTGAGCAGTCGACTGTATTTGAAGGAGTTACCAAAGAAAACACTTGTTTAAACTATGAGTTCTCCTCAGCATTACTTAAAAGCAGAAAATTATAGATTGTTAGGCAAGACCCATTCTCTAAGTATAATGAACTAAAATTCCATGGAATTGAAAGAGGAAATGGCAAGGCCACTTGGAAATCTAGGCTTCTCTGAAAATGTAGGCCTTTTATAAAATGATTGGATTTAGGAGGAGATACAGACCTGTTCCTAAGAAAATTAGGCATGGACAGGAATGAATTATTAAAAATATAAATGCCTAAAACATCAAGTTCAGAACAACAAGCTAGCTTCAACTTCAGCCACCAACGTGCTACAGTGGCACCACAACACTTCCCATGTCCCATCTCATGATGAAAATTTAACCTTACCAAAGAGGTCCCCAGCTATCACCCCACAGTAGTCCTCATTGTCTGTCGACGGTAGTGTTGAACTGGAAATCTTGATCATAGGTTAAAGTCATAGAATCATAGAATAACCAGGTTGGAAGAGACCCACCGGATCATCGAGTCCAACCATAATTATTAATGATTCAAAGCCTTTAGCGCTCACCTTGTTTGCCCTCATGCTGAATCTCAGTATATCAACCACTACAGGTAACATTATAAACGTGCGGATGGTCCACAAACCGCGACCTTTGTAGGGAGGACAGCGGCACGAAGGGACCTGTGCGCACAGCTCTGACCACCGACATTCCGGTGTGGTTCTGATACATTAAACTAACTGAAAGCAAGCAAAGAATTTACATAAGTTAAACCCTAAATTCCGAGGGCCGCCATTCTACTGTTAAACTCACCCAAAGTGCAATCTCTGTGAGGGCTGTAAGCAGCGCTGCTCACTGAAGAAGCATTGAAAGACTGAGTAATTTTTACTCTGAGAGATGTTGGGAAACAAACCCATACAATTTATAGCTGAGTCTGCAGGTTTGTCACAGCTGAGCATATACCATCAAGAAACAGAGGAAAGCGACTATTTATGAGACACAGCAGCCTCCACATACTTTTCTTCAAACTACTTGTTCGTGGCCTAGAAGCCTTTGTAAATGTTGTGATAAAGTAAGTGCCAGAAGAGGAAGCAGCCATGCATGTGATAGGAAAATTCACCAGCGTGGCGGGGGAATTTATATGAACGCTTCCATTTGTTTGTTTGCTTGTTCGTATTTTTTACAGCAGAGAGACTTATCATCCTGGATGCTCTGGATCACTTCTAAAATATGCAGGGTTTTACAAACTATCTTTGCAATTATAAGGAAGAAATTTTCCGCTTTCTTTTAAGAATGATTACAGGAAATTGGTCCTGGCAATTTAATATCCTGTGTTGTGTGGCTTCACCCCCGCTCCCCACTTCGCCGCTAACCTGCTGGAAAAGGTTGCTGTTGATTTATGCTTTTGTTTGCGAATTACGTTGTAGAGTATCAGAAGCAATAAGAGCTGGAAAATTGCTTCTTACAGTCAATGACCTCCTTGTAGTTTACTTCCTTATTTTATCATAATGGAGACATATTCATATGATGGAGATTTCCCTACAAAAGAAAAGGCTCTGATCCTTGACCTTAATGACAATGTTTTCTACCTGCTCAAAGCATTACCAGTATTTTAGTGACAGCCAGCTCCAAGCGGGGATTTAAATAGCGTTTGTTATTCAGTGATAAAAGCGCAGTCTACTGAAATAACTACTGCTGTTAAGAAAACAACGGTTTATCCTTTAGATTACAGTACCGCTCCTATAAGCTTTCATTTCTTTTCACCAACTAATTCATCTTCTAAACAGGACCAGCGTTGCTTGATCACCACTCTTAAGACTATTTATTTGTACCTTAAAATGAAATAGAAGTCTCTAATAACGGCCCAAAGACTAGCAAAATCAGTGGGAGGCTTTTCCTCCTCTCCAGGAGGATCTGATCAATCTCTATATGCACCGAATAATTACATTTTTCAGAGGAGGTACCGAGGGCCGCCTTCTCCTGTTGCCAGGAGTCATGTAAATGAGGATTAACCCCATCGCAGTTGAGTTAATGGAATTACACCGCTCTACGTGACAACCGAATTAGGCGCTCAGCAGGATCCCTTTCTGAGTAAAGGCTGAAAGTCATTCTGGTAAAAGATGACATAGAGATGCCTAACATCACATCTTCTGTGAGCCTAAATGCTTGTTACTCACTGTTACACAGTGAGTGCTGCAATGCGTGGAGTTGTGGTCAGCCAGCTTGGATCAAATTGGACATCCTGAACACGTCTGTCTTTCAGCATCATTAATTGATTGTTCACAAATACAATATAACTAGAAAAGAGAGTGAAACTACTACAGGACAAAGTTTCCTTTCCTAAGCCCAGCTCAGCATTCTCTCCTTCGTAAGGAAACAGAACTTATGAATTCCCATTATTCATCATTCCCCACCCTGTACCTCATCAAGCGCCACCAACATTCTCACTCAGGCTTAAGGGTCAGGCTCAACCCCACCTGACACCGCAGTACAAGTACCAAAGGTGCCGGCTCCCGGGTTTTTGTCAGAAGAGGTGGCATGAAATGACCAGGGAGACAAGTTACTACTCCCACTGAAGAAGTGTTTACGGAGCAGACTCAACCATTATTCGAGATTCCACATGACAGATGGCACTGGAGAAAATCGAGCGTCATGCGTTCTGCCACTCACAGGAATACTTGTTAAATAGGATATGGAATAGTTGCTAATGAAGATAACACATAAGAGAGCATTATTCTGCTCTAAGGCTTGATTTGACTCAGAGGGAGAATTTCCATCTATCCCAGCCTGCTATTTCTTTTCACAGAATCTTTGATGCTTTTTTTTTTCCAACGTGTTTTGTTCTGTTACCTCGATGATATGGCTGTAAACAGCAGAATGAAATTTCTCCCAGGTTTCTTGACAAATTCTATTCCCTAAAGAACTACTAAGGTTGCAAAGTCAGTTTTCTTTGTCTTCCTTACTATGCCACTCCAATTAGAGCCCCCTCTGTTGATGAGTTCTTACTTGTCTCATCATGTTAGATGCTGTAGTCTTTATGCTAAACATTTTATATGCAGATTTTTTATTTCTTCTTAAATACCTATTGTCTTCCTGCAAATTAATAACCTATTATTCAGTCACATTCACGCCTACTTTATTCAAATGTTTGTATCGGCTTACACAATCTCAGGTAGCATACGAAGATTATACTAAAGTAAAAGCAAATGTCCAAAGTTTTATTTAAATTAAAACATTAAGTATTAAATTAGCATATATGAAATTAAAAAAGAATGCCAAAAGTTCCACTCCCTCTCAGTCCATTGGGCAAATCCGATAAACATGTACCAATTACTGTATTGAGTAAGATATATATCCAAGGGGCTGATGAGTTTACCCTCCGGCTACGGTTCCCCAGCTTCAATTACCAGCTAATCTGTACACATCTAGAATGACCGAAACAAGGCAGTGACCCAGTGAAGGTCCAATTTTAGAAACGACATTCAAAAAGTTTCAATAGAGGGGAAGGCAAATACTTACATCACAAAGTAATTAGGGTCCTGGATGTCCAGAAAATCTCTTGGGAGATGCAGGTTGTAATTCTTAGAACTGAAATGAGAGCAGAAGTCGGGCCCTCAACTCCAAAAGCACGTGGCCACCATGAGATACACACGAGCAGACACAACGAGGATCCCTCAAAGAGGTGATGTGCTTGAAGACTGCTGACTGGATTGAGCTCTTGCATCAAAGGGCAGCTACACTTCCAGATCTCACCAGGGGTTGAGCTTTTAGAGACAGCATGAAGGTACAGGAAGGAGTAACTCCAAATCCCCATGTTACAGTAAAATAATAAAGTGCCTGTGCAACGAGAACAGGAACAAACTCAGACTCCCCTTTGATATGAAATAAAAGTCTTCTGACTTGGACGGTTCCATCCTTGCCAGCCTCCTTTCAGACATCAAGGTTTCCTGTTGGAGCCAGGTGAAGATTACTGTTCTTTCTGCACCAATGCTCCACATGAGACGAGAACTACGAGGAGATCAAAGACATACTAAAAAGGGCAAAGATTTTCTGAATCTTGTGCCCCTTTTCCACCTCAATAAAGAATTTCCCAAGCAATTGCCACGCTGCTGGCAAGAGAAACAGGAAGAGGCAATGCCCCCCTGCCCCGAACTGAACCTGAAAGGGGTGAATAATCACAAGAGCATTTATGTTATCGCTGAGAAACAACTGGATCCCCACCACCACACTCAGCATCGGGCTGAAGGGCACGGGCATGCCGTTTCTACCCAGCTATCTTTCCAGTGATTAAGTTTCCTGCTATAAAGCAGAGGAAATTATATTTATACTATCAGTAATGTAATCAATTACAGTGAACAATCACAACATGTTAAGATTAAGATTTATTTCAGGACCTACTGCTAATTATCACACAGAAACTCTATCATTCAGTGCAACTCAAAGGAATTTGTTGCATTAATCACAGGGCGGAGGTGAAACTTGCGGGTTTAGTCAAGAGCTGTGTCCATGACAATAACCAGAGATTAAACTAATTCCGTTTCAACTCATCTTTCTGAAACAGCGATACTTTTGTCTGTCTTTTGCCTCTTGCCTTTTATCACCTAAGAGATGTTTTTTTATGGACATCTCAATTTTATAAACACATCAATATTTCTTACTCACTCTTTATTTTTTCCTCTTGACTCCTGTAAACTCTTTAATACTCAAGCAATAAAGAATATTTCATTTCCAGTCATTCTCTGAGCAGCATAAATCCATTCTTGAGACCTACCTCTTCCAACTTAAACAACTATTGATTACAAACACATATAAAGATCACCAACTGACATCTTCCCGTACTGCACAGTTGCCCAAGTCAATGAAGTGGTATCAAACCATCTGGAAAGTGATAAAATCTTGACATTTTCTGCCAGAAAAAGGGAGAGCAAGATTTTTAAAGCTACATTTCTTATACTGCTCTTTGTGTCTTTATTGAGCTACATATTAGGATGAGCAGAAGCATTTTATGTTCTTATCACAAACCTTCCTTTTATCCTCATGAGGCAGCCTGTGTTTTCCAAGGAGAGGAAATGCACATTTCTGTGAGGTACTGCAGCCAGCCAGCCAAGCTCCCACAGTGCAAAATATTAGGACATTCACAACATTTTCTAAAATATGGCATACATTTCTGTTTCTCACAAACAGACTTTAATTCGGCTCTCTCTCCACCAATGGACAGTAGGTGTCTGGGCTTTCAGGAAAAACAAGAAAAACGCAATCTGGATAGGTTTTAAATGTAACTTATTTTAGTGCTATCGAAAGCAATCTGGGAGGAAGCTGAACAGCTTTCCAAAAGACACTCTACTTGTAGAAATTTTTGCTGAACACAGAAGACAAGAAAGCCCTCGCTGGAAGGAGAGAGAAACGAAAACTATTCCCCTTCAGCAGCCCCAACTACAGAGACAAGTCTGCATGTGACAGGCTCTGACAAACTGTTTGGAGCCCCACTGCTGTCTAGGAAAAGGCATCTGCTATAAACGTGATCACCACGGCTTCCAGCTTGCTGCTGCTGCCACTGTCGGGATGGATCTTAGCCCAGACTCACTGTGCACCCCAAGCCTAACGCCCCCCTCTCTCCACTGTATTTCATTCCTCACCTTGGGAATGGGCGAGTCAAGGACACACATCTTTGCTTAAAAAAAATATTCTAATTACATTCATTTCACTAATGACACATTCATGTTCCGTCAGTGATTTCTCAAACACCTATAACAATTCTTGCTTTATTCCTAACGTTATTTTTTTCTGGTATTATTCCTTTCATTTTTCTCCTCTGCTGTGTGAGGGATTTCCTGCCCTGGGGGTAAATTCCACTTAATAATGCAGAGGTCACTGCTGCTTGGGTCGTGTGCAGCCACGAACAGATGGAGCATGTTGTGCCCTGGCTTTCCACCAATACAAATTTAGGGCTCCAATCTGCCATCTCCTCATCTCTGACAACATCTGCTCCAGTTCTTCTTCCTGGCTTCTCCATCCCAATGACCGATTCTTCTTTCCTATCCCTAAAATGACAGAATAACAGGGACTACAAAAGGAAAGCATAACCATGTTTCACCAGCTTTATGCCAAGGGCTAAATTCCCTAGTCAGAGGTTTTCCCTGCTACAGATTCACTTCATGCTGCTCCAACAGACGAAAGAGCTCACAGAAAATCAGAAGCTCAGTCCTTCCATGGCCACGTGAGAGCAGGGATTTAGAAGCTAAGCAATATTTACTGTAATGCAGGTAGTTTGGAACACCAAAAAAAACATTTTGCAAGTACAAAAGTATTCAGAAACACAACCTTCAGCCTGACTCTCCCAGTCTACGTTCTCTCTCGAGGCAATGGAAAGCAACGAGTTCCTCTAGGACAGGGTTCAGAGTCAGGTTTTAGTTTAAAAACTAAAAACTAACTAAACTCTGATGCCTCTTAATTCAGCAACCCTCTTCTGATTCAGCGAGTGAGAAAATCCAGCCAGAGCAGTTTTCCCAATGCTGAGAACAGCCTCTGCAATCTCCTCTTCTACACCAGAGCATGATGTTCCAAAACATCTTGGGAAACTCTGCCTTTAATGTCAATATTGTCTAATATAGATTTAGTCCACTATATGAATGTCACTAAAACACACAATTCCTCTTGGATTTTTCTCTATCTCCTCAAGTTCTACTGCTGCCAGACATCTTAAGACCAAGGTTATTTTTAATATGATTTTGTTACTGAATATAAATTTGACTTTATTCACTTGCAAACCTATGCAATTGCCAGTTTACGCACTGTGCACTGCATACGCCGTGATGGGCTGATTGCAGTGACGATGACTATCGATTTTAACACTCCTTGGAACCTATTGTAGCGTGCAAGTTCAGGGAGTCTCGTTTTATCTTTGTGCCTTACCTCTATCTTCTGTGAAATGGCAGTAATAATTATCATCAGACCATTTTCCACTTCTCTTACACAAGAGAAAAGAACCTTGGCAATTACTGAATGATATTATTAAATTTATATTAGTATTACTGAATGAAAACTCTACTAGAAAGAGCATTTACATTTTCAGAGATTAATAGGAGTTCTTGATGCATATCTAGTTTCTGACATCATAACCTAATTACCAAAACCTCACTTTATTAATGATTCAGACAGAAATGTTCAAAAATACACAGTTTTATCTCACTTTGAATCCTAATTCATTGAAGATTGGAAAAGATAAACAGCTGGGAGACTTGAAGCGTGGCCTAGTATAGCTTTTAAAAATTATATTCTTAATATTGACTGGAAATTATTAAGTCATTTTGTATTTACAGAAATCTGGTCATCCTGAGAACACAAAACTCCTCTTTTTTAAGGAGGAAGAAGGTTAGTCTAAGAGAAATAACTCATATGGTGAGTTTATTTGAGTGGTGTAGTTGTCTACATCCTGTGTTTATCATTGTGGGGGTATGATGTGATGTAATCACCATTCATGGGAAGGTAACTTATGCTGACAAGGTAATCCTGCAGGCAAATTTGAGAAGACTGAGGTATTCCTGCAGCTAAGACACTTTAGAGACACTTCCCACCTGCATGGGAGATATATCCATCTGTCCACTCAGGGGACAGGTAAGGGAATTTTCTCCAGTCTCAGTCTCCATTCCCAAATTTCCCTCCTTCCCAAAAGCACAATGTACCAATCAGTACAATTACTTCTCCAAGAGAAAATGCTTTAAATATCAGAAATTCCTTCTAACTCCTCTTAAGCAGTTCAGGTAGTTCTCCAAACAGTGTTCCTTGCAGCGCACTCCTCCCTGCCAACTCCACGGCAGCCCACAAGTTTGGATTTAAAGCAATTACAAATAAGCGGCATCTTGTCTTACTCATCACCGTTTTGCTCCAAGAAAAGGTTATATAATATAATGTAAAAAAAAAATTGACATAATTATATGGAATGTTACAACAAGAACCCAGTCTTCAGAAAACCAGTATGCTGGAAAACTCTAATAAGGTGAACATCAGCTTTTAAGAATTTTCTGTGCTACTCATAAATCCCTTACAAAGTCCTTCAATTCTAAAGGTTCAGCTCAAAACAACTGTTTCAGTCCCTGTGTCATAAAAAGCTATTTAACATCTATTTTAAAGACGAGAAGTATGGCAATCATCTGGTGTGTGGAGACACAGGAAAATACATTAAATGCAAAGTTTGCCAGAACAATGAGCTCTGCTTACATTCAAATACAAATCTGACAAATGGAAAGCTGTCCAAAGCTTGGATTAGTGCTCAGATTGAAACCTAATTGCTCTTTAATCCTCTATCATTGCAGAAAAGAGGAAAATTACAGATTGCAAATGACAGTGTTGCTAAACCGCAGGAGGGTGGGAGCTTCTCAAATAAACACCGAAGGGCTGTGTAGGATGCCAGTTTTGTCAGTAAACTGCCTACCCTAATTTGTTCTGAAGAATCTACACACAATAAAAGTAAAGCAAAACAAGGGAAAAGTCTTAAGGAAGAATATTTCTCCTGTAGGACAGACCAGCTTTACGGTTTGCATCTGCACTACCATACACAGTTAACATGCCAATTTAGTCACTCATAATAAATGAGGAACCAGGAACTGTACACTATAAAATTTTTAAATGGAATAGACACCGTAACTATAAAAACTTCACTGCTCGGTCAGGTACAGAATTGCATCCAAAACTCAACCCCAAGTTAAAAAATCCTTCCAATGTCCCAGGAAAATACTGATTCTGGTTTTATTTGGGGTGGAAAAATGTCTGTCTCCTGTATAAAGTGCGTACATTTTACTACAATTTTACTCAGCCCATGTGCTTATCTCTTGCTTCTGCAAATACTAGAGGGCTACGCATGAATCTTTCCCCAAATTTTACTACATTTTTCTTTACACTAACCTTCCATCCTTTGCATTTAAGCATTTTATGAGCAAAGACCTTAAACCTTTCTGTACTGAAAGGGGCAACAGGAAAGCTGGGGAAGCACTTGATCCTTTGGAGAGGAGAAGGGGGGATGGTTTTAAGCTGAAAGAGAGGAGATCGAGACGAGATCTTAGGCAGAAATGTTTTGCTGTGAGGGTGGGGAGGCCCTGGCCCAGGTTGCCCAGAGCAGGGGTGGCTGCCCCATCCCTGGAGGGGTTCAAGGCCAGGCTGGATGGGGCTTGGAGCCCCTGATCCAGTGGGACTGGATGGGCTTTGGGGTCCCTTCCAACCCAAACCATTCTATGATACTATGAAAGAAGGAGTACGATTTTTTCTTGACAGCTCATCACACCTGCGGCTTATTCTCAGTTTTCACACATGCACATACAGATCTTTCTATTTTATAGCATCATATTTGCATTTTGTAATTATTCTGCCTGCTTAATATTTCCTGATCCTTTCTGCATTTCATCTCCCTTTGGAAAGCAGTCTGATTTATTCTGGGACCCCTCAAGTTCTGTGGGATTTCCCTCAATTTTAGGCACAGACATTTCTTCATTTAGTGCTGAAATACCCTCAAGTAAAATTCATTGAATCCTGTTTAGCTGGAAGCATTAACTGATGTAAGTTTTGACCTGTTCTTTACACTGCTCCTGTCCCCTGTTGCGTTTTAATAACTGCATCAAAACTAACGAACATTTTATGGGAAAACTGAAATAGAACAAGTATATTGTGTATCAGCTGCTATTTGCTCACCTTTTCCAAGAAGTCATTCTGCACTAGACCAACAGTAGTTTGTTTTAAATCCTTCCTTAAATTCAATGGCCGCAGGTTTTCATGTAGACAAAGTTTGCCTTCTACAGTGCAAAGGAATATTCGGGTTCAAAGACAACCCCTGTACAATAAATCGTGTCAGCATTCAGTAGAATGCGGAATCCTTTGCTGCCACTAAACTGCACAGCACCAAATACAGCCAGTGAGATAAAATCTATCCTGAGTTCTTCCACAATACAGACCTGTGTGGAAAAGACGGATGCAAACCATCACATGAAGCCTGTAGATGTACCCACTATGTCTCAATTAACTCCAGCAAGATTAGGGCAATAATTGTGTCAAGGAGTTTATTCTTCACTAAAAATCATTTCTTCTAAAGAAAACGCTAGCAGTTACTTTTGTGCTAAGACTGCAGTTTTAACAGTGATGAATAAAATTGCAGGCAAAAACTAGATGCAATTTTTTTAAATTTTATTTTATTTTTGTAATTCAGGCAATGAATCCCCTGTAAAAACTGTAGTAACCCTCCTACAGGGGTTTGTGCATGAAAACTAATTCTGTGTTGATCAAACCAAGCAGGAGCACATCTCAATGGCGACTTCTCCATTTCATAAAATAAGGGAGTGTCAACTGCTAAAAACCTTTGTTGGGTACCAGCTGTTGCCTCCTAATAATGATCATGCATCTCCTTTATAGCGCCTAGGATAGATGCACAACATTACCAGCATCACTCTCCGAAGCAGACCTGGCTCTCTAAACATGTATTTAATTAAAAGTACTGAAACCTCAGACTGTGCTAGGACTCCGTTTCAGGTCATCCCGCCTCAATTCCCAATTCCTCACTGACAACTCTGTATTTTAACTTGGGTTTTACTACCTATGCCTCTAGTGAGTACCTCAAGTTATAGACTTAAATTTATTTTCCTCAGTGCTGATAATTCATATTTATAACCATGTTCTCTGGTATCTATGACCCTGGACATACCTCCTACATGGAGGACTGAAGGTAGAGCATTTGACTATTACCATCAGCTAAGAAAAACATATAAATACAACAAGTCAACCTTCAGCACAAAATGAAATACAATGCGTTTTCCTATACAAACAGCAATTTCTCAGGCTTGCTTTTGTAGGGATCCAGTTTTCATCCAACTAAAACCAACACAGATCTACTGCTCTCCAGTTTAAAAAACATTTCAGCAGGTGCTTTGCTTACTGACGACTCTAAGATAATGAGTCCAAGGATACCACAGGACATCACACTTTGACTGCAAGAGCGATTAAACGTCTTCCCTCTAGTCTTGAAAAGGATGAAGGGCACAAAGCTCTGTGTTCCACTTCTGCTTAACCTCAGAGCTGAAATATTTAGTGATTTTAAGAAACCATTAGGAAAAGGTTTCTAACTTCCCTTTTAAAAATTAACATGAGGGGTGGAAGCATAAACATTTCCTATGTGACCAGAAAGAGGCAGAAACAGTCGCAGTGAGAGGTTGCCTCACATTAAGCGATGAGATGTCCTTATCTCCCTCTAGCACTATCTTACTGCAGGAATTATCAGTGCTTGCACTGTACTGGTCCTAATCTAAAGCTTGAAACACTCCAGTGCCGTGGGAAGAAGTTCTGTAACAACTTGCAAGATGACACAGTGGCACGATTAGCCCTAAAGCAGATCAATAACTTCAATGGTTTGAGCTTAATGATAGATAAAACCTGGTATTAATAACACGTTAATTGTGTTTTAAGCTGCTCACGCCATGATAAGAACTTGATAAGACTGAGGATTTCAAGGGCTCATTGGTTTGGGGTCTAAGCTTAGACCGTAACTCAATTAGGCTGAGAGATGTATACAAACAAGAAAACAAAACCAAAGAGTTTAATTTATGAAGAGTGATCCTAGCTCTGCCACAGCAACAGCCCAACGTGTCATTCTGCACATCTGACACCAACAGCATGAGGCTGCTCTGCTCCGCCAGCTTAATTTAACGGAATCTTTCCAGCTTAAACCACAGCATCCTTATAAAAGACAACAGGGATAAGGATCCGACCTCAACAGAGCTGATACTGTACCTCGGTGATCTTTCATATTCAGCACCTGGCAGAAATTGTTCGATGGTTTCCCACTAAAAGAAATCCTGTAAATATATCGAATGCGACTCCTCCTCCCTCCAAGCAGTACTAAACCACTCAAGAGGTAAAATTGTGCATTATTAAATGATTAAGCCACTAAAAAGATATATGGGTGGAACCAATAGAGGCAATTAAATGCTTCTTTTAACGCTGTATATTGACATTAACATTTTGCCTCTCAGATTTTCTCTGCATTATGGAAAGCCTCTTAAACAAATATGCTTAGAACATAAGCACTCAACTTCTTGCATAGTTAAGTAAAAGTAGTAAAATCTCATTTACCCTTGAACCCATCTAGATTTTCCACCTGTTTCAAATGGTTTCTGGTAGCGGTGTGTTGCCGGAGCGACATGTTAGAAATGAGTTACATGGAGTAAAAATTATTATTTTAATGTTGAATATGATTTTTCTCATTTAAATGACCATTGGATTCAAGGTGACTCAATCATGTGCTGAATGCAGGGTAGTTCAGGAGTGAAATTTAATCATAGAAAGTATCTCCTGAGAAACTAAACATAATCTTATTGTGGTAATATGGAAGCAGTCATTTGCAGAAACATCTCTCATTTCAGATTAATTCCCTTCAGAGTTTTCTCTTTTGCACAAAACCCTAGTGGCTATTTGGAATTGCTTTTCTGTTGTTTGTGTCTCACTGCCTGGAATTTCAGAGCTAGAGCTGGATGTGGCAGTAGTTGCTCACACATGCACTCACGCTCCTCTCTCTTCTCTCTCCCCATTTCCAGGTTAACTCAAGGAGGGAAATTGCCAAAGGCCTCCCTGGAGAGCACACGCCCAACTTCTACTGATTTCCAGAACTATCATTTTTTCCCCTGACAGAAATTAACCGGCTAATATTTGCAAACTTGAAAAGCTTTCACAGAATCAAAGGATCGTTTGGCTGAAAAAGAACTTCAAGATCATCAAGTCCACTGCTAAATCATACCTCCGAGTACCCCATCTACCAATTTTTTAAACCCCACCAGGGATGGGGACTCCTCCACCTCCCTGGGCAGCCTCTGCCAGGGCCTGAGAACCCTATCAGTGAAGAAATTTTTCTTAATATCTAGTCTGGACCTCCCATGGCAATACTCGAGGCCATTTCCTCTCGTCCTTTGCTTATCACCAGCAAAGGATTTGCTGAACCTCCGCATGTTCAGTCCTAAGACTCATCTGTGTTCCTGCACAATCTTTATACCGTGGGTTTTTATAGCAGAGGTGTGGTACACAACTGGGTGTGTGCGGTTAGCTTTGAGAGTTTGGCTAACATTAACATGACTATCATTTTCTCTTTCCCCCACACAAATCCCTAATTAAAGATGTTTTCCAATTAATGTTTTTAGACACTCTTGCCTTTTTCTACTTTTCTATTAAATTACCTTCTAATTCAATCTAAGTAGATGCCAAGGACAAGATTTCAATGTTATTTAAGAAGCCTCCTGGTAAAAGTCAACGTAAAAGAAAAAAATATAACAGCAAGTCGGCTGTAGTGCCAGATTTCCTACCTAAGAAGTAAGGCTTAATTAAAATTCTACCCTATCTCAGAGGAAGAAAAGCACCTTGTTATGATTCAGTTTTCCTAATCTCTGCGTAAACAATTATAAAATGCAAATATTTGTCTGTTTTTGTAAAGCAATCACCATTTTTCTTTTCCAAATAAATAGGTGTGGAAGGCAGTTCTACAATAATCCCTTGGCTCTGCGGGAGCCGCTGTCTGACCAGACCTGCAGAGCGCCAGGAGCATCAGAGATTTGGAGTCCATCTGCTGCCAAAGGAAAACCAGCTTCCATTATTCCACAAACAGCAGCCAGAGCTGGAAGTCTGTCACTACATAAAACATTTGATTCATTTATTTCTAGGCTGCAGCTTGTGCTTTACATACCTAATGCTGGGGTCCCACCCCAGCCAAGCGCACGCCGCACTGTTTAATGTCACTAAGAGTCTGTAGATACCGGGGAGCAATATTTCTATACCGGGGAGCTGACCTTTAGAGTCTTTCTGGGGATTGCAGTCGTATTTGTCTCAGACAGAAACAGTATTTTGTTCTGGATTTTATTTGATACCGGAAGGTTAGGCAAATACAAACAGCCGGAGCAACAATCGCTTGCTCACGTACGGATACAAGCGCTGAATGTCCCAGAAGCACTGTAGGCATCTCGGTAATTTTTCCACACCTTAGTTTGCAGCTTGTCTATTATCTGTTTAAGTTTCCACTTCTACAATATAGGATTGTTGCTGCTTTGCAGCTGTATCTTGCTACCAGTGGGAAAAAAATAGGTAGAAAGTGGCATTAAAATTTAAATAGGCCAAAAAATGGCACTGAAGCTTAAATAGGCCATAGGGCAGATGGTCTAAGATTAATGCTGTGTATTATTTGCAATGGCTTTAATCCCTAAGACAGCAGAAGGTCACTTCTCTTAATTAAAAAAAAAACCCAACAAAACAAAACAAAAAAACCCAAACAAAATACCAGCAACAAAAGAACAAAAATAAAGAACCTCTTTGCTATACTGAGGTCCTTCCCCAGCACTGGAGCAGTGTCTTATGGAAACGTAAGCTGGGCTGATTTGATTAATTATGTGAGTAATTCCTTTGCAGGAAGAGGGACAGAAACCTTGGCATCTCTGGAGTACAAACATCGATTCATCCAGCAAAGCCTGTGGCAACTTCACAACTTCCAAGCAGAGGCTTGTACTTTAGAGCCATCTGCAAAGGCAGGTGTAAACTAAACCTGATGAATCCCAGTAGGAAGGGACGGACAAATGGGCTTGCAGCAAAGTGAAAGAGAACAAATGGGACATAGGTCAATAAACCAAGTTCTTAAACCGAACTGAGCCATTTGCAGGGAATAATTCAGAGGAACGAGCATTATTAGTTATTAACTGACACCTTTACCTGTCAATTATAATCCGTTATTTGTCCAGAAAAGAAGCATTTAAAAACATAACACCTTAAATTTTCTGCTGAAACTGGTCATAAGGATAAGTTCTTGCTTTCTAAGGACGGAGCACCAAACCTTGCCCCATGATCTTGTGGAGCACCCAGTGACCAAGACAACAGTTATTGCTCATGAAAAATAATTAATGCTTCAGGGCATAAAAACTAGTCATAAAACTTTAATACGCTTGCTGTGTTGAGATGGATCCTGGAGGATCGTCGTCCCAAAATCCCTCATATCATGCCTTACTGATTCACTTAAAATATATACTTGAATTTGTCACTTGAAAACAATATATGTACCAAATACAGTTATGCTCCAGATGTTTTATACACTGTCCCTCCAAGAACAAATCATTCCTTAAGGGATTAAAATACAAAGGTTACACTGCTTAACGAGAAACAAGACCTAGCAATGGTGAGGGAAAGCGAGAACTAAAGAAAAACTACCAAGAAGTAGGATTTATCTAAGCCTGTTTGTGAGAAGTTCTTCAAGAATATACAAGGGACTTAAGAAAGGTCAAACATGAACTGAACATCCTGAAATGTTCTTGACAGGGAAAATGCAGGCTAATAGCAAGAATTATTCTTGACAGTGAAATTTTGCAGCTGATAAATCAATCTTCCAAAGGAAGTACCTGATGACCTCTTTGGCTGGAGCCCTGAGAACTAAAAGCAAGATGGGACATAGAAAATGTTCAGAACCTTGGGGTTTGCGTTAGCTGTTCACAAAGAAATCGGCAGAACCTGTTCTGGATGATGTAAGAAGAACCATTTCTTCCTCACTTCGCTGGCAGGTTGTGGTCAGACACGTCTGAAACTACCCGTGCTACCTTATGTATTCGTCTAGGTGATTATTTTTTTCTGAGCATTCATTTCTGTTATGCAAAAGTTTTATTTCCAATTACTCTAGAATCCGTATTGAGACTGTACAAAAGGCATTTATAAAAGTAATAAATGGGACTTTCTAAAAGCCAGGAGTAAATCAGTATGTGTTTCTCTCTAATTACAATTTCTGCCCTCATCACGGAAGTCATCACCGTTATACAAATCTCATCAGAATAGGCATCTTGCTTGCGCCTAGCTGTGAGACAGAAAGCAGCCACAGTAAAAGCAGTATTAAAAGCATCTTTTAAAAGAATTCCTGCTGTTCTTTTCTCTTTATATTTTACCTCAGCTATTATATTGTAATGGATTTTAGCAATACCTATCAGATGCAGAATTAAAAGCACAGATTTTAAAAAACGTATAAACCTTAAGGATATTATTTTTTAACAAAGCTTGTGACTCCTGGCTAGCGTTACTGGAAGAGTTATTGGTGTAGGATGGGGTGGGTGGAAAGAGCGGACGAGCCAGCTTCATGGAGAACAGCAAAGGGCGCGGATCTGCTGCCCGTCCAGTTTCTACCCTAGACGTATGGTCAGATGGTGACTATGAAATGGCAAAATTATTAGAACAGGGAGGAAACGCCCTAAAAATGTTCATTTTCATGGACTCTGCAAAACATTTTAGTTCGTACTTTGTGCAGGAACACGTTTAACAAAGTACACGCAACACAAGTCAGCCCTTACACCACCACAACTCCAAACTCACCCCCAGCAGCAAAATGAACCTAGCGTGCATTTACATCAGCATAAACCTGGAGCTGGATTATCCTTGCAATTATAACAGCTCATGCTCGCTCCCCCCCACCTTGTTCATTGAAAGCCACAATAAGAAGCCCCTAAACACAGCCCCTACCTCTTCATTGCTGGCTCGGGGATGTCAGCCTGCAGTTATTGTTGTAGGAGTACTTGGGGGTGAAAACTTTCTGAATGCCTTTGTTTAGGCTCAGTGCAGCATATAAATCAAAAATTGTTATGTACCGTTTGCACGTTGTTTGCTCTCCAGAACTATTCTAGCTGCTTTTTTGCAAGCTCCAGCTCAAAACAGACTTTATGGGGAATTTCAGACAGTTCAGGGCCTGTTACTGGCATTAACGCAAATTAAATATCTATGTGGACCTGTGAAAAGTGTTCTAGGTCTCATCTGTACGGATGATGCAGAGATAGCAAGATTATCAGCTTATCCTACTACAAATACCACTGCAGCCATCAGCTCTTTAGACTAGACTGATTCATTTCTATCAGAGCGTTCATACGGTTAAGAAACTTACTTCTGACGATGCTTTTCTTTCTACACTATTCAAAGGTCTATGGTTTTAAATTCTGTCTGATATAGCCGCATAACATACTTCCAGTAGACAACAGAAATAGAAACCCCTAATGAAAAATGACCTTAAATGATCATAAATGAGGATTTGTGAATTATAACCACACTTTAAATAGCTATATTGAATTCAGCCACTTCTTTTTCTAAAAAAGCATAGTAACACTTTAAGATCAAATTTTCCTAAGGACTGCACATCACTGAAATGCTGAAATGAAATAGGCTGAAAAAAATGTGGCATTTTCTGGTTCACTTGTTCTGTATTTCCAATTTTCTATCCAACATATGTGGAGAATTAGTACTCACTTGCACACAGAAATCATTTCTGTTCAAGTAAGTGATGGAAAAACTGAAGGAATGAAGAGTGGCTCCTTTTCAGAACCTACTGAAAAAGCCCAAACATCAAGAACAAAAAAGTTAAGTTGCTATTTCCTTGTCGTTCCAATGAGTTAGAAATTTTAGCTCAGTTTCTTTGTGCTGATTTCCTGAAGTTTTCAGTTCCTGACTCCTTCCACCAGCTGGCTGCGGGCTGTCCAGCTACAGCTCTCCTACCACGCTTCTCATAAGCTTAATTACAGCCGCATGGCCTCTGAGTCACCCTGAAATTTATTTCTATCATAAATGCAACAGAGTTTTCTGGTTCCTACCATCTCTTATCACTTCTTCCTATCTTTCTCTTTTCTATTTCAAATTACCTTAATTATTTCTTCCTTCATGATATCACGCATTTCTCTCCCGCACCCCTCAGCTGTCAGTGCTGAAACCTCAGCACTCCTGCAAACAAGAAGTTCAAATCCTACTTTCCAGGCGATTACCCTCTAGCTCTGCGAGACACTGTTTGCCTGAAGTGTATTACAATGACTGTCAGCAGTGGATCACCCTGAATTCAAATATAAAGTAGTATTTCTGCTTTTAGCTTTTGACATACAGCTTCTTGAAAGGATCTATAAACCAAAATAATTAGTGCAGAGAGCTGGAAACCTGGCGGTGAATCGTGATAGCTCTGTTAGAAAAGCGATCAGCACTTGAGTGATGGTCAATAAGTACCTGAATAGTTATTTTCAGTCAAATCACAATCACACAGTCTGCATGGTTCACCTAGAGTATGATTTTACAGCAAAGGTAAGGCACACAGCAGGCAAGGGTAGCAAAGGATCAGTTCAAGCAACTTCCAAGTCCTCCAGCAGTACCTGCCACGTTACACACACTCCAAAACCAGCCAGTAAACCCTTAAAAAAGCTGTGTAAACACACCTATGTAGGCATACACCTTAGCTGTCATATGATGTAGCAAAGAGGTCCTTGCCAGTGCTGTTTACACAAGCTGGTTTCGCTCTGAAAGGTTCCAGTAATCGCATGTGAAGAAAGCCTAAGGCATCCTGGTAAACACTTGGTAGCAGACAAGAAAATCCAGAGCGAGCTGGATTAGTCAATCGCTAAATTAACTTTACTCTGGAAAGAGCGAGAGCCACAAAACAAGTGACATTTGGAAAAAACTAAAAGAAAAACAAACTGCGTTTTTAAAACTGTGAACAGATAAAATTAGCAAATGTTTAAGCTCTACTGAAAGCTGAAATCAGATCAGACTGGGGGGGCTGTGAAGTGCCCAAGCTCTGAATGGAGCCAAAGGGTTACATGGACAGCAGAGCAAAATAACCACTGTGGGCAGGAGCAGCCCAGGAGAATCAGAGAGACTGCTCTTTATAAACCAGCTTTGGCGATGCTTGCCTTCGCTTTATCAAAATAAGGCAGAAAATAGGAGGTTCCATTAAAGTCCATGAGCTTGTTCTGCTCCAGATATTTCTAATTAGTATTATTTAACTTCTATCCTTATGTTTTAAATGGTGCCATAACATTTACCCACAGAAACACCAACTCCCGTCCCTAGCTCTGGATTCATTACCCAGCCAAGGCTCTTTGTTACATTGGAGTAAAGGTGGGAGGAAAGAGAGGCACGCAACTAATATCTCAGGATAGATAATTAAAGACTAGCAGGATTTCTTTCCCATAAACTGTCACTGTATGTGTGGTATTACCTGCGTGCTGCAGAACACGCTGCTGCGAAGGTGGAACGGGGTGGAATCGGAGCCGGCTGGCAGTGGCACAGTTACAATCACACTGTCTGTAAAGGTAAACGGCCCCGACTGCAGCCCTCTGAACCATTACGGCTAACAGAAATCACAACAGAATAGAAGACCAACATCTTCAAATCAGAATTGCCTGCCGTGCTCCACAGGATTGCCAGAGAGAGAAACAGAAATAATTCACGGTAATTCCACCTTCCCCACCGCATCATTCCTTAAACTAGCTTTTCACAGAAAATATCCTTCATGAACGCTGCCAGGGGAGATCTTGCTACAAGCATAAGGACAAAGCAGATCCAGGATAGGGCACAAAGGGGCCTTGCACAGCCCTCTACCTTTTATTTGCCTTTTATTTTTTGTCAGAAAAAATTATTCCTTATTTTCCCCCTTTGCCATATCCTGGCAGCTTACATCAGCTCTGATTAGTTTCATAGCTTTTCCTTTCCCTTTTCCTCTCTGCATTACATCTTGGGCGCTACGATCGGTCTGACACAGCACCACCTGCTCGCCAGTGGGGAAACCCCGAAAGGAGGAATCCAAGCGATCCACGTAAACGTCCTGGCAGCCGCGCTCTGGAATCAGCGCTGGCCGTCCCTCCGAACGTGGCAGCAGCGAAAGCGCAGGGAGCAGCTTGCGTTATCACAAATGCAAGGAGGAGGTAGCCGAAGAAAAGACCTACAACTGCCAGTTGTCCAAACACCTCTTGTATAGTAGTTAAAATACAAGACTGTGATTTAATCCTCAAAGGTTATTCACATGGTGCTAGCGGGCACACCTCTTACAAAGCCCCACACTCTGAAAAGCACTAAAAAATACATTAAAACTTTTAACTTAGCGCTTGTCAGATGATTTAGCACCTTTAAAAGTGCAGAAGATGACAGAAAAAAAAATAAGAGAGAGAACTGTTGTGTCTAGGTAGTGTAAAGGGGACAGGGCTGCAACCTGATGCTGGGTAACCCACCCTCTCGTCGACCCAATGGTTTCCCTCAAGGCTCTGGGTTTTAGAGACAACATATTTGCCACCGTCCCTTCATTTGAGTCAACCAGCTCCCGCTCTCTGAAACACAATGGGTAGTCTGCAAAGGGAAAAATAAAACAAACCACCTTAATCTGGAGGACACAATCCTTACTTAACAACCTGACACATCTGAAATGTGGGAGGCTGAAAAGAGACTCAGACTAGGTAGGAACGGCCAATTCCGCTGACCTTTCTCTGCTACACTATAAACACCACAGCCTATACTGTCTATTTCAAAGTCTTTGCATGCAAGTTTTAAAAATTATGAATCAAGCAGGCTAAAAAGAGAATAAAAAATCAAGCGGAGGCCAAATTTCAGATGAAGAGAGCACCGTGAAAATTAAAAATAAAATAAAAACCTCATTATCAATTTTGGTGCTAAACCTCAGAGCCTCCTAATTTCTTGACACAATGCAATGACACCCTTGGCATCAGCGATACCAGAGCGATTTCTACACCAGCCAACATGAAGTCTTGAGCATCTTTGTTCTGGCAGCACCCAATTGCTGCCACACCCTGCGTTTCCATAATGTGCGAATAACAACCAGAGATGATATTTACCTCAATATACTCTCCCTCCTGCATCCGCCTACCCACCTTTACATCCTTCCCGTGGCTGCTGCCGCTACATGTTATTCATGACTAATAGGAAAAGCAAAACATTTTCCTTGGTGTGTATATAATTGTAAACAAATACAGCGGCTGGAAGTATGGTTGGGTTCTGTTTCGCACTGACTCACGCTGTTACACCGTGCACGGAGTCGATCACCATGGCAATGAGGTACAAGAAACCATCTCCAAACTTTCACGATCGTTTAAGCACAGGCAGAAAATTTGAAAACAAAATACTTCTGCAATCAGGTTTTGCTTCTTTTTCAACTCATGAACCATTACGAACGCCACCACAACGATCTTACAGTCGTTCGTTTCTTGTCAGGATAATTTCAACAAAGAGAAGATATTATCATTATTAATGCATTTTAATTACAGCCACAATGGGGAGTGCAGCACTGTGGGACAAGGTCACATTGTGCTATAAACTGAAAAAGTACAGAACAACAAAGACGGTTCTGGTCCCAGTAATTTGGCAAGCATCACAAATCAGTTGTCAACAGTTATTGGAGATCACCACGCATTCAAATGTGATGTGGTGACATTAGAACCAAAGATCACAAGTCAGTTCCCCCTCTGAAGAAAACAGAGGCATGTTTTCTGTGCACACACTTCTCATTTTAGTCTAAAACTCTCAATCAACATAAGGGAAAATATTTTCCCAGAATTACTACCAAAACATTCTAACTAGCTACACAATTTCAAATGAGTTATGATGCCATAATAGCTTGGAAAAACTAGTAAAACACTGCTTTAGTACAGGAAAGTATTTTGATTATGACCCTGTTCATGTTTTCCTTGCTTAAGAAGACGTGTAAAAACTTTTTAAATTTGTACACATTGCAAATATTAAAAGATACAAACTTCCCAATGAGGTTTTCCTTTAAAAAAGGATTCTGCCCTCCCCATGTTTAAGGCAAATGCCATTTCCATACTTTCAATATTTGCTGTTAAAGTAAATGTAAATACCCAAAGTGCCTGAATTCGCTCCTATAGATGATATTGCAACCTTTACAAAAGAACTGCCAAAGCAAAGAAAGAAAATTATGTTTCAGCCATCATGTGCCCCTGCGTTATTAAATGCATAATCTGTTTCCAAGTCTTCCTGAAGGAAAAATGCAAGTGATAAATTCAATTTAATTCTGCCTTTTAGCTTGAAAACTTACATTTACTGCGTCCAAGTCCAGAAGATAACTTCAAGCCAAAATTCTATCCCCAACCAGCCAAGACATTGCCTGAGAGCTGACATACATCTCTTTATAAAGCTTACCACCAAACACTATTCTGCAGCACTAAAGCCAAAAGAAGACTGAATTTTCCACCCTGCCACAGACTGTCTGTCTTTCCTCACTGCCACATTCACAGCTCTGTTACCCTTAAAGCTGTGTCTACAACAAGAAGATCCCCTTTCTCCCCTAACCTTGTCCAATAGGTCACCGCATAAAGTAATCCGACATGTAAGTGGATTTTTAAGCTCTGCATTGATGCTGATATCCATTTTATACATGACATATGTGTGCATATATATGTAACCCAAACTTTAAACAAAGCCTGTTTCTCACTGGGTAGAGTTTGCAAGCAGCCACGTACACAGCAAAAGCACAGAATTATGGAAACATTAAGGCTGGAGGAGATATCAATGTTCATCAAGCCCAAACGTAGTCTTTCACCCCAGATGATTTATGGATATAAATAAGACAAGAATTGGAGAGAGAGGTAATATTTCCCACTGCTACTTTGGGAAAGAAACAGGTCATCTTTTGGACACGGGAGCTTATTCTGATCTGAGCAAGAAATAGAAACCTTTAAAGCTAAGAGAGATTGAGAACAACTGTCTGGGCTTTATGACTGATTATATTAATCAAAAGAGACTGCTCCTTCCTACAGATATTACAGTTATCAGTGTGATGTCCCAGGCTCTCCAACTACAAAGTCCCAATGCCCCAGATCCCCTGAGGACACATTGAGGGCAGGAGCACATCAACTATATAATTTTCAACAAATAGCACTGGAAAACAGCACAGACCCAGCACTGTTTCACTAATTAATCTTAATTTGCAGTCTAACTCTGTTTTGTGCCATAATCTGCATAATCTGGGGGGGTTCAGGTCCAGAAAACGTCAATTGTAAAGGCAGAATTTGTCTTATGGGAAAACTAGCGGAGAGTTATTTGAATAATAACACTTGATTGTTTTAGGATCAAGTTTTACCGCAGTAAGAAAGTTTATCTCTACCAGAAGTTTCCTAAGTGCTTCTCGGTTGCCTACATTAACTTTTGACAAGATAATTGTTGGCAAGACGCAAGTAAGCAGAAAACAAGGAATCAGACAGACAATGTATTCCTTACCAAATTAAATCAACGTCTCTCTTCAGCTTGGTTTGTCTAGGAGAAAACAACAATAGGAAATTAAGGAGGATCCAGCTCACTTTGGACAGAACGTTTGGATGTGTTCTTAATTATTTTTATTGCTCCAACCTCCCCAGTATTAATTAATTAATTAATTCTATGCTTCTAATTGTTCATAAGCATTTCTATACATATGTTTTGATTATTATAGTCCAGGCAGTAGTAATAATAATAAATGTTGTTACAATTCAGATCCATTCTGAACTGACCACAAAATTACTTGAACAAATGCAAAACCATTATAAGACACAATCTGTTTCTTTCCCCAGGAAGAGAAAATTTATTTTCCTATCTCTTAGTTAATAGAATCTATTCTTTTGCTTTTCTGAAAATTGAAAATTCAGCTCCAGGTTATTTATTAACAGTAGAAACAAATTTTTAAAGGGTAATTTTCCCTACAGAAAATCAAACCCCGAACAATTTAAAGCATCTACGGCTAAAAACTTTTTTTTTTTTTTGAAGAAACCTTTTCTTAAAACTCAGGACTTCTCTTACAGAGTTCTTAGACCATAATGAAGTAATTTGAAATTTAATCTCTTAAGCTTTAGAAACGTGGAGGTTGATTTTCATTAATTCAAAATTCTGCATTCGGATGCTTAAATTAATGTATCAAAGATTTTTTTTCCAGAGGAAAAGCCCTCCAGAGCCCTTTACCCCTCCTTTGCTGGAAGCATGAAGCTTGGATATAGCAGCCTAAGGCTTTCCAACATTTGATAGAGGTGCATATCAAAGGATCTCATTCCAGCTAAAGAAAACAGCCAGTTCCCACAGACTAATCAATATTTGGATGTTCTCACAACTTACCTATTTACCAAATTAAATATGGAGTTAGAGATGGATGACAGTGGAGCTACACTCTCCTTTGCCTGCCAACTGCTTCAGCTACTCTTAAGTTAAGAATATCGAGTCTTCCAGACAAAATTTGGATCACAAAAGAAGTTATTCCAGGAGGAGACCGAGTTGGTCAGGTGTTTTGATTTGGTTTTTTTCCCCTGCTTTTTTTCTTTCTCTCTCCCCCTCTCCCTTTTAAAATTTATGGAAACCCTCAATACTACCCTTCAGATCACTTTAAAAACTGTTAGCAGTCTGAGAGGGGTTTACAATGTTTAGGGAAAATACGGCTTTCTTTCCAGTAACATCTTCATTTCTGCTGGTGAGTTTTAATCAGGACCTGGCAATGAGCACTGAAAAGACTTGCAGCTCAGCCCCAACTGTTTGACATTGCAAAGCTGAGCAAATGATTCCAAATTGCTGTTGTCTTATGTTCTGTAATTATTTGCAACTGCTCTAATATTTAAAGTGACTATTTAGGTTAGCCCAAAGATCTTTCTTTAATCAAGTTACTCACTTTGAGTATAGGACTGATCGTGGGAGCAACATGGAACTTGTTACATGGAATTCACTCTCAGGCATTCGTACCTGCTGCTCTGGGCAACGTCAGCACCACTTCAGCAGTTGTCTCTGTAAGAAAGCTTTCTCCTTCCTCTTTTACTTTTTGTATCCGATTGTTTAAGACTGTCATGAAAGGGAAAAACTGCAGATCACTGGGAACCACTCCCGTACTGAGATGTGATTTGGGTTTATCTCTACTAATGACTTTTTGCCTGCAAGAGTTATCGACCTGTGGATGAATAAAGTGTCGTGTTTTATAATGGTAGCATTCACCACAATCCAATCCTTTATTAAGCCTATGAGAGTCCTCCCTAAAACATGTTATAGGAGAGGCAGAAAGAAGAGATGCAGAAGGATTCTGGTGTTTGGTTAACTTAATTTGGTTCTCATTTGCATTAGACTAGAGTTTAGTCTGTTGACAGAAAAGATCAGATACCTAATAGTAATACGTCAGATACAAAACGAATTCGGCAGTCATACAACAGAGCTTTAAGTTCCTCAAAGAGCTCCCTTATTCCTTTCCTGTTTAAAACAGAAGCGTGGATTGCGTTTAGACCACTCTTAAGCTACCCTGAACTCTAGTAGCCGGCTGCACGCTGCTCTTATTCTGCTGCAGGCAGAGTTTTTGTTCAGCAGGGCAACTACATAGCAGCTGAGTAGCTGTGCATTTCCAGCCACAACACACACCTACCCTCCAGCACCAGAAATCATGGTGTATCCATAAGGTACATCAAACGACAGAGTTCCAAAATGATCTGTGAGCTGGAGAATAAAACTATTACTGTGTATCTATCAGAATTTTTACATTTCTAATGTGTCAGTAAAGATCCTATGCCCTTTTCATGCACACAGAAAAGGAGCCTTTCCCCTCTTCCCCCTCCATACCACACAGCCGGGGCACATAAACAGCACAGCACTTTCAGTTGAATCACAAATAGCTGTCGCAAAGCAGAGCAATGAGTTAAATGCAACCAGAGACTCATATGGAAGAACATATGGGTCGGAGTATTGTTACCTAGACTATTTACTGTTTATTGTACCTTAAAAAAAGACCAAAACAACCTTTTTTTGTTTTTTTTACACAACAATCCAAAGAAGAAAATCACCCAATAGGATTCTCCAGTGAGCAGCTCCAGCACTTAGAGAAGCTGAGCTCCATTAAGAGCACGCTATCCAAGAAAAACGGAATTGAGAGGAAAACACCATGTCCTGCACTAATGCCATGAGTTGTGATGTCTTGATATTGTCTGAAATCCCTGTCACTGCACACAGTCATGGCACCGACCTGTTCGCAGGGAGAAATGGAAACACGCTCTCTTACAGCACCCGACTATCTCCTATCTCTATCGAACTATCACAAAGCTCAGCCCAGTTTCTTTGGCCTGCAATAGTAATGTTTTACCTTAAATAAAAAAACCCATGGGATTCCATGAGATAATGCTTCCAAGGTATTAGTTATTTTTATAGTAGGCTACCTGGTACCAGAAGAGAGGCATTAATTGCTTCCTAGAAGACAAATGGGAAAAACATTTGCGTACACACATTTACAGTAAGTTCATGTTTATCTTCTTTCAGGTGTCTACCTTACTGGCTAGATGACACTAGATAAATTAGGAAAAGATCTATTCATACAAGAACAAGGTCTCCTAAGTGTTTAAGAGTTGTGCTCCAAACTCTTCACTTCCTGAGACACATAAAGTAAGAAACACCAAATGTAATCCCACACTGCCATGCTAAGTCTTCACACTTACATTCACAGAACAACGTCTCCCTAGATGTAAATTCACGCAGGACGTGCATCCACGCTACCCTGGTATCAAACTAAGCCATATGGGGACAACAATGCATGAAACCAATATTTCAGTTTTTACACTTTCACTGGTAATGCAAGTGGAACACTGTATATCTGCTTATCGAAGCTGGACAAGAGTTTAGGAGCCCTAAAAAAAGAGGTTCAGTGGACACACGAGCTGCCCTCGCAGTCCTGACATTTGCCTGCGACTCAGCTGCTTTTGTATTGATCCTCACTCCCAGGACGAACGTCCCATGACAGTCTCCATCCACCTGCATCTATGAATGGATACAAACTACTCTCTGGTGACAAGTACGAATAAAACCACTTTTTTTCATTTTGCCTTGGAAGACTCCTAGCGATGTTTTATTTTTACATCTCTTATCGTTGCTGAATACCTCTGAATTAGCTTCTTTAGCTCTTACATTAGCCAAAAAGGGTCGGATGCACCACCAAGTTCCCTTGGTGATTTGGAAACTGCTACTTCCAGTAGTCCCTTCTCTAACAACTGCTTTTCTTAAACCAGTTCTTTAGTGCACTGATTACAGATCCTTCTGTTGAATGATTCACATAAAAACAACAGAGCTACCCTTTAAACTAAACTGCTCAGAGCTGAAGTTAAAGCTGCACAACCAAAAATCTGTGCAAATATTCTTGACTTCCAGCCATATTTTTCACAGTGCAGGAATCTACGGCCACGACAACTCATTGTGAGTCCCGCAACACTGACTCCTGGGGCAAGAAGTGGTGGCAGGACAGGGAATGTGATGCTTAGATATTAACACACGCCCATTGATATTAATAGGCTGGAGCTCTCTGTAACTTTGGAGAAAAGAGAAACCTCTGTCTCTGGCTTTGGTATTTGAACAGAAGGAAATTGTTAAAGTATGTAAAAATAAACTAAGCCGGTTCAGTCTCAGAACCGCTTATCCCCTATTTTCAGCTAGTTTTATTAATATACGTGATGGCTAAGGCAGGAACTTCAGGAAAGTTCAGCTGCGCAAAGCTGTGATTTTTCTCATGATTTGGCAGTCTTCTTGTTTCAGGGGGAGGAAAGCAAGGGAGAGTGCAGAGACGGTGCATTTGGAGTTCCTGACAGCAGTGGGACTCTAAACCACCTATTAATGTCTAGTTTATTCTGCACATTCAGTCTGCCACATTAACAAGCATCAGCACCGGCAAGGAAAGCTTAGCGTACAGGCCCTGAGAAGTCACAAAACAGATGAGAACAAGCAATATCAAAAAGTAAAATGAAGCAGAAATTGACCTAGATCTGAAAAAATCATTAAGAGAATTATCTTTCTAACCTTGAGGTTGTGAGCAGAAGGGAAAAGGCAAATGATACAGCATCAGAAGACAAAATATTCTTCCTGGATGTATCTTCAAAAGAAATCTTTAAGGAAATAAATGTTTAAGTTAACACCCTTCCCTCAGCTTGCGAGTGAAAAACTAAAAAATTTTCCAATTTAAAAAATCCTAATTAGTGCTTAGGACACTACATACATATAATATGGTACTGTACCTCCTCAGAACAATGGAAGAAAGGAATATAAATGCTGGGTAGACTTCATTTATGAAGTTTTCTTAACAAGTCAGCTGTGGAAAAGAGAAGGAAAAGAGGACGTGAAATTGGAGGAAACTTGGGTTTCTTCTTAGGAAAAAAAAAATGAATGAAAATCTAGCATCAAACAGGAGTGATAAATAGCGTATACACTGACTCGTGCATCGCATCAATCTTTGCAGGAGACCACCACCATTAATACGTATTTTGGTCACATCAGCATCTCTGGATTGCCTGCCCTGCCTACTTATAAGTCAATAAACAAATAAGGCAACAGATTCCAAGGCCAGCAGTGATTTAATGGTTGCACAGGGCAGCATAAAAGTGCACAGAATGATAATAAACAAAACCCTTTCCAAAAAGGAACCATAGCAATACTATGACTTTGACCATCAACACAGAAGAGACCACGAGAAGTGAACCTCTCACCAGCTGTTCTTTCCTTCCCCGATTGGGCAGCAATGCTGTACTTCAAGCACATCTACGTACACATGTAATTAAATCTTAGCAGACAGACTTTAAAAACTTGACACTCGGCATTTGGGGGCAAAAATCCTTACAGGCATCTGAAAGTCTTTAACGAAAGCTGAACAACTAACAGTCTGCAACAAGAGTTTGAGACTCAAATATCTGGCTAAATTTCTATCGCAAAGCACGAAGAGTTTGATAAGACACATTCGCGTGGCTAGTGATTACTGTGTCATGTCAAGACACTTCAGCTGGTTTTCCTGAACCTCTGTTACAGAAAAATAACCCAGAAAAGACACAACAAACCCCAGTTCCCAAGTTCTTGTGTCAGCATACATTATGGAGAGTTCCAGTAACATTCTTATTGGCCCGCCCTTCTTGGTTTTCACCTGAGAAGAATCAAAAAGTCTGCAAACAAAAAGCTTCGGGCAGTCTCAGATAATGGAAAACTCCTACATCACTAAGGAGAGCACAAAGATGATTTGAGGGCTGGAACGCTTCCCATAAGAGGACAGACTGGGAGAGTTGGGGTTATTCAGCCTGGAGAAGAGAAGGCTCTGAGGAGAACTTATAGCGACCTTCCAGTACCTGAAAGGGCTACAACAAAGCTGGGGAGGGACTGCTTAACAAAGGTTTGTGGTGATAGGACTGGGGGCACTGGGTATAAACTGGTGAGGGGCAGATTTAAATGGGACATAAGGACAACTATGGAGACAGAGGAGACTATGAGGGTGGGGAGGCCCTGGTCCAGGTTGCCCAGAGCAGGGGTGGCTGCCCCATCCCTGGAGGGGTTCAAGGCCAGGCTGGATGGGGCTCGGAGCCCCTGATCCAGTGGGAGGTGTCCCTGCCCATGGCAGAGCTGGGACTGGATGGACTTTAGGGTCCCTTCCAACCCAAACTATGGCTCTATGATTCCAATATGATATTGAACTAAGTAAAAGTAAAAAAAAAGACCAACGCTTTCACGTGAGGAGGCTCTCACTGCCATTCACATCTGTGCGCACATTAATTTCTACCTATGCACATTAGAAATTTAGGATTTTACCTAATGTATTTTGATTATTTTTATAACCTTCTGATGAGCAGCAGACAAATTAGTAATGTACTTAAATTATTCTGCTTAGTTATGCACACGGTATCTGTCTTAGGCATGTCAAGTACACAGGCAAATAGACTACTATGATTCAAGAGAGTTGGCTGAAAATAAAAATGAGTTCTTCAGAGATCTTGTATCACAACAGTTCCATAAACCTAGAGTTGGATAGAAGTCAAAGAATTAAGCATTAATATTTTTTACATAAATTCAAAGGTTTTCTTCTCTTCAAAATTTTCCAAGAAAATGCTTTGATTCAAAAAAAATGCCTTTTAAATAAGATTGGGGGGATGAAAAAACTCTGTACTTTGTCACATCTTTATGTACTTCCACATAGATAAAAATAATGCAGGGATAAGTCCTTTTTTTTTTTTTTTTAGAAGAAAAGAAAGAAGAAAACCCTTTTCCATTGACGACCGGCAGAAAGCAATTGCTCATCATTTCCTGTCAAGCAGCTTCAGAGGGTTTTGGGACCTGGGAAAGATGACAAGTCAGACAGTTTCTCCCTCTCCAACATACGGCTTTTGCAAGTGGCTCTCATTTTCAGAGCTGTTGTAACACATCTCAGCTATTTGGGAAGTCAATCTGTTTAACCAAAGCAAACGCTATGGTTTTTATATACACACACACATACACATGCACCCACCCACCTCTTCTGACTCGCATCTCCAGCTTTACCTTCTTTAAAAACACTCTCATTGACAGCAACCACAGCGCTGTGCCCCTGCAGCCTCAACCACACGACAAACTCTATGCAGGAGAAGCCATTTCATTCTCTGAGGCTTTTCCCTCCCGGCCCTGCCTGCCTCTTTCACAGAACGCCAGGTTGGAAAGCACCTCAAGGATCATCTGGTCCAACCTTAAAGGTTGGACCAGATGATCCTTGAGGTGCTTTCCAACCTGTACTTTAAAGGACTTGAGGTCCTTTCCAATCTGTACTTTAAATGAGATGGCCTAGTACACCTTGAAGCCGAGCCTTCAAAGTTTCGGGTGTAGAAGACTCCACCACTGCCCTAGGGAGATCATTTAACATTCAAGTTCCCCCATGGCTAAACATTTTCTTCTGGAATCCAATTGGAATCTCCCCAGAAGCAACTTGACCCCATTACCCCTTGTTTTCCCATGTGTCTCCTTGTAAAAAGGAGCCTCCATCCTCTTGGAAGACAAACTTTTAGTACTGGCAGATGGTAATAAGGTCTCCCCTAAGCCTTTTCCTCTCAAGGCTGAACAAAGCCAGTTCTCTCAGCCTTACTCACACAGCAGGCTTCTTAGTCCTCTGATCATTACTGTGGCCCTTCCCTGACCCTCTCTAGCCTGTCTGCTTCTTTTTTGTATAGCGGGGAACAAAACTGGACACAACACTCCCCGTGCAGCCTGACAGGCATTGAGTTTCCTCATCTGTAAGAGACCTACACGTGCTAAACCGACTCCTGATTTCAGGGTTAGGTCACACAGCTATTACACACCCAAATGGAACCATTTCATATCCTTCAACTGCAATTCACAGACAGCACGGTGAGTTTTAGTTTTGTCTTAGAAAAACAGCAAAAGGAGGAGATCTGCAACATGAATTCACTAGGAATGGTTAAGCTTTGGCTGAAGATCGAGGGGAAGCAATAGGAAATGCTTGGTAAAAGTGATAGACAAATATTTCAAGGGCCTGTAGCACAACAGAACAGTGAGATGAATACAATGTCAAAGATGCAACTACCTGAAAAAATGAAAAAAAAATCATTGCACTGGAAGGATTAAAATAGACAACGCACTGAAAAATCCTGAGCACACAAAAATCATTGTCGCTCTAGTGGCTCCAACTTATGCCACCATCAGCAATTGCTCAGAGCCAGTGGTGCCTCCCTCACGCTGTACGGCACAGAGCTGTGACACAGAGCACGCTCCATAGAATCAGAAGGGACTTCAGAGCCCATCCAGTCCCCACCAACCTCCCACTGGATCAGGGGCTCCAAGCCCCATCCAACCTGGCCTTGAACCCCTCCAGGGATGGGGCAGCCACCACTGCTCTGGGCAGCCTGGGCCAGGGCCTCCCCACCCTCAGTGTGAAGAAATTCTTCCTCATATCTCCTCTCAATCTCCCCTCTTCCAGCTTCAAACCATTCCCCTCATTCTACCCCTGCCCTCCCTGATCCAGAGCCCCTCCCCAGCTTTCCTGGAGCCCCTCTCAGCCCTGGAAGCTGCTCTCAGGTCGCTCTGGAACCTTCTCTTCTCCAGGCTGAACAACCCCAGCTCTCAGCCTGGCCTCATCCAGGAGGTGCTCCAGCCCTCAGAATCATCTTTGTAGCCCTCCTTCAAACATACTTTCCGACAGCTTGATTTATGGAACAGACCACCAGCTGGGGAAAAGCAGCATGCGGCTCTGAAGTTTCTCTATAGCCTACCAGTAAATTAAGAGAACTCATTAAATAATAAGGAAAATGAGCATTGAAAATACAGTTTCTGAAAATCACGATGCACAATGCATTCTGCAGGATTGATGCTAATGGGGCACATCCTTAATTGTTCAAATAATTCAGACTCTTGACACCAGTACTCAAGATCTGAGCTTTATATGATTATTAGAGACAGTGTCTGCAGTAACTATCTCTGCTTCTGTACCTTCTCGTTCATGCTCTTAAATGAACGCAGTGCTGCTGCATTCCAGAAAAGCCATAAGCACACAATTCCTTGCTTGTTAGAACATCTTTACTAACAAGTTGCCCGTTTCACTTGTTTCGGCAAGATGGAAATAAACATATTTTCGTTTGCGTTTCATTAAATTATTCCACAACCCATATGCAGTGTCTTGATGCGGTTTGAAAGGTGAACAGATGGGACTTTATTTTTAGCTCACATTAACACAACCCATCAAAGACTCATTTGCCTGATATACTATCATAATATAGCTTACTACTCAGCCTTTAAAGTATATCTTCGCCTGCCTTGTAACATCCAAATGACAAAAGAGAGCTGTGTGATAAATATTTAATTACAATCATGATGATCGCTTTGTCACTGAAAACCAGCAATTGGGAGTGAATGGAAGAGCTTGGATTTTAAAGAGGAACATTTAGCAGCTACATGCTATCCAAATCAAAGCACATTTATCAATTATAATATTTCAAATATGGGCTTTTTCAAGGTTGGAAGAACATACGTGAGGACTAAATATATGCCTTTATATTGATACATAAGGCATTTGCCACTCCTACTAAGTCTGGACAGAAACATGACAGAACAATAAAGCAGATCCAAGCGCTAAAACCGACTTTTGCTTTGTCACTCAAATAATTAATGAAATTTAGTTCAGTGAAGCCTCCGCACCAGGCTTACCAACTTTGGTTGGTTTTTACTGGGTATGTCCCCAACCACACATGAAAGGCTGAGCATTCCACATTTGCGTAGTACAACTTCTAATTTTACACTTTCTCTGTACACACCATTCTGCAGTTCAACTACTCACCATCAGACACCGGATAGCAGAGTCCAACCCCAGTCTACAACCACCCAGAGCATTTCCTTCACACAAATACCCTGCCAAGAGAGTTCTGAGAGTTGCAAAGAGACACGGTGCAAGAACCCTCCAAGATATTTTGTACGTATCTGAAAAAAAAAGATGGAAACAATTCACCACAGCACCTCCTCTCCTGACAAGCACCTTGCATGCTTTGGGGACATCTCGGCAAATATGGAGGAAAAAAGAATCCCAACTCTGTGACAGAGCCACAGGAAGGTATTCCACGTCCAGAAGAAATCACCACCAGCCTTTTAATGCTGCATCTCTGACCGCACCAAACTAAGCAGTAACAACACGCCTGCACTTTAGGATTATTGGAATCATGAAAGATCGCAATAGACTAAAACCAAGAAAACACAAAACAGTCTGTTTGAATCTGGACCAGCTCTCTTGGCCCTACTGCATCAGGTTTATATCCTTCAGTGTCTGCATTTCAAGAGAATGACCCCTCTGCCCCAACACATTCAAGGGCATAACAGCCTGTTAGTACGTGTTAGCTGCCATTTGGATCAACATAGCAGCTCCTCTCCCACTAAGAGAAGTTTCTGCAAAGAAATGGCTAATAACTTTCGTATGACAGAGGAGGTGGAAAGTTATTAAGTGTCCCAATCACTGCTTTCCATTTTCACACAGGATTTCTGCTGCGAGGAGTAAAATATCTTCAAGAAAAGTGATCACAAGAACCAAGAGAAAGGATTTATGTTAAAACAGAATCGTAGAGGTTGTAACAGACCTCTAAATTCATCCAATCCAACCGCCAGCCCAGCACCACCATGCTTACTAAACCATGTCCCAGAGGGCCACATCCACACACTGTTTGAATATTTCAGGGATGAAGAACCTACCACTACCCTGGGAAACCTCTTCCAATGCTTCACCACTCTCTCAGTGAAGAAATTTTTCCTGCTATCCAATCTAAACCTCCCCTGGCGCAACTTGAGGCCATTTCCTCGCATCCTATCACTGTCCCTCGGGAGAAGAGACCAGCACCTGCCTCGCTAAAGCCTCCTTTCCAGGAAGCTGTAGGAAGCAATAAAGAAAAAAAAGAAAAATATAGCTCTACCTTTAGCGATCATCAATGCTGTTTATTTGAAAATGTTGCAAAAATCTCAGAAAATAGCAGGCTGAAATGTGAAAGGAAAAAGTAAGGTCATAGAGCTTGATTTTCATATTTGACTGGAAAGTCTAAATGTGCTTATGTACCACTTACTGCTAAATCAATGGATGGTAAGCAGATGCTCCCTCAAATCTTTGCTCGTGCTCTGTGCTTCTATCTGCGTCATGAATGTGAGAGACAATAGTGATAATAAAGTACCCAGAAATATTACAAAATCCCATGTGAAGCGGATAAATCAAATGAGACAAGTCAGCTATATATAAAGGGCCTAAATTATTCAAGCTGCCTAAACACCCAGAAGTGCACTCACAGCTTTAGACTAATGACTGCAAATTCCAAACAGCATTGCTAGAATTTTTTCTACTTCCCTCTCCCCCCCCAAACAGTTAGGCACATAGGAATTAAGCCTTTAAATCCTTATTTATTCAGCAGACACTGTACTAATTAATATGGAAAACAGTGACCATAGAAAAGGAGCAGATGGTTTGACGACACAGAATGAAGATAAGCTGAGATCTGTGTGAAGATACCAAGTGCATACTCTAGCATTTCTTAAACACTGATAACCTATCCCAGCTCCTTAATAAATAAGATATAATTCAAAATATCATTTTAAGCAGAAAGGTCAGCTGAGCTTCCACATTTAGTCCGCAATAAACCTTCTCTTCCAAGCTCTTTTTTTAATAAAATCACATGAGAGAAAGAGATAAGATCACTTCCTGCAGGATGCTGATCACTGGGATGTTTGAAATATTCTCATTGTACAGAAACAGTTCTTCGTGCTTTGTTGGTAACTTTTATAAGGAAAGAATTATATCTGAAACAGAGAGAGGGAGAAGAAATGAGAAAGCATTTTCACAGTATTAAAATGAATTAATTTTTTTCCTGCCTCATGTTTCTGACATGTGGGTTCAGAAAACATAAGAAGGAAGAAAGTGTTTTAGGTATAGAATCCTTAGAAAATTTTAACAAAAGAATCCCAATTCCAAATTATTTCAGTTTTTCCTTATTCTTGATAGGATCAAGCCTGTAGCCCTACAATAATGCTGTAAAGCATACGTATTCTTCTTAAATTTATAAATTAACGTGAAAATAGCTGCAGTCACTACTGTTCATAACTATTAATCAGGGAGCAGACTGGGTGAGCTGATGGGAAGCACCGGATTTTAGCTGTGCTGGCTTTCTTTGCCTCGGGCTCATTAGCCAAGAGAAGAAAGGGAGGCAGAGGTGCCTGGAATTGCCCATCGGCTGCTGCGGAAGGAGCAGCAGCATCACGCTAAGGACATAATTTCCAGAGGGGTGAGAGGGTACAGGAACACGGCCGAACCTAGTTTGGCTGAAAGCATTGCTCCAAAAGCAGGAACATCAGGACAGACCCAGCTCTTTCAGGCAGGAGTGTGACTTGTAGAAATGATACACGAGGATATCAAGCAGGTAGATGTATAACCTCAGACCTCAAGGGCAGAACGCCTGCATGGCATCCAGCCACGTCTTCCGATTTCACTGATCCACTTGCCGCTTTAAGTGCCACAGAGCTGTGATAAACTAAACAACCAAAAGGATTCAGGTTAAAACCCTCCATTTGCAAAAAACATAGGGTTTCAACCTAAACATCAGTTATGGTCTTAGTGTTATAAAGAGGAGTTGGCCCAACAAAGTTTTACACGTGGGAAATCATCAAAGCAGTGTTTCCTAAATAAAGCAATTCATAACCATAGCTATAAAATACATAGCCATAAAATCCTTAGCCATAAAATACATAACCATAGCTAGGGAAAAACTTAATGAATGACCACACACACACAACACTAGTAAGAGAAACACACATTTTGCAGGTATTTGTTGACGCAGCTATTGACTAAAACACACGCTACACTTTGGGCAGCATTTCTTGGCACAAATATCCACCTAAAGCAGAAATGAGCAGCCAGCGTCCGTGTCAGGATTGCACGCTTCGCACCAAGATGGAAACCTCTGGTTGAGCATCCCCACTTGGTAATTTATTGCAGCACCTCCCTGCTCTAGGTACCAACACTAACTCCTGTGGGTTTTCTTTTCAGATGCAGTAACACAAATTTTAACCAACCCATCTCCCGCAGGCTCTGTCGATGCTGTCACACTCACACCCACCCAGCCATCAGGTTCGTTCTGCACTGTTAATTATCTTTGATCCCCACCCTTCAGTCTTTGCAGCATTTAGTGGGGCACCCAGAACTTTAAATCACTCAACAGGGTTATATTTAGGGCAAAGGAGTTAAAAAAATTCTTCACATTGCTAATTTTATGCTACATTAAATCTTCAAATCTTTGCTAGTTCACGGTTTCACGCCGTGATAATCAACCGATCTTTGCCCCATTTTTAGCAAAGACCATCAGAAGTTATTCTAATGAAAGTTAGGAGCTTCTCCAAGAAGAAAAATAGCATTTTTCTCCTATGATGACAGCATTTCCAAAATGCCAATGACATTGCAACTGTAATTTAACAGGTTCTCGCTAAGGGTGTTTGTCTCCTTCAAGCAGCTTTCACATTCAACCTCTGTGCAGCTTTCCTGAAGCTTTAATCCACAGTCAGGCCGTGCTGCGTCTCCTTAGAGGAAAAGGAGGAAAATGACATCAGAGACCTGGGAAGAAGTTAGAAATTTTCTTCCTTAATCAAGAGAAGAAAACTTCTATTTGACGTAGCGCTATATGCCGTACATGATATGCAAACAGAGTAAATTCTGTCCATCAACAGCGTCCCCTCAAATTATCTTATGTTTTTTCCCCATACTTTTTCCCTTTAGACCACTTGTCTAGTGGGAATAAAATGACTGTGATTTTTCTCAGTGCTTACCTGCTACCATGTCATAAAAAGTTTTTTATCCCCAGAGTCATTTTCAGATAACCTTAAATGCAATTTTAGGTTGATCTCCATCAACATTAAACGCAATTTTAAAATGCTGTTTCAACCAATTGCCAGTTTTCATGGTTCTACAGACATATTTCCTTCTTAAAATAATGAAAACCAGGAAATCAGGCAACAGGGAGGTTTCTGTGGGCATGGGTGCTGCAATGCAATAAAGAAAGTACACATAACCAGCACCTAAAAAGGGAGTCTTAAAGGCACTCTACTCAAAGTCTCATTAAACTTCAATTTATTTCTGTTGTGTTTCTGTATCCCAACATCAACCTCTTTAACCTTTCACCTTTCCAAGACGTAAAATTAACAATCCTGACATTTACAGGATATTGCTTTAAAAATGTCAGTGGGGGAAAATGAAAAACTAGAAACAGAACAATACTTATCACTCGCAAAGATTTGGCCGTGATAAATGCTAACATTACTGCTGACAAAATTATACACCTGGAAGTATTTTTCTCTTCAAAGCAGAAGTTTCTGTGTTTCTGGCAGGTGACATTTATATAAAATGCACAAAAAGAATTACTATGGTAACAAAAATATATGAAAAGAAAGGATTATTTTTTCTATTTCATTTTTCTTTCAGAATAGGTTATCTTGGAGCATGAATAAATGTCTTTATTCTATTTCCTTTCCTCTGCTACTGAGCTCTCTCAACTATTGCTCTTTGGCCAGGGGTGCCGGGCTGTCCCCGAGCCTCCTACCAAGAGGCGTTTCACTGCTTTGCGTTTCAGCCCGAGGCGTGCTGCACATCACAAGTGTAATGTTAAAGAGTTCCAAAGAGAGACAGTTTCAAATAGCCTAGGAAGAAAGAATTCCAGAGAGAGATGGTTTCAAATCACCTAGGAAGAATATTAGAGACATTCCACAGCCAACCTCTTGGGATATTTAAATTAGATTGAGGGGAAAAAAAACCTGATAGGAAATACACCTCCCAGTAGGGAACAATCCCAAAGGAGATGGAAAACCCTATTAGTTTTACTTCTATTCCTCAGTAAATTACAGGATTCTGAGCTAACAGACATATAGCTCCATGCCGCTGGAATAAGAATATTTTATTGATTTCCAACTCTCTCATAAACTTGAAATACTTTAATTACCAAATAATCCATTTTGCATTTCACAGGCAGCAATTTGCTGAGCAACATAAACCTAACAAAACAGCACCTGCCTGAAACAAATGAAATATATTCCCCTGCACAGAGCGTACCTGGTGTGTCCTTGAGGCCTATTGCTTTGGGAATGTGCCAGGAGAAAATATTAAAGCCCATACCGCACAAGAGGGCTGTTTTAACATCCATCTTTTGAAATTCCTAGATTTTAAACACGAGGGCAGAAATCCCCAAGCAATATCAGCACTTCAGAAATGCTCAGAAAATGGGGTAGGGAGCTGAACGGCAAGTGTGTGCTGTACAGTCCGTGCCGAAGACAGACAAGAGACACCGAGAAGGGTCTCTAGTTTAGTAGGCACACCTGGGTTGGGCTGATAGCTGGACTTGACGATCTCGGACATCTTTTCCAACCTTAATGATTCTATGTGATTCTGTTTCCATTCATTGACGATAAAAAACGTAGTTCCCAGCCTAAAGTTGCACGATTCATAGACAGTATCAGCCAAAACCTTCCGTCAGCATCCAACGCTCCTCTTGAAACCAGTTGAGTAGCTCCAAAGCAGCATTTGGCAGCAGCGGAGCTCACTCCCGAATGCAAATGAAACCCCCCTGCTCTCCTCATCTCATCCTCGCCGAATGCCACACGGCAGCCTCTGCTGTCGCGCTAACGGATCCACACTTGCAAGCAGCACGTTCCCTTTCTCGTTACAAGCAAGCATTGCTAACCCACTCTACAGACGAAGACGCAGATAGACAGAGATGTCATAACCACAGCAAGTGTGAAAGATCAACACAAATATTTCTTGGCTCTGTCAACCAGGGCGGGTGCAAATACATTCTAAAGCATCTGAGGTTTGTATGTGGTACAGAGAACCTGTAATACAACAGATGAGCATCCAAGACTGCTACATCTCCTAAAGCCAGGCCAGAATCAAAGAGTATACATAAAACCCTGAGAGCTCTCCCGACGCTGCAGAGCTCCACGGACGCCCCAGTTGTGCTCGCAGCTCTACGTTATATATCATAAAAAGACAGAGATTCAAAATGCTAACTGTTGTGCACGTAAAATCATATCCTGTGGTATTCAAATCACAGCTCTGCTACAGCAACGTAGTTTTAAAATCTGCAAGAAACAAATTAATCACTGCAAAGAAAAAATCTTCTACTTGCTTTATTCTATTTAAGAATTGGGATAAGTTATGGCCTTTTTTCAAGATTAAGTAATGCAACAAAATTGAACTCGGGTTTAATCTCCTTTTTCTACTTGCTTTCATTTCCCAGTCCAGATGTAATCTGAATGAATATCTAAAGTATTTTGAAAAACCATGTATTTAGCACCTCAACAAACTCCACAAGAAAACTCCTTTAAAATATTTTAAGGTTGTTTTCTTTCATTCTACTAACAGCAAGAGAAAGGAAAAGGATAAAGAAAACCAAAACCCACTTTGTTTTGCTGTGGTTTTCTTGGACCAAAGTTATCTATAACCACACCATCAGCACCTGTACATTAGCATGAGGAGTAAATCAGAAGCACCCACAATTAATAGATAGAAATAGCATTTGCAAAAGCAATGAAGTAGCAAGTCATCCCATTGAACCTCTCAAGGTCTTCGCCGGCTGTTCCCCTTGTGCCCCATTCTGAGTGGGACGCATATATCAATACCAAGGCAAAGTCATTTGGACTAAAACTGCAAGCTTTTGGGTGCAGATATGCAAGGAATAGGTTGCCCAGAGCAGGGGTGGCTGCCCCATCCCTGGAGGGGTTCAAGGCCAGGCTGGATGGGGCTTGGAGCCCCTGATCCAGTGGGAGGTGTCCCTGCCCATGGCAGGGGTGGGACTGGGTGGGCTTTGAGGTCCCTTCCGACCCAAACCATTCAAGAGAAGAATCCAGCTTGCTCTGAGTCTGGATGCACTGTGACATTTCGTTACATTGTACCTGGAAATTAGCACGTAAATGTCCAAGCCTCACTCACCCTTCTGCTTATTTCAGTGGTTCCTCAAATATACCAACTCTCACTTCTCCCCATTGACATTTCCTTCTTCTAGAGACAAAAAAAAATGCTAAATATAGCTCAGATACAGCATGTGAGGCACCCACAGGGCTGTACTTGTTCTGTACCTCTCCAGATTCTCCCAGCATCTGGCATCTGAACGGCGGTGTTCGGTGCGTTGAGCACTGCGGCAGGAGAAGGTGACCCCATGCCCAGAGCACCAGAGCCCATCAGAGTTCTCTTTTATTTTTCCTTCTCGCTGTTGGACAAAAGAGCAAGAGAAAGCTCAAAGCCTGGGAAAGGAAGCTGAAGGACGGCCAACGCACGAGGAAGCACCAGCACAACGGTGCGGCATCTCTTGCAAGATGTGGCTCCAGTCAGAGGGCTGCCCAAGGCTTTATGTACAGCAAGAAAGACACTGCTGAATTTTCTGCCTCCTGACTCTTGCAGGGGACACTGCCCACTGGCCTTTGAGCTGCACTGGAAAACCTCAGCCAACAGTCAAACACAGCACTCTTCAGAAAGACTTGTTGCAGTTTCGAGGACTTCATGCTGATGGTTTTAGAGCTTTAAAGTTTTGGAACAAATCTGGCTTAACACCCACACTTAAAAATGCAAGTAAATTCCCAACAGCAAGCTTTTCCCCTGCATTTACTGAAAATTTAAGACTCTTATGCGCTAAGCCCGTTATCCAGGAGGGAGGAGACCTGTGGGAAGAGGAAAAGTGAGCAAGCCCCATGCAAAATGCATGAATCTTGATAGTTTTCTCTAGTCCACTGTATGCATATTTCATTGATTCATTACAGCATCTACTGCATCCATAAGTTAAATAAGCACAATTGTTCAAATGAAATGACCAGCTTGATATACAGAAAACAGATGCTGTTGGAGGAATACTGACACTCTCCAAAATAAAACTGTCCCGCAGGGTTGGTCAGAAGGAAAAATACAAGGACGACACAATTATTTCCACAGAATCTGCATGAAGACTAAAAGGCTGCTCAAACAATTGTAGCAGCTGAGCTACAAACTCTACTTTCAGCCAGTGCTAAGTCACTTCCAAAATGAAAGTTCATAGATAAGAGAGGACAAATACTGTAAGGCTTGTGCAAAAGTATAAAAGCAGTTAGCCAATACCAATGCAAACCGGTTTTCATCTAAAATCACCAGCAGACTTAACCCTAAGTAAGGCACAATTGTTTACAAGCATGGATACACAGAGATTCAAAAGCATTATTGATTTTGCTGATCACAAGCCTGAACAATGAATAACAATAACCTATTCTTTCTTGAGATTCAGATGAAAACCAGAATGTAGACTTAAACGCTAAATTTTGAATATCACAATGCAATTCTAAGCTTTTAAAAGAGAGAATCACAAGGACTGCCAGGGCAGTGCTCCAGCCAAGAACAGGAGTCACTCCAGCAGCTCCCAAACCAGGTCCCACACAAAGAACCCTCTGAGTGCGTGACCTGGGTTTCTTTTGGGTGAAAGGGATCTGAACAGGCTGGACCGCTGGGCTGAGTCAAATGGCATGAGGTTTAACAAGATCAAATGCCGGGTCCTGCACTTGGGGCACAACAACCCTATGCAGCTACAGACTGGGAGAAGTCTGTCTAGAAAGCTGCCTGGAGAAGGACCTGGGGGTGTTGGTTGACAGCGACTGAACATGAGCCAGCAGGGGCCCAGGTGGCCAAGAAGGCCAATGGCATCTTGGCTTGGATCAGAAACGGCGTGGCCAGCAGGACCAGGGAGGTTCTTCTCCCTCTGTACTTGGCACTGGTGAGACCGCTCCTCGAATCCTGTGTTCAGTTCTGGGCCCCTCACCACAAGAAGGATGTTGAGGCTCTGGACCGAGGCCAGAGAAGAGCAACAAAGCTGGTGAGGGGGCTGGAGAACAGGCCTTATGAGGAGCGGCTGAGAGAGCTGGGGTTGTTTAGCCTGGAGAAGAGGAGGCTGAGGGGAGACCTCATTGCTCTCTCCAACTGCCTGAAAGGAGGTTGTGGAGAGGAGGGTGCTGGCCTCTCCTCCCAAGTGACAGGGGACAGGACGAGAGGGAATGGCCTCAAGCTCCGCCAGGGGAGGTTCAGACTAGACATCAGAAAGAAATTTTTCACAGAAATGGTCATGGGGCACTGGAACAGGCTGCCCAGGGAGGGTGCTGAGTCAAAGACCATAGAGCTGTTTAAAAGATGAGTGGATGAGGTGCTAAGGGACATGGTTTAGTGGCAGACACGAATGGTTGGACTTGATGATCCAGTGGGTCTTTTCCAACCTGCTGATTCTATGACTTGTGCTTTGATGGAGCTTAATGTGCCTCCAGCAAAGCTCTATGACACTCGCCACTTCACAGTTTAAAAGTGCATTCTAATGAAAGGTCAAGAGAAAGAGGGGAAAAAAAAAGTCCTTCAAGGTTATAAATACATTAGACAGGAAAAACATTTCTGCTCTGATAAACGCCTGTTTAAATATAAATCTATTAGTCTGATGAGGTCAAGGCCCTAGAAGGTAAATTTAGGTCTGGTTTTGAAAGGACAGTGTTTGTGTTCACTTATTTTCCATCTTCCTCTGTTTTCAAATTTTCTTCCCTTATTCCTCTGTCCTCTCTAATCTCGAGACTTGACTGAAGAACACAAAGCTTTCGCTACTCTAGTAATTTTTCCCCTCAGTTTTTTAACTCCTTTGTATACAATTCAGTTTCTAATTTGTTTTAGTCAATATACTGTGGGCTTTAAAGTTTGTAATCACTCTTCTATGTGTGATCACTTTGGTATTTGGGGCTATAAACTCTTCCACTTGTGAACGTCCAAGTCTCAGACTGCAGATTCTTGCAGGGTAACTTCTTGCTCCTACTATCAAGATATCCACAGAAAACCGAGGAATAACAGTAAAATTTTGTTTGTAGTTTCTAAAGATAAGGAAAGCAAAAATTGAAAAACCAACAAAATCATAGTGATTTACAAATATATATAAATATATCTTATATCCTATATATATCATATTATACATACGAATATTAGTCAATAACTAGGAACAGGTTGCTTCTAAAAGATAAAAAATGCCAAACTCTAAACTTCAAGAAAACCCTAATTATCAGGTTCTGAAGGATCTAAAGGATAATCAGGTTCACAAGACAGAAAATATTGTGTTTACTGAACTGAAAAATGAAAATTTTTTCCATTTGGATATTTTATAAAAAGCAGACACAGAAAAATCTGGAAAAACTGACCTGGAAAATAGTTAAGAGATTAATTTTTCCTCTTACGTAATTCTTACTAGAATTAATGTATTTCTAACCTTGTCTTGGGGCCATTTACCTTCGGGGCTCCGCAGTTAAAAGCAACTTTTTTTAATTGCCAGAGCCACGAGGAAAGAATGAAAGACAAACTGAAGGCAACCTCATCTAAAACAAGCATTACATTTGCTACGCTATTTAAATTAGATCTATTGAGAAGACTGAGTGTCATTTAGCAACTTAAAAGTAGTAGAAAAAAGCCAGTATTCCCCAGCCTGCTCCATGTCCCTTTTCTGCTTTCACCGCGCTGGTGCTTCAACCCCAGGATGCTCGTACATCTCTGCCAGATTAGAAACTGGAGAGGGGCAGATTTAGACTGGACATCAGGAAGAATTTCTTCACTCTGAGGGTGGGGAGGCCCTGGAACAGGCTGCCCAGAGCAGGGGTGGCTGCCCCATCCCTGGAGGGGTTCAAGGCCAGGCTGGATGGAGCTTGGAGCCCCTGATCCAGTGGGAGGTGTCCCTGCCCATGGCAGGGGTGGAACTGGATGGGCTATGAGGTCCCTTCCAACCCAAGCCAGTCTATGATTCTATGTGCATCCTGGATGCTGTGAAGGTGGAGGCAAATAACTTGAACTCTTATCTGGACTGATATACAACCCTGAATGAAAAAGTATTTCTAGGAATTAATGAATACAATATTTAGCAAAATCACTAAGCCCAAACATCATGATAATTTTCTCTCCAATATTACAGGATTAATCACTGCAGTGGGAAATCCATTGGTTAAACAGCACAAAATTTGGAGTATGAATTCCTGCAAGGCACTAAAATCCAAGATCAGGCAGTGTGATGCTTCAGAAAATAAAGACTCTGTTCAAATAGACCCCTGATTTCAACAGAAATGCCTATATTCAGACAATATTTCAAATACTAATGCAAATCAATGTGTATTTATTTGCTCCCCGACACTAAACCGGGTAAACTCCTCACTGTGCCAGATGTTAATTCAGAAGGTATCCCTGTCCTCACTGAAAAATGTGTCTATCTTTTATGTGGGCAGGGTGGTAAAAAGACTTTCAAATATGTCACTTCAAAGGGCAGAGAGCTTTCATTCCATCTGGCTGACAGTTTTTAGATAAAACATTTTTAACAGATAAAGGCACTTTGTCAAAACCTAAGCGTTTATGTAAAACAGAATTTAACATGATCCCTTGACACATTTTTGTGCAGATGATTTCAAATCTTCTATTGTCATAACTGAAAACTGAAGTTTCACTGAAAGTGAATTTTTAGGGGGAAAAAAGCTAATTAAATGAAAAAAACAAATTTTTTTAATTTTTTTTTTTAAAGCTTTTAAGATTTACAGATTTTGAGGCAGCAACCTGGTTCAGGATACAGTTTTTCAAATACAAAAGCAGGTCCAAACATCACCTCCTAACTTGGCATTACTGTGGAGCACACAGAGTAACAATCTCTCAGAATTAAAACTCCACATGATAAACAGGTTTTCCATTCAGTGTGTATCAAGAAGTCATGGAAAATTTCCAAAGAGCAAAAAAATTTTCTGGAAGCTCAACATATTCCTATTTACAGCAGTTATCTTTCTCACCACAGGTTCACCTCTGCTCTTCGATGGAGCTAGCCAAGTAACGTAAGCATGAAGAACAAGAGGATTGCAACTTCTGAATTTTTTTAGGCTGATATTGAGACGCTTCTGGTTTCTAAACTGAAAGTTTGCCTGGCCTCCTTCAGAAAACAATGAGTTCATGGCTGTAAAAACAACCTTGACCAGGCAGCCACTGACCATACTAATAATAAAAGCTCATCATATGCTTAAATCACCTTAATCTTTGAGCATCATCTGCTCATTCCACCCCTGGTGACACTCTCTATGCTGTTATTCATGCTTTTCACCATGAAAACAGTTCCCTTACCCATCCTTCTCAGTTCCCTGCAAATAGGGTCCTTCTGGCAGCCTGGAAGCACAGAACACAGGTGTCTCTCATAGGAGTTCAGAGGCACCTGTTGACCTTGTAAATTGTCATTCAAAGTAATGTTTTAAAACTTACAATTAGCAAAACCTCATGAGCTGGTGTTAGGTTCTCCACAGAGCTTTAATGAGAACTGACTGGAGTTAACACATACTGCCCTAAAAACTCCAATAAATACATTCATTATGTATCAAAGAATTCACGCTATCTTTTTAGCAATGTTTGCTTACCTTTCTATTTCTGTCCATCTCCAGAAAGGATATTAGAGCCCATTACACCACAAACAGTGAAGGGCAATGAAGGTCTCTGGTGGTTTTGACCAGACACACTTAACAAAGATACCACTTCCACAATGTGTCATACGAGTAACACACACCAGCGTGTATTATACTCTACATGCTGTTTCTAGCATGGTATCAATCAGAAAAGCATAAAAAATAGGTTGTTATAGCTTTAGCAGATAAATAGATAATTAAACAGAAGACAATTGCTGCACAACACAACCTATCCTTAACATTGCTGCCATTTCTTAACAGAAAGATATAGTTTATTCAGTGTTTAGAATCGTCCTTGACTGCCAGCTATCATTTCAGAGTCATTATCACCTTCCCTGTGTCCTTGACAAGGGTCTTTCTGACACTCTGGCAGGGAATGCTGCCCCTCAGCCAAGGCTGATCATGGGTTTCAGATGTCAGCTCCCACCTGAGCATCACTCCTCAAACACTCTTGATACCAAACATTTGAAAACCCAAGTGCAAGAGTAACTAAATACAGCTGCAGAGTACTTCGGTTTCACACATTTAACCAGCTGCTATCCTTCAACAATTTGCTGTGGAGCAGAGAGATGTTAATGACAGATATCCCAGAGCAATAAGGCAATTGATGAGCAACTTGAAATGCGGTAAAAATAACCCGTTACTTAAAGATAAACCAAAACCAACAAAAAATGGCTTTATGGAGCCCTACCAGGAGTCCACCCAGCCATGCCTCCTGCTTCAGCCTTGGCCAGCAGCGGGTCGCTGGTGGAACCAGCTGGAATTGGCTCTGCAGACACGGGGAAGCCTCTGACGGAACCTTCATCCCTGCTACCTAAACCTGGCCACACAAAGCCAATACATAAGTGTACCAAAGCAAATGACTTTGCATACAAAAATATTCACTAAAGCATTTTAAAATATATTCTAGAGCAATTTATTATCTCTATATGCATTAAAAACAGTTTGCATGTGAAACAATAACTGCTGAATATTTAAAGTAATTCCTCTAGTAAGGAACCTGAAAAATTGCTCTGGCTGCAATAGATCTAAGGAAACAGTCAAACCCATGAATAATAGAAAACAGGATGAGTTCACTAGCAAACTGTAAGAGAAAGAGCTAAATTCTATAATATGTTCTTTGCTCTCTATTCTTTCTCCTCCTCTTCTTCCAGTTACATGGCAACCCATTCCCATAACTGCCCCCCGGAGGGGTTCAAGGCCAGGTTGGATGGGGCTTGGAGCCCCTGATCCAGTGGGAGGTGTCCCTGACGGGTGGCACTGGGTGGGCTTCGAGGTCCCTTCCAACCAAAACCATTCCATGATTCTCTGGTTTTATCTATCTTGAAATAAATGTTATAACAATTATGCATATAGAAAGAGACTCCAGAAACCATGCAAGTTCTGAGTAGGAGCCGATTGGCTTTCCCATCCGAGCTCCTTTTCCACAGTCAGCTTCCATCTCATAACTACTCGGGATCATAAAACGCTGCAATCTCTCTCTGAGTAACAGCTGTTATTTGGCTTCTACAATGGCTTCGAGTACCAGATTGCACTGACTTATAGGAATCCAGAGTACAGTATGTTTTTCTAATACTTGGCAATTTGTGAAGTTAAAAATATGAAATATGAAAATCAATGTATCTCTAATATAACAGAGAGTTCTGTAGTGGAAGCTGTAGGTTTTTATTAGGATGTTAGTATTTCAGAACCATCTATTCATTAATTTCTAAGAATAGAGATCTGTGCTGCATCTGAAGCTGCTGGGTTTATTTTATCCTTTCAGATCACTTACACGGGCAGAGCCCATCGCTGGCAGATCTGAAACCTTTACATCACAAGGAAATATGACTCAGGGTGCAAAGCTTGAATGCATTGCAAGATACTCACACTACCCAGGACCTGTAGAATCATAGAATAGTTTGTGTTGGAAGGGTCCTCCTCAAAGATCATCTAGTACCAACGCCTATTCTCCCTTCCAAGTCATTCCCTAGAGAAAGAGAGAGCATCCACATCTTGGAGGGGAAATTCCTGCCTCTCCTAGGGATGTTTTTTTCATAGAATCATAGAATGGTTTGAGTTGGAAGGGATCCCAAAGCCCATCCAGTCCCACTCCTGCCATGGGCAGGGACACCTCCCACTGGATCAGGGGCTCCAAGCCCCATCCAGCCTGGCCTTGAACCCCTCCAGGGATGGGGCAGCCACCCCTGCTCTGGGCAACCTGTTCCAGGGCCTCCCCACCCTCATGGTGAAGAAATTCCTCCTTATGTCTAGTCTAAATCTGCCCCTCTCCAGTTTATACCCATAAAGTTTCTACCTCCCTTTTCTCCAGTCCTTATCCCACACGGATTTCCTACGCAAAGGCCATAAAGCTACCCACATGCTTTAGACTCAGGCAGAGGAGAGACTTGCCCTGAGCACCACGCTGACCAGAGGACGGCTGAGCTATAACACAGAGAGATGCGGAGCCTCTGGATTGGCATCGTGCAGAAAGCACATCACAGTTCCATTAGCATTTAAATTCCAAAGGTTGAAAGCATAACTGAGCACTGCAATGTTTGCTCAGCCTGCACCACACACTCTGTATATTTTATGACATAGTTAAACCAATGCAAATAGTCATATATTAAAAATTGCCTACATGGAGAGTCGGACCCAGCATTACGCCGTGCAAGGGTGCTTGGGGAATAAAAACAGTCAGTGGGTAACCTGACACTGAACTGAACTCTTCAGGTGTGCTACTTGAAAACAAATTAAACCTCAGAACAGGCAACTTAAAATATTTTGGTAGATAACATGCGCAGGGACACCTCCCTCCGGATCAGGGGCTGCAATGCCGATCCCATCTGGCTTTGAACATCTTCAGGGATGGGGCAGTCACCACTGCTCTGGGCAACCTGTTCCAGCAGCTCATCACCCTCACGGTGAAGAAATTTCTCTGTATGTCCAGTCTAACTCTGCTCCTCTCCAGTTTATGCCCATTGCCCCTCGTCCTAAGATGCTGTGATGCTGCTCTCGGCTAAGCGTTACTACCATGTTCTGTCAGCTACCAGGGACACAATGGGTATTATCCTCACAGCCTAAATTAGAAACAAATCTGCTGTTGCTACAAACAACAGTGGAGCCAATCAGTGCCTAATGCGGTTTTGGAACACCGGAAAGTTGAAAACACTGAGCCAGAGTTGAATCTGAATTAAAGCAATGACTTTGAGAACATCATTTAGAGACCAGAGAGCATGGAAGTGATGCGAGAGGCTTAAGCCCATATATTTTAAAAAAACATTTTAATACTATATAAACTCAAGGTACTAACGGAACAGAAAGAACACAGATATTAGATCAAGGGTGTACAGAAAATCTTGGGACTTAAAATGAGTGATGTAAAGAGATTGTTACTCCTATCAGAACTACTACTTATCAATGCTGATAGCACCGCAGTATCTCACAGTCTATATGAAAATCGCAGGGCTTCGATCTAACAGCGCTTGCCACATACTGCAAAAAAGTTGATTGATGGTGAGAGAACACTGATAAACATTTTATTGTACAGTTAGATTTTATACCACATAACTACTAAAGGATTAACAGTTATTACTTAAGAACACAATGAAAATAAGTATGATAGATCACCAGTAATGAGTGGCTGGCCTGCAATGGGAAGCGTTTTTAACCACCGACCCCCCAGTAACACGAGTGAACACCACGCGCCAACCAGCCCTGTGGCCTCTCGTGAGAAGGTTCTCATTTTGGAGACCCACATGCTATGCACAGTGGTAATTTATTAGGAAGACTGTCCATTAAAACTACGCAAAACCACCTCCGGATATTTAGTAAAGAGCCTCTCAAGACCTTCCTTCCTCTGTAAGGCACTGGATCACGCAATTAGCACAGTCACTACTCAGAAGTAAAGCAGTTTTCCTGAAGCACTCACCCTGCCAGGATTTTACTTGCCAAATAGCTTTAGCTCTTATCATTTTCATAGAAAAAAATACAATTATTTGGAGCTCTACCACTTCAATTAAAAAAAGGCTTTTCTAATCTCCTGAGTTTCCTTTTTCTCCCCAAGAAAGAATATAGGGTTATGTCATAGTAAAGATCCTGAACCCAAAGCTATGCAGCCTTCCATTTTTCATATATTTTCCTAAGATGCCCTTTCCTGGGAGCATTATGCACATCTCATCGGAAACAGCTGACAAATGGCTGCAGCTGTCCTCACAAGGTCCCATGATGTAATGTGCCATTTATTCACTCTCTATATCCCATTTAGCACCTTATTATTCTTCTCTATGTGTTGAAAAACAATCCTGTCCACTATTTAATGCAAGAAAAAGTAGTGATGGACACACCTCGAATCAGAAGCAGAGGAGCCTTTAAAGTCAGAACTTTGCTCTTCTTCCTGCTTCCTGAGCGCTACTGCAATTATTTAATTATTCAAGAAAGTAGCAAATAGCTGTGTTTCACCTTGAAAGCCCTGAAGGCTTTCGACTGACACGAGCCAGCTCCAAGGACCTCCTCCCTCCCCCTGGCTCAACTGCGGAACAGCTCACGTAATGGGTTTTCATCAGCAAAAAGCCAGCACTGGAGAATTGCCTCCATCCCATCCTTCCCAGGAGCCAACCCGGCTGCGGTTGCAGGAGAGAAGAGCAGGGGCAGGGGGAGCAGCAGCCCACGGCTTGGCAGGCAGGAGCATCCTTCACCCTTCGGCCAGCCCTCTGTGCCAAAGGGGAGAACAGACCCCAGAACAGCACATGGGAACAAACCTTCCAAGGAAAAGCGACACTGAGCTTACCCCGAGTAAGGGAATCATCCACGCTACTTCTCTCTTCCTTTTGGACAGAGAAAGAAAAAGCCCCAAACCTACTAAAGGATAAATTATGAACTCAAGTCCAACATAGTAGTTGCTTCCATTAGGAGTTACCAGAAAGACAGGCAGAATCCCAGAGTGGTTTGGGTTGGAAGGGACCTCAAAGCCCATCCAGTCCCACCCCTGCCATGGGCAGGGACACCTCCCACTGGATCAGGGGCTCCAAGCCCCATCCAACCTGGCCTTGAACCCCTCCAGGGATGGGGCAGCCACCCCTGCTCTGGGCAACCTGGGCCAGGGCCTCCCCACCCTCACAGCAAAACATTTCTGCCTCAGATCTCATCTCAATCTACCCTCTTCCAGCTGAAAACCGTTCCCCTTGTTCTTCTGTCTTCTACGATTTGTTTGCAGTCGGAACTCGGCCAGCCAGAGCTCTACCCAGGCTTGTGCCAGGTATTTCCACGGAACCATTAGCCAAATGCCCAAACCAAAAAGGTCACTCCAGGGAAATCTGAACTGATGTAAGAGCCATTTGTCTTTATGTTCTGCACACTTTGTTAATGATGGACTGAACAACACCGTGCCTACACCCAGCTGACAGGAATTCTAACCTGATTAAATGTCCCAGGATGTTTTAATACCCTTAAATGGAATTTTCATGGCCTCTTCTGCACACATAATATTAATACAGACCCATCAAAGAAACCACAGACACGCATAATAGCTCATCAATTTGTAGCTAGGCACTTTTGACCTTGAAAAATCAGCTGTCTTTCAGATTAATGCCGCTATGTTTTGGGCAGAAAAAAAAAGAAGCTATAAAATTATAATGCTTATTTTTGTCACGTGTAAGCACCACAGCAGGGAATAAAGGCCCCGCTGCTGGCTCTGTATTGATACTGCTGTCAACCTCTGACATCTGAATTAGAATCTGAGAGACCTATTTCTAATAAAAACCCACTTAGACATTAACATTTCAGCTCCAGCAGATCATGAGATGCTCTGCAAGCAGGAAGATGGTGTTTAGTCCGATTTCCACTCCCCCATCAGCGGGTTTGCACAACTCCCGTCCTTCACAGGAGACCCTAAAGCACTTAAAAACCAGCTCTAGCTTGTACCACCACACCCACCCACAGAACGGGTCAAAGGCTCATGGGGGAAGAGGCAGTGAAGGAAAAGGACGAGTGAAAGATAGGAGCACCATCTCCATCTGTGAAAGAGGAGGCTGCACAGACTGTCCTGGTGATAAGTTAGTAATGGTGGAAACATCCAGGGAACAGAAACCTGTGTAACCTTGGGGAACAGATTTACAAATGAGTAAATTGAGAAAGAAAGGGAGAAAACGAGGATTAAGGCTATTAGAAAAGAGAATTCTCACACTAGAGAGAAGCCACTAATAGGCTTTCAGAAGGTCTGGCCTTAGGACCCGAGACACAGAAACACTAGAGTAAGAGGAACTGCAAATCATTCCAGAGCGTAGATCAACGCGTCCGTGTATAATGGAGAATACCCAGTGCAGACAGCCTTACAAACAGATTTTTAATTTCTTTCTTTTCCCTTTCAGTATCAACTGGCTCCCACTATTGGTTATTTCTGAGGAGTTTGCCTCTTGGAGCTGTTCAGCTTGCATAAATAACCAAATGTGCATCCAACCAGATAACTCAATACTAGTCTTCAATTTTCCAGTAAAATGCCCAGGCCACTGAGGTACAGGAGCCATCCCTCACGCCTTCCTATCACCGAAGTCAAGATACAAAATAGAATCATAGAATTATTAAGGCTGGAAAAGACCTCTAAGATTGTCAAGCCCGTCACCACCGTGCCTACTAAATCATGTTCTGAAGTGCCAATGTCTACAAGTTTTCTGAACCTTTCCAGGGATAGTGACTGCACTACTGCCCTGAGCAGCCTGTTTCAATGCTTGACTGCTCTTCTGGCAAAGAAATGTTTCCTAATATCCAATCTAGAGCGACTCTGGTATAACTTGAGGCCATTTCCTCTCATCTTCTCATTTGTTACACGAGAGGAAAAGCCCAGCACCCACCTCCCCACAACCTCCTTTCAGGAGTTGCAGACAGCGATGAGATCTCCCCTCAGCCTCCTCTTCTCCGGGCTGAACAACCCCAGGTCCCTCACACTGTCAGATGCTTGATGTTACAGTTTACCAAGGTGTTTTTCTTGAGAAGCGTGCTTTTATTGTTACTGAAAACTGATCTTGTTAACATTATTTACTCAAGTGCTTTGCGCTGGGATACACCTGCAAAGGAACGTATTGTTTTGACCAGCTTCCAAATACTTCTAGCCAGCCTGAATCTATGTTTTCTTCTGCATGAATACATTCCTTTAGAAAGAAAGAATAAAAATCATTCTTCTCCACATTCTATTCTTTGTAACAGGCTTGTTTGGAAAATGAAATAAATCATAACTCATACATATTGTCATTTATAATGTAGACTTTTGTCTCAGTTGTCTTCCTCTTTTGTCTTTACTTGATTTGTTGGGAAACTGTGAAAGTGAGAAGATTCTGCAAAAAAATTGGGAACAATATGAGAAATGCTCCCAACATAGGACTTTCAATGCTCTCTCTAGCTTGATTAACAACCAGTGCCACCCAATCAATTAAAAGCTACACCAAGATACGCATCTTCCATTCGCTTATATAATTACAATGTGGTATCCAAAAGAATCTTATAAAGGCTACGTCACGAGGAGGCACATACAATTATTCACCACTGCTACCAATATGTGATGAGGTGAAACCAGAGCAGCACTAAAAACTACCCCATTTTTGCTAACAAAAAAATAGTTATTCAAAGCCAAAGGTAATGCTGATCTCCCTCACACTTCAAATTCTATCAAGTTAAGATTTGCAAACAAAATTAGAAGTCTAAAGTGCCCTTCTTGAAACACATTTGGGATTTTCTGAGAGATCTAGAAAGGGTTTTGAGTGGAGACTGTTACTCAATGAGGATAATTTAGATACAGTGAAGGTAGAAGCAAAAAAAAAAAAGAGCAACCAAACATAAAATCCTGCAAGATTGTAATTTAAAACTAGGAACATCAAGCAACCCACACAACAAAGACTCCTTGCATGCAAAAATCAATACTAACTGCTGTTTTATGATGGTCCTAAATTTTTGCTTTAGCTAAGTCATGGTCCTCCAAACATACAGCAATGATCTTAAAATCACTGAGTTCTCCTGCTACCATCTTAACACCCTCCCTACTAGAAATGTCCCAGAAACACCACCTGAGCACTTGAGCCTCACCAAAACAATCTCATGCTTGTGCTTAGCAGGATCAAGGGAAAGAGAAAAGCCCACTCGCAGCCTACACATAAATACCAGGCATGTTCCCACAAACCATGGCAGGCTGCCCAAAGGTTTCCAGGGCTTCATTTCATCTCAGAAACCTCCTCTGCTCTCCCAGAGACGATTTTCCCAGAGCAGAACAGTGACAAACAGCCTGGTAAAACCACTTCCACTCTGTTAGCGAGACAATATGTTGAACCATGCAAGGAAATATGAACTGTCCTTCCAAACCCAGCTAGAACTTCCACCATGCTACCCAACAGCATCTGGAAACATGAAAGCAGCACAAGGAGATAAGGGATAGAATCCAGGTCTTTGCAACACAAGAATAATAATGAGTGGTTATTTTTGAAGAGTCACCCTGATTGTTACCATGTTTTACTTCTCCCAATGCAGCAGTCTCGAAGCACAGGAAGGGAATTCTCTGGGCATGAAATTCAGCAAAAAAAGGCAACAGTTTAGAGCCAAACTAAAGCACTTCTCTCAATTCACAGGACTCAGCTACAGATGCTGCAGAACAATCTTCCCTCCAGCATAATTCACGTGGATGGAACATCCTCCAGACCAGCCATTCCCCTCTACCAGACCTCTACAGGGTCCCTTTCCAAAGTGGATCTACTGTCTTACAGACAAAAGCTGTTGAGCATGCTTAGTGCCAAATAACCTCCCTGCGTTTTCTTCTCCAGCAGCTGTGCTGTAGTATGGTGGTTTCTACAGACTGGTACTTCTTTGTTTTCAAACACTGAAGGCTTAGAAAGAAAAAGAATGTATCTCCTTAACCCAAAGGTTTCAGCTGAGTTGGATGTAAAATTCAGATGCACTTTGTGCAGAGTAAAACTGTAACCTCTGCTAAAGATTTCTGGAGCTCAGAGCAACTATAGGCTCATTGATCAAATCAAGAAAGAGGTGGGAAAAGCAGTCGAATAATCATGTTAAAAAAATAAGTTCCATGCTTCATAATAAAAAACATTTTACATGTTCTGCCCTTGTGCTTCACCATACAGAAAAAATAAGGCTGATATTTTTCATTTGTATCTCATAGCAACTCAAATAAGGTTGACCCCAGCTCATGCACTTATTTCCTTAAATTTCTATTTTATCTATCTGATCTATCACTGGAAAGAAGGATATAAAGCTCTATACAGCAAAAGATTCGGGATGTCACAGCACACACACTCATTTCCAGAGCTAACAGAGTTTGTAGAGATATTTTTCATATTTTCAGTTGCCTTCCTGATCTCTTGACTAAGGCCAACATTCCTGAAAATAAAGGGAAATGCAAGATCACAGATCTCTGAGATTAATTAAGAGGAAATGACACTGTGCTGCCTTTTATCCGCATTAGTCCAATTTTGATCCTAAAATTGTGACAAAAACCATAATTCTACTCTGCAGATGGAAACTTAGCTATAAACCTCCAGGCCTCTTTCCCACTCTTCAGCATATTTCTCCCTTGTACTCCTCAATGCCCATTCAGAAGCAAACACTAAATAGAGCTCAGAAAGGTACCTGCACAGAAAGGATCAAAGGTTACAGCAGGAACTCGAGGCTGGGCTGCCCGGATCATCAGCTCCAGGTATCGCTTCTGCTACTAGCAAAGTCGAGAACCCAAAGGGACAACACGCACCCAAGCTCCTGGAAAGCCTTTACTTCATATCTCTTTCTGGAAGACAAGAAATTACTTTAATTATAATACAATCTGTCAGAAAATAAACACAAGCAATCTCAACTGCCTGGTGTATACGTGGATCTTCTGTGCCTTTCATGTAACTACTATTTTAAAAGCAAAATATCTCAATAAAAACAAACCAGTAACCTCCATTTTGCCAAAATGGAAAAAACAACCCAGTTATTTCAGATAGAAATAGAAATTCCATCAATACAAGCCTTCCCAAGAAAATGACTAAAAGATATAGAAGAGAGTTAACTATCATGGGCACGACAAGGCAAACAGCAACCTGTTGTGCATCTGGACACTGGGCTTTGCTTAAGAAACAGCGAGATTAGAGCTTTTACCCTAATACTTCAGCTTCGTGCTGCACCACCGCTTCAGCATCAGGTTCACTTGGTCTCCAGGTGCATTCCCAGGAGGAAGAGTCCTTTCTTCCTTTTTGCCAAGAGCCTCCTGTTACACCCTGGATTGTAGCTGCATTTGCTGTTCAGCTTTTAATTTCTGATGGTGACTTTTTTTGGTTGCTACAGTAGAATCACAACAAAGTTCCATTTTAAATACCAATTTTAGCAATTCAAATTAAAATATTAAAAACTCGCACTGGCACAGTATGGTTTCAGGGGAATTTTGGACTCCAGTCACTGAAAAGTAATTAGACTGGCATTTTATAGAGGAGCTGATGCCTTTTCAAAGATAAATAAAAGTAAATCTGTAGTTACATGGGCAGCAAAGGTATATTTCACCCTTATGTGCATAGAGAGCTGCGTTCCCATTATTGACAGAGCAAAATCGTCGCAGGGCTCTAAAATTGTGTAAGAGTTTCAAAGGAAGCGGGTTAAGTGATAGATTTGCTGAAACCATTAAGGCCCAGCTAAGTATTTATCCATAGGTTTAATCATACCTTGCCTGACAAGTGCAGAGTCCAGCTTCTGCCAGAGACAGCACTGACATGAACGTGCAGCTGAATTATAATAACAACCACCCTCAGACTTAGTGAAAAAGGCAGAAAAAAACACTGCTGATAAGTAGTGAAAATCACAGGGTGTAAGGAAATGGATAATTTGAAGAGAAAAGAGCTTCTCGCGGCACCAACAGATCCCAGTTGCCCTTTCGGTTGCTTTACACCAGCAAAGCCTTCTTGACTTCTCCGGTGCAATTTCCAACTCATGGCAATAAAAAGAAAACAGCACACAATGAGAAGTAATTACAACCATGGTAACAAAGGGAGCAGGCTTCTCTATTAGCACAACACCACTGAAGAGCTTCCAAATCAATGCAAGCTCTATGTTTATCTTGAATTTTTTGTAAACATATCCTAAAGAAGCGATGTATTGGCCACAGAAAGCAAGCTGTCACTAAAATTGTGTTTTAATGACTTAATGCTATGCTCATCATAATCACCCGTGTTTTGATTTTTGCTCCTAGTTGGTAAGGAACAAAAGATACACTTTCATTCTACTATTGACTGTTGCATTTCTCGCCATCGAAAGAAGAGGCAAGGCACGTAATACAGAGGTCTGTACACGCCTGAAGAAAATGCTGTTGCAGTTTGCTGGTGCTGTTAAAGGGGCTGGGGTCCCCTCCCATCTACTAAATATACTGCATTCTTTAACTTCCACACTTTGGCAAGAGACCAGAGCAATAAATAAAGTACATAACAAGTTACAAATACCATCTAGGTATTAATAAAGTCTTTCATAATTCATTTAGCCCATTTCTAGACTTCATTTAATCACATTTGCCTGCTTTACACAAGTTTTCAAGTACTCTCCTCCCATGGTGGTTTCTCCCAGGTAACTGCAGGCGTCAGCACTACCGTGTCCTGTGGTTTTCCCCACCTGATCACTCTCTGTTATTTTAAGGATGAAAACGAGGGCAATAAAATAAATGAATAGACATAAGCATTTCTTCACCAAAAGGGTTCTTGGGCCCTGGCAGAGGCTGCCCAGGGAGGCGGGGGAGTGCCCAACCCTGGAGATGTTTAAAAGACGCGTAGATTAAGTGCTTCAGCATATGGTAGAGCAGTGGACAGGTATGGTTGGGCTTGATGATCTCAAAAGTCTTTTCGAACCAAACGATTACATAATAAGAGGCAGTGCTAGATTTTCCACTTCATTGATAAATTAGGTACTAATAAAATTATATAAAGCCAAAACACAAGAAATTACCTCAAACCTGTGCAACGAAACATGGAGAAATGGTACTATTTCTTACTAAGAACAAACCTTATTCCGATTTAGCACCCGTTTTTCCATATTTTGTAAGATAAATTTGTTTTAACTGTATTAAATGGATGCAGATTCTTGTTGAGAAAATACTCATCACGCGGCTATTTTGCTAAATGCGTAGCCAGGAGAGATGAGTAACGTGAGCTACATACAGGATTTTCATGTCAGTCAAAGCAAGTGTTTTAGTTCTTACGCTTAATTATTAAGAACAGTGACCATCTGCATTCACAGCTGTGCAGAACAGATTGTACTCCAATTTTGAGAAGAAATCTGTGATTCTGCACTCCAAATTTCTTACCTATTTTCTGAAAGCAAACAAGACTGGAGAAGACGACCCCGATTTCATATTGCAAAGCTGCTCTCCACCTGCTTCCATGGATTTGGCTGTTGCCACCCCCATACCAATGGGATCTTTCTCCCAGCCTCCTCCCTGTGCTAGTAGTTCTTGGTGTTCAGAAATATTTCTACCCACAGGAGAGCTTGTAAACAATAAATTTCTGGCTGCCTCTCCCAGGCTGAGACTGAACTCAGCACAGAAAGCCTGACCATGTCCCGCAGCGATACAGTCGAGGCCAAAAGCACTTCTTTCACGTGTTGTTCTTTTGTAGACGATTTGAAGAAGATATCAGATAAAATGACAAAAAAATATAGTAGAATAAAAATACATTCAGCATACTGCTAAGCACATGTAGAATCAGGTTACAGAGTGTCCTGAAGGGTTGAGATTAAACTCCAGATTTTGAACCTACCCAGATTTCACGTGTATTTGGAGTGTTACTTTTGCTCAGCAGACCGTGGACCTGCAGGAGGTCTGTGCAGCACAAGGGCTGGTTGAGATTCTATCAAAGCTACCAGAAACAAGAAGTATTTGACTCGAACTTCTGGTTTGCGTAGCATCTAATTTTTGTTGCACAGAAAATACCTGTCCAGTTCCCTTTGTGTGTATTATATTTATATAGTTTTAGACGTCTGCGTTAGCGTGTACATACACAAAACAGACCTAAACAATCAATTCTTTCCTTTCACTCTAACACCAAGGCACATTTTCCAGTATTGGAAGAAAGTGTGGTGATTTCCTGGACCATAACGCAGTGTCCCAGAACACAGTTATTAACAGTTAAAGGAGAACACTTAAATCTGGCTAACAACACTCCAGCAAATCAGCGCTTAGGAGAAGCACATATGGTTCTGCCTTATGCCCGGCTGCACGCTGCCAACAGGAAGAACAGGAGCTTGATTTAATGCTGGCTCTTATTAGGAATCTTTTCTTTTTTTATTAGGAGGAGAACCATCCTGCCTCATATCTCTGGCACAAGATGGACAAACTTTGAGTATGGTGACTCAGGCTCCAACAAATCAGAAGCTTCATCAAATGCATTTACGTAGGTTCACACACACCATTGAGATCAGCGCATCAGCCCTTGACTTGATTGGTTTAACTCTGAGAAAGGAGGGAGCCAATGCACCTGTTGGTGCAAAAAACAATAAGTAGAGGCTTTTATCTTTACAATGCAGAGAGCTGTTCGATTAAAGACCACAGGATCAAAAGCATTTTGAGTTCCAAACTAATTATCCCAATCTCCTGCAAAAGATAAGGGTCTGAAGGATCTGGAGAACAAGTCTGATGAGAAGCGGCTGAGGGAACTAGGGTTGTTTAGCCAAGAGGAGGGTGAGAGGAGACCCCATCTCGCTCTGCAGCTCCCAGAAAGGAGGTTGTAGAGAGGTGGGTGCTGGGCTCTTCTCCCAAGAAGAGACAGGGTAAGAGGAAATGGCCTCAGGTTGCACCAGGGAAGGCTTAGTTTGGATATTAGAGAAAATTTCTTTACCGAAAGAGTGGTGAAACATCAGAAGAAGCTGCTCAGGGCACTGGTGGAGTCACCCTCCCTAGAGGGGTCTGAACATGGTGTACGCGTGGCACTTTGGGACGTGGTTTAGCAGGCACAGTGGGGTTGAGCTGACAGTTGGACTGGATGATCTTAGTGGTCTTTTCTAACCTTATTAATTCTACGATACCCAGCAGAAGCAGCAGAATGACATGGGACAGAAGCTCTGTTTGCACACACAGAGCCTGGCGAGCACTGCTCCAGAGGGTGGGAGCGCAGGCTGCTCTCCTTCCAGCCCGCAGCCCAGGGTGTCTTACACAGTTTATCACCCAACTCTTCCTAAAGCAAAGTTTTACTGCCTGACCGATCTTCCTTCAACAATTAAAAAGATTAAACGTTTCAATGTAATATAGGTTTGCCCAAGAACAGCAGAGGGGAGAAAGCATACTTTATAAAACACTTGACATTAAGTGGAAGTCTATTGCCCTGATGCTTCTGCAACCAGAGCAAAGCTGCTCCTGCAACTAACCCTTCATTAGCCCAAGGGCCCTTCCAAGTCCAACCAATTCCAGAAAGACAAGGTCTGCATCACCACGCAGCCACCGTGGGCTTGGACGTTTCCAAGCCAAAGCAAGGGGGTACGTCATAAGAGCTGCAAAAAAATCAAACACTCCAAGTCTTGGAGTGAAAAGAAGTTGGATGAAAACTAGCAACAGTTTTTTAATCCAGTACTCCTCTGTGAGGAAAATTACCATAAATGAACTTTCTGCATATATATCTTGTAGTGGTGAAACCCATGAGACCAGAGAATATAAAAACTTTTATGTAGATTGGACAATACATTACAAATTTAGGGTTTTTATCTGTGTCTTCCTCCAAGTTTTTGGAAGAAACTTATTTTTGGAAGTCCTCAGCTGACAGCTCAAATTTTAAAGAAAAGAAAGTTCTATGCAGCTACATGAATATTTTTATTTAAATTGGCTCACAGGTAAATATCCTCCTTTATCTCCCTTCTCCTTTTAAATAATCAACTTTAAATATTTATGATCCACCAAAGGATTAACGCAACCGAGCTAAACCTGCAAAAAGTCTCTACAATGCCATTTGATTTGTCAGAAATCTTGAAATAGCCTGAAGAAAATGAAGGAATTTGCATTAACACCGGATCCTGCCTTAGGGCTCCAAGATCCTTGACACTGGGGCTGAGTCTGCAGCTTTGGGGCTGACGTCCAGGGGTTTGAAATTTGAGAGGATGCAGGCAGATGTATTGGCTATCACTGAAGTTCTAATAAGCTCCAGTCCCCGATGACTACGTTCGCTGTTTAAAGGAAAAATTATTTAACGCAAGACAATGGACTAAAGCAAAATCACTATTCTCTGTAACCTGACTCAGATAGGACTTCTTTAGTCAATTTGGTGAGAGACACTTGTGTGTGCGTGGTCCCAGTTCTAATTAACACCCCTGGCAATCACCGATTTCAATCTTGCTGTACTATTTTAGCTCAAGTCCAAGCTGCCTGAAAGGTCTTTTTTCTCTCTTTTGTCTCCCAAATTAATTAACAGTTGCTGTCCTCTTGCCCATGGACCACCTTCTGTTTTGCTGCTGCTTCAACATCCTCGCACAACACTCTGAATTCCAGGGATCTGGTTGTGCTGACAGTTCACACAGGTTCTGAATTAAACTCCACACTTAACCAGTTTGTCTTTACTTGAGATAAACCACCTGCATGGAGCTACTCAGGTAACGCCGTGGGCAAAGGCTGCAAGGCACAGACGTTGTTTTCATAGCACAAAGAACTGATATTTCCTTGCCCTGCAAACACCATCATGCTTTTCTCCAACTACCTTTTGAAGGCAGACTAGAGCTCTCCTGGATCCTCAATTGCACTTCTGGTTAAAATTTTGCTCTTCTATCTTATTGCCCAGCAGTCACCTGAGCTGCACTGGACAAGCGGCACGGCTGCACATCCAACCTCTTGAGAGACAAAGAAATCTTCACAGAATCACAGAATAATTTGTGTTGGAAGGGACCTTAAAGCCCATCCGGTTCCAACCCCCTTGCTGCGGGCAGGGACATCTCCCACTGCATCACAGTGCTAAAGGCCCCAAGGCTTCATTTTTTGTTGTTTTTAAAAACAGCTTCCAAAATGTTGCTGATTTCTAGGAAATCTGGTTTTGCAGCCCATTATGGTGCTAAGAACCTAAAGGAATCCTGAAGTGAATTTTGCTGAGACAAGGAGAGAATGTCATCTTGCTAATTAGAAGAGGTTCTATCATTGAAGACCTTGGAGCTATTTTCAGGCTGTTTAGCAATTAGGGAAAACTACTGAACACATCTCCAAAAGTTATAAATAGACTACGACTGCATTCCATTATTAAATAATCCATCTACTGCGCAGCAGCTGCGTGGCTCCACTAGTCCATCCTCCACTTTTACAATAGATTAACTCCACAAATTCACTCCTCCTGATTCTCACGGACAAAAGGTTTTATACAGGAAAAAAATATTCCAAGGAGAAATAAAACCAGAGGAAGGTGAAGTTAACAAAAACCCCTCACATCAGCCCATGGACGTGGTAGAGCTCAAGGCACAAAGCCTGCTGGAGTCAGAGAGCAAACCTGACAGCACCCAAGGCACACGGCTTTTAGGAAATGGTCCCTGGAGGACCGTATTATTCTCTAGACTCTTCCCAATCTTTGTTCTAGCAAGGACTAGAGGGAACATTCCAAAAAATAAAGCCAAACCCCATGATCTTGTTAAAGTGCTGCAGATGCTCAGGGTACAGTTTGTGTGCTCTCTGACCCTGCTAACACAGCTCAGGGTTCTCAGAGAAGCAAACAGAGAGAAATGAAAGATTTGTTGTGCACCAAGTATTTTTGTAAAGAGGTGGAACTAAGGCTGTAGCTCCCCGTGACACAGTTATAACGGCGCCACTGCATAGAGCCACATTTATTTGTGAATCTATATGATAATTTCTTTTCAAGAGGCTTATTCTGCTTTAGTGCAACTCGAACCCCTCCCACCTCTGCTCTGCAGAGTTCTGGGAATATAAACGAGGTCTTCTTGGATTTGAGGAATGCCAGAAGATTCTTGGGTTTCACCCTGGCACTCTCCCAAGGAAAGGAAGTTGGTGATTTATAGGAAAAGACAGCTATAAAAAGCCCTCGCTTTCTTCAGTTTTAATCAGCTACAGCATCATTGCCCTTTTCTATTCACTTCCCCTCCAGATATCTTTTTAAGATACAGCGTTTGCAGAGTGCAGGTTGGACTCTGTCTGTTTGTTTTGCCATTTTCCCTCTAAAAGAAAACCTTAGGAACACAGATAAGGAGAATGTGGAAACTCAGATGCCAGTAAAAGTCTCTACTTGAATCATAGAATAGTTTGGGTTGGAAGGGACTTTAAAGGTCATCCAGTTCCATCCCCCCTGCCACGGGCAGGGACACCTCCCACTTCAAAAGACAAACAGAATTATTCTCATCCACAAGCCAAAGTGCACACATTAACCAGGTTCAGTCTTAATGACCCTGAACCCTATAAACCTGCTAAACTCCCTCTTCACCTGCTTGTGCTGCTCCTCGAAGAAACATCAAGATGGCATAAAAAAATAGCTGCAGGAGAGCCTGGCCCTGCAAAGCAACCCCTTCTCCACACCACGCTATAGAAATTCCTTGGTATAGGCATTTATTGGTACAGAAATGCTGTCTGAGTAATTGTTTCTGGTGCTGAAATTAGCAGTATTGGCCTTCAGCACCGCGAAGCAAAGGGATTGGTACGATATTAAGGACATGATCGCACTACAGAGCAATGCCAGGGTACAACATGCAAGTGATCGGAGAGCCATCCAGTGGACCACTAGGAAAAGGAAGAAAAAGGCAGCTCAGAAAGGGAGATGAAGTTGTATCTGGAGAATTAAATACCATTCCCCTCTGCTAGATATTTTTCTATATTTATCTTTACCGTGGGCAGAGACCAACAGATAAAACAACCATTATTTAGAGAATGGCAAAACGCAGAACCTGACATATGCGCAGACTCTGCAGGTGTTACAGGGCATATTTTCCTAACCTATAGCATCACCTTACTTGCTCCTTCCACAATAAAAATAGCAAGGAATTTTTTTCCCTCCCCTCTCCTAATGCCCCGATACTATTTCCATCCTTTTCTGCCTCTGTCATCTTATTTTTATACTGAAAATTCCTTCATGGATCAAATATTCATAACCAATTACTCTTGATCAGTCTTCACCTACTTCTACACCCTCAATATCAAAGGAAAAAATGAGCTTTCTTTAAATAGATTTTGCCACTGCAGAGCCTGCATTTTATTTTAATCTGAAACAGCACACATTTAAACCAGCAAGGCATGAACAACCCCTCACACCTTAAAAATATTTACTACCTAAACTCCTCCCTTCTGACGCGTTCTCCAGCTTTATCAAAACAGCATTTATTGTTATGGAAAGGTTTCTGGAGTAGGAAACAGCATTCAGTTAATAGAGACAGCAGGGGAAATACAAAAAGCCTCCGTGGAATTAATATTTACACTAGAATTTATTTACATTTCTCCCCACTAATTTTAAAATTTACGTCATTTTGAGTAATGGGATATTGGTTTTCAACCCTGTCATGCAGTGCATTAAGAACAACAAAAAGGTGTATTTTACCCCACCAAAAGGTATGAGATTTTAATTGCAACTGCCTGAAATGCTTAAGTAACCACCTAAAACTTTGTCATGCCTACAAAAGCAGAAACAGAAGGGACTTGCAGCTACTAGAATCTCTAATGGGGAAAAAAAGCAGAGATCCCTGGATGGGACACAGAGGCTAGAGCACTCTCCTTGGTGCTTCTGCGTTACAAAAATGGACATGAGTGTATTTGCTACAGTAAGCAAGTGACTTCCTAGATACTGTGGGCAAGAAACAAAAATACAACCCATTACTCTAAAAAAAAAAAAAATTAATGGGTGTTACCGAAATAAGCTACAGTTATAATTAGCTCTCTTCTCCAGGTTACTCTGCCTTTCCGGAGCATCACACTAGCTCACCTTTGACAAAATAAATGGGACGCTTTCACCACAACCTGAACTTGCAAATTGTTCGAGCAGCGTGGCTGTTAACATAAAATGAGCATTTCCGAGAAGTGATTGAAGCGTTTTGACCTTGATAGATCCCTCCATATGGATTTATGCTTACAGGTCTACTGTTCTATACTTGCTTGAGAAGGAGAGCAAAAAACAGTGGAAGTACCAGCTAAAAGAATCAACAGCGATGGGGATGAGCTGCTTGTCGAAGGATGTTTCTGTACCACTTCCATACCATGTCCACCTCCACACCGCCTCCTTGGTACATCGCTCGCGTTACTTAGGAATTGTGGTTCCATACAAATACAATACTAAAAAAAAAAAAAGCTACCCTACATAAAAGAAACTGCCAAAGACAGAATCCTGCTCTACCTCAGCATTCCCAGGCTGCCCAGAGCAGGGGTGGCTGCCCCATCCCTGGAGGGGTTCAAGGCCAGGTTGGATGGGGCTTGGAGCCCCTGGTCCAGTGGGAGGTGTCCCTGCCCGTGGCAGGGGTGGGACTGGATGGGCTTTGAGGTCCCTTCCAACCCAAACTGTTATATATATAGTTATTTTATACCAAATCAAGTTGTTTATATAAAGATACACGCCAGACAACCGAATAGGGCTGATGCTGCACACTTACAGAACAAACCAGAGTGATATTTGTTTTATATTTCTACACACCTCACAGGTAAATTCCAATTATATTTTACCTTTTTAAGATCAAGACAAGGTCTTTGGTCTATGCTGTTTCTACCATACACAGAATTCCTCAGAGAGCCACTGAACTTTCCTCAAAGAGGATAACTTTGAGTGTTATTTTAAACACAGCTTGAAAATTTTCTTACTGTTTTTGATGAAAGAAAACATAGTATTTACATGCTATTTCATCATCAAAAATATACGTAGGATTGAAACTAATGGATTAAGGTATAAGAGCATATAGCTCTCTTATAGCATATATAGCAAATTGACTGTTATTTTATTCAGTTTACGTTGTTGTGTTACATTCAGTGAGATATAGAACGTGAATGCCCTGCTTCGCTCTGTAAAAAGGGGCAATTCAGTAATAACACTACTCCACAATCAGCTTTTATCAGTATCCCTATTTTATCAAATAAACACGTGCTTATGCATAAAAGCACAACACTCAACTCAAAAGAATTAGTGGGGAAGTGCACCCATAATACTAAGAGAGTAGAAAAGAGGACCAGGTCGTATCTCAGAAGTTTAAAATGCATTTTATCTCAAATCAGAGAGACTTGAATTAAAAAAAAAAAATATTAACAGCCATTTTTAAAGTACCTTTTCTTCTGATCATGTCATTTCATAGGAGTAAAGCATTTTCAATTTGTTTTTCCCTCAAGTCTAGGGATTGTTTGTCAGTTTATTTGTGTTAATGCCAGAAAAAAAAAGATCAATACAGTTATATATATCAAGTTTTCTCTCATTCGACAGAGTCAAAAACTCACAAAGCTGATTTAGACCTTTAGCAGCGAAACAAGCTGCAATGAAAACAGCAGTTCACCTCGCTGGGGGACAAACACAGACCTGCTGATATAGAAATGAGACAAAGAACATCTTACAGAAGTACAGTTACTAAAGAAAGAAAGATAAACAGAATTTCTTTGTAGAGAACTTCATAGAAAATTAGGAGCGATAACACAATTTATCATCCTTTTATACAGAAAAACACTCATTTTATTAAGATTACAGACACTTGGACTGTTACCGAATGCCTGAAATCCACCTTTTCATTGGGGAAGTGTAAATCCATCACAAAACATCCTACTGGGGTGTTCCTGCATTCAGCGGTGGTTAACACACAAAAGCATCCCACAGGTTTGGTAAAGAGGACGATTCACACGTCCTAGTAAAATACACCGGTGTGTGCACCAAAACATCTCCCCACGCTTTGCCAGCCTCCCATTTGAAGTAGCACTTGTTTTCATTGCTATTCACTAAAACGATCTTATTACTCCAGCTAAATATTAGAAGGAAAACACAGAATACAGCAAATAGTCACGTAATAACCCTCATTCATGTTCAAGTACGTTAAAAGGGCAAGAAATAACTGGTATATATGAGTTTCCACAGAGAAACGCAGTGCCAATTCTTGCCTCTCAAAATAAAATTATTCTAGAAGAACAATTGCAGAGACAGACATCAAAAAAAAAAAAAATCACAAAGAAATGCCTTGCCCTCACTCCATCTTGAAATATGGACACAAGAACAGCAGAAAGCATCGAATGCGGTAACAGAGCTTCTCCAGACAGAAATTAAGTGAGCATTGTTGGACACCTCACACACACCAACTGTCATAAATCCATTCTTTCACTGCTCTTATTATGATTAGAAACCCAGGATATACCAAAAGCCTCCCCGCCAGGGACAATGATGCTTTTTTCACTACAAACTAGTGCAACAGGTCACATTCAGGAGGGAAGCACAAGAACCACCATCGCAAATAAGTAAGAGACAACCTACTCGTGGAACAACTTCTATCCCAAGTATTTAGGGGTTGCTTTATTCCACGACACTTGTTATTTGCTGTCCTTGATGAAAATTGCATTCTAACGCAATGGTTGAACAATACCCAGGAAGATGCACTCCCTTTCTTACATATTTACGCATATAGAGACCTCAGGTATCAAATTCTAAGAGTGGTCATTCGTCCCCCACAGGAACGAAGGGCCCTGGAGGTGGCTGACACCTTTCTAGAAGTCCCTCCTGCTGCCCCAGCAAACACCATCAACAGCGCTTCCCAACCCCCACTGCCACAAAGCAGCTTGGCTATTCACTTCCCCCATTCCCCTAGCTCGACAGCGAATAAACTGAATTCAAATGTGGTTTACTGGTATGTGAAAACAGCACTAAAAAAAATTATCTCTTGCAAAGCTTTATCCTTTCAAGCAGATATAAACACAGAATTCCTTCAAGGCGCTTCTGGGGGTGTATAAGGTCTGCTCTTACATAGGAAAAGGCAAAACACCAAGGTGCAAAAACCTTCATCTTTGGAACCAGCGTGTATTACAAGATAGGAGACAGCAGAGAACAGCAACTGAAGCGGAGAGGATAAGGGAGAAACAAACAGATCTGAGAAATCGCAGCTGATTCATCTTCAAAGTACCATTAAAACAAAGAAAAATTTCTTTCTATTTTATATCAAAGCTAACTTTGTAAATCCATGTTCTGCCCATTAAGTAAGATAAGGTTCAGAGAACACTCTTGTTGCCAAACTCAGCTGGCTAGTTCAGAGACCAGGGGCTGGAATCTATCTAGACAGGCTTCCTTCAGCAATCGCACCATTTCCAGAAGAACTCTATTTGTCACAGAAATCTAAGCAACAGGCAAGAAGCCAAGCTTACACCCCCCCCTCTCCCCAACGCACATCCCACTTGGCGTTTAATTCAATGCCAAAGAAGTTCTCTTCCAAGAGCCGCCTCAATCTCAGTGGGCAGCCAGCTTAAGCATCGTGTTTCCCTTCAGGAATCTGTGGCATGACTGACATTTGGAGTAAACTACTTCATTTTGGTCAGACTTCATCCATCACCACGCACCGAGACCCCCAAACGGCGAGACGATTCCCGACTCTTCGAGCAGTAGATGTTATCATCTGACCAAACCCCGGGACACGCAGCAGCAGCGCTGGCACGGAACCAGCTCCTCCAAGGAAATGACAGCAGTTTAGTGTTGTTTTGCCGATTTCTGAAAGAAGATTTCAGCCACAGCTGCTCTGCAAGCTGAATCACACTTTCCACTGAGGGAAGAGAAAAGGAGACATCTTTGAGGAGATGGGCTGAAGCGGCGCTGCCAGCTGCACCGCCACGTACAGGGCACGTTTCCCATTCCGCTGAGCGGAGGTAAACAGCCCTGCAGAAACCGCACGGGTCCTTCAAGAACTTCAGGCACAAACAAGCCCTTATAAATTCTGCTGGTTTATTGTTCTCAGTGTTTAACTCGGCTTCTATCAGTTGTGGGTGAGTGAATAGGTCTGGAAACAGGGTGATGAAGATTTGTCTGGCTTCACTGGGGGGGGGCATGAATGGCAACAGATCACATCGACAGGATCATCGACTGTGATTCACAGACACTGCACCGGGAAGGATCTCTTCAAGAACAAACCATCGTGCCCTATAGAACCACACACTCACCTCTTGCTTGCTTTTTCTATGCACGGGTTGGGTTTTTCACTGTGAAATTTTCTGGTGTTGCGTTTTGTGGTTTTCTTCCTCTAAAAGTACATGGCAAGCAATAAATTACTTTGATTTAATAATACATATCAACCCTAGCATAGCCATATAACGCTGAGCAAGACTTCCATCTGAAAATAAGACTGGAAGAATGAGTGAGCAGAAATAACGCAAGAGTTTGTCCTAATATTATGTTCCCTTTGAATCCATTTATGGCTATAGGCAGATAAAATACAGCTGTTTCTTCACATACAAAAGCAGAAGATTTTGTACAGAAGGGAGAAGAGTTCATATCATAAATAGCTGCACGTAAAACCTGACAAACCTTCCTCAATTATTTTTTCCCAGTGTTCATTTCTGGGTATATTATTATTAATTTGGTTTGCACTTAAACCTTCTGCTCTGAATAACCTCCAATTTTGAGGTAATAATTTCCATGCGAGTGGCCAATCATTGATTATGACAAGTAAACTTTCTCAAGTAATCTTTGCTGCAAAATTTAAATGTTAAATGAACATCATTTAAACGAAACCTCAATATTCAAATGAACCCAAATCAGACTGGGTTTCACATCGTCCCCGTTAGAGGCACTTTATAACCACGTAGCTTTCCTTTGATACCCATGGGAAAACAGTAATTTTTAAATGATACCTAACACCTGGATGACAAATGACATTTTAAACACACAAGAAAAAAAACAATATCTCTTGTTCTTTGTCATCTCCCCTCACAAGCTACTGCTTTGATGATTTCTCTTCTCAGAAAATGAAAATGTGCTGTGTGTCATATGTAGGAGTGAAGGGAAACAAAATGCAATTAACAGCTCCAGAAAAGACTACTTGAAGGATGCGTAATAGATTTTCTCTGCCTTTTTGCTGTAACACCACAGACCTGATGCTCAGCCAAACTAAACCAGGGTAACACCACTACAATCACTATTCAGTATTTATCCATTAATTGTCCTTGTTGTGGCTGCAGCAAACAAACTTATTGTTTCCCTCATATCTTTACAGCGGCTTCCAGTGCTGGAAGGGGCTCCAGGAAAGCTGGGGAGGGGCTCTGGAGCAGGGAGGGTAGGGACAGGATGAGGAGAAGGGTTTGAAGCTGAAAGAGGGGAGATTGAGATGAGATCTTAGGGCAAAACGTTTCCGTGTGAGGATGGGGAGGCCCTGGCATGATAGAACCTCCAAGCCCCATCCAACCTGGGCCAGTGTTTCACCACCCTCAGTGCAAAACTGGAGTCCAAATTCACGATTATACTGAACATGGATGAACATATGTATTTCTACATCAATCTTAATTAGTTCTCCATGTAGAAGCAAAAACACTCCATGAAGTTAAACCCACAGCTTCCTCATTTCTGCCTTGTTGGGACTATGGCAGCTCCCACGGCTGCGCTGCTCTTATAAACCGTATGCGGATTTCTTGAACCAGAAAACAATTTATTTCTAAACTGTTAAAAGAAAAACAAATATATAAAATGCACATATTTTATTCCCTTATTAATTTTTTTAACTGTTTCTCTGGCCCGCTCGCCTTACTATAATGTTTCACCCGATTGCTTATGTCAGATACATTACTGTCATGTCACAAACCATGCTGTACTCCAAAGTAGATTAATGATGAATATTTGGTTAGAGATGAGAAAACAATTCTGCGCTCATTTTTGGAAGGCGAGGTCTGAGCAGAATTAATCAGCCAGTCTGTGCTGGGATCCGCTGTGCACAGCAGCGACGTTAACCACGGAATCCGCGGGGTGACCAGGCAAGAAGGCAGCCTGACACTCCGCATAAATCTTTGCGGACAGCAAAACTTTAGCAATTAATTTCTCATGTCAATAGCGATTTTTGCTTGGAAATCAAAGTTTCGCTGAAGTAAACTGGACACACGACGGAACATGTAATATTCCGCGTTCCGAAATGAATGTACTTGCTGAGCACAAACAGCTGAGAGGGGGCAAAAGATGAAAACCCTGCCTAGAGCTTTATCATTTGGTCTGATCATAAACAGCATCCCACAGAAATTGGATAAAATTATCTTTAATTATTACTCTGCCACTTGCCCTTGGGTACGCACTGAAATCTTTCCCGCTGAGCTAAAGCAAAACAAATTCAAGACACTGTGTTGAATTTAGTGCTAGGTTTCAGGACAGGCATAGGAGGAAATACATCCATTTTTAAGCATTTCTTCCACTTATTTGGAAAAAAGCTCACTAGAATCACAACTTAAGGGGGCTCCAGGAAAGCTAGGGAGGGACTTTTGGTCAGAGAGGGGAGGGACAGGACAAGGGAAAGGTTTTCAGCTGAAAGACGGGAAATTGAGATGAGATCTTAGGATGAAATGTTCTCCTGTGAGGGTGGGGAGGTTGCCCAGAGAAGTTATAGATGTCCCATCCTTGTAGGTGTTCAAACCAGGCTGGATGAGGCTTTAAGCAATTTAATCCAGGAAGGTCAGAGTAGGTTAAGGAAGGTATAAAAGACAAGCTAATAGCACAAAGATTTTGGAAACATAAATACCAGAAACAATGCAACCTGCTGAAACCTTACACTGAACTGAAAATCTGAAAGTTCCTTGGTTCCCAGGAAGCGAATGAAGCAAACTCAATAGAAAGGAGCATCGAGTGTAAAGAGCATCAATAGCTGCCATGCACACACCAACAGGCAGCAAGACCAGAGAGCACCAGCCAGAAACCAGAGACCCTCTTTACTACTTCACAACATAAGAAAAACGCAATGTAAAATTTTAGATGAGCTTCTGGAATTTAAAGGAAAAAACAAAATTACCATGATCAGTGCATATATGAAAATACAATACTAACACTTCCCATTCAATTGTTCCTTTTCCTTTGAGCACAAATATGACATTTTTCTTACTTCATACATTTCTGAACCAAGACCTTTCTCTGTAAAAAGAAACTGACAGACGCATATGAACGTATTTCAAATAGGTAAAATGTAGGTCTAGAAGTTAAAAGAGAAGTGACAAAGAATGCCAAAAACACCTTATCAACAGAGACAGATAGAAAATGGACCTAGAATGAGAAATATATTGAGAATATTTTATTTAGTTAACAAAATCAGCTTTTTATTTATAAACTACAACCATAGGCTACTCTTTGTTTTAATTTTGCTGATGAGCAGTTGTTTACCAGGTCTATGCTGATTAAAAACCAGCACTGTTATGCTTGCGGTATTGTCCTGACACTTGTAATACAGGGAGAATAGAAAGGCACAAGGAAGAGCGATAGGATGAATAATCACGCCCAGACAGCATATTAGCTAAACTAACCCCCAACTGTTTGCGATAAAGCTTCCAGTGAGGTTAATAAATCAGCATTTTTTTTTCATTAAAAAAGATAGGGGTCAAATAAAGAAGCTTTACTTTCATCCACGAAGAATCCAAGGCTCGGTTTTACAATTAAATCTAGATGAATAAGGAAATAAATATCTATGAATTTGTTTCTGCATCCTTAAATGTACTTACATTAATTGTTCAGCCACCTCCTGCTTTATGAAAATATTCCAGCAAGGGGCTTTATGACAGAATGTTAACAGAAATACAAACTTTAAGATACATTGAGGACTCGAGTTCAACATCTTGACAGAAGACTCCCCAGTGGGACTGAAGATCAGGGTGAAAACAGGAACCCTGGAAACGCCGATTCCAAACCATTTCAACAGATACTGATTTAGAGTCTTGTGCCCTACAAGAAGCATTGAATTCTTGTCTGCTGCACAGGAACAGGGGAAAGTAAGAGAACCTAAAAGACAACAGAGAGAAAAACCCAAACCTTCTTGTAGTAAGTTTACTTTGCATGACATAAACCTGGCTAAACTCGGGCTATGGTGCAGACCTCAATCATTCTGCTACAAGAGACCAGAAAAACACAGTTCTAGACTTCCTTTTAAATCATCTTTTCATATCTGTGTGTTATTTTTTGTCATATATTACATGCAATGTGAATGCCATCCAACCACGCACCTGGCATTGCTTTTGCAAACACGTCTAATAGATAAATACTGCCAAACCTGAAATTAAATATTGATTTTTTCAGATTAATATTGCCATTTGCTAATCAGCAACCTTTGCTCCTGAGGAGCAGAACCACAAAGAAAGAGCTTGGCTGCAGCTGATTTTTCAACCATCAGTAACATTCAGCCTTTTTCCTGGCTAAAGAGCAGCTCCCAAGTGCTCCCTTATCACCAGCTGAGGCAAACACAGCTTGGAAAATGTCTTGTACGCTCCATGTGGAGCAGCAGATACGCAGTTTCACCATCCAAGCACTCAAGACGAGCACTGCTCTGGGTTCCACAGCTATTTGCTGGCAGTTTGCTCCCTGAAAGCTCAAGTCTGAGCATCAAAGAAAAGGAAACTCCAAGCTGGAAAAGCTCAAAGTTCAGCTATTTTAAAATGGGTCACAGAGATTAAATTCTGCTACGTACAACATGGAGATAAAACAAGACATTCTTGTTGGTTGTCTGTTACGTGTCAAGACTGAGTGACAAAATAGTTAATTTTCCAGTCTGAGTGATTTTTTTAATTCAATAGATAACCTGAAAATATCAATTTTCTAAACTGCTCTATTTCCATCGAGCGATTTTTCTCTCTGCTCTGAACAAAATCAACAGGATGGGGATTACTTGGGATTTTTTTGTACTTGAGGGAATAAGGGCTGAGAAGATAAAGTGCATCTGAAATGATTAAGTGATTTTTTTTTAAATAGAAATAATCATGGAAAATATATTCCCAAACACTACATATGTAGGTGTTTGAATTGAATCTCGTGTAGATTCAGTGGCTTTGAATTCCAGCAAGAGGCTCCAGGTTTTACAGCTACGGCATTTGGATGCTGATCCCTGCTTTGAGGAGAAGCACAAGTACACCAGAATCTACTTTACATTTTCTTTCCCTTTCAGTTAAGAAGCTTTGTTTCTACCCAATATAGCCTATTTAGGAAAAGAAAAAAAATACTTTCATACTTTTATAAAGCTTAATGAATCTCCCAGTGCTCCGTAGGATTCAACACAAGAAACGGTGAGACAAACACCTTTGCCTTCTCACACACTTGTGGCAAAAGCTTGGAAATGGAGAAGACAAAAAAAAAGTGGCAAGAGGTAAAAAGCAATCAATACTTTTCTTTCAAAAAAACCACAATCAATACTTTGCTTGCGTTAGCTCTACAAATACATATTCAATCAATACTTTGTATAGTAAATACGCATCACAACTTAAAACGCAATAATGTTGAAAAGATCTCGTTCTGATCCCAGATCTGATTTTAATTTTAAAAAAAACTATTAGGAGCAGGAAGAGATTGCTGGTGTCAACATGCTGTTGGCTATCGATTATTGAAAGAAGAAAATAGTATTAAATGAAAACACTAATGAATGATCAGTGTCCAAAAGCTGCACTTGTCTTGGTTAGGACCTGCGAGCGTTCTCAGGCTCAGAGATCTGCAGTGCTTTACTCTCGATGATCTGGTCTCCGCAGCTTCCCTTGACTTCATTTACTCTAATTGCATTGGCAAAGACAAGGACGATGTTTGGCTTGAACACAAAGCCTGCGCCTGGATAGACGCCGTCAATCTGCTTGCGTCAGCTAAATTTTTAAGTGAGAACTGCAAAGTGAGTCAAAGGAAACGCAGGACTGGACTAGGAGTAGGATATTCTAACCGCTTTGAGGTTATACCAGACTGGAATATTCTGACTGGGACGCCAAACCGGACCGAATTTGGTACAGATGCAAAGCAACAGAAGTTGTTGGTGCTACTGAAGTCGGATATAAAAGCTTCCAGTTGCTTTCCCCAGGAAACGCAAAGCCTCTCCAGATAGTGTTATGAGGGCTTTTTGCCTTTTTTTTTTTTTTAATTTCTTTTTTTTAACATCAAAAGGACCTTTGTTTCTGTGCCGCTGACAAAAGTCAGGTATCTAAATCTAGAGTTTATGCAGCCACACTTAGGAGTCTGCATTGGCCTTTTGAAAAGACGTCAATCTAATTGTAGTTAGTCATGAATTTAACTAAATTATTTTCAATTACATATATTTTACACGTACATTGCTGTCATCAGAAGTAAACTTATTTAATTGTGAATAAAATGCAAATAACCTCTTCAGACAGCAGTGTATAATCCTTTAAATCAAAGAAACTTTTATGTCCCTGGTTCATCTCCGGTCAGAATAATTAAATCCTCCTGCAAAGCACGCAACTAGCCAACAACCTGGGGCAGAGGCTGAGGTTTGACTTCCACGCTGAAGATCCACGCCTGAAGCCCCTGAGTCTTGCTCCCTCAGCATCTTAACACGCTCACATCTTGCCAAGAGACTTTAAACAAAGGCGGGTCAATGCTCAGGGAGGGTGGAATTGGCTCGGGAGAGGAGCTGCAGCACCTTTTTGTTGTGAATTTATGTTGCCTTGGCAAAAGGGAGCCCCTTTTAAGCAGATTCCTTAATTAGAAACACTTAGTCATCACTAAGTAAGCCTGTTAACTCTCTGCTCCTTAGGATAACGGTGGCGGAGGATGTTAGTGCTCAGGGCATGGGTGGGAGCACCCAAACAAGCAGTTCGCGTGATCCAAGGGTATTGAAGGGAGGGAAGGAGGGAGGGAACAGCGCTCGGATGGCGGGTGGAATGCAAATAGATTTAGAGGAAAAGGGACGTACGGGCAGGTTAAGGAAACAAGGTGGCGTGTGGGAAGAGATGAAACACGCTACCAGAGATTTTAGGGGGAGGCTCCTCAGTTAACTTGGTTCACTTTGAGAAAACTGCATTGAAAACCTTCACCCTGAAAACAGATTCATTTGGTTCCCCTCCCAGGCAGGTACCCTGTACAAGAAAAAGCAGAAGACAGCGACAAAAGCAGTTTTGCTCCATGAACAGCCTTAAAATAAACTTCGTTAATTTGCAACTACTAACCAGAGAGATTTAGATGAGAAAGCAATACTGGCCACGTGCATTTTGTACAGAGCCTGCAGCCGCACCAGGGGCACACAAGATCGTACCATGAAGGACAGAGATGAGTTCAACACCTGCCTCTATTGCACATGCAGTTTTCCAGAGCTTAATTCAAACAATCATGCTCATAGGTAACTTATCCACAGCTCAAAATTAAGCTCAAAGACTAAAGAAAGCAAACCCACTGATTTGTGTATCGATTCCACACAGTTACCCACTGTGATACAACGACCAGTCTAGTACTCCTTTTGGTTGCACATTTAAATGGAAAAGACTCACCAAATATTAGGAAGCAACGCTTGTATCAATGTTGTCAAAATGCCCTCCCTTGAACCATCAGACATTAAAATTAAGACGTGCGTTACAAATATTCACTGTCCATACAAAAAATAAAAATAAAGTTACATGTGCTGCTTCAAAGACATGCAAAGCGTTATCAGTTTTAGTCAAAGCAGTACCAGTAAGACAACCAAAAAGCTACATTTAAGTTCAATAGGTCATGGCAATCATTTGCACATCACTTTTGTTCTGCCATTTTGCTTGGATAATCACATTATACCTGCATTTCAGTGATTCACAATTTAATTAGGCAAAGCCTTCACTCAGTCAAGCCACTTGCACAATTATGGCAGATAATTTAGGTACGTAGACAAAGATGAAGAAGAAATCAAAGCTGACACGATGCAGAAAAAAACCCAAATTAACATTTTCTCTTTGTCAAGGAGGCTCCTTCTCTGCCTGTGCTCCCTCTCGGGCACCTATCCAAGCAGAGTACTCAAAGGGCAGGTTAGCAGCTCTCAATTTCTCAGATGTGTAAACATCAAATGGTTATTTAGCAGTGATGCCCACCAGTTACAAACAGCTCTACAGCCCCAACTGTAATGCGGGCTGGAGCCTTTCACCTCCATGCAAGAGCATCGTGGTCTATGACCACCTCCAGCCTCCAGCAGTTGGAGCCACATTGAAAGGCTTGGCAAGTCCAGAAATGTGTATTTTAATACAAATAATTTTGCTATTTTTGCTTATCTGAACTTAGAGAGGACCCCATTATTCAACAAGCAATTCAAACCCGTGCTTAGCATGCAAACCCCATCACTCTCACTCCTAGCGTGTGCTTATTTGCAAGCAAGGAGCAGCCAAGTAAGAGTGAGAAGAAACTCAGCAGAAAGTGTTAGAGTAATTACTTATAAGGTCTGTTATAACAGTCTCTAGAGGTGTTATTTGTTGACACAGCAGCTATTGAGAAACCCCATTTGGATAAGCAACCAGGTACAACGCAATTCCAAGCTGCTGCTCAGACACGAAGGCTCACCAAGTGTCGCTGGAGAGGGGAGCGTCTGGTTGGATTTATTATTCTTTCTTAAAGTATTCCAGCAGCAGAAGGGAAACCTCCCCCAGCATTAGCCATATCTGATTTCAAAGTAATTTATACAGAGAAAATAATGTTTCCCAACATTTTAAATGTCAGGTCAATTAAAATATCCCAGACAGGCATAGATTAAAACTCCTGAGCTGGAAATCGCACGGCATAGCTTATAACACAGCAGCCTGAAATTCAATAAAACAAGCAAATGACTACAAATAACTTAATGATTGGAAGAAAAGAAACAAAGTCACGACTGGAGCAGAGTGCAGCTCTGAGCATCATCCTCAGCAGGTGACAACTCAGCCACAGGGGCTGGAAATGTCCATGTTCACCTCGCACTCCCGATGCCTGGTGGGAATGAAAACAAGCAAGAAGTGCATAGAAAGTACCAAGTACACCATGGTATAGCAAGCAATTATAAGACATTTGTGTCAAAAACAAGCGATTGAAGAATGAGAGAGATACTGGTGACGTTTATGAAGGGTTCCGATTTGAACAAGACAGTGAATAAAAGTAGGATGGTTCTTTGAACACCCAAAGTTCCAGGAAATTACTGCCAGAAAGCTTCCCAGAGGCTCTTTAATCACAGCCAGGCTCCTTGGTCAGTTTCTGGATTACTTTTACTTCTTTAAATTGAAATAATTTGTAACTGACTCCATCTCTCGTGACCTTGAAATCAGATACAGCTGTATTCCAGCTCTGAGAAGGTTTTCTTATGCCTGCTATTAAGCTCAGTAGAAACGTCATGAATTCTTCTTTAAAGCTTCTTCCACTGGACATCAGCAAGAACACAGGCAGCCATCAGCCTCCAAATCCAGAATAGAAAAGAAAATGTACAAGCACTCTTACCGTTGTTACCTCTGGTTTAAAAGGACGACATCTGCTGACAAAGGAGGTTTTATTTCCCAGACGCCCAAGAACCTAGAAGGATTTCTGGCGTTTGTGGCTCAACAAAATTAATGACAACTACGTTACTTATACATTCTTTATAGCTCTTCCAGGATTAGATAAAATACCTAAGTACATCGTGCTGTGCAACCGAGAGCTCTCCAGCAACCCTACCAATCTCTCATGAGGAAATAACGTTGGATTTAGAACCTCTAGGTCTTCAGGTTTTATTTTAGACGTTTTAGTTCTAATTTTTTTTCTTCTTAAAAAGACTTAGGATTTTCCAAGAAAAGAAAATCTGCTTCTGGAATGCGATCAGGGGTGGGCAGGGGCTTACTAGGCTATGCAGACTTCTCCAACTGAAAAGAAACCAATTCTTTAAAACACACAAAACAGTAAAATCAGCTGCCCAGCAGAGATTAGAGGTTTTTTAAAAATTATTTTAAAAGAGCCAGAAATCAAGGAAAGAGATGAGAAAAATAACTGCAAAGACTGAAGGACTGAATTTTCAGGAATAATTAAGTTCTTATTCTTTTAGGAATACTTCAATCAGATTTCTTTGAAACTGATCTCCACTGGATTTTCAGCATTTAAATGGAAACACTGGAACCCAGCACCCTCCACCATGGAGACCCTTGTAGTGCTCTAAACTTTGTTACGATTCTTGATATCAAAATAACAAAACTTTTTTCCTTGTAACAATAAAAAGCAAATTAATTTTGTTACTCGGGTTGCGTGAAGACCACTGGAGATCATTAAAATCAATGAGGACAACTCTGGAGGGGAAGGTACCCTGATACTGCTCTTCAAAGAATTTAACTGTAAATCCATCACGGGCACAGGGTTCCAAGTTAGACCTCCTCGCCCTGTGCAACCTGAATATCAGAATCTCCTGTTCAACACCAAAAGAGTCTGTCCTGCTGCATTTGTAAGAATTCAGAGCTTTGCACTTTGAAATACCGCAGGGCGCGTGCCATGAAAGAGTCAGCAGGATCCTTTCTGGGCTCTTGCTAATACGCTGACAGGGTTGACAGTGACCGAGATGAAACTTCTGCATACGCAGCAATTTTTTTTTTAAAAAGGATAAAAACTGTTCACAAAATCCATATTAAGAAAAAAATAGAGCAGGTGAGAAGAGAAGGGTGTTCCCATGTTAGGCTCTGTCATAAGAGCTGAGCCAGGCAGTTTGGCACTTTCACATGTGCAACAGTATTACTTTCACTTTATTTCCATAATTTTTTGCTTCTTTGAATCTTTTCATATAAGAAGCTTAAAGGCTTTGGACTTCGGCTTCTTCTGACCCAAATATATGATGCTTTGGAGAATACTTCATTGGGAGACACTAGAGAGAAGATAACTCCGTAAAGCACCAGAGATTCAGGTGAAAATTTAAGATCTGATTCTTCTAATGTCTTGGAGGGGGAAATATAGCTGGAAATACACCAAAATGCAGTTTATCGTTATTTGATGTCACACCTGGAAGATTCAGAAAACTCTAGCAAAGGCAAAAAACAACCTTTAATTCAGAGATTCCCCTCTAAAATGAGATGACAATAACAGTATGAGAGGATGCTAAACATGCTTGGCTGTTGTGGTCTCCGAGATGACCTCCCGACATCCCTCTACCCCCTTGTTCTCCCACAAACTTACAGCTAATATGCTGAGCCAAACCTAGGGCTCTACTTCAGCTGCTGCCAAGATGCAAAGCAGCCATCAATCCAATCCTTCACAAAGGAGAAGAGTCCTCACCCAGAAAAAAATCAGAATTAGGTGTATATATCCAAGCTTCAAGGATTCACAGCCAATGCAATGACTACACGAAGAGCTGGCATGAAGTAGCACGGCACAGGACTGGCACCCTTCTTGTCTGTGGGCTCTGCTCACACTGCTAGCTAAACAACAGGCTGGGAACAGAAAACCCCTTTCATTTAGGATCTACCCTCCAGGCGATGTAAATTCATTTGCTTTGCTGCATGTGCTGGTATTTCTTCGTGTTTGTGCTTCCAGGACCACACATTAGGCCAAGTTCAGTGAATTAAGGTAATTTCATCTCCTTATCAGGCAAATAAAGCAGCAATAACCCAACAGTCACACCGCTCAGGGTTGCGCATCTATGGTGTGGAGCCACGCTAAGGATAAAGACCGTAAAATGAGGGAGTATGGAGGCGAATTAGCTATGCCAAGGTGGTTTACATCAACTAGAGCACTGATCAAGTCAGCCGCTTAGTCTTTGGCTGCCCGTGTCACCTCATGGTTAGCAAACAACTGGAGGAATTGTGCATTATTAGAATCATTTCAGGTATCAGTCACATATGAGAAATATTTTACCCAATAGTAATGAAGATCTTACCAGTAAATAACTATTTCTGAGCTTCAGCACTGAGCTGTGTTTAAAGCAAAGAGTTCCTGCCTGAAGCTGAAGATTGAAGTCAGTATCAAACACAGTCTTGGTTTGGCCTTGTGACATTGAGGATCCTGGATGAAGGAGGAAGCTGCCCAGCTGTTTCAGGCACAAAGAAAGGAGCATTTGATGTAGGTAGGGTGTTCTAAAACACAGCTTTCTCTAGAAACACACGAGTTTCACATTTCCACTTGCTCCGATATTACCAATTTAACGTTTCTGTAATGCCACTCCCAATCATTTGCTTTTGCAATCAGTGCTGTCAAGATCTTTCTTATTTGCACACGCAGATACAGCTTCTGCTGTAAAAAGCTTTCTTCCCTTATCAGTCACCAGAGCTGGTTTGAACTCCCCCTACCCATTTTGCTTATTCTTTGTTTCTATCAATAACGATTGAACATTACTTCATAGAATCACCAGGTTGGAAAAGACTCATCAGATCATCGAGTGAAGACAGACCTACCAGAGTCTCTAAAAAGAAAAAAAGGGGCAAGATTATTAGGCACAGCAAGAGCCTTGTAGAAAAAAAATGAACCGAAGTTTCCCCATGTCCTGCTGCCAACTGCCTTTCACGTCACCATAACCACATAGCAAGAGACAGGCAGGCTGTGAATCACAGCAGAGTCAGGAATAAGAAAACTCAATAGCTTTAAATTAACCTAAATAAGTTCCACGAAAAAGAATTTAATAGATGTCCCGGGTAATTTGTGCAATTGTTAAAAAGCAAATGTTATGAAAAAGACAGTGATTGACAGCATTTTCCTGACACACCACATATGTGTCAACCGATCTGGTTGATAAGACTCAACAATATGCTAGAAACCAAGGGGAAAAGAAAGCAATCACACAGAAGCGGAACAGACATTGTCTAAATAATCTTGAGCAGAGGCAAGAAGGCATAGGGGAGACTATTAGAGACATCTCTGATGCTAAAGAACAGACTGTCTGAACACCCAGTGTAGCCAGTTTGCTCTTTCCCCAACCCTCCAAAAAGCAGAAAGTAAATCAAGTGTTGAAAATAATTAATCAATAGAATAAAAGGGAAAAAAAAAATGAAGCACCACTTGAGTAGGATAGGTTATATATTCCCTGGCTACATGCACCACCTGGGGAGCTGAAAGAGCAAACAACCTTTAAAATTCCAGGCGGTGACACATCGGCTCCATCCAGAACACTTTTTGAAGGAAACGCATTTTATTCGTAGGTCAAAACCCCAGCACAAATGGTGATGTGATAACTATAGTTATTTTTCTGTCTGGGGTGACAAGGAAACAATAACTGATGACAAGAGTGGCATCTAGGAGAAAATTCTTATTGGCAGCCATTCAAGAACATTTCTTCAAAGAGGAAAAGCATCAACATACAGCTAAAAATAATGAGCTTCATAGTTAAAGCAAAAAAAGTTTAAGTAATTCTAAAACGGTGTCATATTGAACAGAAGAAATAATTCAAAGTTAGTACTAAAAATATCAATAAAGCGGGAGTAAGAAAGAGCTATTGGTTTTACGGCTGCTTTTCAGAGATGCCCCACGCCAACTCCACAAAATAGAGCCCAACAGTCCATTTTTGTTTGCTGATATCAGCTGTGATTTCAAGTGACTTCAAGTCTGGATGAATAAACATCAAGGCACCTGATTTCTCTTTGCAAATAACACACAAATAAATCCTGAGTTTATCAGCCAAGCTACAGTTTAGATTCTGCCTCCTTGTTCTGAAGGAGGTATGGTAAAGGGATGAATATTTCATTAGAAACTGAAAAAGAAAACACCTTATGCCCTTTCAAAAAAGCTGTACTGGAATTAGAAATACACACCACTGAAAAATTGCTGGTATAAAGTCTTTCCGCAGCAAGTGAAATCAGAAGTTATTCTACTTTAGATACCTCACTTTTTTGCCATATTCAACAATTAGATCAATAGTTTTTGCACAAAATATTCTTGAATACATACATAACAGCTGAAACTCAAAACCAGCTTTCCTCAATGATTGCCTTCAGTTTGGTTTTAAGGAGAAAGGATTAATATTTAACCAAGGCACCAGAGGTTTCCTTCCCTGGCTCGTAGGCTGGTACTTCTTAAATCCATTTCCTTTCACTAGGCCCTGGCTCATTATATCAAACTTGATCAAGTGAAAAATATTCTAAAATATTTTTGGTAAACATAAAAGACAAAAGATTTAAAAGGCCAATTAGAAAGAACATACACTATCAATCACAACGATAAAGGAAGAAGCATTTGGTGAAGAAACAAAGTACTATGTTGGAGACATCGTAGAGATGCAGACTGGAAGAAAGGACATTTATCATGGTCAGCTTCCCAGGAAAGCAGCAGGCGATTACATTGGTGATTTGAAAGGCACAGGAATCGGAGGAGGCGTTACCTTGGAGGCTGCAGAAATTCAAGAACACAGGAGACTCAGTCCAGTCTAAGCTACACTTGATGGATTGTTAGCAAACAGATCATAAAACTTAGTGTTTTTCCCTGGGATTTGTCCTTAAGAGAGACAGTCTGTCACAGTCTGCTTGCAGCCTCCCAGGCTGCACCGAGCGCGAGTTCGGAGAGTCTGGCTCTCAATTTATTCAAGCAAAATGTCAGCCAGCAATAAAAACACCCTCTCTGGAGAGCAGCAGAGCTGCCCCGGGAAAGGAGAACTCATCTGAAAAAACTGCTTGCCTCCAAACACGCCGATGCTCGTTCTGTCCTTTGCCTTCCTCCCAGGGCAATGCATTTTGGGGAAGGCTCAGTTTCAGATCTGCCAGCCAGACAAACCCACTGCTCCAAGGCTACAATCCCTCAAAAGCTCAGCCTCTGCTCGCTACTGTCACTCAGACATCTCTCTAATAGCGACGGTCACGCAACAAGCTGGAACCAGCAGAGCCAGCACCGATGTTGTCAGGAACCTCAGGGTGTTCTGCTGGGAATATGATGCCTTACAGGAGATACAGACCTAAATGCTGAGTTCACGGCATCGCTGGGGAACACTGACAGTGCTCTGGAATGTGGCTTCATAGATGCAACACTTCACTGTCTAAAGATGGAAATAATGGAATTGATTTCAGTTTAAGAGTTTTGCTTCCACTGAAGCAGCAAAACCCACCCCACTGCAGCTATAAAAAAGATACTTTTAGAAAAATCCATCCTCTTTCTTGGAAAAGTTTGATTAACGCTATTTGTAATAGATACTCTTCTGAATTGGAGAAGAGTTTTAAAAACCATTGTCCAGTACAATAACCTTACACTTATCGGAAACATTTCTAAGACAAGCAACCATAAAATGGTCACAAGCATCAAATGTTTACAACCAGCTCCCAGCAACAAAAGGATAAACAGCCCCAAGCATCTAGTTCAGTCTCTCTCTTCTGGTTTATTTCTGAGAAGGCAAAATACAAAAACCCAGTTCAAGCACAAATAAACTTTGTTATAGATTAAAGATATTCAGAGCAGCATAAATACAGGAAATCCTTACATGTTATCTTGGGTGCTTCAAGAAAATTAGTTTTCTTTTGAAAATTCTTAAAGAATAGGCTCCAAAACGAGGCTTGAGCAAGTGATTTGCAGGGAACAATGCATTCATCAAATTTAGCCTAGATTTGCCCCTAAATGAAAATGAGCTAAAAGAATTACGTTACATAGAAATAGCTTCAGCTAATCCTTTATAATGCACCAGGGATCTATGCAAATTAATTTGCCTCTCAAAGTTTAAAACATTGCAGAGTGTAAAATCGTTTTATGATTGTCTGGCAAATCATTGTGATGTTTGTTTATGCCCGAGAATGCATACTACAAAAAACCATAAGAATTTAACAACAAGATACCAAGGGGACTTATAAAAACACTGTAATTTGCTCAGTGTAAAATAAGGGAATCAAGCCACAGAAGGATGAATTATTGTAAAATATTACAAATTCTTTTTTTATATAGCACATCGTTGGCACTGGAGATCTGGGATGTTTTCCTGTGGGATCTATCTATAGTAAACATTCCTGATGGTTTATACAACAACGATGATTTGTCTCATGAAGAAAACCCAGAAGTTAGGCTACGCTATGAATTCTGTGATTCTCTGAAAGGAAGAAGAGAAGAAACCAGAAGCACCTCCTCTCCTGAATGTATTATGGCCTTGAGTCTTTATTTCTGCTCATCTTTGCACCTCTACAGCAGTTTCCCATCTGAACCACACTTCACAGTAGCGATGTTCTTACCATCGTGTCTACAATGCGCATTAGGAAAAACCCACAGAACAATACATGGCCAAAAACTTTTGCAACTTCTCCACCTCTGTGACAATGCATTAGAAATTGAGTGGACTTCTACACGTTACTAAAACATCCTTTAAGTTAAAGGCATTCCTGGAAACAAATAGATTGGTGTTTACATCATAACTGAAGGCCAAGGTATCTCTATTGATTGCACTGTTTCACACATGTGCTTCTTGGGTATCATGATTTTTTCAAGAAGGAAGCAAACATTTCCTCCCTTTCATCACCTTTCTCCTTCTTCTCTTCATCTGTTTTGCTTGGATGGTTAAGGTTTCAAAGATAAAACATACCCTGACTATAAAATTGCAGACAGGTCAGAAAATCATAGAATCATGGAATGGCTTGGGTTGGAAGGCACCTTGGAGATCACCCAGTTCCGATCCCTCCTGCCACAGGCAGGGACACTTTACACTGGACCAGGTCGATCAAAGCTTCATCCAACCCAGACCTGAACACCCCCAGGGATGGGGCAGCCACTACATCTGATGAAAACAACTACCTAGGTATTAAATAAAGACCTTTTGTTTCACATTTATGTCACATTTCCTTGGACATCTAGTCCTGAGTCACTTTGAGTTGACAGAATACAATTTATTCCACATGATATTTTCTTCTATACTAAGTGTCACACAATGATTATAATGAAAGCAAAGGCTGCATATGTACTTACATTAATTAGTAATTATTAAAAGACAGGTCTCCGTGATTACTGCTTCACAGACATGAAAACGAATTCATTACTAAAAGACCGCTGCCACCAAGTGAGTATCTGATGAGCTTTGGCAGATCAAAAAAGCATATTAAATAAATGCACGATCAAATGATAAAGTGTATCATTTGTATAAATTACCAAAGGACAACATCTCCTGACTGAGATGCTCAGCTTTACAGAGATTATTTACCCAGCTTCGCACAGCAGGCAAAGCCTTTGTTACCAAGTGGCAATGGTAGAGGGAACGATCGTTCGCAGAGAGATTGGAAGAGGTATTGACTCCAATAAGAAGATCCTACCCAAGGCTGTCGCATGGTTACACAACTACAGCCTGTAAGAGCTTTAGATGTTAACTGCACAGTCTTCTGACCCACACCAAGCTATTTTTATATTAAAAACAAACAAACCAGAAACAAAAGCGACAAAAAAACCCCAACTGACAGACCTCTCAGTATGGATATCTGAGATGGTAACCTAAGAGTAGGGTATATTTACACTCTGTGAAAATTTTTCCTCACATAGTACAAGCAATTATTATTTTTAGAAACACTCATTACTCATCAGTAATGACCTCGCTCTAAATAACTAAAGAAAATAAAAAGGTTTGTCAGGCCCCAAAATGTATTTCGATATTTAGCTACTGCACAAAAAATACGAGCACTTCTCTTAATAATTGAAGTTATTCTGAAAATGAATATATCCCTACTTAACAGGTTTACAGGTTGTTCAGCCTGGAGAAGAGAAGGCTCCAAGGAGACCTTCTAGCAACCTTCCAGTGCCTGAAGGGCATACAAGAAAACTGGGGTTCCTCAAAACAGATTTCAAATAGTTATTGAGTTTGCACCAGCGTTCTCCTCAACAAGTCTTTCTTATATCCAAACAGTGACCAGCAAGCTGTGTCTTGAGAAGGATTGATTCTTCTAGTTGATCTAAATTTAGAAGCTGTCCACTCCCTGATGAAATTGTATTTTCCAGGTTTGTTTTATTTTGGGCTGTGTCTCTTGCGGCTGAGGCATTCTTTATTGTGAGTATATTCAGCAGCAATGAAAATTATTATTACCAGACTGAAAAATTAGGAAGTTCAAGCATGTATTTTCATTTCATAGGGAAGCAAATAAGGTGAACAGAAGCTGGCTAAGTTTATCAAGTGAATCAGAAAATTATGTCAGATCTGAAGGTAAATTTCCAACATTCAGACTGCTGGCCTTAAGCCCAGTTATACATCCATTTTTTAATTAAAAGTACTTGGAGTCCCGCACATCCACTAGAAGATTATACTTCCACCAAAACTTAGCTTCACCCATAATAAAATAGATATGCAAGCATCACTACAGGTAGTTTTTTAGTAAATCTATAATGCAAAAATGATATTATAATGTATTAGTACTCAATATATCAAATCAAGAAACCTTTTCTCTTCATCATTACCTTTCTTCATATACTTTGCTCCTTCTCAGAATAAACAATAATGGTCAGCTGGGTCGCAAAGATACTCTGTAAGGATACTGTATGAGCAAAATCTTATTTACATTGATAATCCAAACATCCAAAACAAGGTACCTGGCAAAGATATTCACCTTGGGCTCAGCTTCAATTAAAATACAATCAGGATGTAAATACATGCTCGCATGAAGCTGCCAATTGTGAACATCTTTAAAGATGAACACGTAAAGATATGCGTAACTGAGTATGCCGCATATGTAAATTCACTACGAGCAAAATAAAGCAGCATATTTGTTCAAACTGTTTGGAAGGTGCAGAATTAAGCGCATGTGAAGAATGCTAAACATGAAGCAAGAGGGAGTAAGCAGAGGGGCCTAGGTAATTGGGTTCTGGCTCTCTGTAAAATCTAACTGGGCAGGTTCAACTAGTAAAGTTCAATTATTCAACAGCATTCTGATCTAGGTCAAGTTTGATTAATGCGCAGCACCGAATTGCAGAGTCAATTACCGAGTCATTGCACCCCGTTATCCCCAATCTGTATCGCACCTTAGAAAAGTCAAAGTATTAAAATCAACCCAGCCTCTTCCCCACCTCCGCTGCTCAGGGTGATCTGGAAGTCCAGTCACTGACTTCAGCTCATTCTGATGCCGTGTATCAGCCCATCAGCTGGCACAACATGCCAGCCAAATAAACAAAGGTGCAGAAACAAGGCATTATCAACACTTAGTGCATAATTAAACCAATATTTGACACTCAGTTTAGCAGCCTCTTGACTTCAGGATCACCCGTGTATTTGTCATTAGAGAGAGAGCAGGTATAAGATCCAGAAACATCATGATGGAGCTGCGCTATATCAAAACGTCCCAGAAATTCAAACTCGCAGCAGCACAGCTACTCCTGGAATACGGTGCTCAAGACTGTTTTAAATAACACTCTCTGAACAACACAGTTCAAAATGTGTAAGATCATGCACAAAACTCTTCTCCTCTGCCTTCAGTTACCAATCTAATTAAGAACATCTGCAAACTTATACATCATACATCCTTACATAAAACCCTGTCAACAAAACCCAGCTATTTCTGATTTCCAGCTTCAGAACAGGCATTTTAACATCACACAACCACCTCTCCACCCCGCTCTTTCCAAATTATAATTTGTTCTTACTGAGCATTCCTCATTTGATCAAACTACGCAGTCAGTTTCTTCCTTGACAGAACTTGCAGCATGCACTACAAGTCTTTTTTCTTTATCTAAATCATGGCTAGAGCCCTTTCTTACACAGATATCTAAATAAATTAACCAACAATATATTTCTAAAGCCTCATTTCATTCCTCCTGCTTTCCTCTTAGTTCTTTTTCTCAGTGTTTCCTTATCTTTCAATCCTCCCACCTATTCCCCCCAAGCATTCTTCTATCACAAACTACATATGCACATGCCCGTAAACCCATACTGAAGCAAAAGAACGATTAACCGTATTTAAAAAATTAAACGCACACAAATTCAATGAGCTGCAAATTGGCTTAAGAGTTGTGAATTGAAAACACTTTCTTGAGTAGAAAATATTTACAGAAATTTCTGCTTTCATCTGAGTAACGTTTTTCCCCCTACTTCAATACACTGTGACTTGGAATTTCTGTGAAGCTCATTGGCAAAGTGGCATCCTGGTCTGAAATCGTAAGAATGAAGTTTATTTTCATCGTTTCTGCTAAGCTAGAATGAAGAAATCCCTTCTATATAGGTAAACAAGTAGAAAATGGATTAACTTGAAGATTTTAGACTCTAAAAGGCAGCATACCTCTAGCAACACTGGTCACATCAGGTTGGTATCCAGAGGAAGGTAATTACTGCAGGACTCTCCACATCAGTGGGGGCTGACGGACACCGGATGACATTTTGTCCAGCAGAGCCATTAATTAGGCAGATCGAATCTACCTCTTAAAATGCCTGATTTTTCTCCCTGAAACACAGATGGAGCCCAGACAAACTAATGATACAACTTTCAGACAGCTGAAAGTAACTGAGACAAATGCCACCCTACCAGTGTGACTTTATCAGTAACCCCACTCTTCCTAGAATTCACAAGTCACTACGATCAATAACAACATTGAGGGATTTTCGTAATGATGACCAAGAGCCTTTTCGTGCTGAAATCCACGACAAGCATTTCACATACACTATCGTTATTCAAAACAGCTTCCACAGCCCTCAGACATTGGGCTGTTTCTGGCTAACCATATAAAATAGTTGCGTGGTTTAGTCATTAGTAATGAATTTAAGTTAATCTTATTTTAAAGACAAGACAAACTTTGTTTACTGCTAGATAACAAAGATGAATTTGCTCACAACCCGTCCTATTCATTTGTTGCATTCATGAACCAGAAAAAGCATTAACTGCACCAGTGCCTGGTAAGAGTTAAACTGGAATAGTTATTGAGTTCAACTAAAACATCTCCAGATGAAAACTTCTACCTGAGTAGTATGCAGAGGAGGATAATTATGGAAAAACCTCATGCCATCACCCCATCACAAAACAGAAAAAAATGCTGCTTTCAAAGTACTCCCACTTTGCCAATTAGTCAATGGTTATTCAAGGTGGAAACTTAGAAGCTGCTCTCAACACCAAAATGTCATTCTTCTATTTAAACAGATCTAATTAGAGTAAAACACAGAGGTTGTATTGCCTACATCTAGCACCTTGTGCCCAGACACACAGGTCCCACTAATTAAAGGTACTGGTATTTTAACTGATTCTCATTAAGAGCCACTAAACTGGGGTGCAAATAGCAACTGAATTTGACTACAGATCTGTCAAATTAGAAAGTTTCTTTGTAAGTAAGTGTATATCATCCAATTTGCAACTTTTCTAGGTAAGTTCCTCTTCTAAAAAGGGAACACAAATGACAGAATTGTCCTAAACTGAAAGGTCCGACAAGAAAGGGACTAGAGTCACACTACACTTCTTGCATCAGCTGAGAACGCTCCAAACCAAAACCACTTTAAGAAATATATATATTTATGTGTATACTGTATTGCACCAAAAAGGTTAGGAAAAGAAAATTAGAAGCAGCTGACAAACACCTGGCACCACCAAGTGTCTTAAAGTGCTTTTCACCAAGAGCCTCAATTTCTACTCAGCACAATGAAGTCATTGGATGAGCTCTATGTGTCCGTGTCAGATACTGTAACAGAGACCTCAGGATGTCCCTGGTTTATGTTTTGAAAGGAAAAGTCCCCTACCCTAGTGCCAGGAAAGAGGCATCTTTCACTATAGCATCAGGATTCAAAAGTCATTAAATTCACATATAAATATCCACGAAATATGGTTGAACTCCTTACTATCCCTGACTAAAATATGGGCTTCTATTTTAAGATGCATTTTGAATTAGAACACAATGCTTGCTATTCTCCACCTTAAGTATAAATCATACCAAAACTTTAAAACAGCAGTGAACACTAGAAAGTTTCCACAGCCTTTCAGGAGCTTTGCATTAGACTCTTGATTTCTGGCATCACTCTTGGTTACGTTTCCACAAGCACTATCAGAAAAGGCTTCATCTGTTCAGCCTGTTATCATGCAGCGATAACCCACAGTGAAATCATCACACCGAGTGGCTTTGAAATCTTTATAATCCATTTTAATTGATCACATAATTCATCTTTCACATAGCCAGCCCATCAGTGAACATTTATTAAGCATGATACGGACACTACATGTCAAAAACCTGATCCGAGTACAGCTTCTCAGAGCAATGACATCCACCAAGGCACGTGAATGCCACACAGCTCAGCACTAGGGTTTAGATGACATTAATGTGCAACCCCTGGCTCCCCTTGGCTTTCTAGGGCTTTGAAATACCATCTGTAGAAAAGAAGCAAGAGACAGGAGACAAGTTCAGTAAGAACTCATGAGTTCGAGTTGCTTTTGCAACCTACGCACAAGAAAATGGCAGATAAGCAGCAATACAATCCCAAATACTCACTGATCCCTTCCACATCTGAGCGTAACTGAAAGAAAAAGAACAAGCTCATTTGTAAAGAAGGTTTAGTAGCATCCTCAGCACTCTCAAGTACATTCTGTCACACGGAGCAGTCCAGCTCCCAGGAGAAACCAGAAAATGCAATATTGATCTAAAACTATCATCAAAAGTATGGGAAGCATCAGCTTTCTAATTAAGTGATTAATCAGAAGCAGTATGACTACTTTAACATAAGCATCTCGGAGATGTTGAACTTTCATTAACAACATTTGCATTTATCGGTAGTACAATACATACTGACAGACCCAAAGCACAGGCTGAAAATAGAAAAACACATTTACATGCTTGAGAAAACCACGTTTGGTCCTCAAGCTCTTTTCAACTGTTAAAAATACATTGTGGAAACATGCATAAGAGTTTGAGGGCTCGTAAGAGCTATACATACAGAATTAGGAAAGAAGAATCCTGGGTACTGCTCAGTGTCCTTCCTGTGCTGAAGGCTCCAGAACTGGACGTGTGAAACAAATTTATATATTTTCTAATTTCAGACTGCCTGATGTCCCAAACGTTTGCTCATCCCCTCAAAACATAGTAATGGGAATTGCCTCAGACCCACACTTTATTAAATTCCATTGAAGCAGTGCTGGAAAAGCCGGGAGCTATAGGTTTCAAAGGATGCAGACGTGTTCATCCCGTTCTTCCCCCTCTAGCTCTAGGATAAGCTTTTTATAAAGATAACAATCTAAACCAGAAATTAAAAAATGAGGTTAAATTTAGCGAGGGGAACATCATTGGCAAAATAACCCCAGTGAGCGAATGACCCGACCATATGTGCAGTCACAAGGTAAGAAACTCATTTTCGTGGACCTCTGCTCAATTATTGTGAGCTGGCACACAGCTGTCAGTTCTAAAGGTTAATCCAGTAATGAAAGATGACAATCTCTCCTGAGCGATTACCAAGAGCCCAAGCAGGTATGCACAGTTTAAATTAAAGGTGCTCCAAGCAGCTCGAGGATACAGAGGTTTGTCCAAAGCCTCTACGGCAGCTCACACAGGTGCTGAGGCTCCACTACCCTCAAGCATCACGTACAGCTCAGATGCTGACGTGACAGCACAAGACGACGGTAAAGCTATGAACGCATCGTTCTGACCAAAACAGTGTCAGACATTTACCTCCCCTAAATTGTTTATAATCGAACCCCTAGTGGCTTTTCAGAAGACAGCTTTGGGGTATTTGCTCATGCTTAACGTTGATCAGCGTTCCTCAAATCTCCTTTGAATTTTGTGAGATGAACTAGGTAAATTAGAGAATTAAATTATAAATTAATAATCACAATTATGGTTGGACTCAATGATCCGATGGGTCTTTTCCAACCTGGTGATTCTATGATAATTACAATTCCCATTTTTTAAAACCCTTTACAGACCAATCCAAGCTCACCAGAAGCTGTCACGTCTTTATCTGGAGTTAATGCACTCCAGGGACAGACCCAATACGGAAACACCCGGCATGCCCAACAAAATGCTCCGTTAAACATCCATAAATTACACACAAATGTGCTGCATGCAAAGGAGCAGGAGAGGAATTAGTACCCATTTACACTCTGGGTAATCTCCAGCCCACTGAAATCCCTTTTGCCATTCATAAATAAAAACATAATTTAATAATAACTAGTGTCAACATGAACTCAAACCAGCGAGCTGCTCAGGCGCACATTTCAACTGAACCTCCAGTCCTGCAATCACAATGCTGAAATGATCTCCTGGTCCCCTCAGCTTTAACCTCACACCTGTAGGCAGCCCTAACACCTACAAGATTTAATAAATAACCCCTCTCAAAGCAATTCATGCAAGGCCAAGGATGACAACAACGATAATAACTTTTCTTTAGAGGTGGAAGGGCTTCGCGATTAAGTAACAGAATAAACCTGCTTTGACCACTTCTTGCAAGTCTTGAGTTAACAGAAATTATATTTGAATATAATCATGTTATCCAGGTGATACATTTCTTTTAATTCATAAGATCTTTCACTTCGACTTCATGGCCCTCCTTAACCAGACCCTTCTAAGAAATCACAAACCCTTTGCACATAGAGTTACAGATTATTCAAGTTTTCACTAGAGGTGAAACAAGACACCGGTCTTTATATTCCTTCACCTAAGATGTCTTGCTCTAACCATACCTTCAGCCCACTCGGTAGGCGACTAATGATACAGGAAACAACAAAAAAACAGATCAGGTGGAAAAGCTTCAAAGTTCAGGTTATAACCTATACAGCCTTTTACTTTTTTCTATTAGAAAATACACTAATTTTATTGCCATTTCACAAGGCCGTCAAAGGCCACGCTGTTCTTAAATACAGAAATCCTCCAACAAAATATTATCCTTTCAGTCGTAGCCCTTTATCTGCTGGTTGCAGATGATATCACATTCACTTCTTAAATAATATTTAAAGGTCAAACCAATAAGGCATAGAAAATGTTGAACATCTTGTAAAACTCACACAAGGCGCTGCGGGAGCCACAGGAGGGTACTTGCTAAAATGATCGAGCGCTTTTTAACATATTTATTCAATGATTACCAGCGGCACAATGTAATCCACTTCTAATGGAAACCCAGGGGAGGGGGAAAACGCCGCTGAAAATTCATGGAAGAAAGTCTTCAGAGGTTCTTCCTCATCTGTTTTCATACCATGTGAAGGAGAAGTTTTAGCTCAGGTTGCATCTAAACCACAGTTTAGTTTAAAGATGCCCAAGCTAGTTTTAAATCACTGCAAGCAATAAGGCCTTGGAGGAGAGAGGTGATGAAGCCGGGAAGCACAGGGCTCCCCGGGGCAGACAGACCCCATCGGTCTGGGGCGACTCTTGGGTATTTGGGGCAAAACTGCTAACACAGGCAGCCTCTCATAAAGGATAAAATTCTTTTTAGCTACTTACCTGAGCAACTCCACATCTGGATAATCACAGCTTTATTCTGTATGCTCTCACCACAGCCCTGAAGAGCAGAAAATACAGACAGGAGAAAGGGTTTTCCAGTTCTGATCCAAGCTACACGCAGAGGTAGCAGACAGGTAGGCACTAAATAACGACCCTCTTTCTAGCCAAGATAAATACATGCATTTTTTCTGATGTCAAACTTGCTCAGGTTTGAAGGGACCTTAGGGGACCTTCACCTGCTGCCCAAGGGGTCTCGGTGAGGTTGCTCAGGGCTTTCTGCAGACTAGTAGTTATGGTCTGTCATGCCACGTTCTAGGTGTTCAGCCACAACAGCAACCCCTGAAGCTAGAAATTTCTATGCAGGTACATTCCTACGTGCATAAAGAGCATTAAACGTGTCAAAAGAAAGCCTGTGACGCAGACACGACAAGACAACAGGCAAGCTCCTCCGCCCTTTCAAAGCTGATGGGTTTGCCCCACCAAGAGAACAACTTATGGATACCAAAGTTAAGAACCAGCTTATAGAGGCACAGAAAGGCTCTGACCTGTTTTCCACCACAGCAGACTGAGCCCTTGTTCAGATCCCTGTAACACTGGGCATAAACTCGATTTCAAAGCACCAATTAGGAGACCGCTTGAGCGCAGCCTTTCTCAGGTATTAATTTAAACAATTGCCCATAGCACTGCTCAGAAATGCACTGACTTTTAATGGGAAGATAAGAAAAGAAAGCCTAAGTGACAATACATTTTTGTTCTCCATTGAAACCACATAAACCCTTGAGGAAAAACAGAAAGAGCCTGGCAGGAAAGTAAAGTTGTAAAGCCAAACTTGACTTCCATTATTGCTGCCATGGGAATGAACGTTTCGAAGAGCACTGGTATGATGGATACACAAACATATGCCTATAATCACAGATATTTATGGACAAGATTTATATACGCAATCAATTATGTTACCGTGAGGTGATTCTGCCCCACTGCTCCCATGAGACCCCACCTGCAGCCCTGCGTCCAGTTCTGGAATCCCCAGCACAGGAAGGACATGGAGCTGTTTGAGCAAGTCCAGAGGAGGCCATGGAGATAATTCGAGGCTGGAGCACCTCCTGTATGAGGCCAGGCTGAGAGAGTTGGGGTTGTTCAGCCTGGGGAAGAGAAGGCTACAGGGAGACCTTAGAGCAGCTTCCAGTGCTGAAAGGGGCTCCAGGAAAGCTGGAGAGGGACTCCTGGTCAGGGAGTGTAGGGACAGGACCAGGGGAATGGTTTTCAGCTGAAAGAGGAGAGATTGAGATGAGATCTTAGGCAGAAATGTTTTCCTGTGAGGGAGGTGAGTCCCTGGCCCAGGTTGCCCAGAGCAGTGGTGGCTGCCCCATCCCTGGAGGGGTTCAAGGCCAGGTTGGATGGGGCTGGGAGCCCCTGATCCAGTGGGAGGTGTCCCTGCCCATGGCAGGGGTGGGACTGGATGGGCTTTGAGGTCCCTTCCAACCCAAATCATCCCATGATTAATACATACAATATTTATGAGAATTTAGGTACTCAAGTATTATTGCCACAGCCTACTAAAAAAGTTAACTTGCATGTCCACCCCACTACAGCAGAGCTGCTCTGCACTTGCTTCAGGGGAAAAGTGTCTGCAGACAGACAGGTTTTAACAAGACTGCTTTCTTAGAAATCCCTTCCAGCAGGGAATTTGAGAATTTCTGTTGAGTAACATTTATCAGGTTTTGCAGACTCACCTCCTCACTTGTGGAGTATCCTGCTCTGAGTTTGATTGATGGAGTTAATTATTGCGCCAGCTTATCTCACAACAGCAGTACAACTTTCTGTACAGCTTGTTATCACGGGTATTGAGTTGGTATCGACAGCCCAAACACCAACAAAAATGAAATCCTCACATTCTCAGAATTTAAAAATGCAAAGAAATTCCTTCCACTCACGGTCAGTCTTTGAAATAAATTCTCCATCCTTCCACAGAGATCTTAAATATTGTATTTCTAGAAAATTTTGAAATACATAAGCCTCCATCTTACTCAAAAAGCATCAGAAATCCCTTAATCATTTACAGATTTCTTAGCTTGCTTGCTCACTTAGACTGAATGCCTGTGTGAGCAGATGTGTTGCACGTAGAATATATTTAGAATATTTAGTTCTGAAGACAAAGGTACCCTGGAGAAGAGAAGACTGTGGGGAGACCTTATAGCGACCTTCCAGTACCTGAAGGGGCTACAAGAAAGCTGAGGAGGGGCTGTTTACAAAGGCTTGTGGAGATAGGAGGAGGGGCAACGGGGATAAACTGGAGAGGGACAGAGTTAGACTAGACTTAAGGAGGAAATTCTTCACATTGAGGGTGGGGAGGCCCTGGCCCAGGTTGCCCAGAGCAGGGGTGGCTGCCCCATCCCTGGAGGGGTTCAAGGCCAGGCTGGATGGGGCTTGGAGCCCCTGATCCAGTGGGAGGTGTCCCTGCCCATGGCAAGAGATTGGAACTGGATAGGCCGTGAGGTCCTTTCCAACCCAAACTGTTATATAATTCTATCCCCCAGTCTTGCTAAGGCAGTGAGTTTAAGTTCCACCTTACGAGACCTCTTTAGCCAGACCCTTTCTCAAATACATTTCACTACAAGACCCCTTAATTTTCATTTTATTCCTGCCTTCCACAGAAATACTCTTTCACCCAATTATTGGCACCTGGAAATGCAAGCTTAATTTTAAACATTTTCTCCACTACTTGTGGTTTTTATTTGGTGTTTTGGGCTTGTTTGTTTTTAATCTAAAAGAAACAAGAAACTCACAGTGAAGTTTAACAAACTTAGAGTAGCTTTATGGTTTCTCTTATAATGCATTTTATAAATAAGATTTATTCTACTTTATCTACAAGGCTTTGCAGTTTGAAGAGCAGGAATCTGACTGTTCTGGATGTTAAAGACCTGGTACCACACCAGATCTAACAGGTAACTCACAGTGCAGCAGTTCCTCATCACACACAGCGAGAGGTTTTCCATACCTGCAACGTTTCCTTCCTAAATGGAAAACATTTGGAAACAGTGCATTTGTTTCATTAAATATTAATTCACTAATGTAAACTTTTTGAAGGGTTTTTAGTCCATTAATTGCACCATTAATAGTTGTATTTTTCTGGGTTTTGTGAAGTAAATTCTGTGGAAGTGACTGAACAGCGGTTTGGTTTTTTCTTTTTAGAACTACCTTTGTTGTTTCAGTCAACTCTACTGCGTGGTTAAACTGATTATTTGCACAGTCTATCAAAGAAGTGTCCTCAGTACGCTGGCTGACTTTGCTGTATTCAGCCCAATATGCACATTAATCACGGAGCTAATCTAGTTCTCATCTGACCTTGATTTAGTAAAACCACAGTATTGCAAAGAAATTAGGTGCTCTGGAGGTATTTTATCAGACTTCCGAATCTTTATTGCTACCTACTTCTTCACTTTGCAAAAGGATTGAAAGGTTATTGGATACGTCCCTTGTTCTGCCTCTCACTCTCACCTCTTTCTCCTCTTTGGTTATATATTTAAACCAAAGACCTCTTATGGTTTTGGTTAGGGGTTTGTTTTTTTTTTTCCAGTCTCCCTAAGGATTTCATAGGATCACAGAACATCCCAAGTCGGAAGGGACCCACAGGGACCATTGAGTCCAGCTCCTGTCCTTGCACGGGAGAACATCAACACTCACACCGTGGGATTGAGGACATTGGACAAACCCTTCTGGAATATTGTCAGGCTGTGCCTGCTTCCCTGGGAGCTGTTCCAGGGCTTCACCACCCTCTACGGTGAGATCCTTCTCCTCAGGTCCAACCTAATCCTGTCCTGTCACATTGTCCTGCCCTTCCCTCGGGTCCTGTCACTGGTCACCAGAGAGGAGAGCTCAGTGCCTGCTCCTCCTCCTCCCCATGTCACTAAGATGCAGACCACAAAGAGATCTCCCCTCAGTCTCTTCTCATCTAGGTTGAACAGAACCAGTGATTGCAGCTGCTCCTTATACAGCTCCCCCTCTAAACCCTTCAACCTTTCATAATAGCCTTGGGAAAAAATATTGATTTTCGATAAGGTTTTCATTAGATGAACAATTACAGGCAAGCATACAAGTATTAAAACTAAGAAGGCACAAGTCCACAGAGCCAGGTCCTAAGCTGCTCCATGACAAATTCCATGACAAAAGCCCCTTGGCGTGTTTGGCCTCTCCTAGTCTTGAAACTTTTTACAATAAGCATGTGAGGAAGAAGAAATTGCTCTTTAATTATAATACAAACATAACGTTCAACTGTGCTCTGATCTTCCTCCCATGAATATTTATAGCCCAACAAGTGTCAGTTCAAAGGGAAGGGAGAGATGCGACAGGTTCACATGGGACAGGAGCTCCCAAGGACTGCAGAATGAGCTCTTAGAAGCCCAACATATAAAAGCCACAAAGAGAATAATTGGTACTGCAGGGATTAGATAGAGCCCGGTAAGTGTTACTTCACCCCTTTCAATTTAACCAAAAGCCCCTCTTCATTGCAGCAAAGAGGTTACAGAGACAACACCACAAACCACGTGCTGTAGGAGCCGCTCCACCACCCGTCTCCCACCGGAGGTGTCCTCTGCGCCGAGCCTCTTAGCTCAGGATTTATGTAACAGAGGGGAGTGGCGCTATTAAAATGCTTTAAAAATTGATTCAAACTGAGACTTTTTTTTGACCTTTTGGTGATGAATGTGAACTGAGAGATGCTAAGGTTCGCCCTCCCGTGACGATAATTGTCTTGAAAACCCGACCAGTATTCCTCCTTGCCTCAGGCGAGTGACGTGGTGATGACACGTGGTGTCACACTGTTGAGGTTGGACAATTTCAACTTGGCACTGGAGGGCAATCTTTAGACTTGAATCAGCCCCGGTATATTCCAAATGCTTTATTCCAGAGAGATTTATCCTTTACTAAGTACAGTGTGGGTACTGCGCCCTTAAACAATGTTCCAGGTACCCTGGAGGGTCTGCTGCCCGCAGCGCTACAGCTGCAGGAGAGATGTTAACTACTGAATATAAGCACCAGAGAAACACAGAATGATGGAATGGTTTGGGTTGGAAGGTATCTTAAAGCCCATCCAGTTCCAGCCCCTGCCATGGGCAGGGACACCTGATCTGGTTTAAGAGACACAGAATCATGGCCCCACGTAAATCACAAGCGCTAAACCAACAGGAATCTCCAAGGAAACGTCCAAAATGGGTTCAGTTCACACTATTTCTATTGGAAATATAACTCAGTGTCCTATTCATGAAGCTCATCCTCCTGCACACCTCTTCCAAGATGCTCTACTACCACAGTGCAAAGGAAAGTGCTAAACAGATTAAAAATGACCTCTTAGAGATGTATCTGCGCACATAACCTTTTCTCCCACGCCCCTCCAGTTGCGAGCCCATGTTTTTGGACAAGCTTTCCAAGACAATACTGTAAGTTACTGCAGTATTTGGCATTTAGATAGCCGAACTTTAACTGCCCACTAGACACAACCGCCACAATCAACCAGCCTTTAGCTTGAAGGCAGCTCTGGGGTCTCACGACACGTAATTTCATCTACAGAATTCCCACAAGACAGGATTTACACATAGGCAATCGCTTTGTTAGCACAGCTTTCTGCATGAAGCACATTCTTATCTGAAAGCTGGTGCCTTTGCTCTTTGAAAGTAACTGACAGCCTGACGGGGAGCTATTTCTAGAGCTGAGTTATATTTATCCAAAAATGAAGTGCGATTCGCTTTGAATAGGGCTTGTACTTTCCCAATTCATACCTTCATTCCTCATGATATTTTGAGTATATTATGGCACGCTAGGCATTAGAAGGATTTTTTTTGTCTGGAGAATTAACTGATAGTTAATGACTTTTGCTCTTTCATCAAGCTGTTTTGCTGGTTGCTTTTGCAGATGAATCATTTAAGTCAATTCAACAACTCCACGATCAGATGAAGTAGATTTTAAGCAGCGTTAAACACTAAAATACACCCCTAGCTCTGTGCCTTTCAACCTGCCGTCAGCATGAACACCACATCACTCCAGCATGTGGCAGCTATTCTATGCTGAGACCCAAGCTGGGCCTATAGAACAGGTTTTAATGCATCTTTCTTTAGAAAATCACTTCTTTTCCACATTTTCTTGGTGACAAAAATATATCACAACCAAGTTGCTCAACAGTAAATAATTATAAGAAAATAATAAGATCTGATTAGGTATTCCCTAAGTTTGCAACATAAATGCTCTGATACTTCAGCCTCAATATTCTGTCGACAGAAACACCTCTTTCATAATTTTCCCATTGATCTTTAAAGATAATTGTCTTTCATTATTTTAATTCACATGGCAAGTAGACACCCCAAAATGTTATGTGTATCCTCGAGGTCAGAGTCTTAAAGGACACCTGAAAAACCCTCACCGGGAACTTTCTGCAGACGCATCTGTTTGTATTTGCTGTGGGCAAAGGAGCAGCACAGTTTCTAACAAACCAACAGAAGCCAAACCAAAATTAGCAAATGGTCTGATATGACAAAACCAAGTTGAACACTTGCCTTCGGGAGGAGAAAGTGAGCAAAGCTAATAATACAACATACTCTGCTCCTAACAATCTGTGGTGGCATAACGTAGATGTCTCATTTTAAGAAAAAACCCAAAACATTATGAAAACTTAAAACCAATTTCAAGTACCTTTTTTGCAGCTCACTCCCCTTGCCTCTATCAGCATCAAAATGACTAACACGCAAGTTCCTGATATGTCCCACTGCTCTTTGTTGAGCTCTAGAGGCAACTGGGCAGGCAGCCAGATCAAAGATCATCATACAAGCCATGAGAAAAGTCTCAGGACCAAATGTGTAGGTTTGCTTTTCTTTTTTTCCTTTAATTGGACCAATAAGTAAGCTGTGTTTTTGTAAAGGTCAGTTCTGGCATCTTACAGAACAATTCATCCAGAGTGGAGCGTGGCCATTGGCCTGGAGCTGCAAGATCAGAAAAAAACATTGGTGTGACCTTGACATCATTTCTGCACAAAGTAGTGTTAACAGTCACACTTCTCCCCTCAAACTATGCCTTTTTGAGTGAAATTTCCCCATTGTAGGAAGTTCCCCTCCTCCTGATCTGGATTCCACAAGCAACCAAGGCCACTGGCAGCACAGCAGCCTCAGGGGAGCCCTCAGAAACAGAAGAAATGATGAAGCTTTCCATGTTTCATCCTGCAACACGGCAGCAGCAAAAGCAGAGCAGAGACTGTGAGTGTACATCACTCAAATGATCTAATCCAGACCACTTTGTTATAAAGATAATAGGCACGTACTCTGCTGGAGCGATACGGACCTGTTTTTCTTGTTGACGTTTGCTGTGGATCCAAAGCCACAAGAGTTTCACCTGTCAAGAATCCATCAGACTTTTCACACACAGGTATATATGTGGCACAAGCATAGTACAGGTTATATTTAATAGGTCATAAAGGATGCTATTTTTGTTTGAAATCTGTACTACCTGCTATTGTGTAACTCTCTTCCTCCCTTTGCACTGGCAGATACAATTCCTTACAGATTTATTAATGTTCAAGATTATACAAGTGGCAGTAATAAATATTTTATGTGAGCTGACAACAGGCTAAGCTGTGGACCAGGTTATTGTTTCCCAGATTAGAAGCAATCTGAATATCCATGCCAGAATAACCCATTCATTTCTTACAATTCAATATCACCAGCACCTTTTCTTCAACTTGTCAGGTGACATGCAGATTAAATATTAGCAGATTTAAATCTAACAGGTTATGAGTTGCTTTCTATGCACTTTCTGGGGTGTATTTTGCTTCAGCCCATTACACACACAACCCAATAAACCGCAGGTGAGATACATCGGTATACATAGTGAAAATATTCCCCCCAACAAAAAAATACTACTGCATTCTCAGGATAAAGAATTGTTAGGAAATACAATGTAGAGGCACTGCATTTTCCTTTGAGCTCTCACTCTAAAACTCTCAACTTGTCAAAAATCAGATGGTCTTCTCAACACCTTTTCAGGTTTTCCTTTGCCAAGCTCAGTTAGAATTTTTAATTTAAAGCTCATTGGCATTTCAGGCTTCATAAAATTGCAGTCAAGTAGGAAAGAGGCTTAAACTTATCTACCAATAATAGTTGGGCCCTCAAACCCAGTTACAAAGTGACAGTTCCTTTTTGACATCTTATTAAAACTGTATTGAAGGATACAAGCATAAACCTAGTAGGGAAAAATTAAAAGACTGTGTTGGATCCTGGTTTGGTGTAAGCAGAACATATCAGTAGCAAATTTGATCAAATCAGTAGTTTCACTACAGTATGAGCAATAAAACTCATTTTCCAGTCTCTCCAGTGGACTCGGTGCTTTGGCAGACACACAAGAGACTGTCGCCCCTCGTCCTCTGCTCACCTCACTCCATCCCCGTGGCAGGGACATTCGACCCACTCCTCAATCAGCTCTAGGACCACAAATCCTTTCAGACAAGCATATTTAGGTGAACGGGCTATAAAGAACACAGCCATTCAGCAACTGATTCACTATCGGATTCGATAGCCCTCTCTAGGGATGAGGCAAAACCCAAAGATTCTAACCAAAGTACAGTGACAGCGCTTTTAATTTTTCACTCTACACGTAACATCAGAGCCGTGAGGTAACAAACACCCAAATAATTCTTATTACCACTGTCACAGCTTCAGAATTCAAACCAGACGTAACACTTCGGGCACTCAGATATAAAGCCATCACCCCAACACATCCCCAAGCCCAGGTTCAGTTCTGTGCATGGCTGGTTTTAATCCCCGGCCATCAGTCATTAAATGATCCAGATCTACAGCTGTTACATTAGGAAAAAAAAAAAACAAAACAACACCAGTATTGAACAAAATCAGGCCGGTAACCGCAACTTAAACTGCAACCTTTCTTCAGGTTCTGCTCAGCCCATAAGGATAACGGACAACACTTACCTTCTGGCATTTCTTCACTCACAATAATTAAGGAAATTAGTCACCCTAAGTCATAAAAACATAGAATCACAGAATGGCTTGGGTTGGAAAGGACCTTAAAGGCCTTCCAGTTCCAACTGGGACACCTCCCACTGGATCAGGGGCTCCAAGCCCCATCCAACCTGGCCTTGAACCCCTCCAGGGATGGGGCAGCCACCCTGGGCAACCTGGGCCAGGGCCTCCCCACCCTCACAGGAAAGCATTTTTTTTCCTCAGATCTCATCTCAATCTCCCTTCTTTCAGCTTAAAAACACTGAAATTAAGCAAAGTCAGAGGTACTTGACGTCAGAATCTTGACCTGGCCGAGTAGAAAGCAGCATTCCTAACGAAGGAGGGTCCAAGCTCCTGGTTTCTGGCTCACATCCATCCCTGCTATTTTCGGCCGCGCTGCTGACACGCTGCCAGATTCATAAAAGGGATGATTTTAACACACATGCTAGAAAAATAGATGGCAAAGCACTGCTGATGCTGCAGTAACTGGAAGAATGTTCTCTATTCCTCAGCTGCAGAATAACATTATTTTAAGAGAGAAATATATCTAGCCATCACCAAAAGTGGAATCTATAAAAAATGCTGAACCTCTGGTTTGTTTTATTAAATCCAGCCCAATAGGAAGCAACGTATTGTGATGCAGATTTCCTGCAAAATACCTTTGTGCAGAAGCACCGAGTAATCAATCTCTACTCTTGTACTCGATCTGCGGTTCTGGCACAATGTTCATGATTGCTGATTGCTTATTCAACTGATTTTTTAAGATGGAATTAGAGGATCTGATCACAGCATCCTTTTTAAGCATGAAAGCAGAGAGATCTCAGCAGGCTTTCGAATCTAGAGGAACTTCTGCCCTGAGAAAGAAAGCCTTACACCCTTCTTACATTCAAGCCTTGTTTTCTGAGCGAATAGCAAGTACATCTTACATTTATACATAAAATACACATGCATGAAGAATTTACTCGTAGTCCGATATTTTAACAGTCTCTCATTATTAGTAGAAATCCACTATCATCCAGTCCAACCACCATCCTAACCCCACCATGCCTACCAAACCATGTCCCAAACTGCCACATCTACAAGCTTTCTGAACCCCTCCAGGAACGGAGACCCCCCAGCTGCCCCGGGCAGCCCCTTCCAAAGCTTCACCACTCTTTTGGTAAAGAAATTTTTCCTTCTATCCAATCTAACCCTCCCATAGCACAATTTAAGGCCCCTTTCTCCCATCCCACTGCTTGGGAGAAGAAACCAGCACCTACCTCACCACAGTCTCCTTGCTGGGAGCTGCAGAGCACAATGAGGTCTCCCCTCAGCCTCCTCTTCTCCAGGCTAAACAACCCTCAGACTAAACAGTCCCTAAGCCACCTCTCACAGCCCTTGTTCTCCAGCCACTTCCCCAGCTCCGTTCCCTCCTCCAGCCCCTCAATGTCCTTCTTGGAGTGAGGGGCCCAAAGCTGAACCAGGATTTGAGGTGTGGCCTCACCAGCAGGATGATCACTTACAGAAAAATTAATCTACCACCTCAAAATTAACCAAAACTATGAGCTCCATGCTTCAGCCTCATTTTGCCCACAGAGCCAAAATTTATACGTTGTGCAAAAAGCTCTTTGTGAAGAAACTTTCTTATGCTTTCAGCGAGATGAGTACAGTACATTTTAATAGCATTTTTTAATATTTGAACTAGAAGAGGAGCGAAGAGCAGCACACTTGGCTGCACACAAGCCTCGCGGCTGCTCGGGGTCTCGTTTATCAGTGATGTTTAGCTGATTTCCAGCACTGTGACACAGACCTCCACTCTCCAAGCAATGTGTCTGCATTTTAATGTACTGCACATGTTTAAAGTCCACGACCCAGCCAGGCACCTTTCCTGTAGGTAACTACAGATAAATAAGACAGAGGTAGCTGTATAGAGAGGGAGCTTCTGCACCTTCACAACAGCTTGTCAAAAAGCACAATCCATAACTTCTGCTTCAAACATAAGAACCAGCATGACAGAGGAGTAAATAGAAAAGAAATGAAACAGAGTTGCTAGAGACTAGTAGGGTAGTTAAGAAAACTGAAGTTCCTTTCAATAGAAAAAGACAGTAGTAACAGATCTGCCCGATTTTCAGCTGATGAAATGCTACACCCTCCTTTCCCACATGCTAAATATAATCCAGAGACATGAGCAGACTTAGGTACAAGCTCATCTTCTCATGAGGGCTTCTTTCTGACAGTATTTTTATTTTCTCTCCAGGCTTTCCCACCTTTTCGCATCTTCCTCCTGCCTTCGGTTCCAGAAACCATTTTAGAGGTCAGTAAAACTCTATTTCCCCCAACACTGCAGAGCTCTGTTGAACTCCAGCCTCTGTGAGAACCAAGAAAAAGTCTGAATCCACATAATGTAGTTTCACAACCAAATCCTTTAAGATGCAGTTTATAACAGCACAGTTGGAAAATCAGAGGCTAATTAGACATTTAATTCACATTCACAGATCAGCCTGGAGGTTACCTGCTCCAATACTGCCCATATTCCCATTTCTAGCTCCATATTAAGCTTTATGGACAGTGTTATATTCTAGTCCATCACACTTCTCTGCAGCACACACTGAGGCACAGGGCGTTCTTTTTGGCCTAGGATACAGAATCTTTTGAATGGGAGGACATTAAATGGCAGGATAAGTTTGTTCAATCTCCAGATGTGCTATATTGCACCAGCTGGAAAAAGTAGCAATATTTATTAAATCTTCTTCACCCCGTACTTTCCTTTGCCACAGAGCAAGGGGCTGTGCTGGACTGGCTATCACAGAACCTGGGGTTCTGCACAACAGCAGCAACCTGAACCTCCCCGCTAGGCATCCTTAGTTTATTGGGACCATCTTCTACCTGATCTAGTTGGACATGCCCCACCCCATCACCAGGAGGTTGGAACTAGATGATCTTTAAGGTCCCTTCCAACCCAAACCATTCTATGAGGAGATCTGGCCCTTCCAGGTCAGCCTGGAAAATTGAACTCTGAGCAAGTGCGACTCAAAATTCAACCTAATGAAGAAAATCGAGCTCATACAGCACTTGGCAATCAACTTCAACCCAATTTTTGAGAACCTTAAAAACACAGAGGCCAGAGAATCTAAAGGTTGAGAAGAAACAAGGAGCTCGTGGGTGCATTCGTAAAAATGCAACGTTGCAATGCTTTCCATTCCCTCCCCAACTCCAAGGGCAACAACGCCCTAATGCTACCTAAACCGCATAAATCTCATCGTTTAAGATTCGCCTGCCAAAAGAATTAAACGTTGCACTGCTCCAGTTCCCCAGCAGCTCCAGGCCTTCATGTGGGGACACCCCCCTGACCCTGCCACCGCGCTATCGATCACCCACGGTACTCGTTAGCGTAGATCCCCAGGGGGAACAGCTCTAAAGGAGTCTCACACGCTATGACACAGCAGCAGCCCAGCAGTCCCAGGATAATGGACCTGCAAAGCATCCATAGCAGAGGGAGGCTGGAGCATGAAAAAGAAGGTTCTTCCTAAACAGAGGCTGGCTGAACACAGGAGGGGCCTTTCTACACCGGCAGAAGAGCCCGCTGGGTGTGTGCTAAACCCATACACCAATTCTGATTAATGGTGTATAGAAAAGTTATTAACAGCAGCTAGGGCTAAAATGAATTGCACAGAATTCATCGGATGATGTCCGGAGTCTCCGCCGCAGCCTCCAGAGTCATCGATTCACCAAAAAGCATCCCGGTAAGTCGCAATTAAGTATTTCAGAATAAATTATAGGGGGGTTTATCCACATAAAAACAATGTCTAGTTAGGGTTATTTGTGTGTGTCAAGAGAAATAAAAATGTTTGCAAATTTAAAACTTCATAGCACACCAGATGTGTAACACAGGTTTGGTTGTGTAAAAGAAAGAAAATAAGTATTCATTCAATCACCTCGACCAATTAAGGAATAAGATTAATTCCGATTTGTATTCTGAACGTGTTTGCACAATTACTCATCTTTTTGAGAAAAGCTAATGAGAAAAATTACAAAGAAAAAGCAGCAAATGTGAATGAAATTATCTCCAACTAATTAATCAGTCATTCCCAGACAAGAAAGACACCTAAGGTAAAAGAAGAGTATGAATTTATTGAACTATTGTTGACCATTATGAGTGCTTAAGGTTATTTGAATGCAATCTAGTTAAAAAAGAGCATGCAAATAAAAAAGGAAAGGCTAAGCTCTACTTGAAGAGGCAACTGATACAAAAGCGTGGAAGTTGAGCACATGCTCACTGCTTCCCTGATCCAGTAGGAGGTGTCCCTGCCCATGGCAGGGGTGGGACTCAGGGGACTTTGAGGTCCCTTCCAACTCCAGCTATTCCATGATTCTCTAGTTTTTAATCTTCAGGTAGTTAACCACAGTAATTAGTAGGATTACTAAGAGATATTCAATTACATTATGAACTGGCAGGTGTCAGTCACAGCTTTAAGAGAGGTGTATTTTCAGGAACCCTAACATCTTGAGGGCTGCACAAGTTCCTGGTGCTGGTCTGCCTTTCCAATGGAAAATTTGTTACCCTCACAGTCAGTCCTGTTTTTTCTTTCTCCATAAACCACACAGAAATAGTTATAGCCGTGCTTTTTCCCTCTGATGTCATGAACTGTGATCTCATCAGTTGCTCTGAAACCATTTATAAACAAAGGAACCTGCAGGAGCAGTCTAGAATTGGACCACTAAGGCTGCAGCTGTCTCCCCGCACAGCCCATCCCTGCGCCAGATGTTGTGTTCCGGAGATACCACATCTGATCTGCTTGCAAACCCATTCTCGCATCACTTCATATTATGCAGTCAGCCCTTTGTAGAAGGCAAACTGAAGTCGAAGTTAGTTACCATACTATGCCAGACTGAAAACTGCTGCTCTTCAGGACCTGATTGCTGAGCTGAGCAGACATCCCTGCCTCGGGGACAGAACCATCCGTCAACGCGACGGAGCAAATGGTTGGGGACAGCAACAGCATCTGTTGTCATGCCCGATCCTCATCCCCAGCTGTGTCTCTGTATTTTCCAAGGGGGATTAGGTTAAACCAAAAAGAAATCTTCATGTCTGCAACACCACAGCAAAGTCACCGATTTCAGAATGGGCTGTTTATATTGGGGAGAAAAATTAGAACCAACCCACTGAAAACTAATTTTCATGCCCTTCTCTGTTTTTTTTCAATGTTACAACAAAAATAATTCAATACTTGGGATTATTTCTAGACACTGACTACTGCAAATCAGTTCACAGCTGAACACTAAAGCCACATTTAAACAAATACCAATGAGAGGCAGGTATGAGAGAGAGGAAGGATGAGAGGCAACGGGTATAAACTGGAGAGGGGTAGATTTAGACTAGACATTTGGAAGAATTTCTTCACCATGAGAATGGTGAGGCCCTGGAACAGGTTGCCCAGAGCAGGGGTGGCTGCCCCATCCCTGGAGGGGTTCAAGGCCAGGTTGGATGGGGCTTGGAGCTCCTGATCCAGTGGGAGGTGTCCCTGCCCAGGGCAGTGGGATTGGAACTCGATGATCATTAAGGTCCCTTCCTACCCAAACTATTCTGTGAGTCTATGAACACACATTAAAATACTCTGAACTAGGAGCAGCAAGCATTAAGAAAGTTCAGAGGGGGAATGACTGAGGGCAGGCATGCCTGCATTGAAATTGCACACTTTCAAGCATTATGATCAAATAACCTCAATGACAGTGAAATTAAAATAACAGTTATTTCATTTTGATGATTGCACATTTTAAGACAAGATGACTTGAGCACCTTAGTGGACTACCGAGGTAACTGAAAGTTACTTTGAAAAGCACTGATCTCCTGCCAGAAGCAGAACCTGGTCACCTTCACCCAGACCTCAGCCTAGCATTTAACTTTTCTTTTATCCCTTGGACTCCTTATTTTCAAAATAATGAGCTACGAGGAACATAAGTGAGTTGGAAACAGGTTTTTAGTTGAACAAGGTTGACAGTTATTTTGTCACTGGAAAATTAGACAAAAGAATAAACATGCAAAAGAACAGAGGGAAAGGGTGACAGTCAGAATTATTTCATTTTAACATATTAGATTCATAGAATCATTAAAGTTAGAAAAGACCTCTAAGCTCATCCAATCCAGCCATCAGACCAACCCCACTGCGCCCACTAAACCATGTCACCAACTGCCACATCCACACGCTCCTTGAACCCCTTCAGGGACGGAGACTTCCCCACCGCCCTGGGCAGCCTCGGCCAGTGCCTCACCACTCTGGCGGTGAAGAAATCTTTCCTGATATCTAATCTTAACCTCCCCAGCAATATTATTAAATTAACTCCAAGCAGAAAAGATGGATAAGGTGAATGGTCACCGAATGAAAGGTAAACAGTGGAAACACAAATTACTACTAAGTGATGCTTTAATTCCTCCCTAATAAGTTGTTTCAGGTGTCTGCAGCTTAATCTTGCTTAAAACACAAGGAACATGTCCTCACTGCACATCAACACCATCCGAACCAGCAGTTTGACAGCTGTTCAAGCTTTGGTGCCTGAGGCAAGGCAGATATTCGGACCCAACCAGCATAACTAGACAATGTTGTTAGGCTGACCTGTTATGTGCCAGCACACAATACTGTGGCAGTCACAGGACTCTGGTTTCTCTTCAGATTGTATAAATCTTTCTAAGCAAACAATCCAGTCTAAACACTGCACAGAGTAGGACTGCACCAAAAAGTGCTCTGGACTGGCACACTAAGCAGAAGTACGAGAAATGCTGTAATTATACTTCAAAGATGTTTTAGATGTGAAATGAAGTCAGAGAACAAATAAGTTGTGGCAGGGGGAAGGGCTTGTAAAAGCCTATCGGAAAAGCAGTTGGCCTGAAAAGAGGGAACAACTGAGGCAGGGGCATTCAAAAGTGATGAAGCAGAAAGGATGCTCCAATGGAAAGTGTGGGGTTTGTTTTTTTTCATATTCCTCCACACCAGCCCAATGCACACGTCTGAACGCATGACATGGGAGCACGGTGCAGCAGCACAAATTAAAATGCATTGATTTTTGCCAAATAAATATTTGTTTCAGTGAAAATCTATTGCTGTTAACTTAAAGGATCCTTTTCCAACAAAAAATAATTAATCTGAGATTACACAGACCAGATGCAATGGCAAAACAATTTCAGGGGTTACCCTGTATGAAATGACAGACCTTTGTGATGCCCTTGAATTGCGTCCTCACTGAGGACTCTACAGACATTTGCCCCCCCAGGGGTGGGGGTTTGCATTTTCTCTGCCAGGAGAATCTCCCTTAACATGTTGAATGCATCCAACTGACTCCACACCTAGTTTTTGGCTTTCAACCACTACCTCAAATCAACACAAACGCGCTCACAAGTCACTGCCTGGAAAGTTTGATCACTTCCATATCTTCAGGATTAAGATTCCCTTTCAAAGGCAGCCTTCTCCCACCGTTGCCTCTGGTTATCTAGGACACAAAGCTCTGAAGCAACATCCTGACAGCAGCATCACCAGCCTTTTCTACAGAACCCAAACATAACTCAGCATCTGCAGACACCGCTGCTGAACACGGCTGAACGCTGCCCTTTGCTTCTCACCCACTGTGAGCGTTGGAGCTTCAGACACCATCTCAACCCACAATCAAACACTGAACGAATAAGGCTGTTACATCATTTACGTTCTCACTTCGTACAAAAAGGCAAGGTCTCATACAGGCTCTTTTCCACCCTGTTCAGATCTTGGATCTGGCATGTTTAACTAGTATGAGGTTCCTTGTGCCTTCCAAGCATTTAACAAGTAAAAAATCCAACCCTGATTATATGTCAGGTTAAGGAAACCTATTCTGGTACCTTCAGTTTTAACTTATGTCCAGTTAAAGAAAGGGTAAAGCATTCAGGTAAGATACAGAGCTAATGTCATTAAATTAGTTGATTTTGTAAGTAATTCCAGAAAATCAATTCATAGAAGGGTTTTTTCTTCTTTAAGAAGTTAGCATAGTCCTATTACCCCACAGATATAACCATGTAAATCCTTACTCTTCCAGGGATTGAAAGCAAGGCTCTGTCAGGAACCTTGCAAGAATTAAATTAAGATGTTCTCCTACCCTCATCCTCTCGGCTCGGTCCCGCATTAATAGACACATTGATTTCACCAAGAGTCAAAATGAGAAACTAGTCCTCAAAACGGAGGAAATGTATGTAAACTACTTGTGAAGCAAATTGCTGTTCAGCTTCCAGTGCACGAGAAACTAGTCCTGCAAGCTGGCTGATACACGCTACGCTGTAAGCGATACACTTTTCCTTGTTCTAAGGCTGCTAATTACCTAATTAAAATCCATCCCAAAGAGGATGGCTTGCGCTGTTTATCATTTTTACAGGTCTACTCATTAAATAGAGCACCAGGCAGACAATTTAGCATGTTGTCATTGTTACACGGAGTCTCATGCTTTTAGGTTACGCACTCAGCGTGACTAAAAAGTCAGTCAGCGGGTCCTCTTAGAAAACACTCCTAAACACATGAAGGTACAAAAAGCAATTTAAATCAGTCATAAAGGAAACCATGCCTGACCAACGTGACCATCTTCTAGAATGAAACAACCAGGTTTGTGAACAAGGGAAGTAGAGCAAACAGCATCTACTTTGCCTTCAACAAGACTTTAACCAATATTCTTGTATCCAAGTTTTGACATTACAGTCTAGACGGACCGATAGGTGAAATGGTTGGATGACCAGGCTCAGAGAGTAGTGGTTAACGCGTTAACTATCCCTCTAGACAGAGAGCAGCAGCAGTCAGGGAAAGCATTATTCATCTTGCATGCCTGCAGCGCGCACAGATAAACAAGCTAAGGAAAAGTTCTACAGGAACATGAATGAAGAAATATTCACCCACGTATTGTCAAGAACAGATGAGGAGTTACTACCTTTGAACTCTTTGCTTTGCCATCTTCCCAGAAGTCTGGTAGGGACACAACCAGTTCCTGGGCTGAGGCTGAAAGGAAGAGTTCTGTGGCGCCTTCAAGTACTTCGAAAGATAATCCACCTGGAAGAAAGCTGCATTTTCCTTTCTCAAATAGCAAGATTATCTCAGGATGCATTAATGCTTGTTACGTAATAAGATATGCTCAAAAGTTGTGAGATATGATGAAATAAGAGGTTGTGGGGAACCCTGGCATTTTCCTAATGGGGATCCTGCTTACTGTAAGCTTACCATAGTAACCAAGCTGAGTTTCAGTTTACAATACCAGTTACAAGCCCGTTCCTGGCCTTGCTCCTTCCCGAATATTGCTCCACAGCCTTCTGGCACCGCTCAGCCTTCTTAACTTGGATCTCAGCAAGAAAAACTTCAAAGTCAGTTTTGAAAGCATTTCAAAAAGCATAACCATAATATTCTTATCAACAATTTCCTAGAGATTAATTTTACACTAATGAAATACTAATATATACACACCTGAATATTTATTGAAGCTGAACATTAACAATGAACACAGCAATAAATAGCACAAACAGCCATATAGTCATTTAGTACTTTGCTATTGGGGTTTTTTCATTAATTTGTATTTTGCTACTGCATTTTCCTTCATAGAACAACATTTTAGCTAAACCTTGCGTTGTAGGCTATCAGCAGGTGATATATGGACACTTCCTTAACAATGAGCAATAGTTCAAACTATGAACTTAGAGAAGACTTTACTTGGGCAAGGCACCTTTCACTATAGATTTATCCACTGTATAGACCTTGTACCGTCTCTCTCCATCAGTAAAGCCATAGATTTTCAGGTACCCATCTACAAAACAGACTGCTGTGGAGTGATGTGCAGTGATTCATATTCATAGATTCATATGATGGTTTGCATTAGAAGGGACCTCAAAGCCCATCCAGTCCCACCCCTGCCATGGGCAGGGACACCTCCCACTGGATCAGGGGTTCCAAGCCCCATCCAACACAACCTCAAACCCCTCTCCAACTTTCCTAGAGCAGCTTTCAGTGCTGAAAGGGGCTCCAAGGTCCCCCTGTAGCCTTCTCTTCTCCAGACTGAAAACCCCAACTCTCCCAGCCTGTCCTCATAGCAGAGGTGCTCCAGCCCTTGGATCATCTCCAGGGCCGCCTCTGGACTGGCTCCAACAGCTCCGTGTCCCTCCTGTGCTGGGGATTGCCTGGAGCCCTGTGTCCAGTTCTGGAATCTCCACCTAATCTGGAGATCCCATCTAAACACTGACTATGCACAGAATACTTGAGGTTTGTGTCTACAAACCATTAATGTTTTCATACCTCAGGAAAGCTTTCTATTAAGAGATTTAACATTGTTTGTGGACAATAAGCTTGCTGCATAAACCAGATGATGCATCACATTTGCAGATACTTTTAGTCTCTTTTCAGTTTAGTTACTGTGGTTTAACTTCCAATAAGATAACGCGGTCAAAGTAGTGAGAAACAAAGCTGCAAACGGAGACCCAAGAAAGGACAATTAACATCAATTTCTGGGGGAAAAAATAAGATAACTTGATGGAAGCGTAGGAGTTGCATTTTTCATCATCAATGACATTGCCATTGTCATTATTAATATGTCTCCTTACATTACTGGCACTTTACTGCAGTTAACGGCCCATTTCCCATGCTACCTCGCTCTTGATCTACGTCTGTCTTTATTAAACCAGTAGTAAGTAAGCAAAGACAGGGCTCTTCATTAATGCCTTCCAACAGAGATGGGACATGGCACTGGTTTCAATCAACAAGCACTACAGATCTCAAAAATACTTATATGATAAACAAGCTGTGCAATTCACATCCTAATATCCATAAATTCAAAGACTACAGTAATTCATTTTCAACCCATATTTTATTTCAGTAAGTGGACAGAGGGATCTGTTTCATCTACATGAGTCTATTCAGAGTCACCAACACAGAATCTTATGCCTCAAGTCTCACAGACTGGAAACACTGAGCCAAGTGCTGGTTTTCCACTCACTACTAATTTAAAACAGTCAACCTGATTTTCAGTACTTTAATACCAAATTGTTGCTCTATCATTACTGCAAAAATAAAATACATATTGATGGAGAAACACTCCTTTTTCTTCCCCAAGAAGAACACATTTTCAAAGAAATTAAGAATACAAGCCAAAATATGGAAGTGGTCATCATGTTTAGGTCAAGGCTCTCAAAATTCCACATTAATATTTTCCTTAAGGCAGACTACACTGATATGGGAAGGTTATCATAAATCTGCCTTTCTTCCCTGTTGGAGCATGAAAGGAAGACAGGGACACTTATTTTGGTGCAAACACTACTTCAGCCAAACCACACTGAATTGCAGAATTTTAAGGGAAATAACTGAAAAGATCTGCTAGCTGCTGTGCTTACAACATCATTTTCCTAATTTTCTAGCATCGTTTGCAGTGGAAATCTGTACAAAGCCAGTTTTACATCCAATTTTTCCCCACAGTAAATGAACTTCATGATATAACACTGGAAATATGGACAAGTGCTCATCTATTTCAGAACAAAAACATTCCTTGAGAGGAAAGGCTATTTGGATAGGGAAGCTGGAAGTTTGTACCCAGCACGAGGCATGGCTCTGATTGAAATATATTAAGGGAATGCAAGTTTCACATCCATCACTTCTTCTTTTGTCTTCTGGAGAAGAGGTAATCACCCAAACATCTCATCTATCACGAAAAGCCTGACTGCGGCACTCAGTTTCTTTGAGACTTAGATCAGCTGTGACGATATGTCATTTGACTTTGCAAGGCTCTGTAAAGTCATCCATCACTTTCTTTAAAGCTTTGCATATCACCTTGTGTGCAGAAGATGCTCAGGAAAAAAAAACATCAAGATGATGCTGTGTCACCCTGTCAGGCTGCACAGTAAAACAGACTTTAGGAGTGATATCAGAGGGTTTTATCCAAAAATTATGCATACACTAAGAAATAACAAAATAAAGACATACTTTGTGGCCCTGGGACCTTCTCTAGAAGGAAAAACATTTGTAAACGCAGATTATTAACAATATTGAGATTTTTCTACCATCCAATTACGTGAAATGCTGAATATAGAATGATTCAGGACAACCCATTTTCATAACCCACCCAACACTCAAATCTTCAGCCTCTCCTCAACTGCAACCACATACCTAGAAACAACACCAGAGCACCCAAACCCCTTGCATTTCAATGCACTCAAATCAACATACAACACTGAATACCTCCAAAGCTCTACACCAGCCTCACTTCTCCAATCCTGGAAACAAAAGATGTAGAAGTTACACTAGGGAGAACCAAACGGAGGAACTGGGTTCAGTTACAGCTTCCAAGATTCATATGATCTGTGCTGAAGAGGATAACATTTGTAACTCTTCAATGGAGATGCCTGTTAGTAAATTCTATTACTGATAGCTGAAAATAGATTGGAAGTACATCAACAAATGCAATAAGTGTGAACAAGACATTTCACTTTCAAAACTTCCAAAAAGACATCAACATTTTGTCTTTTAATCACTCTTCAGTATAAAAGGGAGACTATATTTGTAATATAAATACCTGTTTCTGCAGCTACTCTATGGAGCCTTGTGCTTTAATTATTCATAGCCTTATCTTTTCCTCATTAAGTGAGAGCAGAAAGCCTTAATGAGCAAGTGTATGCCAACTACTTTTTGTTAGTCTTCAACTAATGGCTTCCCAAGTATTAGTTCTGAGTTTATTTTCCAGTTAACTAGTACCTGTCTCCAAGTCAAAGGTGTAAATGCAAGCATAGCATTAGGCAGCCTCGATAGGAGACCCTCGCACAGTGCAACCAATTGAGCAAGGCGGTTCAACAAATACACAAGGAAAATAAAAACATATTTTATATCTCTTACAACTGTACTTAATGGGAACAGCGTATGCTGTGCTCCTAAACGCATTCCTAGAACGTGGAGAGCACTTACCAGCAAACCAGGCCTGGAGATTTCTCTGTGATACAGGACACAACACAACAGCAAAGCTTCAGAATAATTAAATAACACAAGGTGGGAAACAAGTTTTCTCCCACTATTAACCAACTATAACAGGTGTTATGCCCCATTTGCTTACTTTGTAGTGAGAGTCATCAGTCTAAATGTGACTTCATGAACAATGCACAACACCAAATGGGAGGTTACAGGAGTTCCTTCATATTTCTAGTGGTCACTGCAAACCTAAAAAACAACACAGGCAGGAGACAAGGGTATTCCTTGCAAGCACATCCCATCTTTTTCCTCTATAGTATTCACAGAGTCTCTTGAAACCTTTGGTTGTGTTGTCACAGTGTGTTCAAAGACACTGCAAATCAACTCTAATGCTTCACCCGCAGAGAGCACCAGTTCACAAAAAACCTAAATTAAGCAGTGAATGTTCATTAACCCCCAGAACTGCCAAATAACCCACGTACAAATAATAAATCATTGCAGGGTGACATCTATCCACCAAACTACATCAACGATCACTGACAAACACACAATATAAAGCACACCCAAGGTGTAAGAGGAGATTTTCCACAAAATTCAGAGGTCCAAAGCCCATCGTGTGGCTACACCAATACGGCTAGTGATTCACTCCTCCTCTTCTCCTCGGGCTTATGGGATGCCACAAATGATGAACACAAACTACCGAAAGACATGGAACAGAGCTACTTAGAATAATTCAAAATGCGCTAAATGAAAGGGAGCCAGAAATGTCTCCACAAGCTAACTACAGTCCTGTCTCTGGGACAGCAAAAAGATCCATCCATCACAGCCTGAGGTGCTGTGGGAAGCAGCCTCCCTACATCTTAGTTTCCATTCCTGCAAGATTACGAACACGAACCTGAGAGTTAAAACAAAGAAACCCCACAGAATGATGCGCGCAACAATTCTCCTAAGAAAGCAAGAATTTACAAGTAACAAAGAAGTGATTCTTGCTCATACAAAAGCTGGATCATTGCTTTCAAGTTTCACCTGTTTAAGACACCAGTATTCCTCATTTATAATCCTGCTCTGGAAACCTTTCCTGTTTGAATATGACCCAAGCTCATGAACAGTTTCAGATCCCATTTCCCTATATGGAATATTCACCAAGGGGAAATCATCCCTGAAAAATACCTGAATACCTTCCTTTAAGAAAGCTCATGAGAGAATATATCCTGGTGTGGAAATCCTTCTGGCCTTTTCATTAAGCACTAACATTAAGAAGCTCATGGAAGGGGGTTTTGCTTTTCCTGATACCCAGCAGCCCAGCTTTCTCTTTTCTCCTCTCTCTTTGCACGCTGGCTGCTCTGGAGCAGTCTCTGTCAGCTGGGTTTCAGCCCCAGAGTGTTCTGCTCCCTTCGGCATCATCACAGCGCTGCACACCCATCGGGTCACCATGCAGAGCTGCGCACATGCTGCAGATCTGGGTTTGAACTGCATTCCAGCTGTCAAGCTGCTGTGGTTAAGTTGGTGTTTCCTTCTTTAGCATCCTGATCCCGTGGGAGGTGTCCCTGCCCATGGCACCAGAGTGGACCTGGAGGTGCTTTGAGGTCCCTTCCAACCCAAACCATTCTATGATTCTATGAAACAAGGGTTTGCTTTTTTTTGCTTTCATTTACAACTCCTACTAGGATTCATTAAAACAACACTCAGCAGCAGCATCCCATCTTCCATTACCTATTGAACCCAAATTGCCTAAGTATTTATTTTCATTTTTCAATTACATTTGCATAATCATCCCATTTACTTTTAAAGAGTAACAAGGTGTTTGTGGCTGCTGTTACACTGTACAGACTTGTTTCTTAATTACTTTACAACTACAGAAGTTTAAAGGCAGAGGCATTTATGTATTTTCCCAATAACATAAGCTGCAGTCTATTCATTTCTGCTTTCACCCATCCATTCCACAGCAAAACTTCTCACTTTCTAGGGTAGCTTTGAGCAAAAGAGTTTTGAGCGAACATTTTGACATCTTGCCTAATGGCAACAAGTCCTCACTGGAGATCTTACAGACAGACACCCTGAAAAGGCTTTTACCACATATTTAAAACTGTTTCCCTGGATAAAACACATTAGCTTGACTGGAGTTCTCCGCAACACAAATATTTTATACATTAAAGAGGCTGCTGATGAATATATCTGGACTGAAGAGATTAAGCAGACAGACACAGTTAATAAAAAGCTTAGAGTCACTTTCCCCAACAGGAGACTTTGGCTCTTCAAGGCTGAAGGTGCTTACAGTAACCACTGCCTGGGAAGGCACTTGGCAGTAATTTCACAAGCACATCAAAAGGACAAATTTATTATAACCAACTTCATTTTAAATGCTGTAGGGAGCCAGTCTGCTCAAATCTCAGAGCATCGTTTCTTGAAACCAGGATAAATACCAACATTGAATTTTACTCTGGACCAATAAAGTATATGCTTAATCACATGAAATTAATCTCACTTTAATAGTAAATAAAATCTAGCACAACTACTATATCTCCTCAGGCAAGACCAGACACAACTGCTGTTTTCAGCACAGCACTCAATTGCAGGCAGAAAGTGACTCCGAGTGAGCCATCTGTCCCACAGAGACACCTCACAGACACCAAAGCCAGCGGTGGACCTCGGAGTCAGCCTTGGGCAAAGCTGTGCTGCAGTGCGTTGATCCTGGTGGGATACCAGGTGCCCCCAAAGCTGCTCCACCACTGCCCTTCTCAGCTGGGCACAGGAGAAAAAACAAAACAAAACGCTCATGGGTTGGGATAAGGACAGACAGAGATCAACTCACCAATTACCATCACAGGCAAGACACACTTGACTTGAGGAAAAGCACTTTGATCTATTGCCAATCAAATCAGAGCAGGATGATGAGAAATAAAACCCAAATCCCCTTCTCATGGAATCTTCACAGGCAAGTGACTGATACGTCATGCCCTTAGTGAACAGTGATGGAAGCCAAAAAGAACAGAAGATGCAAAGAAATGAGGTGATGAAAATATTTTAAATTGAAGGGGTCAGCAGAGCACAAGGATGTTCAGACCCGAGATAACCTGCACAGAAAGACAGGATCTGTTCAAAATCAGCAGGCATCCTTTCAGTCATTTTAAGTCAATTAATCAGATCTGAATTTGGAAGAAAGGTCAGAGAGGGAGAATTAATACATTTAAAGGTGAAAAGGAATTGGAAAGACGGAGGAAGCTGGAACAGATCGGAACATGGTTTCATCTTTTCTTATTACTATGAACTTCTATATAGCTTATGCCTTCTGCAATTAATATTTCAGTTGTAGTTTTCCATCAGTATAGATGTATATACAGTATAGTGGAAATACACAGTAATTACACTCACAATCAACAGCTTAATTAAAACTAACTTACTCAAAAAGTCTCTCCCTAGCACAAAGTATGAAAGGAGAATACTCCCATAGCTACCAAATCAAAATTTTAAATCGATCTTCATAGACCTTCTTAAGTTTAGAGACAAGCCCAAACCCTGGTGCAACAGAACAGACCCAGCCCATAGTCATGAACAGTTATGACTGCATTCAAAAATAGTTTAATAAAAATGAGACACAAAGCTTCTGAAAAGTGAGACAACTTGATTTCTTATTTAAAACTACATCTGTGTTCTTTATTTTCAAGCCATGTTCCATGCTTCCTAGGACTTTCTGACAATTTTCTCCTCTAAAAATATCCCAAAACTTCGCTCTCACACAGTACAGTTAGAAATGTCAATCTGAAAATGTCAAAATACCTCTAAAAGAAACCATTTCAAATCCCAGAAATCAACGTGTTTCAGCACACTGAGCTGAAACCTTTCTTTGGAGTCAACTGATAATTCCCAGCAACTCTGATTTAATAGCATTTGATTTCACTGGAATTGGGATGAAAGATCACTGCTAAATCAATCCCATCTGGTGCCTTTATAAAACTGAGCTACCCCAGGATTCTGATCACCCACACCACTGAAAACCAGTGGTCCTGTGCTTGAACACTGAGCTTCCCAAAAAAAACTCCACCAAACCTCTATTTCCATGCTTGTTGCTCAGAATGCAGCAGAAACACCCCACTGCATCTACAAAACTACTGGTATTCCCCACATGGCAAGGCAAAAGGAGCCCTCAGAGGGGCACATCTTTGAGCCGTGGGAGAGAAGGAGGTTTGGTGTCACTTTTACACCGTAAAAGAGCAAAAACAGTTTAAGGAGAATTCAATTAGCTCCTGCATTTACCAGGAGTAGGAGGTCTCACTGGGGTTGTCAGAGGAAACGATGTTTAACCAACACTGCGGCTGTCAAGTGCTTGTCAAACCTACTACAACTTTCCCAAACCTGCAATAATTGATAAAAAAAGATCACATGTAGGGATCTGCCCACTTTAAAAATCAATTACTGCATTGGAGGCTCTCTTAAGAGTTTCTGGCAGGAGACCTTGGTATTGCGCATTTAATTTTAAAGGCCTCCATTTCTGCAAGAGGGAGGAAAAGTTGAATATAATTGCCACCCCCCAATCAAAAACACTGAGCTTCACTCATACGCTGCCAACAGAAGCACTTGCAAACTCACAACAGCGAGACTGCTTTGCTTGAGGTTCACTTCAAAGACACTAAAGTGCTCGGCGTGGTAACAACCTGTCACTGGAGAACCACTCGTATGCAGCATGTGTGCTATATATATAAATATATATATATATATATTTTGGTTAGAAGGCTGAAAACGCAGGGTCCTCTGCAAAACAGAAGCATTTGGGGTATAAAATGGAGGATTGAAAGCCTAAACAGCATGTTTAAACATGTCTGCTGCTACATCCAAGCCCTGCAGCTTCAGAAGAGACCCACACAGCCTATTCCAACAGGCTTCTCCCTCCACCAGGAGTCACTATTTTAAAGGGTCTTTCTTGTGTTTGACACCATGAATTTATGCCTGGGGAACGGACTACAGAATTTGTGAGGAGTTTCATACCAAGTTCGTATTCTTATTGCCAAGTTCCCCCAAAATCATTAGAAAGAACAAATGTTTGAATTAATAATCACTCAAGTTACGTTTTGCTTCTTTGAGGTTGTTCGCCCCTGTGTTTCAACATAAGCTCCAATACAACATTGAGAATTTAATACTGTCTATTTTCGGTGGTGCAGAAGGTCCGACAGCAATTTTTTTTCATTTTACTGTTAGGTATAAGATGGCCATTCACATTTAATCATGGCCATAGATTACCTCAATGAATACAAATGTGTTGCATTATCTTTAAATAAATGAATGTCAGTATGTTCGAGGGCAACAGAAGTAATTGCATATTGATAACAGTCATTATCGTAAGTCATGGCTGCTGGCAGAAAATCCACTTGTAATTTTTAATAAGGTGCAATATTATGGTCTATTTTGAGATGATAGCTTTCTATTTCCCCATACATAATACAATATCACTTCAATATAGCTGGCAGACCCTGGGAATAGATAAACATTCAGAATGTAAACCTGCAAATTATAAGGTTTTACAGGCTTTTGAAGCCAGGGTGGATATTCCAAGTACCTCAGCAAAACTGATACGAGGAAATCATTATCTGTGCCAGGCTGATGTGCCCATCATTCCACCCCCCCTACAGATAACAGCCACTCACACATCACCCCAAACTCATCCCCCTGGATATTTCTGATTCTGCACTGAAGCTTATTGCAGTTTGCAAAGCAATCTGAAAGCCACTTGAGGGAAGGACATCTGTCCCTCATTTTTCAGAGGCACAAAACTTTACAGTTAACTCAGATACTCTGGATACATCTACTAGATAAAAGGAGGGAAGTTTTAATACCCAGTATCAAGATGGGAGGCTCTCGTTCCACACTGCTGCTCTGCTTTATTGCTTTAAAGCAGGAGAAGGGTAGAACTTGATAAAATAAGCAGATGACTGCAGAATCTATGGAACAACACAGGCTGGAGACAGCCTACAGAGAAGTTTTGCTTAAAGCAGATGTGGGGGGTTCCGCACAGGTAGGGATTTTAACATGAGGCAGTGTGTGGATGATCAAGAGCACAACAAGCCCCTGTACCACACCTCACACACAAGTGAAAAGCCAGGACATGGCATCTGCTGTGTTCTTCATGGCCCTCAGTGGACACGAGCCTCGTGGGTTTTTTGTCCAAATATCAGTTGAATGAGTACAAGCTTCTGTATTTAGACAACGCTCCTATGTCTCATTCGATGCTCAGGCCTCACCCAGCAGCTACAGACACCCAAACAAACACCCAAACAGACACCACAGTCCTCGTGGAGCTGAGGGGCAGCGGGTGGCCCTCCAGGCAGGGCAAATACTCCAACCCTGGTCAAGCAAAGCTGCCCAAACAGATTCTATGCTCCAGTCAGCAACAACAAGAGAGTACTACATAAGTTAACAGCCACCACGAAGGCCATACCTTTCTCCAGGTCGAGCTGCTGGTCTTCTTCAGAGAGGAAAAATACACTTCTGCCTTCTCCACTCCTTTTGCAAGGGCCTATCCTGACTAAGAAGAGGAACGTCGCTAAACCCCCCCCAGGTGTTGTAGGCTGGGAACCTGCTCTGATTTGCTGAAGCAGCTCCTGGTCATTAGCATCATCAATTGGGACCACCTGGTGGCTGCTACAAGTCAAGTGGAAGCACCTGGTGGCTGCTACAGGTAATCTGGGACCACCTGGAGGGTGCTGCAAGCCCTCAGAAGAGGCTGTAGGAACGCAGCCAGACCCAGGTGCATGTGATACAGGGGATCCGGTGGGAGAAGCTTGCTGGAAGGGTCAGAAGGGCCTGGGGGACCTCAGGGTTAAGTTGGGGTGCTCCCAGGGCACTGGGTGTGCAATTGGGACTCACCTAGCAGCCCAGCAGCCTTGCAAAGCGCATTAGGTGTGAGGCCTTCAAATGTTGTTCTGGATCAGGGTGAGATGAAACAGAATTACCCTTCTACCTCTCCTGTCCTCTTCTGCAGTACCAGGAATCTTACAAAGCCTCCGGAATTCTCCACAGACCAAGATCTTCACTAGCTCTGTACACGAGATGTTGAAAACACTCCACTCCTCTGTCACGTGAGTGGCCTAAAGATTCAGCCTCTGCAAGGAAAAATGGTTAAGAAAAAGAGTGTCCTTCAGCACTTGGTGGTGACTGACCTCATGAACTTAAAAATGAACTTCAGCTCTCACATACTAATTCGTTTTAATCGTAGAAGTCTGCCAGTGTTGATATAATTGCAAGTGCAGAGTAAATCAACTGGAAAGCGAGCGTGTAAAAATACTGAATTTGTAATATTTTACTGCCTCGTGAAAGGCACCTAATTTGGACCGGGATCATTTTTGCAGCCAATAAGCATTTCTATGAATTTCAATCTACATAGCTTCCCAGAGATGGAAATTTTTATGGAAAGTTGCACATTTCTGAGCTGCAAATGCCGTGTGTGCTTAGTTAACAGTTTCATGAGCAGCCAAGTTGTGGCTGCTATCAGGTGTCATTTTCTGCTGTGCGCTCTTCTTTAACTTCACAGCAAGTATAAAGGTTGTTCTTAGGAGAAAATCACCTTTCCACTGAGAATTAATCTTTTTCGGTACACTCCTTATTTCTGGCTTCCACTGTTCTGCTGCTGTCAATATCCAAGTTCTGTACAAGGTGACTTACACACCGAGTGCCCCTTCCTTCTCTCATTTTTAATGATGACAGATCTGCAGACATAACAATCGGTTCGTGCTTTTGTGCATTTTCTGGTGAGGTAATTTTTCCTTTTACATGACTACTCTTCTCCAATTTTACTAATTTTTTGTGAATATTGCGGTTACAACTAAGCCTGAATGAATAAAGAGCAATGCTGTTAAAACTATTGGAAAAAAGCAGCATTTATAGAAATGTAGAATCATTAAGGTTGCAAAAGACCTCTGAGGTCATCAAGTTCAACCATCAACACAATATCAACAACTGAACCACGTCCCGAAGAGCCACATCTACATGTTTTTTGAATCTCTCCAGGGAGGGGGACACCAACGCTGCCCTGGGCAGCTTCTGCCAGGGCTTCACCTCTCTTTCAGTGAAGAAATTATTCCTAATATCCAATCTAACCCTCCCCTGGCACAACCTGAGGCCATTTCCTCTCATCCTATCACTTGTCACTGGGGAGAAGAACCCAGCACCCACCTGGCTAGAGCCTTCTTTCATCCCAGCCTGTCCAGTCCATCCAGACCACTGCCTACAATTTTCAGGATTCTTTTAAGATTCGAAAGGATTCACAGTTAACTCTAGCAAACCTGAAACTGGACAAAATTATCATGGAGAGTTCAGTGAAGGCCTCTGCTAAACGTGAAAAAAAAATGAAGAAAAAGATACTAAGATTTAGAAGGAAGGAGACTAACATTATTAGTGTTTATAATGCATTTAGGTGTAGAGGCAATACTGTTCTCAGTATTGATCAGTACCAGAAAAGTTATGCCACAAAAAGTGATTAAGGCAGGAAAGGCTATAATTTGAAAAGAAATTTAAAAGATGCGGTTGTTTACTTTCAACAGGAGACACAGAAGGTTAAAAATAAAAATATTTCAAACATCTCCATGCATCTCAAGGCTGCAGGAGATTCACCTCTGCCTCTGTGCATTTATGTAGGAACTATATTATGATGTGCATCATCCAACTAAAATAAATCCTTTTAAGAGAGGGTAGAAATAGCAGTTATAATGGATTTTCAGCATGGAGGGCTGGTAACTCTGTTGTTGAGTGATGTAAATGAGATCAGAATTTAGTCCAAAGATCTGTTCTCCATTTCTAAACCAGTTACCTCCCACTATGGCAGATGTGAGTACATATGGGCGAGAGAACAGAACAGCCCAGGCGGTGGGAGGACAGGAGCAACACACACATTGTGGCAGTATGTTGGACCACACAGCAGTTATGATTTTTACACAGAACATGGACTGTGTATATGGTTCATGCATGACTTGCATTGTACAGCAAAACATTTCCCCTTAAGATCTCATCTCAATCTCCCCTCTTGCAGCCGAAAATTGTTCCCTCCATCCTATCCCTGCCCTCCCTGATCAAGAGCCCCTCCCCAATATGAGCTGAAATATTTCTAATAAGTAACAGGGCACAGTGGAACCTTTTATTTCTCCAACTCCTCATCCTTGCCCTGTCCTAGTACCCACAGTATTTTTCCTTGTGCGGTGGTGGCTGTTTTTACAGAGCACAGATGGGATGCTGCTGATGTTTGCGTCAAATAGTACCAAGCTATCTTTACAATAAAAGAGCTGAACATCATGATGGAATTTCATCCAGAAAGTTTATAAATTGTACAGACATCTAAATTATGCAAAACTAGGTCTTGCCTGAAGGGTGAGAGACAAAAAGCCTTAAAGTAAGTTGACACAGTTTGTGAAGTGAGAAACAGGCCTCATTCTTGTGCAGTGTTTAAACTGTACAGGAATTCCAAAGCGAAAAGCCTAGTTAAATGGAAAATAACACAGCTCCACAAATCTGAAGTAAACACTGACCGAGGTGACTGGCTTGCTGGTGTGAAGGTCCAGCAGCTCGAAAAATGAGCGTCAGCCAGGTCTGCCTGAGCGTTTCATGGGACATGTATTTCACGAATGCTCTAACCAGGTTTTCCTAAGATTTTCACATATTTGTCCAAAGCATTAATAGCGATTCAGCTGCTGACTTGGTTATTCTCTCTGTTCTACTCTATTGCAAAAGTTATTCTCAAAATGGATTTGCTGCTGCCATAGGTAAGCACTTTTAATGATGAAAAATCTGTTAGATCAGATTATTTCTTCAGAATGGGCACAGCCTTGTAGGAAAAGGATGGAGATGCTATAGGATAATGGAAGATGCAATTCTTACCCCCTCAGGATGATGCAGGGAGGTTCTAGCAGGGAGACACAGCTGACACCTGCTTGTGGCGTCCATCACCAGGTTTGTTCCTGTGGGTGGAAGTAAGTGAGAAATGATAGAGCTCTAAACGATGGGGCCAGTTTCCAGCACCATGATGAGAGAACAGGAATTGAAAGGAGAGGTTAAGACCCTCCGCCAGCCATCCCCTCTCTAGAAGTCCCTGCTTTGGCCTAAATGCTGTTTTACATGGTTTCCAGGCACTGGAGCACCCGCAGCAGTAATCAACGCTGCTGTGAGAGATAGTTATTCACTGGTGAAATATTGAAAAGGATAAAGTCTTCAAAGCAAACGCAATAATACTTTTATTTTACAATTCAGCGCTGAATCAGATGTCCTTCTAAAAAAAGGCACATCACCTTACAAAAGCAGCGGGTATATATACTGATTTTAGACAAAGAATTCTAAGTCCTCAAAGGCTGTCGGGTTTTTTTAGGTTTTTAAGGTTAACTTACTTCAGGTTATCTCCTGACCTAGGACAACATCATCTTACGTGACAATTAAGCATATCAATAAATTCTTGAAACTCAGAGTGCTTATGCTTTCAGGTTATTCATCCATACCTGGAGATTGCATATTCTCTCTTGATACGAGACAGATTTATATTACAAGATAATTAAACATAGAAACCAGCTGCAGCAAAACTTATCAATTAATTCTCACACTGCAAACGGTTTAACTTTCAACTGAAAACCACTATTTGCATGAGGTTTCACTCAGGAGCTTTAGCGCTTTGATTGCTGTAGATCTATAACAACAATTATTTCATTACTATCCAGGCAGGGAAAACTGAACAGTTAATTTTATTTTGCACTATATATATAGCTATATAAGTATATATATATATGTAACTGTTCTCCTAGTATTTAGAAAACCGATTCAAGAGGGAGTAAATCTGCTTTTCTGTAAGCCCATTCCCACACAGCTTAATAAAGGATGTATTAATTGTATTTTCTGAGTTATTCTGCTGCTCTTGCAGCTTATTTGCCACGAAGAAGAAGTTAAGCAAGATGCTGCAACCCCTCACAACGAAAAAAGAAAAGGTTGGGAAAGGAAAAGGAAGTAAATGCTTTATATAGATACAAAGTTGAAGGGCATAAGAAACAATCTTACAAAAATTACATGGAAAAAAATAAAACCAGAGTTAAGATTTTTTATACTAAACTCGTAGAAATGTTTGGGTTGAATTATATCAACTTACTCAAGACCCAGCATAATAAATTTTTAGTAGCTCTACATTAACTGCCCATACGGTGTAATGATGTAGTGTTTAGTATGAGCTCGTATTTATTGTTTCAGGAGCCTAACAGTACTTTTCAGGGCTGTTAATACCATTTAAATTTAAATAATTATCTTAATTTCCCTCAAGTCTTTATGCAGTCTAGGGGAAAGAAATGTAGGACCTCCAAAAGCCTTTTCATAGCAAGAACTGAGCTTAGCGTTTGGGTTGCCTGCTGGAATGCCCTCTATTAGTCATCTGGTAAATGGAGAGAAGACACTTTTCTAATTTAGATATTTGAGTTGCCAAACGGCAAGAAGTATAAATATCCCCATTTCCCTTCTTTTTAAACACTTCCCTCAGGATCTCATTAGATCTCGGGGGTAATGGAGCAGCTTAAAAGGAGCAGGATTAAGCCTTTAGCAAGAAGAAGCCAAACTAGAGAAAAAGAATATGAGAAGGAATTAAAAAAAAGAAGCTAACAAATCAGTCAGCCATTTTCCTATGTTTGCACTTCAACTCTTCCCTCATAGCTGACTAAAGCAGGACATTTAGTTGTATTTTCTATCAAGACCGAATTTTTTTTTTTATCTGCCCTCTCTGAAATGATCGATTGGAAGAAAAATTTTTTAGACTGTAACAAAAAACATGTATTTGATCCTGATATAATGTTCCACATAAAAGAGGAGTCCGTGAGGGTACTTACATGTAAAACAATCGCTTTAAAGACACCAGTTTGTGCCTTTTTAAACCACCCGATCGAAAAATTTTAAATATCATAACTTACTTGGTTCAAATTAAAAGTGCTGGTTTGGTCCTTGCCATTCCTGGGATTCAGGAATATCCAAGCCTGGCCTGGGGTCTCTTCCAGTCCATCCCGGCATTATCCCTTGCAGCTTTTCCAATTTCTAGATTTCCACATAAAATTGTATTTCCACTAATAGATACAACATAAAGCGAGAGGTGAAATGAAGTTAAGTGTAGGCAGCAAGTGCAAATTTTAACCACGCGGTTAACTGGCCGTCCAGGCAACCCCCCACTAACCGAATATTCACATCTTTATCTTCAAAGAACCTGAAGCACTGACAGAAGTTGCCCAGAGCAGTGGCTGCCCCATCCCTGGAGGAGATCAGGGGCTGGATGGGGCTGGGAGCCCCTGATCCAGTGGGAGGTGGCCCTGCCCAGGGCAGGGGTGGGACTAGGGGCTTGGAGTCCCTCCTGACCCTAACTGCTCCATCAGTCTATGATTCTGTTACTAGAATGTGATAACATCCCTTTCATATGAGATATTTCGATTACTTTATTATATATATCACATATAACATATTGATATTTCCAAATATTAGGCAGTTTCATGAAGTAAACTTTTCATTTATTGCATTTGTATTTATAGTAGAGGTGGAGAGAAAGTGGGAGGTGAAAGAAATAAGAGAAGTCAACAGAAAGGGAAAAGATTCAAATCGGTCTGATACAAATAAATGTGTAAAATCAGAACTCGTAGGAAGGTGTGGAGCTGTACCTTTAGCCACAAATAGCTCCATGTGTAAACCAGCCATCAGCAGGGTGTGTAATGCAAAAACTCCTCTAGCACAGCAGATGGCTTTATTAACCATGTTCCACAACCTGACATGGGAGGATCTGCCCCTGGAAGCACAGTGTACGCGGCAAAATCATCAGAGCTGGGTCAAAAATCAGACTTGGTGCCAATGTTTATGTAAGATTGTCACAATCTGTCCAAAGCAGAAAAGGAGCCAAATAATTAGTCACATCGAGTGTGTGATGTTTGCTCTCCAAAAATAATTGTGACTGCATCTCAGCTGGAACATCCGTAAGGGAACAAGTTTCCAGTGCTGCCTCTTTTCCCTTGTGGCAAAGTGCTTGCAGTGTGGTTTTTGTAACGCCCTCTCTTGCAGGAAGGACCAAGAACCATTCCATCTGCCAGCCTCCTGGAAACCCAAAGCCGTGATGTGCTGAGGAGCAAAGAGGAGCTCAGGGATGGAAACACCCAACAGCAGCTCTAGGACATGCTAGAAACAAATACCATATTACAGGGTAGGAAAACACTACTCCATCCTCTTTAAATAGCTCTGCTAGTGAATGTCTCAAACTTTACAACGTATTGAGCGATTTCCTCTTGCCTTGGTTTTAGGGCTAAGAACTCTGTTGACCAGTATGGCCAGGGAAAAGGTAAAAGGTGCCACAAACAAGCAATCAAAAGGAGACTGGAATGCAGGCCGGCACTATTCTGTTATGTGAAGGAGAGACAATGTTTTGTTCCGAGAAGAAGATGGACTTCATTAAAATGGAGATGTTTCTTGAGTCCACAGACATCCTTACATACAGCTGCTAGAAGCCCATTTCCCTTTCAAAAATCCTTTCCCTCCTAAATTCATCTTCTTTCCACCCTGTTCATAAGGTAACTAATAACAATTAGTTGTTCAGAAAATCAATAATTTGTAAATATATATATATATAAACAGTATATGGATCCTGATGTGTTGGTTTTTTCCTAATTTCCCTAAAACAAGAAGCAGCTTCTAGAGAAATTAAGGTCACTGACCAGTTCCAGAGTGTGGTTTACTGTTAGCAGTGGCAGGAACAAATTTCCACAGCGGTTCAGTTGTAAGCCTGCCCTAAACAGCATTTTCCTGCTGGGTGCTTCAGAGGAAGGTCATGAGAACAACATGGTCTTACTGGGCTGCTCGGGCAGCTCTGCAAGCTGGGGAGCCAGAGCACAAAAGAGAACAGAGCTAGCAGATAAAAGCATGGAGAGAATTAAGATGTTCTTCAACATTACTAAAGTAGCTAACACTCATTAATCTAGAATTGTTACTGGTTTTAAGTAGGAATGAACCAAACAAGAGTTTAATCAGTAATATCATTTTTTTAAGGAAAATAAAAAGAAAGGAAAATAAGTGGCACCAGCTCTCTTATCTAGAGCTTCACTGCTCTTACACAAGACACGGGGAACAGGCTGCTCAATAGCGTTGCCTATCTTAAGCTAAAAAAATTGATTGTTTTATTCAAGTACTCCCTGAACTGCATAATCAGGATCTTGAGGGTCTTCAGAAAAAGAAATGAGGACAATTTTCACTGCATTTTTTTAAATAAGCGTATGTCATGAGGGCTGGCAAGCTGAGCAATTCTGCTTTATGGCTTGATTAGCTATAAACCCTGTCTCGCTGCCACAATACCGAGGGCCAGAGGTTTTATTGTATGTATTTTGTTGGAGCATGACATTAATTTCTGTGTCAGATTCTCTCATACAGAAAGTTTGTTGACTAGGTTTTGTGCTGTTGATGATCTTTTTGTGCTCAATTTGATAGGAATGGTTGGACTCGATGATCTGATGGGTCTTTTCCAACCTGATGATTCTGTGATTCTATGATTCTATAATGCACATTGAGGTCCCTTCCAACCCAAACTATTCTATGATCCTACCCTTGTCCAAGCTGAACAGAGCTGGTGTCTTGACTTTGCAGTGAGAGAAGGATCCCAGGCTCCCAGCAGAGGTTGGAAGGTGCCTCAGGGCAGCCTCACTAAAAGAGCAGGAGAACACAAAGTCTGTTGTTGGCAACTCAAACAAGTATCTCATTCTCATATCAATGGGCTGGAAGCTTGTCAGAGTTGGGGGTATTTTGCAACTGTCCATGCCAAAAGTTGCAAGCTCAACCCTTTCCATAATGATTTCCAAAGGAAGAGATTCAGAAGTCAGGAAAACCCACGGGTTAAGTGCCGTGAAAATCGTTTGTCTATTGACATCAGCCAGCTACTTGGAAATGGTAATTTAGAGAAACTGACTCCACAACTTTAAGCATAATTTCTTGTTAATAGGCGGCTAAAGCACTCTGATGGGCATAGATTTTTGAGATAAGATACTTGATTTCAGCTCTAAACCAGAGCAGACCTTTCCCTCTTTAGTTTTGGGCAACTACATCAATTTTTTTTTTTTAGCATCAATTTCTTTTTTTTGGGGGGGGGAGGGACACAAAAAAAGAGTAATTTTCTTACAAAGAAAATAACAAAGTAGGCATACAACTCAATTATTGGATATTAGGGCCAAAATAATTTGTATTTGCCTCATTCCAAATGATGGAAGAAATTGGAGGGAGGGAAAACAGAGGGCTGGAGAGTTCAGCTACTTCTGTTTTTATGAGATGGAAATTTTAGCATTAAGATGGAGGGCCTTGCTTAACTGAACTTGTAACAGCCTTGCAAAATACGACTGCATAAGCTGTTTTTCACTAAGAAATGGCTGAACAAGTAGTTTGGAGAAGAGAAATGTTATCTCACAGTATCTTTCTGGTCCAGTACAAGATACGCTTAGGAATGCAAGAACCTATAAACAACAGATTGGGTGAAGAAATCTAATATGCAAAAAGCAGCCTAGTAACAGCTTTGTGATAGGTTGTAAATTTGGAAGAGAGGGTGGTCTTGCCCTGAAAAAAACAGGAGACAAACTTCTTCGGGTTTTGACAAAGGTTGAGCAGTTTTCTTCTCATCAGAAATAGTCACTCCTGTAATTGCAGTCATGAATAAATGAATAAATAAATAAATAATGCTGCTTCATAAGATGCGTGCCTCAGTTTACCTATTTGACTCATAAGCTTTTCATAGAATCACAGAATAGTTTGGGTTGGAAGGGACCTTAAAGATCATCCGGTTCCAACCCTCCTGGGATGGGAAGGGATACCTCCCACTGGATCAGGCTGCCCAAGGCCCATCCAACCTGGCCTTTCTTACAAGGGGGAAGAAGGGAGAGAAGGGGAGATGCTGGGTTTTTTTCATATCTCTTACAATAATATTTATTTTGCTTTTGAAATTTTTCAAGTCAGCAAGTGTTATCTCTTCAAGGAAGTAAAGTTACTGGAATTGTTCCTCTCTGGTTTTTTCTATTAATATCACTTCCAAGCAGGTTTCCTTCTGAGTTTGATTCTGAGTCTTTCCTTGGCCACATCTGCCAATTGTGTGAAAGCATCTGTGCAAGATGAGAGACACTGAGGAAAGGCAGTGAGCCCAGCTCTAAGTGAGGTGCGTGGTGGAACAGCACCGAGCACTGCACCTGCAAACTTTGAAAGAACCTCTGCACAGTGACGTCTATAACCGAGTTTTTAAGGTGAAAGAGATGAGATCGAGGTGAGATTTTAGGAAGAAACGTTTTCTTGTGAGGGTGGTGAGGCCATGACACATATGGCTTAGAAAAATCTTGGCTGCCCCATCCCTGGAGGGGTTCAAGTCCAGGTTGGATGGAGCTTGGAGCCCCTGATCCAGTGGGAGGTGTCCCTGCCCATGGCAGGGGCAGGACTGGATGGGCTTTGAGGTCCCTTCCAACCCAAACCATTCTGTGATTCTATGATAATAAGAAACAGGAATTGCATAGATAAGTTGAAATTTCTGCTTTGTGCGTTTTGGTCGAAGATAAAGCAGCAGCAAGCAGAATGCAAGTTTACTTTTTTTGTTGAAAAAATTAATGTGATTGGGAAAGTATTCACAGAAAGGAATGTATTCTGACCTTCATGAAGCCCCCTGTTCATGTGCAAACCATTAACAAACATTGTGTACCAGCCCCTCCAGAACGTTACTCAATATTGCACGTTATTTCAGTGACATCAAATTCATACCAAGTCCTAGGAAAAGCAAGAGAGTGAGATTTTTTTAACGAATTCCATATCAAAACCAAAAGCCTGCTCTTGATTTCCTGGGTCTTTTTTGGATACTGATTAACAATTGATAAGGAGATCAGTATCATCTCATTAATAGTTGTTTTCAAAAGTAGGGAATTTCGTTCAACATCACAATCCTGCCTGTGGACATAAACATTCAGAAGAATTTTAGGGACTTTAAATCGTTAAGCTAACACCTGAAAGAGTCCTGTGGGATCTAGGGCAGCTTGAGATGTCCTGATAGTTATGGATAACCATGTAACAGACTTTTCTAGAGTGAATTAGTAGTCAGAGAACTCACAGGTAGTGGAAGGTAAGTGTGCAAAGTCAAGTCCTCGTGGATGAGCACAGCTCTCCTTCCCGGTGGTAGCATGGCCACATGTCGGAGTGGGAAGTTCTGTCCCACTATCCGGAACCTCCCTTTAAAGAATAGGGCTTTGCCTCTCCATGACCCAACACTGATCTGTTACCTAGACATCAAAAAAGGAGATATTTTCAGGCTGACGTGGTTAATCCTACCAGGAGCGCTCACCTAAGGCAAAAAACCTGAGCTGTCTGTGTACTGAGCAGATGTGACACCCAACACGCCTGCCTGTAGCTTGGAAGGTTTTTTAGTTTAACACATTAACAAGAAACAAGCTTTGATTTGAAAGAAAAAGAGGCAAGACAAACAAACATTAAAATTGGTTTCAAACATTTGTTACATATTTCTCACTCCAGAAGCTTTGATCATGTATAATCCTGTCAAAAGGCTGAATTGCAATCAGCCACGCACACATTACGTTGTGATGCTGCGGCACTAGTGCATGACAGATTTTATATTCCATTAGTTCATACTTTGCTGGAAATATAAACACTCTATATGCTTAATAGTCCAAAAAAATTAATGTTATTGCTTTTTAAAATTGCCTGTTAATGAGAATTTTGCTTGCTATTAAAAAACTCTGAGTGCCTTCAGACCCTTTTCCAAACGCCAGCGTACCTATTTTCAACTGAACAAACAAACCAAAAGAAAATAAAACCATCCCAGACACTGGTTTTAGTCAAAGCAGCTATATTTTTAGCCGATCAAAATGCATGTTTAAAGCATCTGTGGAACCAGGAATGACTTTGAAATAGCTTTTCACTGAGCTACAAAGAGTTTCGTATCTACTCCAGTGCAGCGGTGATCACTGCGCAAACACAGATGTGGAACAAGTTACTTTCTGAGGGAAAAGCCCCCTGTTCTAAAAAGGCTGGTTTTACGTAGGGAAAGAAAAAGGTGATAGGAAAGGTTGCATTGGCCCAAGTCATATAATCTGTGCTCCTACTCAAGAAGCAGCGGGAGGTACTAACAGACAACACCATACCATGTGAAGTAAGGGCGAGAGAACCAAGTTTATTCAGGCTTGAGAGGAGAAGGCTTAGGGAGACCTCACTACCACGTGCCAGTACTTAAAGGGTGTCTGTCAAGAGGATGGAGACTCCCTTGTTACTGAGGACTCACCTGGAAAAGACAAGGGGTAATGGGTACAAGTTTCTCTTGGAGAGATTCCAATTAGATTCCAGAAGAAAATATTTCACCATGGGAACAGTGAGACACTGGAATAATCTTCTCAGGGCAGTGGTGGAGTCCTCTACTGGACACTTCTAAGGCTCAGCTTGACTGGGTGCTGGGTCATCTCATTTAAACTATTGATCACCTAAAAGGTGACCAGATGATCTCTGAGGTCCCTTCCAACCTGGAATTCTATGATTCTATGCTGACTTTGTTGTCTGTCATGAGTGCACGCAGGCTCTGGTTTCCCAAGGCACCCACAGACCTCAGTTGAAATTAAGGATGGCTGTGGTTTCTAAAAATCAGGAGCGTGCACTGTAACTCTGATCACAGAGGCATCGAAGCAGCGCCCTGCCCTTGCCTAACAGCCCATATCTGATAGGGGGCAGGCTGTCAGTGGAAGAAAAACGAAGAGAAGAGATTGGAAAACTGCTAGTTGGTGGCCTGTGAATGTGGCATCGTGACAGGCTCTGGCAGGGACAATCGTTTCCCCAGGCGAGCGATGCTCTTGCTTGCAGGAGAGGGCTGGACACCCGCTGGTGGGTGCGAAAGGCTCCCGTGTGCCCGAGTTGTACCCACTCGACCTGGCTCTGCAGGGAGGGAGAAGGTATTTGTAAAGGCTTCTGTAAGCTAACGAACCACTTGATGAGTAATAACTATGAGTGCAACTGTGCACTCCGAGGAAAGAATGGGATTCATGCTGTTATCAGTTTTACAGAATATGAACTAAACCTGGATTATCCTACCTGCAGGTTTGTCATGTAATGAAAAAAAGACTTACTAAATTAATTGTCCTGTTTCCATCCCTATTGGGGAAAAAAAGAGATAGTAGGCATGTGGGCTTACTCAAATATAAAGTATGACTCAGTAATCTTCATCAGCAATAATCTTTTCATTGTATTCTGTTAGGATACAGAAATTCCACATCTAAAAATAGTTCATTTTCTCCTTCTGATGTCCTGTGGTGGTGCTCTGAGAGGACACTGACAGTTAGACAGACATGGGTAATTTGGGTAATTATTAATGTTCTAATTCTACGTTAAAATGGAAACATAAAAGCAGGAATTAAATTTACGGGGAAGAAAAAGAGAATTTACCTCCATTCAGTTGTAAGTGAAAATAGACAGGGAATGGTGTAAGGAAATACTTTCTTCCTTGGTTTACTTTCCAGCATATCTGCTCCTACAAACTCTGCACTGCTGCATTATCTATATAAATTTTTTTTTTCCCGTTACAAGCAGCCGCTGCAAAACACACACAGGGTGCAGACCTTAGCTATAAAGAAATAAATAGTCTCAGAAAGGTTTGCTACTGGGGCTGTATTTTCTGATATTTAAAAATATATTCTCATGCTCTTTTGTTAAGCCTCTAATTTCATGATGCACCTAAAAAATATGGGACAAAGAAGCAAGGCAGCTCCTCACAAATTAGGAAATGCATACATGGCCACAGCGTGCGGGCAGTTAATGGGAATTCATGGCTCTGAGAGCCACGAGGGAGGCACCCAGTTACTAACACTTCATTTGTCATACAAGCATTTGATACCAATTCATGTGTATCAGGTGCAAATTGTACCTAGAGTATCACCTTCTTTGCTGCCCTGCTTCATATTTTTGTCCTCAATAGCACAAGGTCGGTTCAAAGACTGAACCTGGAATTAAATCTGTTCCATCTGAAACAAATACGTTTGATCCATTTTTCTTGCATCAGCAACAAGTTGATTTGCACACAAACCATCGTGGTTGATGTGGAACAAAGCAGACTGCTCTCAAAGACTGAAGTGCAAGATTAGATTTCACAAAACAGCGAGGAGGAGGAACCGCTGCCACCCCTTTCATCATTTGATAGCTCACACTATAAATCTTCAGTCTCATCTCCTCCAAGATGCACAACTACTTGTCTAAATTGGCAGGCACTGGAGCTAAAAGGTGCTCTGGGATGAGGAGGATGGAGGAACCGGGCAGAAGGGCTCTTCAGCTCCTCTGGAGTAATTGATGAACTGGCTGTGCCTTCACCAGGAGAAGCAGAGGAGCTGCTGGCTGGGCTCAGCTGCCAGTCACTGCACTTGGGAGCCGCAAACGCCTGTGATCCACCTATGCCAAGGAGCACCCCAGCCCCTGGCTCTGACCCCTTGTTGATGCTCCCAACGAGCAGAAAGGGCTCAACAACGTCCTGTTGGACAGAGGTGCCTGGTGACTACAGCTGTGTCAGGTGTGACCTGAACCACACCAAAAATCCTACTTTCTTGCAGCGGAAACCTCATGTTTTGCACAAACTGCTGTTTGATATAAGAAGGAAGGATAAGCCCTGTTTACAACTACTTTGCGAGTCTGCTCTGCTGGGGTCTGCAAGAAAGATGAAGTGCAAGTATGAAAGACAAAAAGCCTGAAAGAACGAGGAGCAATGTGTCTCCCTGGTACCTGCAGCCCTGTTTCTAAGGGTAAGGAGATTGAAACCTGTTCTGCTGAATTCTGCGCTCATAACCTGGTTGTCTCATAGCATCGTGTAGCACTGTGAAGTGGTGCAGATGCTAATAAGCTGAATATAACAACACGTACAATGTGAGAGACTATACAAATTGAAACCACATCATCTTAAAATGATCTGAGGAAGAAGGCAGTGCTGTAATTAAAGTACTTACATTTTTCAGTAGAATAAATGAGGTCAATGCAAGTTGCTATGTTCACCACAAAAAGAAAAGCATTCAATCATAAATTAAATAAACAAATTCAGAGCAGATGCTTCTAAGTACTTTTTCATGTACAGAATTACAGTGAAACAGTAACCTTACCAAACACAGAAAAAAACCCCTACCAGCATATTCAAGAAAGGACTCAAAACACAAACATTAGGCTACAGAAGGAACCTGTTGGGGAGGCCTCTTGATCAGGGAGAGCAGGGAGAGGTTGAGGGGAAGGGTTTTGAGCTGCAGGAGAGGAGATTGAGATGAGATCGTAGGAAGAAATGTTTTCCTGTGCAGGTGGGGAGGCCCTGGCCCAGGCTGCCCAGAGCAGGGGTGGCTGCCCCATCCCTGGAGGGGTTCAAGGCCAGGCTGGATGGGGCTTGGAGCCCCTGATCCAGTGGGAGGTGTCCCTGCCCATGGCAGGGGTGGGACTGGAAACTGGATGGGCTTTGAGGTCCCTTCCAACCCAAACCATTCCATGATTATTTTTCGATGCCCAAATTACAGCCAGTGTAGAAATGCTTTCCCACATCTTGCTCTGCCTTTAGTTTTAGTAAACTCATAACACACATTCTGATAGAAACAAAACTGTATTGCACACTTGCCTCTAGAAAATATAGCCAAACTATGTCTCTCAGCCACCCAAATCCAGGTTCATGCTATATCTGTGAAAGCAGTTTTTTTCTTCCAAGGACTCCTGTTTATTTTACATTGAAGTCATATAATGCCACTAATATCCACTTACAAAGGTTTAGAAGATGAGATGTCGTCTTCTCCAGCAGCCATGGCAGTTTCCATGAGAACAGTGTAATTTTCAGTACAGAAGAAATAAGAAATCAGTGTTTTAATGACAGAGTAGATATTGAGATGAAACACGACAGGGTAGTGAAACCTGTTTGGATTTCAAAGGACAGAGCATGAACTAAGATTTTCAAGAGCAGGGTGGACTTGCTCTGACTTCCATATTGTCCCTGCATCAAGCATCAGGAAGTGTACATCCACTGTCCAGCAGAAACACTGAACAACAGATTCAGCAAATACTAAACAACTTTCAACAACAGTTTTCCAGTTTTGCCTCACCGTAGGTCAGCCCCTTCCATGCAATGAGGTCGTGTAAGAAAGGAAGGAATGTCAATAGCATCTTGATGTCAACACTTCAGATCTTCCCTACGGTCAAGGATTTTTGTCATTCATACTTCCCAGAGTGGATGGTACTGCTCCTTCAAGAATCTGGGTCCCATGATCCAGCCAGATGATGAACCACTGTCGCTGGTGGCCTTCCAACACCATACACAACACTGCTGAAATACGGAGAATTCTCCAACAACAACTAACTCCCTAGAGCCCTTCTCTGAAAAGGGGTCCCCTTTCCCAAGGTTAGCAACGATGTTCTGACATGCAGAATACTTCAATTTGGCACACACGGAGTGCATATATTAGTGTCTGCGCCAAAAGAGAAATTCAAACTATTCATTTGAAAATTAAGTTCTTAAACGTTCCAATTTTCCTCAGTCCTGCAAGCCAAAATGTTGTGTTGCCTGAAGGAACATCAAAAGCATCATTGTGATTTCTTTAGTCAATTCCTCTAAACAATTGCCATCTGACAAGTTTTAAAAAGAATTTCAAGCAGAGCCTGAACACCCAAAGGCTCGGCTGCTGTACGGTGCCAGAGAGTTATGCTCAGGCCAGGCCCTTGCACGCTACTAACTCGACTCTTTTGGCAGCTCCCACAGCTGGAAAAACTGAGTGTTTCTTTGGTCCATGACCAATACCTTGTTCAAAATGTTTCACCATTGTGTAATCGTTGTGTAATCATAGAATCACTTGAATGGAAAAGACCTTTGAGACCAACCGTAGCAGTTCAATACTAAAGCAGATCCCTGAGCGCCTCATCGACCTGTCGTTTAAACAGATCCCAAGTAAATTCAGTGCTGTTAGAATCACACAATCATTGAGGTTGGAAAAGCCCTCTAAGCTCATCCAGTCCAATCATCAGCCCAACACCGTTACGCCTGCTAAAGCACATCCAGAAGTGCCACATCCACACGCCCTTTGAACCCCTCAGGGACGGGGACTCCACCACCTCCCTGGGCAGCCTCACCCAGGGCCTGAGAACCCTGTGGGTGAAGAGATTTTTCCTGATGTCTAATCTGAACCTTCCCTGGCACAGCTGAGGCCATTCCCTCTCATCCTATCGCCTGTCACTTGGGAGAGGAGACCAGCACCCACCTCGGTACAAGGATGCTGTGGTTCTGTGAAAGCACACGAGTTGGCACAGGCAGCAGTCGCTCCTAGTAAGAGTTCGCACTTCATCTGTGCACCTTGAAGCCTTGTTTTTGAAGCATGTAGCATCAGCCTTCTGCAGCTGCCCCTTGCTGTGTTTAACAAGCATCTTTTGTTTCAGCAGCTTCTGTGCTCATCTCACACGCGTGTGGAATTCTTGTTGACGAGGTGAGACCCTTTGCAGAGCTGACTGCCACAGAGCACCTTTAGCTTAAATGGAAATGACAGCACTTCAGCAAGGCCTAACCTAAGTTCTTTGACAGGATGTAGATTCACAAAGAGAAGTAATTCCTGCTGCTGTCATAAAACATTGCTTTTTTTCAGATGTTGGGACCATGTGGCACCACTGTGACTGGAGAAACCGCCAGCACCATCTGCTGGTAAAGATGCTTTAGTGAGTAAGTAGAGGGGTTTAGTTCCTTGTACTGGATCTCAAAAGAGAAGAGTCTATGATCCTCTTTCAGATGTGCTCAGGGAGACCCCAGAGCATCTTCCAGTGCTGAAAGGGGCTCCAGGAAAGCTGGGGAGGGGCTCTGGATCAGGGAGTGTGTGGGCAGGATGAGGCGAATGGTTTTGAGCTGCAAGAGGGGAGATTGAGATGAGATCTTAGGCAGAAATGTTTTGCTGTGAGGGTGGGGAGGCCCTGGCCCAGGCTGCCCAGAGCAGGGGTGGCTGCCCCATCCCTGGAGGGGTTCAAGGCCAGGTTGGATGGGGCTTGGAGCCCCTGACCCAGTGGGAGGTGTCCCTGCCCAGGGCAGGGGTGGGACTGGATGGGCTTTGAGGTCTCTTCCAAACCAAACTATTCTGTGAGGCTTTGAGGTCCCTTCCAACACAAACCATTCCATGATTCCAAGAACAACCTCCTCGGGTTTGTTTGAGATTGGACAATATTTAAGTCAAACGGAACACACAGATAAACAGCATCTTACTTTAAGAAACCACAGTTAATTCCCCCATTGTTACTGAAAGGTAATAGTGGGGCTTGTATCAGGTCCTAACACCAGAATAATAGATGAACACTGCCATATTCAAGCAATTTTGATTGCGTTCTCTGCATAAATCAACTCCTGAAGAGGTCTTAGCAAATTCCAATCCTTTCACCTGACAGTAAAAACAGAGGCAAATCGAGGTGTTGTTATGCTTATTTATAATCATCACTGGGAATCACAAAAAAAATCCACCAACACCTGTGTCAGAGTCACGATGAGTATTCAGATTCACAATGAGATAAAGAAGGAAATGCTGAAGACCCAAAGCCTTTGCCCCACATTTCCTTCTGATCAGCGCACGGGTCATCTCTGCTCCAACCTACAGGGCAAATGAGAAGCCAAATCTGGTCTCTGCCTGAGTGTGAAGATGCCTGAGAACCACTCACTCTCCTGAAGAGACTGTCCTGTTTGAGGCAGTGGTCAGCAACTTCCAAGTTTGCAGACAATGATGCTGATTCATTACTACTTAAAACTTGACAATTTCCTGCTATTCTTAACTGAATAGAGGACAAAAACTACAGCTAAATGCCAAAAAGCAAGAACTGGTACAAACATGATGTAACACAGTAAAGCCCTGAGCCAAGAGCTGTTGAACCAGCCAAATTGCATCCCAGTGAACTATTTGAAACCATAAAACCATCAGTTCTGAGAAGCTGTACTTATATAAAGTGCCTAACACCAAATATTGCCAAGAAGTTTTACTGTAGTTCACTAAGTTACACAGACTTTTGGGAAGCCTCCCCAGACAGCATGGACCTCCTCTGCCTGTTTCCACAAGCTGAGAACTCAGTTGTGCTCCCGCAGTTCCCAGAGAGATTATGATTTTAACCAAAGCAAATGAATTTATAACCAAAAACTGGTGATCCAGTCATGGTTCTGTACAGCCCCAAGAAAGAGCCCCTTGAATTGTTGTTCTGTTTCATTCACAAGACAATTCTCCTTTTCCCCCTAGTGATAAGATATTGGTTGAAGAAACCCACCTTGCAGATGAGCATTGTAACAGCTCTTGGTTTAGGACTCATGATGAAATGAACTCTTAGATGTATGATCGTAAAATCCTTCATTTTAGGTGCAAAGTATCTATCTGTGCCATTGTCCTGAAACATACACAGAGACCCAGCTGCTGAGATCTGAACCCCAACAAGATCCAGGCTTAAATGTGGAGAGTTCATCAGCAAAACAATTTAAACTGCTGCAGAGCTGGTGTTGTGAACTGCCTCAGTCTCCTTTGCTCTAGCAGCCCCTCTTAGCTTGCCAGTGGCTCTTGAACCTAGTCCCAACAGCTTTCAACCAATTTATGTTTTGTCAGTGCTTCCACACATAGAATCGTAAAGTTTAGGAAAGACCTCTAAGCTCATCCTGTCCAATCAACAGCCCAGGTCCACATTGCCTGCCACAAATTGCCATGTCTACACGCTTTTTGAATCTCTCCAGGACTGGTGACTGCACCACTGCCCTGGGCAGCCCAGTCCAGTGCCTGATAATCCTGAAGTTTTTCCTAGTATCCAATCTAAGCCTCCCCTGATGCAGCTTGAGGCCACTGGGGGCCACTGCCTTGGGTTCAGGCTGCAGCCACCAAGGCTTACAAATGAATTTTCATTTACAATAACATCTTTCAGCTTTCTTTGATAAGGACATAGAACTGACCTGCACCTTCCCAGGCAACAGGGCAAAAGACCATCTCACAGCAGTGCTGACAGTTCTCCACGTCCTCCAGGAGGTGTCTAAGGAATAAGGAGACATAAGCAAAATGGTTTATCTGATCCTGTACTCACCAACATAATAAATTTTATCTTATAATTTGTAATTTATTTATATTCTAATTAAGGTTAGAAACCAAAGTAAACAAATTCTAGCTGTTCTCCTTTTTCACTTCCTTTTACAATACTGTTGCAAACAGCATTATTTCTTGACAATACCAGGTACTTCCGCTTCAATCCTTTTTGTCTTTTTACATGGTCAAATATTCTGAGTGATGTTGTTTCTTGGCATGAAAAAGCCTAAGCAGCCCATGCTTTGCATTTGGTTTCTTTACTTAACCCTAAAAGCTCAATGGTTTGTGTCTGTCTCTAAGCCCTTCCCTGGATGTTACTAATCTGTACCTGCAGGACACAGTTTTGATGCAAACTCCAGGCATGGTTCTAGTCTTGATTCTTTGTCACAATTATGTGACTTCTTGTACGTTTTATTCCCAGGCCTTACTCTGACTCGATAAATGCCATAAGGTGATGCAGGTGCCAGATATCTCCATTTCCAACTGATTATTTTATGAAGACATTCAGCACATTGTGGGTTTAAGCTCTGTCGGTGCCAACAGCTCCCAGCTGGGTGAAAGAAAAGAACCACGCTCACTGCGCTTGTATCTCCTTTAACAAAGTCAATTGTGAGGCACTGAAAGCATCAAAACACTTATAAATTCATCAAAATTCAGGTGCTGAAGTCTGTCTTTCTCACATGGCTTGATCATTAGGTGCCTAGCGCCTCCACACATCAGGAGGACTTGGGTGCCCCTGAGAATCCCATGCAATAACCATTCTCCTTCTGTTGCAGCAGCGCAGCAGTGTTTATAAATTGCTCCCAGAGCCTTAGATGAAAGGACTTGTAAATGTAGAATACATTATTAACTCTAATTAATTCCTTTCATAAGCTACCTCTGTGACCCCCTCCTGACGGCCTCCTCAAGTCGCTGCTGCGTCGGGATCTGTCTCCAGGAACGGCTGGATTGGTGTCAGACAGAGGGCACGTCTGAAAGGAAATAAACAGGCTGGGCACAGGGCTTCTGTTCCCAGTGTTACGTATCTTTATAGATACTTTGCACAGTAATGAACAAACAAAGGTTGGCTCTTGACTAAATTTTAAACTATGTACTTTATTTTTTCCTTCAGACCCTGTTGCCTGAACTATTCCTTAATTTTCCAGCTAAAAAAGTTCTTCTATTAACTCTTCTGCATCTTTATCGCTTTTGTAACTGTTCAAGCGGTGCAGGACAGAGTATCAGAGAAACAACTTCCATTCCAGAAATGGGAAATTCAGATTTACTTACTATAAAATGGAATAGGTCATCTTAAAAAAAGAAATGATGAAGTAACACCAACAGAAACAACGCCATTGGATTCAGGGGTGGTCAATCGGTTGCAGCTGCTTTAAGAGCACCATCTTCTTCAAAACATGTTTCTTCCTTCAATGAATAAAACCCCAGACCTTGAGGACAAGATGATCCCTTATTTGATGCAAGGGAAGAGAGTTCACCGTAATCAGTTGCCTCTATCTCACTAATCATAGAATAGTTTGGGTTGCGGACCTTAAATAGTTGGAAGGGACCTTCAAGATCACTAATGAAGAAGTCAAAGTCACCTCAGGACCAGATTAGACTTTCCTAGGATGTGCCATGCTCTGGAACGCTGTTATTGTGCTGTGCCCTGCATATGATGCTCATTTGGAGCTGCCTATTGCGCTGTTTGCAGCACTTTCAATGATTACATAGTAGGTATGTGTTTATATATAGCATGTAATCATCTCAAATGCTAGGATTGCAATATGAATAGGTAATAAGAAATAAACTTTACTTTTGATTACTTAGGTCTGTGATTAATTGTTTGAACTTTGGTAAACGAAAAAGACTTAATTAGTTTCAAAAAAAACCCACCAACTCCTGAAAGTGAGCTGTTATTATTTACGGTTAATACGTATTTTATGGGGTTTATGTGCAAAGTATAGCACTTTCTGGGGGGGTGTTTCATTTTTGATTCAATTTCGTTTATTATTTTATTCATCGATTTCCCATAATAATGTTGGTTCTTATATACTGCCTTTCAGCTGAGGCTCATAAAGTACTTTACAAACATTAATATATTTTCCTCACCACCTTTATTTACATTGCCCTCCTAACGAAACTATCACAGACTGGCTGTATATAAATCACATGGAGTTCGCAACAGAAGTAGAGGACAATGTGCATCAGAAAATAAATCAGCTGGAATGAATGGAAGCCCCAGACCCTACAACCCAAGTAGCTGTTCCACATCCTGGTCTGCTCTCCCCAAAGAAAAGCAGGACTGGGGACAGAATGGCTTCTTTTGTGCTAAATCAACTATACAGACACCAGTCTAATCTGTTCTTTAACATTTCCAGTTACAAAGATGGTCTGGGGAGAGCACAGAATCTGTTCTCACACTGAATAACTCGCACTGTCAGAAACTTGATGTCTAATCTAAATTGGTTTCTTTAGGTTTAGCTCATTACTTTGTGTTTCATCCACTTGGACATGGAGAAAAATTTCTCCCTATCTTTGCAGAAGCCTCTTCTGAATTTGAAGGCAATTAACATATAGCACCTCTGCCTTCCTTACTCTCAAAACGAAATAACACCATGTCATTAAATCTTCACTGGTGCAGTTGTTCTCATTGTTTTACACTTGCTGTTTCCTGGTTTCATCCTCCATGAAGTGCAGTGCCAAGAACAGACACGGGATTGCACTGGGATGCCTTCACTTATCTTGCAGTTTCTTCTTTCGCACCCAGTGAGTGCTTGTACTTCGCACAACGGCTGGATGGTGTTTAAGTGTTTTCACTAGTGATGCTCAGGAAGATGCCAGATCCTCCCTTGCAGACCCGTCACCCGGCTTATTCTCACCTGGCACAGCTGGCTACCACTGCACAAGTTCCACACCTCATATTCATCCTTATTCGATTCCATTCCATTTTGAGTCCAGTTATCTAAATTAACAAGTTCCTAGAATTTTTTTTTTTTTTTTTTTCCAACAAGCCTGAAGCTGCCTGGGGTGGCGCTCTCTGAAAATTTAATAAGCATGGCCTTTGTTGCATCATTGATTAAAACATTCACAGAATCACAGAATCATTCATTCACCTCACTCTTACCTTCCCAGTGAAAAGAGACCAAGTGCAGCTGATGTCAAAAACTGAACCTTGCTTAGTTCTCCCTGAGCGTTCCTTCTACTGTAGCCCCAAATCCTGCCTCTTCACACCTGATACCGTGCAGGTATCTGATAGGATACTGATCTCCCTACTGATGGATGAACTCTGATCTATAAAAAAAAATAGGTAAGAAGTACATGAGCTTTCTCAGCGGTACCTATCAATAAAATTGCTCTCTAAGACAGCAGACCAGTGCTCTCCATATTCCTTGGCTGATTAATACACTAAGCAGGATAAACTGCAGAAACCCACTCGATACGTCCTTTCAGTTTTACCTCACGTTGTATGATATATCATTATTAAACCACTCTTCTCACCATAAAGGGCTATTTGTAAGACTCAAAAGACCTTTAGACACCTTCATGTTCCTTCCAGTTCTTGCATGAGGTCGTTACAGCAATAGAGATTTGTCAGGAGCCTCGAGGAGTTCCCGTGGAAGGTTCTTTAGGCACAGGCAGTCACCACTTCACTCCGCCCAACGTTTAATGCGTTTCACCTCCGTGGCTGCGCAGGAAGGTGAGGCAGCACTTGACAGCACAAGGGTTCAGAGCACTTTCCACATGGAACTTTTTAATAAGGCAAAAGTAAGTAAAGTGACTTTCCTGAGGTCGCCCAGCGTGTTCCTGGCTGAGCCAAGAACGCAGTCCAGCCCCTGGCGTCCCAGGCCAGTGCTCCATCATTCTGCCATCCAGCTCCTGGATCGCTAATGCTCAGCTTAAATATATTCCTGTAGCAATTGATTTAATGCCATTAGTTTCAGTCAGCTAATCCAAAGCTCCTTTAGCTATCCAGCCTCCAGGGATATACTGGCACAAAACTTCAGAATTGGTTCAGAAATTAACATTATAACTTTTTCAGGAAGCCTTTTCACTACCTTTTTTTTTCAGCTGAAGTTATTTCCAAGGCAAACAATCACCTATAGAATCATGGAATCATTTGATTGGAAAAAACCTTTAAGATCATCGAGTCCAACTGTACCTGCCCACTGCTAAATCAGATCCCTGAGCACCTATACATAATTATATATTTTATATAATTCTAAATCCACATCTCTATACTTCTAAATCCACTGAAAATCAGATGGAATGATTACATTTAACCAAGCAGGTTTGTGATCAGACCCACAACATTTTTCTACGTTCCATTTTCATACTACAACATTCAAACGAAGATGTGTGGCAGTAATTAATGGGATGAAGTCAAGATAATGAGCACAATACATGAAAAGAAAATAAGTAGAAGTCCTCAGGGTCTTAAAGAGATAACAGGGGTGGGTGGAAGTGGGGGCTGCTGCAGAAAAACTGCCTTCATCCACTGTCTCTGGGGCACAAAAGCAGATAAAGCTCTTGTGTGAACAATGGAATAGACCAGATTAGAACAACAACAAAGAGAGATAGTGTCTTCCTATGAAGAGGGTTTCAGAGTGCCCAAGTCCTTTGGGAACACCCTGAAGGGTTCAGTTCAGAGACCTCTGAAAGTGGCAGAAATGCTGGAGAGCTCAAAGTTCCATATTCGTTATTGGTGCATATGAGCACACAGGGGAACGGGGACCATAAGGAAAACATGTCCTAAGAGAAAGATCAAGAGGGACAGAAATCTTCATCTCAAACATGCCACACCGGTTTATATGCTTTTGACTTTGATAATACATCATGTTGAATGAGGTGAAGAGCAGAAGGTATTACAAATTCACTTTTAAGTCTAGTATCTCAAACATTTATACAGATTTTCTCCCTCACCTGGACTCCTCCACGGCACACGGTCAAACTGCTGCAGCTTTCAGAAAGCTCTGCTCATGCTGCATGTTCTACAGGTCTGTCTATCAAGTCATAGGAGAGTCTCTTCTTTTCACTTACCTTTCCTTCACAGGGTATTTCCCTCATGCAACTAGCCTTGCTAGCAGTCTTGGATTCAGACTTGATTCATTATAGTGCTTTTTAATTGCTATTGTATAACAATTCCAATGACTAGATTTTGTGTCAATGAAATCTACCTTATCTTTTACAATTTAGAGTAACTCTTTTATTGTCTTTGCTCCAATATGGATGGCAGTGTTCTCTACAGCAAATCTAGTAATGTAACAGCTTCTCTTTTCCACAGCTGAAGAGATTAAGAGAATGCCTTGTGCTTCAACTCATAGAATCACAGAATCACGAGGCTGGAAAAGACCTCTCAGATCATCAAGTCCAATCATATGTATCTGCCACTAAACCACACCCTGAAGTACCTCATCCACCTGTCTTTTAAATACCTCCAGGGATGGGGACTCCCACCACCTCCCTGGGAAGCCTCTGCTAGGGCTTGATGACTCTCTAACTTGTTACACAGATAAAACATTAAACATCTACATAAAACAAAAAACACAAAATGCAAAATCAATTATTTGCAGTGAAAAAATAAGAATTGCAATAACGTCGTATAAAAAAAAAAAACCAAAAACTTTCTCAGTTCTAAGCAGAAATAGCCCTGAAAAACATGAATTTAATCCCACTAAATTTTCAGCATAACAATATGACAGCTTCATGTGGATATAGAGAGACCAAACATCTGAGCTGTCCTTTACATTCAGATCCAGTTTCCAGTCTTGGAACAATAACTGAGGTTTGAAACAGAACATCTCAGAGCTGGGATGGTTAAAGAAGCAGCAGGTTTAACAACAAACGTTTCTCATTGTGTTTCATGAAACACAAAAAAGGCCACAATGTACCCACCTTGAGATTTAAAAGTATTTTATGTGCATAAGCACATAGAAAGTATATAGAAATACACTTCTTGTAATGGATATGCGAATATATTTTAAATATTCTTTTCATGACAAAGAAGAAGGTAAAAGCCTGTGACCCCATTTAGGCTGCAGAGCAGGTTTACGTGCAAAGCTCTCAAGTCAAATACAGGAGATATTTTATCTGCAGGAAGAAAGCAAACACCTCTCAATACAAATCACATGTGATTGATATCTCAGTGTCAGAGCCCAAGCTCTGACTCTTCAGTAAATTGCTCATCCCCCATCTGATGTGTTACTGGAGACATATCTGCCATGAACCCTGCTGGAATCCACTGCTGCTCCGTTTATGTCAGACTGTTTATCACCACGCTGGTCTCAAATCACAGGAGCAGGCAAACAGCTGCTTCATATGCTCAACTGCCAGCTCTGAACTCTGAGTACTTGAAGAAAATCATTTGTCATGATGAAACCCCAGCCAGCATTGAGCACCATGTAGCCGCTCACTCGTTCCCCACGGTAGAAGGGAGAAAGAATTGGAAGGGTAAAAGGGAGGAAGCTCGTGGGTTAAGATAAAGACAATTTAATAGGTAAAGCACAAGCACAGCAAAACAAGGAATTCATTCATCACTTCCCATCAGCAGGCCGGTGTTCAGTCATCTCCAGGAACGCAGGGCTCCATCACGTCTATTGGTTAATCGGGAAGAAAAATACCATCACTCCAAACAACCCCACCAAGTCCTTTTTGTTACTGGGATCAGCTGTCCCAGCCGTGCCCCCTCCCAGCCCCTTGTGCACCCCCAGCACACACTGGTGAGGCAGTGGGAGCAGAAAAAGGCCTTGGTGTATGTAAGACCTGCTCAGCTGTGATACCGACACTGTTTCCAGCACAAATCCCAAACACAGCCCCATAGCAGCTCCGATGAAGAACCTTCACTCTGTTCCAGCCCAAACCAGTGAACTGTTATAGACCTGACAGCCAGGAATCTGCACCATCCACCCGTCACTGATCACACCGCAGCAGTTCACAGTCCTTCAATCTTAATCCTTGCGATTTCTGCCAGCAGCCCCTCAGCAGCCTAACCTGCATTGGCTGCCCCACCCCTGGAGGGGCTCAAGGCCAGCTTGGAAGGGGCTTGGAGCAACCTGATCCAGTGGGGGGATGGCCGGAGGTGGAACTGGATGGGCTTTAAAGTCCCTTCCAACCCAAACCGTTCCATGATTCTATGAGTCACTCATCTGTTTCACAGCACTAGCACTTCATAAATAGTCTTAGAATTCTTTGTTTCCACTTCACTTCAAAATACATCCCTAATGGAGCATCTCCTCGGTAACCATCACCCCGAATTTATCAGTAAAACATACCAGCCAAAAAAGTCCTTGAACTATTCTTTTCCATTGACAGCTGAACAATCAGCTTCACCTTGGAAGGACACTTCACCATGACAGGTACCTTTAAAGCTACGTCAAGGCCTCAGCATCTACAAATATAATATACATTTGCAAAGTAAATTTTGAAATCAAAGTTCAACGGCACCCCCAAAGTGCCCGATTCACTCTTTGATATTTAGAAAGAAGCTAAGGTATATAAAGAGAGAGAGAAACATGAGCTTACATGAAGAAAGTCACTATTCTTCTGAATATTTACTCCTCACTTGACAAGTCCATCCAAGGATTTAACGTGCAAACAACGCCCCATCATATGTACTGTATAATCTCTAACATGAACTCCGTGTTAATAGCAGAGTACGTAATGTTGTGATAGATTTGAAGCCTTAATATATTCACCCCTTTTTTGTTAAACAACAGACCAGAACCTGCAAGTTCTCACATTTGTTATTTTTGGCCAAACACTAAGGTTTGTAAGGGTTTGTTATGTGCAGTCAATTAAAATGCAAATCTCCCTGGTATAATAAGCACATACTGTACACAGTGCTGGAAACCTACCCAGAGCACAGAAATAAGTGCATAAACGGTTGCATTTTTAACCTATTCACTGAATTTTCTCATTTATTTTTCTCATCCACACTATTGCTGCAGGAGTCACTTATTGAAAGCTCCTTTCATAGCGAAGAACAAAACTATTAAGAAGGGAAGCAATTCCTTCCATTCCTTTGAAAGACAGCAACTCGATGTGCCGCGTGCTCTGCCTGAACCAAGAGACATTTGGTTTGTCTTTCAGGAGAAGATTGTGACAAAGCTGTCTCAACATAACCCATCTTTTAATCACAAGTTACAGTGATCAAGGGATAGGAGATTGCTGGCCTGGTTCTGCTGACTGGATTGAAAATAAATTGCATCAATCGGCCACGTCAGGAAAATCAGACTCCAGGTCCCGTTTGTCTGCAGTGTCGAATAATCTGGCACTGCAAATCAAACCAAACACAGCCCAGCTTGTAGCTTCAGTTTTGAATTTCAGAAAAATGATGTCAGATAATAACTTTTCATAACAACATTTAAGTTTAGAAGAGCTCCCAAAAGAGTTAATGCTGCTTCTTTAACGAAATGTTTATAGAACAGGGCACTAAAAGATCAGAGCGACTGTGCTTCTTATCACTGCAACTGGGCATTACAGATGTGCACATCAATAAAATACATCACCTAACACAACCCTCTCCAGGCTGAGAGTTGGGGTTGTTCAGCCTGGAGAGGAGAAGGCTCCAGGGAGACCTTAGAGCAGCTTCCAGTGCTGAAAGGGGCTCCAGGAAAGCTGGGGAGGGGCTCTGGATCAGGGAGGGCAGGGACAGAAGGGGAATGGTTTGAAGCTGCAAGAGGGGAGATGGGGATGAGATTTCAGGCAGAAATGTTTCGCTATGAGGGTGGGGAGGCCCTGGCCCCGGTTGCCCAGAGCAGGGGTGGCTGCCCCATCCCTGGAGGGGTTCAAGGCCAGGCTGGCTGGGGCTTGGAGCAGCCTGAGCCAGTGGGAGGTGTCCCTGCCCACAGAACTGGACGGGCTTTGAGGTCCCTTCCAACCCAAACCATTCTGTGATTCTATGATGTGAAGCTTTTATAATTAAATATAAGGCAGCTCATAATCTATTATTTTGGATAAAGATATGGAAAATAGCTCTTTAAGAACGAATTTTTAAGGAATTTTTTTTTAAAAAAACCAGATCACGCAGGTCCTCACTGAAAGATGAACACATGTATAGAATTTCACCACAAACAAACGCCGATCACACCAATTTTTCAGGAAAATGCATAGTATATTTTCATGAATTCAACTACAAGACTAGAGGGCAGACATCAAAAAGCTGATGACCTAGTGATGACTGTGTTTATTTTACAACTTTGAATAATTTCTAACTTTTTGGTGCTACTTCGCATATCAGCACAAACCCATTCTCCAACAGTTCCACAAACCAAAATGCCTTGGTGGACTTATTCCTAAGCATTCCTACCTTTTTCAAGTGAGACCGTTGCTTCCCCCAGAGTGGATTTTGGCAATGTGATACAAGCTCTTGTTGATGATTTCATTTCCAGAACATTGTTTTCATTCTGCTGACAGTTACAATTTCCCATTGAGCTCATATTTGATCCTTCTATTGTCTTCCTAAGAACCTAAAAATCATTAGATGACATTTCATAAGTTCGAAGTAACATTTCACTGATGTATGAACATTAGTAACTGTTGAAACTAAAATTTTCAAATAATCTATATTCATAAAGATGCATGCATATATATTTTATGTGTAAAATTTACACACATATAAGGTTGAATGACTTAGATACGTATATAGAACTCATACACATAGGCAGAGTTTTTCTCCGCAGCTAGAACAGCAAAATGCAATAAATCCATTTATAATCATCCTCCAAGCACAAGAAAAGTTTCCCATAAATGTTGTCATTTAACCTTTTCAGAAAAGGTCACCGAAAGGCCATCGATCTCTCATTGGATCTCGATTACACACACTTTTGAACCAAGGATCTTTACATTTCCTGCTCTCATTTATCACAGAATGTTGATTACAGGAAACATCCAAATTCTGACATTTCAAAGGTCAGTTTGCAATTTTTAAAAATTCCCCTTCGTTATTCATTTCATTGCACACTCTGCTCCCCAAAGTAATCCTTTTGAAACAAAAGTTCTCTTCTTGATCTAAGTAATTTATAGCAGAAGCTCTGATTGGAGTAGAATTAAGAAAATACTGGCTGCTATTCCTGAAAGCAACTTTTATTTGATTGCAAAGCTCACAGTTAAGGCCCAGAATCACTTCAGTCTCTCCGCTGTTTGAATCCATGGAAGATGGTAACAAGCATGAAGTGCTGTGACCAAAACACGTATGAACTGTTGCTTCTGAACTTACAGACCCACAGACAAAGGCTCAGACCCCTGATGTGCCATGGAACTCGTCTGCTACAAGGCATGGAAATCTCCCAGCATTAGAAAATTCCTACGTGTTAAAGATAAGAATGAAAAAACCTCATGTGCTTTCTACTCCCACAGCCCAGGCATTTTTTGACTTGTATTTCCTGAAGAGCTACAGAATTTCAAATGGCTGCTCTTGTTTAAACCAAGAACTGAATTGGTCCCTCTGGTCCTTCAGACCTGAGCAATGAAATAAAATAAACCAAAGAAAATGCACCCACTATTAAATTACTTCCTTCTCCCTCACTTCCATGCCCTGCACCAATTATGAGTTTTCCTGCTTCATAATCCAAATCAAAGAAAGGAGAACTCTATACTGCAGCTGGCAGGATATCGCACTCCATTTCATCACTTTTTAACACAGATTAATAATGTTCTCTCCTGTTTCGATAGGAAGATCACACTTCTTTATGCATCAGGAGAAGCACTTTCTCTAGACTGAATTCCAAGCAGCAACATACAATCATCCAGGAGGAGTTGATGGAATCATAGAATAGTTTGGGTTGGAAGGGACCTTAAAGCCCATCCAGTCCCAGCCCCCTGCGATGGGCAGGGACACCTCTCACTGGATCAGGCTGCCCACTAGATGTTTTATTTTAGTTTTATTTAGTTATTTTTAGTTTTGCTATGTACACAGTAAGTATACAGCAGCACGATAGGGAGAGCACATGCTGCTTGCTCCTCTCCTAAATTGTCCTTTGTTTTCCTTCTGCACTGACCCACGCTGCCCAGCTCAGCTCACTGCCCCACACCGCAGGGAACCACGAACAGAACCTTAGGGAGGGAATTAAAGAATGCAAAGAAGCTACATTTTCCATCTGCACATAAAGTTTTATCCACAGGGATTATCCAACTACTTTACATGTAGTATTTCTTCAATCCTTGTTCAGGAATATTCAGGATTTTGTAGTGCTGGCAATGTTGCTTAGATTGCTCTTATTCTTAACAATATAAACTAAGTTAGGCAAACACTAATGAGCCCTACCTTCGTTAGGTTATATACTTGACCAATGTATTTATTCATAACATTACAGCTCTTAATTACGCATTAGATTGAGTAGTCCAGATTTATGAGCACCTCAATACTCTATGGACAGTGAACTTCAGAACTGAACGAGGCAGTATATTTTGCCTGAACTAATTTGCCATGTTAGATGTAATTAAGCAACAGCAACATTCCCCACATCTAATATTCTAAGGAGAATTAAAACCACAAACTACCTGCAAGGGCTGTTCGATACTTGCCACTATAGTATAATGCAATTCTTTTTATGTCCCCTAACTTGGTCCACTTCATAAAGCAAATTAATTTGTGCTGTATATATCAACTGTCTTGCATTGCATTCTACATGGAAACTATTGTTAACTGAAATGTACTTATGCACTAAACTGGCTTTGAGGTGTTTTCATTAGCACATTTGATAGGTGCTGGCTTTGATCTCTCAAATACCTACAGCAGGAGGAGTTCTTTGGAGCATCATGACTCAAAAGATGCATTACAGACTAAAGCAGAACAGACACCTCCATGTCAGCTCAAAAGGAAAGAAAGGAAAGCATGCGGTGTTATAAAAAGGATGAAGTGCTCCAAAAATACAGCGCTGTGTAACGGAGCTCTGATCTCCCTGTTCTGTTCCCTGTAGTTCCATTTCACCAATATAACCACTAATTGGGTTAGGGCAATGTTAAAGCCATCTAGTTGCCTCCAAAATACACAGCTGTAAGCTACAACCAAGTAAAGATGGAACAAAGATCCCAGTGCTCCAAACCGACCCGGTGGATATTGCAGCTGAAGGACAAGTCACGACGGGTCATACAAGCCCCAAGTCTGAGCCCAGCTAGACAGCAAAATGTCTGGATCTGGACCTAATTTCTAAAAGTCTAATTTACCTCCAATTCCTTCCACTTCCATGCAGTGAACCCAGCTGCTCTGAAAGTGATTGCACAAAAGGACACATTTTCCTATTCAGTGGGGTGGTCACTATTTTTCTATTCAGAACAGAATTTCTGATGACTTATGAAACTGTATTTTATGTTCTAAAAGCAGTAAGTACTACTGAGATTATTTCCCCAAGAAGGAGGAACGGGCTAGACCCTCAGGGACATAACTGATTTTTACTGTTTTCAAAACACTCGTTAGTCTAAAAAAATCTAATATATATAAAAGTAGACACTTCCGTAAGCTTTTTGGCAGTCCATGATGGACCAAAGCTCTCAAAGAACCTTTGTTCCCTGATATAACCAGGGAATCTGGCCTAATGTTATCATAAAAAAAGAATTTACCAGTAACTATTCAGTATCGTATACGTTGCTGGTGGTTTATAACCACATCCTATAATTCCAATGATGTTTTGTTTTGAGAAAGGGTCTGACTCCTTATAACCACTCCAATTGATTGTATTTCCTTTCACAATGGCCTTTATTTAAAATAGCACAACCAAATCTGCCCTATTAGAGAAGGGGAAAAAAGTACTCCCTTATAAAATTCCTCGTTGCCATAAACTAAGCACTCATAAGAATTTCTGCTTCGAAATCACCTGGTTAAAATCAGTTGTTCCTAGCCAGAAGGCTGTATAGGATTCCCTAACTGTATTTCTGCACTGTTTCAGTACCTGACAGGCAGATGCATCTGTTATATTCAGCAAAACTCATAGAATCATAGCATCACTAAAGCTGGAAAGGCCCTCTCAGCTCATCCAGTCCAACCATCAGCCCAGCCCCACTGTGCCCACTAAACCATGTCCCAAAGCACCACATCCACACGCATTTTGAACCTCTCCAGGGATGAAGACTCCCCCACTGCCCTGGGTAGCCTCGGCCAGGGCTTCAACACTCTGTCAGGAAAGACATTTTTCCTAATACTCAATTTAATCTAAACTCCCACGTGTCACTCGGCTTCAGTTTAAAGCCTTTTCTTTTCAGTTTGAGACTAGGAACTTTTTTAACCGGTTCAATATTTGTGTGAATAAGCATTTGTGCAGCAGGTAAGCTCCCCACACTGCTCTGTCCACAACAGAGAACTCGCCTAACAGAACTTGCCAACTACCAGCTCAGCCAAGACACCAGTGCTGTTTGTACCAAGAACGTCAGCATCAGATAAAACACTTAAGGAGATTACAGTGGAGGATGATCTTTCACAATGCTGAAAGCAGACAGATTAAAAGACCAAGCCTATCTTTCAAACTCAACCGCTATGTGACTACACTTTATCTATTGTACGCTCTCCTTATGCATTTTCTTTTTACAGCTTTTCATCTTGTACAGCAGACAGAAAAAGCTTTGAAGAAAAGCAACAAGCTGAGGCCAAAGATGGTTGAGCTTTGAAAGATGAGAAGATTTTTGTTCCAGTGAGGGTAAATTCAAAAATTGCCTTTAATGGAGCTACGATTTCAGAATTCAATTACCTAAAACACTGGGAACACCCATGGACTTCATTTGGACTTCAGTGTGGGGTCTTGTGTTGGAAATCTTTTGAGAGAAGAATCTGTCTGCACTCCTACTTTTTATTAAGTCAGAAATATTGTGATAATTGCTTTTTTAGTGATCATTAGGAAACAATTCCTTCAATAAAATGGAAAGTTCTGGCCAATAGCAGCCCAAGGGTTAATTCAACTGACTGTGGCTCACTATGCGACTCAATCTCAGCATCGTAAAATCAGAATAGTTTGGGTTGGAAGGGACCTTAAGGATCATCTAGTTCCAACCCTCCTGCCATGGGCAGGGACACCTCCCACTGGATCAGGGGCTCCAAGCCCCATCCAACCTGGTCTTGAACCCCTCCAGGGATGGGGCAGCCACAGCTTCCCTGGGCAACCTGGGCCAGGGCCTCCCCACCCTCACTGTGAAAAAATTTCTCTTTATGTCTAGTCTAAACCTGCCCCTCTCCAGTTTATATCCCAATAAGGCGTCCTGTCCCCTTTCATCATCAGGCCATCTCTGGTCCAAGCTATCTAGATACTTGAGCTTTCAATTCTATTAAAGTCAATAATAAACATCTCTCTACAACATCCCCTCACATTGAGAAGAAAATTACTGAGCTCGGCAGAGCAGTTTTCAGGAGGTGGTGTGCGCACTCAAACCAGCTGTGCTGAGCAGAGCATCTCGTACGTTGGCAGCTCTTGACCGTTTCAAGGGTACTCACAGGCTGCAGCACCACTATTTCCCATTTTCACCAAAGGAATTGACACAAGAATAGACTCACGTTGTGCCACTCGCTGTTCTCACAGCCTCTGTCTGAAAAATAACAACTCAAGAGTACAGTCTCTCATTTGTCAGGAAATTGGTAGATAAGCAGTGTACACTCAGCTTCTCCAACTTTCTGTACTTGGATTCTCATTGGGTTTGATTTGGGTTTTTTTGAGGCTACGAAGAAAAGACAAATGATAGTTGGAAGGAAATAAAGATTTCACACTACGGAATACATACACACTACGAAATACTCCTCAAACCCCTCCAGGGATGGAGACTTAACCATGGCCCTGGGCAGCCTCTGCCAGGGCTTCACCGAATACCTTGACCGTATCACTGGTCACAACCACTAAGATAGCTCTGGCAGTCAGTGGGGCAAAACAAACAACAACATTTCTCATGTTAAACCACTTCTTCCCTAACTGGCTGCCACAAGGATGGCCTCTTCACCAAGCTAAAAACCATTCTGTTACCAAGGCCTCTCATTCTGAACCCATAGTTTGCATTTAATGCTTAGTCTTTAAATGCTGTCAAGCCAAAATAGGCATGTAGTCCATTAACTTTATGAATCAGCAGTAAAATAAAGATCAAGGTATAATTAACTAGCATTCAAAATTAATAGCTATTATATTTTTAAGCTATTTATGCTATACTCATCCAAGAAAAGATAATTGAAATCTATTCAGATTTTCTGTCCTGAATGAACCAAACTGTTGATGAGCAGAGGAAGGCAAGTTGCTCACGGACTGAGAGCACACAAGCAAACTTTAGTCAGAATAAGTAGGAGGCATTTGTTCCTACAGAAGAGGGATTTAAGACAGAAATATGGACACGCGTATACAGGACACGGACTGTAACAAGCAGAGCTCAGTGTGACACTGATGAGACCAAATTCTATCAGCGCGCACATTGGCATTAGCCAGACTCAAAGCCTCCTGTGGGCTTACTTATGCATTTGCCTTTAAGAATCATAGAACCACAGAATCATCTTGGTTGGAAAAAACCTTTAAGATCATCAAGTCCAATGCTTAACCTCATACTGCCACACTCACCACTAGACCATGTCCTTAATCATCACATCTAAACATCTTTGAAGGGATGGGGACTCCACCACTTCCCTGGGCAGACCCCATTCCAACACTTGACAACTCTTTCGGTGAAGACGTTCTTCCTAGTATCCAATCTTAGCCTCCCTTGGTGCAACTTGAGGCCATTTCCTCTCATCCTATCTCTTGTTACCTGGGAAAAGAGACCAGCACCCACTTCACTACAACCTCCTTTCAGGAGCCAGAGAGTGCGATGAGGTCTCCTCTCAGCCTCCTCTTCTGCAAGCTAAACAGCCCCAGGTCCCTCAGCCGCTCCTCATAACCCTTGCTCTCCAGACCCTTCCCCAGGTCCCTTCCCTTCTCTGGATGCACTCCAGCTTGTCCCTCCCTGCTGGTATTTTCATTTCCTTTCCTCTCTGGCTCTCACTATCATTAGAAGCATATTACAGCCTCCAAATTATTGCTTTCAAAATAACCTTGAGGAGGGGGAAAAACAAGCCCTGATGTTTTATGGACAAAGACACTTTTAAAACTTTCTACCATAACCTGCACTGAGCTTACCGAATCCACTGTCTCTCCTGCGATTCACTCGTTTCCCATCAGTTCCATCAGGGAAAATGATTTCCAATATTTTGCAGCAAAAACCCCATAATGTCAGCAGGGCGCAAGCACAACGGCTGTGAAAAACTCCATAGGCTGAACTCCTCCTGCACAACTCCACTTGCCCTCCGAAAAGAGACAGTGCCACGTCATTAGTGCTGATGATCTTTCCTCTTGCTTTACAGCTTCAGGGATGTTTTCCTCCTCTGTTTTATTCGGGGAAACCACATAAAACCTTTTTTCCTTTGGCTTTTTTATGGGGAAGGAGAGAGTGAAAAAAACATCGCTCCTACAGGAACAAAGGCACATTTCTATCACGCTTCCAGCAGAGAAGAGTCATATGAATCTGAGTTTCATGGAGATACAGTGTTATAATTCCTATATTGACAATTCAGTCTCCTATCTAGAAATCATGATGGCATTTGTCATAATCTCCAGCTGGACGGTATGACTGTCTAACTTAAATCATATCACTAATGATCTTCCACCCCATCCTGGGATTCTATGCACCACAGAGAAACAATCTGCTTTGTCTTTTCTAAAAACAGCTGCACATCCAGATATTACTTAATTTTATGAGACTACTTCTATATATTTTTCAGTGTTTGCTATGTGCCCTCTTCAGCATTCAAATGAAAGACTCAGGGGCAGACTAGTTATCCTGCAAACTCACCCACTTCAACAGTGGCCACGAGCAAACTATTCATTACTGGATGGATAGCTGAGGTACATTCCTAAAAGCATCTCCTGCAGCTTTGTGGAACATGGCTGAAGTGACTGAAAGCATTAAATTATTCAGCTTTTGAAAAGACTCACAGAATCGTGACATGGGTTGGGTTGGAAGGGACAATTGCCACTTTAGGCTCACAGTTCGGATACCCAGGGACAGCAACTTGCCACGTGCTTTGGGGTAAGAGTTGAGAAATAAAGTAATCAAGCACTAAGACTGGCCAGGAACATTCAATTTCTTAAACTGGGGTTCTGAAAGAATATAATGGAAAAAAACCCATCTGTTTCTACAGAAAACTAAGCGCTCATCTGAAAACCTGAAAATGTCCAAACAGCTCGCTTTCCTGAACAGATATTACAACAGATTTTCAGGGTTCCCCAGAAAACTTAGGAAAGTTTGGATTAATACTGAGATCTGCCCTCTCAATAGAAGAGTCTATTTACAGGCAATCTGAATATATATACATACACACACAGAGACACATAAATGTATGTACATGCCATAGATTCTGGAACCAAAGGGTAGGACATTGAATCCCATAAACTCACTGTTATTCCTCTTAGTGGAATAAGTCATAGGCATCAAAACACTGTTTGCCTACAGTTTCCATTAATAAAACTGTTCCCAGTGCAGATGCCAGCATGAGCAGAGTGCTCAGAGCTGTTAATAAACACTGAATTTGAAAATGTCTCTATATGAACAATGACTCTGAGCCAGCCGGATTAGGAGATTACGTTCCCCACCACAGCAGTTCCCATTATGGTGACGCAGAAATGTCAGGGAAAACAGAAGTTACCGCTGTGGCGTAGGAAGAACTGAACTTAAAACCGTGACTTTAAAACAAACAAACAAAAATAATAGGAAGATTCCCAAAACAAATTAAGCAAGACAGAGCAGAAGGAAAGAAACCCTGAGTAGAAATTACTCAATTGAATTGATAAAACCATTAAAAGACTGGGTCCTGTGCCATTCTGTGTGACACCAGAACCAGTGGGTCACAGAATCATGGAATAGTTTGTGTTGGAAGGGAACTCAAAGCCCATCCAGCCCCACTCCTGCCATGGGCAGGGACACCTCCCACTGGATCAGGGGCTCCAGGCCCCATCCAACCGTTTGTCCATTTAGGACAAACGTCATTGATTTACTTCTGTAATTCAAAATTTTCTAGAACTATACTCGCATGTAGAGAAGGATGCAGAAGGCCTCTCTATGATAACATCGGTTACAAATCTTGCTTTACTGAAGACTGGCAGGGGGCTGAGGGTGTCCTCAGAAAGAAGATCCTCACGCAGAAAATAAGCCAAACTGCCTAAACAGAGAAACATCTTGTTTTGAAAACACATCTCGTTCCATAAGACTGTGTTCCTCTGTCTGTTTGCAGTGGGGTTACCACAAAGCCAGTATTTGATCCATCTCACAATTATTTTTAGTAATCACTGCACAACAAATCACATTAAATAATCCTGTCAGCGGTACAGAAGCCAAGCCTGCAAGTTTTGGCATTTTACAGCTGCCAGACACATGCAGACAGAAAAATACAATTACAATGGGGAAAAGAAAAACCCAATCAAACTAAAGACAGAGCTCTGTCATTACTGCTTGTTAATTTTTTAATTCATTGTCACATCCCTCTCGCTAGTGCCCTGCAGGATTATTCTTGTTTCCCACCACTTGTGTCTCCATCTCCTGGTTGACTGACTCCCAGTAATCATCTTCTTACCTTACATTCCATTTCACCTTGTGCCTTTCTCTTGTTTTATTTCTTACTCCAGCATCTCCTAAGGAGAAATTTCTTCACCGTTAGAGTGGGGAGGCCCTGGAACAGGCTGCCCAGAGCAGTGGTGGCTGCCCCATCCCTGGAGGGGTTCAAGGCCAGGGCTGTGGAAGGGAAAACGCTGAGATACGGTGAAGTCTCCGTTCACAAAGACAGCAGGCTTTTCAAACTCGAGTTAAGCTGAGAACTCTGTTTCTCAGAGCAGAGGGCAGGCAGTAATTTAGCCGAAGAGTCACAACTGCTGGATTTTTTTCTATGCTAGACAACAACCATTAGTTTTAAGGTTGGCAGCAGAGATGTGGCCTGTGTCACACCTTTGGAGGAGGGAGAAATCATTCATTTGCCATGTAGTTATTCCTCTGTTCTGCCTTAACCAGATCACCACTTTAATATAACTTTGAGATTAGAAAACGTAAGAAAAACTACAACAATTACTAGAAGTTCACATCAAAAAAATAATCATTCTATCCCATAATTTATGAAAACTTTTTTGGTTCAAAAAAGTGGGAACTACTATCTTTCACTAAGGTAATTACAGAGCATGAACAAGATAACTGATGGCTTTGAGCTACCACAGCCTACTCTGAATTTAATAAGTTTTTGCTCTCAGTGTTCCCAGAGCTGCCGTTTCAGCAGTTTCTTTTGCAGTGGTGAAAATAGTTTTTCCTAAAAAAACCTTATGCCTGTATGATTATTAGAAGGAATCACAGAATCCCTGGGTTGGAAAAGACCTTTGAGATCGAGTCCAGCCACACCTGTCCACTACTGAATCAGCTCCCTGAGCACCTTGTCTGCCCGGCTTTTAAACCCCTCCAGAGATGGGGACTCCACCACCTCCTCTGCCAGGGCCTGAGAACCATTTCAGTGAACAAGTTTTTCCTGATGTCCAATCTGAGCCTGCCCTGGGGCAGCTTGAGTACCATAAGTTATATAAAAAAACCTCATGAACTTGATAGCATGTTGTAGAAACTATTACTGTGTGATTTAAACTAACATCTGAGAGACTTAATCTTCAGTGTTTCCTTAATTTCTCCAGCCTTCTGACCCAAACATCTCCTCTGACTCACCCTCTCCCCAGTCTCCTATGGCAGCTCTTTTGTGACTCACACAGTATCATTCTTGTACCTTAAATCACAAATAACTGTGCTGTGCTAATTCCACATACGCAATAATAATCCCTTTTTTTTGCCTCTTTTTCCTCAGTCACAAGGCTGTACCGTAAAACAGCAAAGGTTCAAACAGCATCGTTCTGTCTTTTGCCTTTTTTACAGTCTCTTTGCAATTGAATATCTTTCCATCGTCTCCCCAGGCTTTTGTGACCATATGGAATGGCAGCATTTCCAAGTGACTTGTAACCAAATAACACGTTTTCTCATTTGTTTTGTGATCTGTTCAAAAACTCTAGTATCAGTTTTACCAGAAAAATCTTGTCTGTGAGTCAGGAAGAGGGAGCTGCGGGCGGGTTGTTCCTTCACACCCCGTTTCTAGCAGCAAGATGCTCCCAAGCTGCTACTATCACACATGACATCCTTACAGAAACCTATCTTGAGTTTAGAGAGAGTTCACATGTTTATCCAGAGCAGGAGGAGCTGCCTCTCTGCTCTGAACAGTGTGCTTTGTGGTTACAGGAGAACTCTATACATAGACATACCACAACTGAGGGAAAAACCAACCCTAACAAGAGATAGGACAAGAGGAAATGTCTCAAGGGGAGGGTTAGATTGGATATTAGGAAATATTTTCTTACCAAAAGAGTGGTGAAGCCCTGGCAGAGGCTGCCCAGGGCAGTGGCGGAGTCTCCATCCCTGAAGGGCTTCAGAAAGCATGTAGACACAGCAAATGGTTTAACAGGCACAGGGATGTTGGGCTGGTGGCTGGACTTGATCTTAGAGGTCTGTTCCAACCTTAACAGTGCTCTGATTCTATAAATTAGACAGTAACATAAAGACCAGAGATTAAGAATACTTTTCTTCTGGACTGGCAGCTGCCCAGCCCAGCCCATGCCACAGCAGATCTTCCTGTAGCCCACCAAAGCCTGTCTAGCAGAATGACACTGCCTGTGATGCCTGAAGCCTCTCTCAACAATCCCCCCAGTCTTCCCACCCGGAGACACAAACACACGCTTGGCCTCCTGACCAAAATCTGTTCACATGTATTTCTGAAGCAGAGCAAGACACAGAAGAGGGAAATAGCTTGCTTGTTCCTTCCTCAGACAATGGAAATTCCACCAATTTAAAATACTTCCTGCTAAATCTGAGCACAGATGATTTGCTCCACCACTGCATTTGTTGCCCTGTGTTCAGCAGAAGCAGCTCCAAATGGCAAGGGATTTATAGAATCATAGAACAGTTAGGATTGGAAGGGACCTCAAAGCCCACCCAGTCCCACCCCTGCCATGGGCAGGGACACCTCCCACTGGACCAGGGGCTCCAAGCCCCATCCAGCCTGGCCTTGAACCCCTCCAGGGATGGGGCAGCCACCCCTGCTCTGGGCAACCTGGGCCAGGGCCTCCCCACCCTCATGGTGAAGAAATTCCTCCTTGTGTCCAGTCTAAATCTGCCCCTCTCCAGTTTACACCCATTGCCCCTCGTCCTATCACTCCAAGATTTTGTGAACAGTCCCTCCCCAGCTTTCCTGGAGCCCCTTCAGCTACTGGAAGCTGCTCTATCTAAGGTCTCCCTGGAGCCTTCTCTTCTCCAGGCTCAACCCCAACTCTCTCAGCCTGTCCTTGCATGGAAGGTGCTCCAGCCCTCTGATCAGCTTTGTAGCCTCCTCTGGACCCGTTCCAAGAGCTCCAGATCCTTCTTATGTTGAGGATTCCAGAACTGGACACAACACTCCAAATGAGCTCTCTCATTATTTGTTATAACACATGGGAATTTAAAGAACATACCTTCAAAACTTGGGATCTGCTATAAACAGCACCGGTACCTGAGGACAAGAAGCACCACAAATGTTAGTGAAGGACATCTATTTTTATATAGGCTGTAAATCAAAACCTTTTACAGGAAGCGATTATTTCTCAGGGTACCTGTGCATCTTGGTACCTTCTACAAGAAGCCCATTTCCTTGCATAGAAATCAGCTGTACCCTGATCTTGCTGAGCTTGGAGAGGAGGGATGGACACTCCCTGTCCCTAAGGGATAAAAAAAGAATTCCCTAGCAAGGAAGAATGCCACAGTTTCCATTATAGATGGGATTAGGCAGCACTACTCACCTGTCCAGATTGGATTGTGTGTCCTCCAGAGACACATTCAGCTCCAGCAGAGGGTGGATTTTGGACTTTGGTAAATTCAGCCTGGCCCAGACTCATTGGGGTTTGCACAACCCACCACACGTGGGCATGTGAAAATGTATATAAAACAATTTCACAAGGCTCAAACCTGACACTTGGCTGTTTCACAGCCATCACTACAAAGCAGGCACTTCATAGTAGTAGAAATAGACCTAAAAATGAATAAGAACCTCATTTTAAGCTTAAAAAGGTTCTTTTATTATTTAGGTATTAAAAAACATCCCATATCTGACACGTTATAAAGCTGGAAGGAGGGAGTTCTCCTACATAAACATTATTATATGCTATTTGTAGGGGGGTTCTTTTAGATCTTTAGTTGACAGGAGACCACCTGAAAAAAAAAAGTGGCTCAGCATCGTAAGTCAATGCGGGAGTCAATGCTCTTGTTAGTACCCTTGTCAAACACAGTGGGGAAGAACCTTCACCCCAAAGTGTCTTCTTGGTAGGGACTGTGCCAGGCTCAGTGCAGCACATCAGCTCACACAGGGATTTGCCCAGACCTGCCAAAGCTTGATTGGAAACGGCACAGAAGAATGGTCCAAGGAAATGAAAAGTATAATTGTCCTGTCAATTATATTTCTGATTCTGGCAATCACATGCTCATTGCAAGCGGCAAGCACTTCAGTCCATTTCATTATTTTTCTGTTTTGTTTTCTTTCTGGGAAGGAATAATGATGTCTCATTTCCATAATTCACTATAAGGAAGAAAGACATTTTTAATGGGAAAGGGTAAATTCTGCCTTAGCTCTTCATAAACACTCACCAGCAGTTGCTGCAGGGAGAGGAAGGAGGAGATGCTTGCGTTAGCTCACATTAGTTCATGTTAATTTTGGCCACCGACTTCAACAAAGTATTTTTGCTGTAACACTCAGCTCCTTAGCTTAGAATAGAGTCATAGAATCATTAAGGCAGGAAATTACTTCCAAGCTCATCCAGCGTAACCATCAGCCCAACCCCACCGTGCCTGCTAAACCATGTCCCAAAGTGCCACATCCACAGGCTTTTTGAGCCCCTCCAGGGATGGAGACTCCACCTTTGCCCTGGGCAGCCTCTGCCAGGGCTTCACCACTGTCAGGAAAGATGTTTTTCCTAACACCCAATCTAACCCTCCCCTGGCACAACTTGAGGCCATTTCTTCTCGGTCCTACTATTTGTTACTTGAGAAAAGAGACCAGCACCCACCTCACCACAACCTCTTTGGGGTGGGTTGTGCTTCAGGTCGAGGGGACTGGGCAAAAGGGAGATTAAACTGCATAAACAGAAACAAGCTTTCCTAATTATATTCAGACAGTTGCAGACAATTGTCCTGTGCTTCAGCAAATGCTACTGGTGCACTTTGTTTCCACTGGTACGGTCCCAGCACACCAGGTATTACTTTACAACTTGAGAAACTAGATTATAATAACCCTAACTGAATTCAAGGTTTGATACAAGACCCTGTGCCTTGCACTGGTCCCACTCTGATCTTCTGTAACTTGGTAACTTATCCTCCTTGGAGGTCAGGAAAAGACTTGGTCCTACTGCATGATAATATCTGATATACTTGATCTGAATGGAGACTTCATCTCTTTGCTCACCCAAATGATCAAAAACTAACTAAAAGTATCAAATACTTTCTCCCCATTTTCTTTTTTTTTTTTTTGTTTATTTCTTGCGTTTCAAAAGCATTCTCTAAGCATCAACTAGTTTGGATACTCTAAAACAATAACATGACTTAATATTTGTAGCCTAATGTAGAGTCACTGCTGGGTTCATTAGGGAACTATTTTAACTGGCAATGAGAAAAAATTTGAAAGAAGCAATTTATAAAATTACTGGCAGGCAGATTAAATGGATACTTCAAGTTCTTAAACTTGGAAGAGCCACTTACTTCTTCCCCCCAGCAGTTGTGCATGCTATAGGCTTCAATTGGACCATCCTCAGCCGTATAATGCACCCGCAGCATCAGTGGCCTCGGCCAGACTGCTGAGCTGCTCAGCTCTATGAAGGTTCTTATCCCTTCCCCAGAACTTGCTACTTATTCTTTAAACAACTGTTCAGATTGCTGTAAAAACAGGCCATGCAATTTGTTAATACATAATATTTCCTGCTCATTTTCAGCTCAGCACTCTTGGGATTCACAGGTGCGGAGCTTGTCTTGAACATCACAAAGCATCACCACAGGGACAACCTCACAGAACCACAGGATCCTTCACGTTGGAAAAGCCCTCCAAGCTCATCCAGTCCAACCATCAGCCCAACCCCACCGTGCCTGCTAAACCACGTCCCCAAGTGCCACAGGTACATGTTTTTTGAACCCCTCCAAGGATGGAGACGCCACCACTGCCCTGGGCAGCCTCTGCCAGGGCTTCACCACTCCTTCAGTAAAGACATTTTTCCCAATATCCAATCTAACCCTCCCCTTGTGCAACCTGAAGCCATTTCCACTCATCCCATCACTTGTTCCTTGGGAGAAGAGACCAGCACATACCTCACTACAACCTCCTTTCAGGTAGATATAGGGGGCAATAAGGTGCAGAGTGAGGCCATGCATGGAGATCTCTGCACAATCCTCACGAAAATTTCATTAGACCACCCTGCAGGAAGTCCAGCTGTAGCTCAGAGGATTTTTATCTGCCAGTTAAAATCTTTTGCCATTACTACCCAAGACTGCCAAGAATTTCTACTTGGCCATCTCTGAAGAAAATATTCTCATTCTTTCTGGAACAGAGCCATGCATCAAGAACTGAAGCCTCAAATCTTCTGATTTTCCGTAATGATCTCCTTCCCTTATATTCCATTTCACCTTATGTCTTCTCTTGCTTTGTTTCTTACTCCAGCATCTCCTAAGGAGGAATTTCTTCACAATGAGGGTGGGGAGGCCCTGGCCCAGGTTGCCCAGAGCAGGGGTGGCTGCCCCATCCCTGGAGGGGTTCAAGGCCAGGTTGGATGGGGCTTGGAGCCCCTGATCCCGTGGGAGGTGTCCCTGCCCATGGCAGGAGTGGGACTGGATGGGCTTTGAGGTCCCTTCCAACCCAAACCACTCCATGATTCTATGATTTAATTTATTTGCCTTCCCACTGCTTCAGACAACTTGGCTCCTTGTATGAAAAAAATCCCATGGCTCAGTTTGACTTCAGCAGCAACTTCCCTAAAGATTTCTTATTGCTGCTGTTATTTTAAATCTTAACAAGAAGCTGAACTCTAATGCCTTTCTCTCCACTCATATAAACCCTACAATTATCTGCCTGTTGGCTTAAGGATTTAAAATTCTTATAAAGGCTTTGCCGTCAACTTTTCACATTACATTTGGGAGCTAAATCCCTCAAGAAAATAAAATATAAATGTAGCCTTTATCACCTTCTGCAATGAAGTCAAATGATGCAAGTGCTTTTCTTGCCATCTTTTTTGCACAAGTACATAAATAGACTGGAGTTCACAGCTCTGTTTCCAGTTCCCCTTTGACACTGGCAGTGCCCGAGATGTTCCAGCTGGAATTCTGCCAGAGCATCAGACTCTGCCTTCTCCTTCTCCTGCCTTGGGTGGTCAGCACTGGCTGGTAAAGGCAAAGATTTACAGAACGGGGTGGTTTCTTCCAACTCTGAAAAGGAAGGGAGCTGTGGGGCTTTGATTCGTTTGGGTTTTTTGGGAAGGTTTGGTTTGTTTTTTTGTTGTTGGATTTCGATTTTTGGGGGGGTTTGTTTGTTTGTTTTTTTCACACAGTAAGAAAAATCATGGAATGGTTTGTGTTGAAGGGACCTCAAAGATCATCCAGTTCCAACCCCTGTCGTGGGCAGGGACAGCTCCCACTGGATCTCTGACCTCCCTTGAGCTCACTGACCTCTTTTTAAAGAGTGTGTGTAGCATCAGCTAAGAGGAGAACTCACAGAAATGGAATCTTTTCTAAGGAAATCCAATAAACAGGTGTTTAGAATGCAAACATTCCCGAGCCACCTTGTTGAGTAACACTAAATCCACCTTTATGCTGCAAATCCACCATACCAAAATGAGTCATGCCCACAAACCGAGTCACAGAATCCTAGAATGTCCTGAGATGGAAAGGACCCTCAAGGACCATCAAGTCCAGCTCCTGTCCCTGCACAGGACACCCCAATTTTCACACTGTGGGGCTGAGGGCGCTGGCCAAACCGTTCTGGAATATTATCAGGCTGTGCCTGCTTCCCTGGGAGCTGTGCCAGGGCTCCACCACCCTCTGGGGAAGAACTTTCTCCTAATGTCCAACCTAACCCTTCCCTCCAGTCCCATCACATTAAATAGATACAATACCAGAATACAACATCAGCCCAGGTGACTGCAGCCACTCCTCACAGGGCTCCCCCGCTCCCCCTCCAGCCCCTTCATCAGCTTTGTGGCCTCTTCAGGCCACTCTATATATTAAATCTTTAGCAGACACAACCCAAACTTACTTGGTGCAATGTGTATGCAAACAAGCTATCAAGCACTGGTGCCTCTCCGATTTCAAAGCACATATTTTCTTGTGCTCTTTTCCACATAATCTAGCCTCAAATAAAGGCATCAGTAATTTTGACTTGATTACACTATAATTATTCAAACATCTTTAATTTTCCACTCTGGACTAATTACCATATCTGTTGTTATCGTTAAAGGAGACTGTTATAGATAACATATCTGATGTATTTCCCCTAACTGAAAAATGCAGGGCAGAACAATAGCAGTTATGACAACAACAACAATCCTGTTTAAAGGCTCCATGGGCTGTAATTATTGCAACCAAAAACTACTGCAAAAGCAGCGCAAAAGGACAAGCTGCTGACAGTTAACTGTTCTTTTTGCAGCATTTCTGTTTCCTCACCATCATCCAATAGACAATGTTGGAACTTGGCCTGGAAGCTCACAAAGTAGGGGTATTATTTATGAAACTCAAGAATAGCCAGGCTGTATCCCAAGTAAATTCAGTGTAGTTAGAATCACAGATTCATTCAGGTTGGAAAAGCCCTCCAGGCTCATTGAGTCCAACCATCAGCCCAGTCCCACCGTGCCTGATAAACCATGTTCCAAAGCACCACATTTACATGCCTTTTTAACCCCTCCAGGGATGGAGACTCCACCCCTGCCCCCAGCAGCCCCTGCAGTGCTTCACCACTCTGTCAGTGAAGAACTTCTTTCTGATATCCAATCTAAACCTGCCCTGGCACAACTAGAGGCCATTTCTTCTTGGTCCTACCACTTGTTAACTTGGGAGATAAGACCAGCACCCATCTTGCTACAACCTCAGGTGGTTATAGAAAGTCATGAGGCCTTCCCTCAGCCTCCTCTTCTCCAGGCTAGGCAGCCCCAGCTCCCTCAGAGGCTCCAAACCATTCATCAGCTTTGTTGCCGCCCTCCGGACACGCTTCAGTAACTCAATTTCCTTCTTTATCCCTTACTGAAAACCCTCCAGAACCTTCCAGCAACGGGTGACCCCAGCACAATCCTTAGTCATGGTGCAGCACCATCTTCTCTACTTAAAGGTTACGCTTTCCTCAAATAACCTTTCTTGGTGGCAGATTCTTTCTGGATATGAGAAGTGAGGATGGCTAGAACAAGCCACCACGAAAAAAAGCAGCTAGGACAAATGAAAGACAAGAGTTACTTCTACCCAGACCTCCCTCAAAATGGGAAAGAGAACCAAGGGGGAAAATGCCAGACAAAAACTGAGTACACAAAAAAGGTGAGAGAAGTGCAAGAAAGGTTAAAAACTGGAGATGGAGACAAAAGAAGGAAGAGCAAAAAGAGAGACAAGAAAATTAACCGGGGGAAAAGGAGCTACATACCGAGAAGAACCAGAGGATAGTCAGAGACATAAAACAGTGCACTTGCATGAAGTTCATCTTTGCCAAACACCAACACAGCTCTGAGGAGGAAGTTCGGGTGCCACATGTCAGGAAAAAAAGAGAGGATAGAATTACCAAATGAAATGATGGAAACAGAAGAAAAAAAACCAGCGTGAATAAAGAATGGCATTAAGATTAAAAGCTCTTCAGGGGAGAGATTGCCTTTTCATTGTGTGTTTTCACAGAAGGCAGTAGAACAGGAATTTCAGCATATCTCTTTACTCCAAGTGCTCCTTCAGTGCAAATAATTAATAACAATAACAGTCAAAATAATTCATAAGACTAATGACTATACAAATGATTTTGTGCTGTTCTCAAGGGTAAGTGCTCCTTTCCCTCAACTCACTACCCAAAAATCACAAGTGAATCTGGCTGCTTCCCTTGCCAGCTCAGCTCATCTTTCTCCTTTCCTTATTTCAGCGTGAATTATGGGCCAATTAATACACTTGCTACCATGTAAGCAGAGCCAAAGAAACCCCCTGCTATTAGCTCCATGCCGAAGCTGAGTGCACGTTGCGCAGACCTTGTGATGAACACCCTTCTCCAGGCACTCAGTGCTGCTTTCCCAAAGCCAAGCATTTAGGGTAGGTAACTACGAAATGCTGGATTTGTCAGATCGCTGGAAGACTAGCATTTTACCATAGTGCAGTGTCTGATGACCAGAGCACAGTGTGAGCATCTCTGTAGACTTGCGTGCTCTCAAGAAAAGGAGTTTCCCTATGATCACGCTTGATCGTTAATTTGTAACTACAAGATACAGACCAGTTCCAGCAAAGCCTACTCACTCTTCCTTCATATTGACGTTCTTCTCTTCCATCACATACACTGAGGGGACATTGAGATGAGATCTTGAGGAAAAATATTTTCCTATGAGGGTGGGGAGGCCCTGGCCCAGGTTGCCCAGGGAAGCTGTGGCTGCCCCATCCCTGGAGGAGTTCAAGGCCAGGTTGGATGGGGCTTGGAGCCCCTGATCCCGTGGGAGGTGTCCCTGCCCATGGCAGGGGTGGGAGTGGATGGGCTTTGAGGCCCCTTCCAACCCAAACCATTCTATGATTAAGCTGTTTTTTCAGCAAGAACAGAACCACAGAGAATGAAATCCCAGAGAGAATTACCTGGCCTGGTTTCAGACACAAGCCCTGCTCCAGGCAGGAAGGTCACTGGTCTTACTAATATCTTACCTTCCTGCTAACTATGGCCCCAGCCCAAACTTGCTGTAGAGCCTGGATTTTTTTGGCAGTGATGGGAAACATCACCAGTTCTGTTTCCAAGCAGAAGCTGAAAGAATAGATGAGACACCCATCTCAAAATGAGTGTCTCAAAATGGAAAAATTCCCTCAAATCACTGCAGTAACTTGAAGAGCTTTAGAGGAATGTCATTGTGCTGAAGGGCAGTTGCCACCTCTGCTGTTCTGGGGCCACTGCCACAACAAGAGGTTTTTGAAACTTAAACGCATGCATTTTTAAGCCACAGATTCAATATTTCTAAATAAAACCTCACTGCTGTCTCTAAAAAACTAATTTTCGTGCTAGCAGCAACTCCATTGCTATAGCATAAACTTGTACCAGGGCATGCTGATCATGTCTCAGCACATTAGAATGAGCACAGCTCCCCTGTAATTGCAGTTTTGTTATAAATCCAATAAATAATAATGCAACATGAAATTACATTTGCTCTTTATGCTGTCATAGCACATCATAAATTCATACGGAACAATTTGTCTAGTCTCGAACTGAAGGAGCCACTCAGCAAGCTGCTCTCCAGTTTTTCCTTCTGTGTTTCTCAATAGTATTCCCTAATGCTATTAGGGAGAGCTAAAAATGAGCTGGGGGTGGGGAAGCGCGTTGCCTAGGAGGCAAAATAGCCTCATGTGTTCATAAAAAGAAGTGAAAACAACAAATCTGCATCAACTTTCCTTAAATAACAGCAGTCCCACAATGGCAGACAGCTAGGCCTTGGAATAAGGAAGGGAGAGGAGAAAACAGAAATCGGCATCCTCGAGTCCTGGTAAGGGTCGTTTTGTAAATGGTAAATCTCTCCAAACAGCTCCTACAACGCGAGGGACAGTTTTACACAAACCGATTTCCAACTCCTCAAGAGAAAAGATGATTTGCAGCAGCTCCTGGCAGCACTGACATGAGCTGGTACCAGCTGATATCCAGCAAGGATTATAATTAATAGCTAAGCTGGACTGACACTTCAAGGAGCACCTTCCAGCAGCTGGGTGGAACTGCTCAGTCTGAGGAACATCCTCAACACTGGAGCCGCTTCCTCCCTTCCTAACCCACCTTCTGCTGCAGACCTTGAGCGCGTGATGGATCTGACACCAGGTCCCAGCAGCCCCTGACAGGCTCCCACGTCTCCCCTCGGCGATAAACCGCCTGTTGTCTGCGCTGCAGAGGTTCGGCAATAAACAATTCATTTTATCATGCAATATTAACAGCTGTAATAACAAAGCTAACCCGAGCAGCAGCAACATGAATAACAACAGAGGCAAAACCAAAACCTGCAGCACTCGGAACACAATTAAAAGGAGCTGGTTTCTCCAGAAAAGCAGAACTTGGTTATTCTGAGATTGTAGAAAGGTTTGGGATGAAAGGGACCTCAAAGCCCATCCAGTCCCACCCCTGCCATGGGCAGGGACACCTCCCACTGGATCAGGGGCTCCAAGCCCCATCCAACCTGGCCTTGAACCCCTCCAGGGATGGGGCAGCCACCCCTGCTCTGGGCAGCCTGGGCCAGGGCCTCCCCACCCTCACAGCAAAACATTTCTTCCTAGGATCTCATCTCAATCTCCCCTCTGGCAGCTTCAAACCATTTCCCTTGTCCTGTCACTTAAACAGGATGAGAACTGGGAGAAGGAAGTCAAAGGCTAGGCCAGAATGTGCCTCCCCACATCAGTTCTGGGCTGAGAAGACACAAGGAGTTTGTTTTCTTCTAAACCAAGCACGTTTGCATTCAAGGCAGAATGAGGTGCACCTACTGATCCTGTGACTCCCTGCACACACGACAGTGCCCAGCCCTAAAGGTGCCCCCTTCACCCCACAGGGTGCCAGAGGGACCTGCTGGTAAAGTGGGAGTAAAAGAGCTTGGCCAGGTGGCTCACTAGGTGGGATCAGTTGACCCCTATGCAAAATCCACCAGCAGGAACGGACCGAGCGTGACACAGCTGGTCACAAAAGCCTCACTTGTCCCCTGGTTTCTCCTGCAGTCACATTAACATTTTTCCTTTTGAATTAAGGAAAGGTTTTAATAAGCTACTGATAATTTCTGGTAGTTACCTGTGCAGACTGGAACAGCCAGAGGCCTGAACTGGGGAAGAAGCACCTGACCATCCACCAGCCCCACAAGCACCAACAGTGGAAGAGATCTCCTCCCCAGCAGAGCAAAACACACAGACCCAGGGGTTTAACTTTCACACATCGACACACACAGGGGCCCTTTTTCATCCCACAGGTGTGCGATGTCCTCAGCCTGCTGCAGAGCTCCACAGGCATTCCCACTTTCTGCCACAGCCTGAACTTGTGCTAAAAATTATTCTCAGCCCAACCCCTGGACTGAGAGCAAGCAATCTGCATTGCAGATGAGGGAGCTGAAAGACCATTTGGGGAGGAAAAGTTTAACTGATGGGCTAAATTACTTGACTTAAATACTTGTCTCCAAAGATTATGTTATTTAATTCTGTTGATATTTGTGTGGTGATAACCGGGTTTTATGCTTTAATCTGTCTGTATTAAAGTGAATAAATTGGGTGATAAATCCTTAAAAAAAAATCAAGCTGGACCTCTCATCTCACTGATTTTATCTTTCCTCTGGGACTCAATACTGTTTTGATTAGATACTTGCCCTTTTCTCTGAATTCCATATTACACCAAATTCATTACGATGATTGCTGTAGCCTACATAGCCCTAACGGTAAGCCTCTTCAATAAATATCTTCTGCTTTGCTTCTGCTGGTGGAGAAGCTCAGCATGAGCTAGCAATGTGTGCTCGCAGCCCAGAAGGCCAACAGCGTGTGGGCTGCATCCCAAGCAGTGGGGCCAGCAGGGTGAGGGAGGGGATTCTGCCCCTCTGCTCCAGGGAGACAGGAGATGATCCATGGGCTGGAACACCGCCCGTACGAGGACAGGCTGAGAGTTGGGGTTGTTCAGCCAGGAGAAAGAAGGCTCCAGGGAGACCCTGGAGCAGCTTCCAGTGCTGAAAGGGGCTCCAGGAAGGCTGGGGAGGGGCTCTGGATCAGGGAGGGCAGGGACAGGGTGAGGTGAATGGTTTGAAGCTGCAAGAGGGGAGATTGAGATGAGATATTGGGGAAAAATGTTTTCCTATGAGGGTGGGGAGGCCCTGGCCCAGGTTGCCCAGAGCAGTAGTGGCTGCCCCATCCCTGGAGGGGTTCAAGGCCAGGTTGGATGGGGCTTGGAGCCCCTGATCCAGTTGGAAGTGTCCCTGCCCATGGCAGGGGTGGGACTGGATGGGCTTTGAGGTCCCTTCCAACCCAAACTGTCTCATGACTCTATGATTTTCTCATACAAGAGCACAGCTCACTGCTCCTTCTCTGCCTCCACACTACAGCAGCCTAAAAAGTACTTGAACTCTGAATGAGAAATTGGATCCCAGCGCTCACACTTGTTAAACACTAAGCGACCCACAGCTGTTTTACCACCAAACTCCAGCAGGCACAAGAAAGCAGGCAGTTTGGTATTAAATTGAATCCGATTGGTTTCTTTGGTTTCCCAGAAGCATTTCACTCTCATTAGTGCTGCATTCCCACAAAAGGGGAGGTAGAAACACAGTGTTAAGAGACTTCAAATGTTTATAGACTTCAGGTTCATGATTATAATAAAACCCATTGCACTTTGGGGGCACCTGCTTTGTTCAGGTCTTCAGCTCTGTGAGGCATTCTCCATTAGGAACAGGAGATTGGTGAGTAATTTAACGGTTCTTTTAAATACTGTGAGCAAGTTGTAGAAGCAAGCCCATGTAACTCTGGAAGGAATTTGTGCATGCCCCTCTAGATAAAGCTTTACTCTTAGCTCCAAAGACAACACAGTTTAACAGGCACAGTGGGGTTGGGTTGATGGTTGGACTGGATGAGCTTAGAGGTCTTTTCAAACCTCAATGATACCGTGATTCTGTTTTCTCCTTACTCATCACTTCTGGCTCTAAAGCTAAATTAGTGTCACTTACTCAGAAATGGAGTAAAGAACACGGAAGCAGCATCTGCCAAAAGGGATTCAAGCCTCTGCAGAGCTTGACAACTTCTCTCAGTTCCTCAGCATGCATTTTTCAGCACTGCAGCCTCGCAGTTTTGACAGGCTGGTGGGTGCATTTTAAGTGAATTGGAGAAGGAAAACTAATTCATATTGCCTCAGCACTGCTCTGCTGCTGGGAATTTCTGTTACTGAGATTTTCTCTAACAGATTTCCGCTCGTTGTGACCCCACTGTACATGTACACATAAACTTACATATACTCAGAGAGATTTTTTGCTTGATAGGGGCTTTTGAGTAAGAGTTATAAAGGGGTGTAGTCAGCTCTGCTCATAACCATAAGCGATACCTCAAGCTGGTCTGGAGAAAGCTGGTCAACAGCATTTTGGCTTGCAATTTCCAGCATCAAATTAACCCTTTGGGTTTGTATGAGAAGGGCAGCATCAAGAATAGGCAGATTATTTACCTATTTGTGCAAAAAGCAGTTTTCTAATTATCTGTAATTAATCATTATTAAGTGGAAGTACCAAGATGTCTTGTCTGGCACTGATTATTCATATCAACTACCACCAACTACTTATAAACCAACTGGTTTCAGACTGACTGACCTCCTACAGACACAGCTTTAAGCAACTCTTGTTCCTTACAGGAGGCAGAGGTGCCAAACTCCACTTTGACAGAGGCTGCAGAACCCTGGGTGAAAGGGCCACTCTTCTCTATTTGCAGAGGTGAAGCTAAGGCTTCCCTCAAAACTGGTTCTGTTTCCAGAAGTGTTTATAAAGACCAGGGAGATGTTATAAAACAGATAGCATATTCAACTGATTTCTTCAGCATAAAAATACAGAACCTGCGTGGTTTTATTTCTAAAATTCAATTTTTTTAAATGTGAGCTTCAGATATGAATATAAAATTATTTCACTTAATCCCAACCCAAAGGAAACCTCAAGCTCTAAGCATCTCTGCAGCTGCTAATAAAAAAGCCCATCACACCATCTACTGGGCACTTCTTAAACCGAGTTCTGAAAAAAAATAACACTGCCCACAGGTCCAGGCTGCTGATCTCACCTCCTGGCAGGAGCCCGGGGTCAGAACACAATAACTGCAAGCATTTAAAGTCATCCTGAGAGTCAAGATTGCTGCTAAAGGTAACAGTGATGCCAGCACCAGTAACGCTTCCGAGCGCGTTCTGGTTTGATAGAACAGGCTGGTGAAAAGAAGGACGGGTGAGCTCTCCAAAGCACAGTCAGCCCTGCATCTGCAATGGAAATTATGGGCTTGCAGCCACAGGCTGCCCTGTCTCCCACTACTGAAAACACTTCCCCAGCCCAGAGAGGTTTGTGCATACAGCTCACACCAACTGGCAGACAGAAGCAATTTTTGCATAAGCTTTTAAATCTGAAATAGTTCAAACCCAGGTGTTTAGCAAATCAGATCACAAGTTCCCTGGCAGGTCTAGAAGAATTTCACAGAATCACACAGAATCACAGAATAACCAGGTTGGAAGAGACCCACCGGATCATCGAGTCCAACCGTCCCTATCAAACACTAAACCATGTCCCTCAGCACCTCATCCACCCGTGCCTTAAACCCCTCCAGGGAAGGTGACTCAACCACCTCCCTGGGCAGCCTCTGCCAGTGCCCAATGACCCTTTCTGTAAAGAATTTTTTCCTAATGTCTAGCCTAAACCTCCCCTGGCGGAGCTTGAGGCCATTCCCTCTTGTCCTGTCCCCTGTCACTTGGAAGAAGAGGCCAGCACCCTCCTCTCCACAACCTCCTTTCAGGCAGTTGGAGAGAGCAATGAGGTCTCCCCTCAGCCTCCTCTTCTCCAGGCTAAACACCCCCAGCTCTCTCAGACGTTCCTCATAAGGCCTGTTCTCCAGCCCCTTCACCAGCTTTGTTGCTCTTCTCTGGACTCGCTCCAGAGCCTCAACATCCTTCTTGTGGTCAGGGGCCCAGAACTGAACACAGGATTCGAGGAGCGGTCTCACCAGTGCCGAGTACAGAGGGAGGATAACCTCCCAGGACCTGCTGGTCATGCCGTTTCTGATCCAAGCCAAGATGCCATTGGCCTTCTTGGCCACCTGGGCCCCTGCTGGCTCATATTCAGTCGGTTGTCAACCAACACCCCCAGGTCCCTCTCCTCCAGGCAGCTTTCTAGACAGACTTCTCCCAGTCTGTAGCTGCACAGGGTTGTTGTGCCCCAAGTGCAGGACCCAGCATTTGGCCTTGTTAAACCTCATGCCATTGGACTCTGCCCAGCGGTCCAGCCTGTCCAGATCCCTTTGCAGAGCCTCCCGACCCTCCAGCAGATCGACACTTCCACCCAGCTTAGTGTCGTCCGCAAACTTGCTAAGGGTGCATTCGATGCCTTCATCCAGGTCATTGATAAAGACATTGAACAGGGCTGGACCCAGCACTGAGCCCTGGGGAACCCCACTTGTCACTGGCCTCCAGCTGGATTTCACACCATTTCCCACCACTCTCTGGGCCCTCCAGCCAACCAGTTTTCCACCCAGAAGAGCATGCGCCTGTCCAGGCCGGAGGCTGACAGTTTCTCAAGCAGAATGCTGGGAGAAACTGTGTCAAAGGCTTTGCTGAAGTCCAGGAAGACCATTTATATAAACTTCTAGTATGACTGAATTATGAAAAATCCTCAGTCCTAAAAAAAACCCACAATCCTTAAGCCCTGCAGATAACTTAAATCCAGATAGGATCCTGATGTGAACCAGAAGTAGGCAACACAGCTCTACAGCCTGACTCCAGGAGGAAAACCACTGCTGTCATGGAGATTCTTCTCATTGTACCCAATAAAAATTCAGCTGGTTTCTAGTCCATATTTTTATGTTAGTTTTAACCAGAAAAACCCTTCATGGCTCACAGCTTCCAGCCCTGACACAGCGTTTCACTACATCAATCCATCCAACATGCCCAAAACATCTTATTTTAAAAACAAGACAAGGGAAGAAGGGGAGAAGGAGCAGTATTATACTTGCACATGTAAATCGATCTGGCTGTTACACTTTGGCTAGTAGTTCACTTCAGACACAATATTTCAGCTGAAAAGAGAGGAACTGAGAAGAGAGGAATAAAGCGGAATGACTATATTTATAGGTTTTACATTTAAATTTAGGCCTCTGAGAAACAGGTATCAAAAGTCAACTCAATTAATGAGCTTGAGGAACAGAAAACCTGCTTAATATCTCCCGAAGACTGCAGCACAAAGACTGAATTTCTCTGTACAACAGGTAAGGCATCACAGCAACTGATGCTACAGATAAAACAGAGATGGTTGGCATGTTTGGAATTTCATTTCTTCCTTGCATTTGTCTTCCTTGTCCCTAACCCAACCAGGGAACGAAAACAAAGTCAGTTAATGTTTGAGCACCTCATCATTCTCCTTGTAGTCTATGGTGAGGTCACACTTCCATGACTAGCTCAGGTACAAAATTCCACAGCTGGGTATGGTACCAGCCAAACCACTGAACAGAGCAGTGCCAAGTGACATCTCACACCAGCATGCAGCAAATGTAGTCCCCAAAGCTACATTTCCTTCACTCTTGAATGAGCAGAAGAGCATCCTGCCTGGAATCCCAGGCTTTTCTAGAAGATGTCACTACAAATAATCGCTTCCAGACCCAGACAGTAATTCTGTTCACCTACAATTCAGCTGAAACCCTTGCCCTGGATTCCTCCTCCTTGTTAGAGATTAAAATAGCTGAAGCCAAACATGAAATGCTACCCTATTTCTGTTTGGGAATTCAAAACCCAGGGACAACTGGACCAAGCAATAGCTGTTATGCCCTACTGACACTTAAAAATCCTTTCCTCCCTCCAGTCTCAGCAGTAAAAACAGCTTTAAAACTCTATTTTTAACGTCATTGACTGATTTCGGCTGGGTGCCTTTGCCCTCTCCTCCTTCAGCTGCAGCAAGTCCACAGGCAAAGAAAGAAGTTAAAGCAAGAAACATCCAAGAAAAACTGAAATCCTGCCTTGCTCTCCCTTGTGCAGATAAGGCAGGCAAGAAAATCATCCTGAAAATTCAAGTTGCCATAATTTTTCAAGTGCCTCCTTGAGAAACTCCTGAGCAATCAAATTGTTCCTAGATCCACTGGAGCTTATTAAGAAACACGTCTGTAAGCAGAAACAACAAGGCCTCTCTGTCAAGTGTTTTTATCTCAGTGGAGAATTTGTTTGGTATGGGTCCTAATGGCTTCTCCATAACCTCGTCCTGACACCAGCTGCACGACTGGAGAGGTCTCCAGAGGCTGAGAGACTCTGCTGCTCTCGCAAGCACCACACAGCTCCCAGGGTGCACAAGACTGAGGGCATTCGGAAAGGATTTAGACATTCAACTAAAATCGTACAGCAGTGACTCAGCAGGTAGCAAGCACAGGACCTCTAGGAAATACACTGGATAGAAATAAGAGTCATTATAATTTCAAACATCTTTCATCTCGACATCCTTTAAGTGTGTATCAGAAGACATGGGTACAGCTCAGACACTAATATGATCCAGGTAGAAATCCTAGCCAGACAGAATGAAATACAAAGGAGTTTTGGCTGTTCTGAGCTGACAAAGCATAGGTTTGGACTTATTCACTAAGTACTCAGCTGGGAGGCTGAAGAACTGGGCTCCTTGTTCCTGCTAATGACTTCATGCCCTAAAACAAAAGTATTAAGTACACTATGTATTTCATTAGGCTAGACATCATTGAGGAGATGAGCGTAAAAAGCCCCACTTGGCTCTTGGCAAGCAGTGCTGTTGCTGGAAAAAAAAATTTAGGGGAAAATACACAGAATTACAGCTGCACGGCACATAGGTGCATCCCTAACTGTCCCAGAGAGACTCGAGTACCAACCACTGCCCAGAGAGCTGGAAAGACACACACATTTTCTCTCACAGTTGCTCTGGCTACTCGCCAAGAGTTTGCATGCCATTTCCATGTGGATTTCTAGACTTTCCAGTCATCCTCTGTTTATATTTATACATCTCTCTGCATCTCACCTCAGCGTGTTCAGTGAGGAGCTGGGACTGTGCTCAGCACAGGCCTGGAGGACAGCCAGCTCCCAGAGGTCACAGCACACACAAAGGAGACCCATGGTGTTCAAAGACAAAGTCCATCTACTTAAGACAGGACTGCATTTAGCTGTAATTCTCTGTTGGACTTCAATATACACATAAAATACACACAAATACATATGATACATATGCAAAATATGTTTTTAAACACAGAACTGGCATTCTCAGCGGCAGAAGAAAAACTGCTCATCTGCTGAATTCTCCCAAAACCAAATCATATCCAAGGGCATCCAAAGACCACTGAAATAGTGAAAAATCTCAAAATGGTTCCAGAGATGTACAAGGTGCTTGGTCCCTGTGAGGGAATGGCAGGTTTGGATCCTGTTTCATTATCTTGCCAGATGGCCAAAAACCAGAGGCATGGTTTGAACCCTTTCAATCGGGTTTTGGTTGTCTCTGACCTACAGAAAGAGGAGCCACAAACACACTGCTACAATAAATCACCTGCCGTTTCAAGAGGGAAACTCCACACAGATAGGATGGAGAGTGATGCAGATGGAAGGTCATATCACTAGAGCCTTGTAGCTGATGCGATGCCATCTCCCACCCACCAAATGGCAGCTATTAGCACTTTTTTGCCAACTCACAGATATTTGGGTAAGACTCCTTATTCTATCTTGAAATATAAAGCCATTTCTAATCACTTCCCCAATAAGTTACAGTAAAACAAGCAACGCAATTAAGAGCAATTATTCTGTTAGTGTGAAAACCAGCATTCTAGTTCTCTATATTGCAGCTTAAGAACACCAAAGACAAAAAACTACTCAAGTATACTCTCCAGAGAATAAAGCTTTCCCTTCTCTCATCCAGCAGAACAAAAAAAAATTAACTAAACCAAGGGACTTTCTTCCCGAAATGCCTTCCCACACTGCCACCACTTAATCCTCAAGGTGACTCTATTTAGGCTGAAAGTACCAACAGCTTACCAGGAGGAAGGAATAAAAATAGCCCAGCCATGGTATGTGTCGTTCTCCCGAGACTCAGGAACACAAAGGACAAGGACAGGATCTTGCTGTCGGTTCAAGCAAAACAACAAAAAAAGAAAGATAAAAATAGGAAAAAAAGTAGCAGAATCCAACCCCCTCCACTCTCCAAAGCATAATCTTCCACTCTCTCAAAAGCCAGGTCTCAAACACATGGGCTTTGCTTTAACAGAAACCCCAGCAGGATTTAAAACCAACCTATAAATGTAAGGAAGTGCCATTTTTGAAAGTTTTGCTGAAACACAGAAGAAATAGGAATTGTTTCAGAAAAATATTAGTATGGTCTGAATGCTTCATGTCTAGATTAGGAACAGCCATACTATAAATGTAATCCCTCCCCCAGAAACCCCACCACCCTCAGCATGAAGAAATTTCTCCTATTGTCTAATCTAAATAATCCCTCTTGCAATTTAAAGCCGTTCACCCTCATCCTATCACTCCGTGCACTAGTAAAAAGCCCCTCCCCAGCCTTCCTGGAGCCCCTTTCAGCACTAGAAGCTGCTCTAAGGTCTCCTCGGAGCCTTCTCTTCTCCAGGCTGAACAACCTCAATTCTCTCAGCCTGTCCTCATAGCAGAGATGCTCCAGCCCTTGGATCATCTCTGTGGCCTCCTCTGGACCTTATCCCGTAGTCCCATCTCCTTCTTATGTTGGGGATCCCAGAACTGGACACAGGACTCTAGCTAGAGAGCTGAGTAGAGGGGGAGAATCCCCTCCCTCTGTGGTTCTGGTAGGCAAGAGACCTTCAGCAAGCGATTGCCTCTATGGCTTTTGTAGGATGGCATAAAATACTTGGAAACATCCCCCCTCCTGCCCAACACGTATTTAAGATGTGCTGTGTGCAAACTGCAATGGGTATTCAAAAAGCAACCAACAGTGAGCGTCAACAGCTGGGCAGGGGAGAGAAAAATATAACAAATAGAAAAAACAGCTCCTGGGTCAAGATAAGGACAGTGAAAGATCACTCACCAAATATGATCTGAGGCTAAACAGTTTCACCTGGGGAAATTAGTGTAATACATTGCCAATCCAATTGGAATGGGGTAACGAGAAAAAAAAACAACCTTAAATTCCCTTCTGCCCATACCCCCCCTCCTTCTCAGTCTTCACTTTATACCCAAATTCTCAACCTGGCATCGGGGGATCTGCACCACCAGAATCTTCCTGCAAGCAGGAACAGGCTTCCTATGCAACTTGCGTGTTCTTTTCCTTTGGGGGAAGGAGGAAATCTGGTCAAAAAACAACCTGCATATGAATTTCTTCTCTTCTGTATGCAGCCAAGTCCCTGAGCACTGTAAGGAAACAGCTGAGAGAGAAATTCAACCATGAATCTGTTCTTACACAGAGTTATATACACCCAATTCCTTAGCAGTTATAAAAGTTAATATTTTACTTTAACTGGAGGGGCAACAAAATTCAGAACAACATCTTTAAAATATCACCATGGGTATTTGTTCTCAGAATCAGAAGCAGGAGGGGAAAATAATCTACAGCGAAGAGCTCATTTGGAACCAGGCAACAGCTACTGTGTTTCTTCTCCCTTAAACACACAGAAACAAGAATAAATGGCCCCACTGGCCAGTAACTTTCTTCTTTCCTAAGGAACTCCGAGTCTAATATTTCACTTTCAGACAAAAGAGACTTAGGCTGCCGGCTTTTTCAACACAGAAAATGACTCAGTTGCTTCTGGGATTTGGTTAAGAAGGCAGCCAGGCTCTTTCCATTTCTCTCTCCATTTTGTCATTTCAAAGCACTCAAACAAACAATCAGAGCTATGGGCTACTGCTGGCTGCCCTCTCTTTGGAAGGAGCAAGGCAGGAGCTCCTCAGTTTCAGGATGAGGGTCCTGAAACCTCTGATAATGAGCAAAAAAGGCAAGGGGAACACCCTCAGCATCACAGCCCTGAAGTCCTCCTGGAGCCGACAGCTCTACCTCAGAAAGGCTGACAACACAAAATCCTAGTGGCAAAACTCTCCTCCACGGAAAATTATTCCAGGGAGACGTGCACATCAATAAAATACATCACCTAATACAACTCTCTCCAGGCTGAAAGAATTGAGGTTGTTCAGCTTGGAGCAGAGAAGGCTGCAGGGAGACCTTAGAACAGCTTCCAGACCTGAAAGGGGCTCCACGAAAGCTGGGGAGGGGCTCTGGATCAGGGAGGGCAAGGACAGGATGAGAGGAATAGTTTGAAGCTGAAGGAGGGGAGATTGAGATTAGTGGCTGTTAATAAAAATGCCAAGTGAATTGATGTTCCATTAAAGCAAAATAATTCCAGTGGCACAAAAGACTAATTTAGGTGTTAGCACACACATATTCGCTGTTTACTGTTACCAGAAACAAAGAATAAAACATGTCCCCAGTCTGGGTATGGATTTATTAAACCAAAGGCAGCTGCTCTGGGATGTCAGTGTCCTTTAGAAACCAGCTACAACAAAACCAATTACCCTTTTCTAAAACAAAGTTACTTGGAAACCAAGACGCACAATAAATAATATTTCTTGTAGCCATAATCTTGACCTAAAATCAAGTCCCTTTGGACATTAAAGACATTTACCTCTCGCACATCTTCCTAAAGCAGAGACTTTGTTCACAAAGCATGGATTCTCAAGTCACCTACGATGTGCTTTTGCTTTGTTTGAAAGACCCTGGAAAAGGCAATAGTTGTTTCAGAAACAGAAGCTGAACCTCAAGAAACAAAGGCAGGAGACAGGGTAAAAGATTATGTGACACTGCTCTAATTCTGGGCTATGGGCTGGCACGAAAAAGTGCTGAAGGGCAATATTTTCATATGGTTAAAGCCAACAGCTACAGCTTTGACCTGTTTCCAGGCTCCTCAGGGCAGCCCATTCTTTATTCATGAAGTAGGTCACCTTCCCCTCCAGTTTAATAAAGGCTTACAGGACAATTTATGGACTTTCATGAAAGCTTTATATCGGTAGTGTTTCTAGTTGTGTCCAGAAACTCCCAGGACAGGAAAACCCTTCCCAAGCCACAAAAAGACTGCTTGATCTCAGGGGTTTATGTATCTGGTTGGTAAACTGTTAACACTGAGCTACTCTTAGAGCAATCAGGAATGAAATTATCAGGTTCTGCAAATTAAACCAGAGGGAAGAAAACCAAGTAACCCCCCCTATTCCAGGAAGACAGAGGCCACAGGAAGATGTACTAGAGACACAGAGCATTTCACAGTCTTTCTCCATCACTCTTGCTCCCCAGCTCTCGGGTTCCTTCTCAAAACAGAGTTTTGGGTCAGGACTAACCCTTTTGCAGGAACCAGACTCATTAAATAGCAACAATTAATATGAAAAGGCAAAGCATGAAATTAAAGTTTGCAGTCACCTTACACATCTTGATAAGCTCACCTCTCGATTTTCTAAGTCCTGCTTCCCCAGTAAAGGGATTTTCCCCACTCTGCCTGCACATAAATTATACACATATTATGCATGTAATTGTGCACATAAATTATAATGATTAAATAACTTTAATTGCTCTATCTGCCTCAAAAAGACAGCTACTCAATTAAGTATGCATGCCTTTCCTCCATGTCAGCACAGTATTTCCCTGCTCTGGAATTAGCTATAAACAGCTCAGCTTTGTACTCCTGGGTGAGACGATGGGTAGAGGGCGAGACAAATGGAATAGGTTTGAGGCTGATGTCACCGCGCAAACAGGTTTACATTAAAGCAGATGGATAAAACGGTGTTCAAGTAACCCTTAAACTTTTACCAAAACAATAGCTTACGCCTGGGAAACACTGCTGAGCTCCTTGCAGTCAGACAGAACTGCGAGGTGGCTGCTGATACAGAGAGGGAGGCACGCTTGCTGCCTGTGTTCTTGAGGAAAAGGCTGCCTCTTAACCTACTTTGGGTCACCGCTACTTATTTTATATGCCTGCAGACTATGGAGTGTGACTGTCACACAGCAGGACTTGGTTTGCCAACAAGAGCTTCATAGCTAATATTCTGGAAATGGATCCATTCCCTTCCCTCCATCCTGTTTTATTGAACACTTTGTGATCTTGAATCCACTCTAGCTTCAGCAACTTATTCACAAACCTACATAGTAAGAACAGCAAATATAAGGCTGCAGGGAGACCTTAGAGCAGCTTCCAGTGCTGAAAGGGGCTCCAAGAAAGCTGGGAAGGGGCTCCTGATCAGAGAGGCCAGGGACAGGATGAGGGGGAACAGTTTTCAGCTGCAAGAGGGGAGACTGAGGTGAGATCTGAGGCAGAAATGTTTTCCTGTGAGGGTGGGGAGGCCCTGGCCCAGGTTGCCCAGAGCAGGGGTGGCTGCCCCATCCCTGGAGGGGTTCAAGGCCAGGCTGGATGGGGCTTGGAGCCCCTGATCCAGTGGGAGGTGTCCCTGCCCATGGCAGGGGTGGGACTGGAAGGGCTTTGAGGTCCCTTCCCACCCAAACCATTCCATGATTTCAAGATTTCAACCTTGACATTCAGAGTTTACCGATCCAATTTCCCCCTAGAGCACAGACAAAGACTCCAGGGGTCAAACCCATCACACAGGAGGGAGTGTTTTACCAAGACTTAGTTCCAGCAGTGGCAGATTTTCTTGCTCTATTTAAAAATGCTGCAAGAGTTTGAGAAAATCCAGTATCCCTGGAAATAAATGTCACTGGAACTGCAAGAAATGAAACTCCTTTTTTCTCTCTTCATTTTACGTCTGACACGCTTTAATTTTTCCAACACTGCTGCCTTTACCCTACCTCACAACTGCTTTTGGAACAGTATTGTCAGAACCACGAGGAGTTATGCAGGGCCATAACTGTGCAGGTAAGCACAAGAAAACTGTTGCCATTATATTCTATATTTACCTGATACAGAGCTCAAGTTTTAATTGGCATTGTTTTCAGCCTTGCTGAACAAATTTCATAGCTATCAGTTTATGTTTTAAGAATCACACAACACTTCTCTTTAGAGATCATTTTTGTTACAGCATCACAAATGAAGACCCACCTCTTTCTAATGGGCAATTGCTGACAAGAGCGATTTAAGTTGTCACACACACTAATAAATAGCCATGCGTGCTGCAGGCAATTGGAAAGGAAAAATACAGATGAAAATGCTTTTAAGCTATGGAAGAAGCTGAGCTGTGTCAGTGGGAACAGCTTGTTTCCAAGAGCAAGGCAATGCTCTAAGACAGAGTTCTGCCAGCCCACAAACGCAGCGGGACAATTACACACTGCGGTGAAAGCGAGGAGCTGGTATCAGCTTGCAAGGACAACTGGAACTCTGCTGATGCAACTTTCTTAGCTCCAAAGCATATGCTGAGAGGCTGACCTCCAGGAGTTCTTGAGGCAGCTCCTGGTACTGAAGATTTCATCCATTTGTGCTGCCTGCTGCTGCCAAGGAGTGCATCAACTCCAAACAAGAGTGCCGCGCAATGCGTCCTTCGGCAGGACACCAGCAGGCGTGATTAGTAACAACTACCTCGAGTAGTGACAGGAGTTTTCACACTGATGCTTTTAAACTGCAGAGTTAAGTTGCCAAACAGTGTCCTCCATTCCCTTTTCTACATCCCGACTCTCACGGTGTCTGCAGCTGATGAATATACAGTAAATTTGCATTTTCAGAACCAACACTAGTTTGCTGCACCATTGGTTGAAATGCAAGCGTTTAGTCAAGCTTGCTTCCCTCGCTGCCTGGCTGAGCACACGGAATGAGAATTATGTCTTTCCCGTACATGCCAGCTGGAATACATCAGATGCAGGAATAACAGAGTCAGCACTTTATCGAGACAGACAGCACTGCAGAAAATAATCCAGTGCTTTCCTACCCAGGTGCCATTCTAACTCCAAACAGTAAAACCAACAAACCAGAAAGAGCTAACCATAGAATAGAGTTTACTTCCCTAGCCTAAGCCTGCTCGTAAAACCTTTACTAAACGCATTTTTAAAGCTAATCACCTTGAGACCTATCCTGTTCCATACAGGTTAGGTGTTGTCCTAATATTGCTTAAGCCACCTTAGTCACTCCGCATTCAGACTGCAAAAACACACTTGAATTTCAACATAAACCAGTCTTTTTGCTCATTGTCACTGAAGACTGCAATGAAATCTCTGCTTTGTGTACACTATTGTGCCAACACCTGAAAACTACTAGGAACAAGTCAATTTTGCACATGAATGCATACAAGCATATGCAAGTTTGGCATCATATTACCAGTACAAGTGGCAGCATAAACACAAATGAATTAATAAAGAATACTTTAATATATGTTGTTACCAAAAAAATCATATTTCATAGAATCACGGAACGGTTTGGGTGGGAAGGGACCTCAAAGCCCATCCAGTTCCACCTCTGCCATGGGCAGGGACACCTCCCACTGGATCAGGGGCTCCAAGCCCCATCCAGCCTGGCCTTGAACCCCTCCAGGGATGGGGCAGCCACCTCTGCTCTGGGCAGCCTGGGCCAGGGCCCCCCCACCCTCACAGCAAAACATTTCCTCCCAAGATCTCATCTCAATCTCCCCTCTTTCAGCTTAAGTTTATTTTAACTCATCTCTGATGTTGTTTTCTATTCAGCAAAGCATTTATGCATAAGGTGCACTCCAGGCTTCCTGTGAAGCCCGTGCTTAAATCAACTCCATTTAAACGCATCGCCTAGATGGACTACATCCCTGGACAATGTACTTGGGCATATCACAAGAACTTCCATATTCCTTCCTTGAACCGGGACTCTTAGCCCAGAACACAAACCCAAACTGATCATTGCCCAGAATGGTGTCATGCAGGACCATTGTCAGTCTGTTCTACAGCAGCAGTTTAAACAAGAACCAGGGACACAGTTGAGCAGTAACTCAGCAGCTCTGTTCAGTAGCATTAAGGTATAAAATACCCCAAAGGTTTTATTAATACAAGAACATATTAGAAGAAAACCCTCAGTGAATTTACACCACAAGACTCAAGAACATGGCCGTTTAACAACCAAAACCATCCTGTGGAGCTAGCAGAACCAGCACTGGGTGGGCAGCCTGCTGGCCCCCCATGACAGCCTTCCTCCTGAACTCCAGTAGTCCCACAATCACCTCGCTCCTCTTTTTTTTCTAATTTTTTTTCTCTTCCATTTGCTCTGGTTCTTTTGCTTCAAGCTTTCTTAGCACACGAAGCAGGGCACTAACTCCCACATGAGGGTGAGGGACAATTTTTGCACTGCAGATAGAATATACATATTTAAAAGACAAAAGATGACTTACCTTACCTATACAATCAGTTTTCCATTGAATAGTGGGGTAGGCAACTGGGATAAGTCACACCTAGATACTCCACTGCCCAGACAGGACTTCACTTTGGTAAGCTTACCTTGCATTTCCATGAACAGAAGACTTCTCCTTCCAGTTCTAAAAGAAGGACAGACAATTAAGGAATGAGGTGTTCAACTGCACTACATGACACGGGACAACCTGACAGACTGGTTAGCACCTTTCTCCAGTTAAAGTGTGTCTGGTAGGGAAGGATTTACAGGTGGAAACTGCAATCAATGATAAATTAATCAAATACCTGACTTCCGATTTAGGCCAAAATCAGATTTCCCATTTCAAAATAACACAGTACATTTTATATTTCAAACACGAGAGATACTGTGGATGTTTCATCAGTTTTGCTAATATAAAAACAGATTATCACAGAATCATAGAATGGTTTGGATTAGAAGGGACTGTAAAGTTCATCCAGTTCCAATTGCCCTGTCACGGGCAGAGATATCTTCCAGTAGAGGACGATCATAATCCTAAAACCAGATTATCACCACAGAACCACCAAAACAAACAGACTATTCCTTTCTTTTGCCAGCTTGATACAATTTGCAAGCTGACAGCAGATAACCTCCCTGTTACTCTGCCTCAGGGGTTCAAATTTGTTTTGGTTTGCTGTAACACGCTCACCCAAGGAGGGATGCTGGGAAAGCACTCAGTCCACTGAAGAACAAGGTCTCACCTGTGCTCATGGTGATGCAGAAGCAAAAGAAGAGCTTACACTGCCATCATCTGATGAAAGAGAATATAAATCTAAATGACATCACTCAAATAATCACTCTACAAAGGGGCAGATGCACCCATGGTTGGGATTACTCAACTCAGTTTCGTAAGGTCATTTGTTTGACACAACAGCAGCTATCCTGATTATCCCTCCCACACAAAGCCATTCCAAATTCTTTTTTCGAACACATTATCAGAGTTCCAGTTATTTGATTCAGTCCTCTCTCTCTTGTAAATGATATAGGACCCACAGTCCAAAATCAATCCAATATCACTGCTATTAATAGGCCCTAAATCTTTAAGTCAATACTGTAATTTTAGAGTATAGGACTTAACGTTTTTGCTCAAGATATTTTCACTAGAATGTTTCTTCCAAAGCCTTCTCCTGTGCAGTCTGAAATCCAGTAAACCAAACTGATTTCAAGTTGTTCGCAAACCAGTTTCACTCAACTACTTAATAACTTACTATATTTATGAGAAAGCAGCAACGTTCATCATCAAATACCTGATCGCCATAGTTAGCAGTACATTCTCAGACTCATCTGCAGTCTAGTCAGCTACTGTAATCAAAGAAAACTGTTGCAAGTCATGTATTTTGACACACATTCTCAGATGATCAGAAGAAAAGGCAATTTTCTTCATGAAAAACATTTTGTGGCATATTCTGCAAAAATATAATTTGGTTAATTTATCTTTCTCAAAATAGAGATAATGAATACCGGCATGACTTCAAATAAAGTTTAAGAACTATTTCATTGAAGCAACGCTGAAGTCTGAAATACTCCCAAACTATAAATATTCAAAGATATTTAGTAAACTCGTTTTTGTTCTTCTTTTATTATAAAAGCACTTCAAGTTGGAGCCACCTCAGCACTGCTATTTCCTCACAGTACTGTTTATGCACCACCTAATGCAGGTATAAAAGATACCATATTCCTTTTGGTGTCAGCTGAGCCTCTCACTGAAGCTCTGAAGAACCGCCACACGGTGGAAGCAGACACCTACAACTTGAAATGAGAGGCAAATATCATGTATCCTAACATGATATTTGACATCCTATTCGACATGATATTTGACATCCTATTAACATCCTATTCGATCTTCATTTTACGTTGGTGGACACAGATTATCCAAATAAACACCACTTACTTGGAGATTTACTAGAAAGTTAACTTGAGGAGGGCTGGGAGGGGAAGACAAACACACACACCATCTTCAAGCTATAAAAGTCTTCACCAAAAAAAACCCAAAACAAACCCAAACTGTTAAATTTATAGTGAAACGATTACAACAGTAAGAGAAATCCCTCCAGAATCTAAAACTGTGCAGGTCCCTATACTGAGAGAAAGTAATTTGATCCCTGAATAACATGCTTGTGATTGAGGCAAACAGAAAGAAAGTATTCACGGCAGCATTATTTGAAACTAAACCCATAACTCTGAGAAAAAAATAGTCCAGTCTTACAAACCCCCCCTATAGAGCTGAAACCTGATCTGATTTTCATCACTGAGTTTCACACACATCACCGGCTCAAGTCTGTAACTTTGGTTTTCATGTGAATCGCATCAGGCTACACAGGTAGGAAAGACGCTTTCCCTCCAGCCAAGAAGCAGGTACCCCACCAAAAATGGGAAGAACTGGATTTTTAATCAAAACACTACCTAACACAGCAGCCAGCCTTGAAAAGTTTAACTTGAAGAGCTCACAAGTGTTTCAGGGATTCCTGACATGCATATTTCTTGATTTCCTTGGCCCTTCCACCCCCGTGCCCTCATATAATCAAGTTACATTATCAGGAACACATCACAACAAAGCTGTGCAGTGCTCTGGGCAGTGTGGGACTGTCACCTTCTCATGCTTTATAAGCTCAAAGCACTGACACCAGTGTTTAAATAATGCTGGAACACCCTGGCTTACCAACAGAACCACATGAAAACAATTTCTTAACAATGGTGCCCAGAAATACACAGATTTATATGCTCTAAACTTCCTTCTCATCCTATTTACCACCTCCAGAGCAAAGTAAATGACATCCACTACTCCCAAGTGCTTTTACTCTACAGGAAGCCACAGTGAACTATTAGTAAAATCATTCCTAAAGCTGTGAGAAACAAGAGACTGAGGTAAATGAAATAGTAAGGGGAAGAAATTAGCACAGTTTTAAATCTAGTACTTATTGGTAAAACAGGTCAAACTACTGACTTGGGCTCCAACTCCTTCCAGACGTATTTAGCTTCAGACTTCCACGATCCAAATTCAGTTTTCATCACTTCACTACACTAAACCCTGTACGCAGTTACAAGTCTGAAGTGCACCAGAAGCATATTGTGCAAAGCAACTAGGAAAACAAGAATTTAGCTGAACTACCTGTTTTCTTTCCGAAGTCACCTGTGTGACAAGTATTTTTCACCATGAAAAAGCTAATTGTATTCTGAGAAAACACATTTGGCTGTTAGTTACCTTTAAGGAACTCTTTGATCAAAAGCAAACGGATGAACAGCAACCAATATTCCAAAAGCATCAGCCAGCAAATAGGGTAAAAGGCATCTCAAAAATCTCTGAATCTGTTTGCACATAGGTTGGTTGCAAAAGATACAAGGAACTATAAAGTGCCCAAAAGCAGAAATCCAAATTGCCTTTAAGTGCTTTGAGGATTTCAGTCTGCATTTCTCTAGCTTAATCCCGTGAACTGGACGCACATTAGCATGAGCTGGACATGAGGTGTGCTCCTGGACTAACCTATCAATCTCATTTCATCAGAGAAGTGCAGGTGAAGAGCTCCAAAACCACAGCGCAGCGTGAAGCGCATGGAAATGGATATGACTCAATATTACCCTGACACGCACACCACTAATCCAAACCAAGATCCTAATGTTGGCCCACATTAACACAGCCACTACACCAAAAAAGAATTTGTTGCATGTAGTTTCCCAGGTGTTGAAGAAAACTGCTCTCTTCCCGGTTGAAAGAGACCTTGATCTTGAAGAATGCACGCTCACATGACATGTGATGACTCGAGAGGCTTGTCTCCAACAGAAAACTTCAAGGGGAAATTCAATTTAAAATAAAAATCATAATTCAGTCAATACTTTAGAGATTACTTCACAGGGTCTTGAACTGAAAGCAGCTCTAGTCACTGACACATTGCATCTTTTATTCAGCTATTCCAACTCAACACTTGATAGCTTAGAAGGCTATAGTTTGTTACGTGAGAAACACACACTGCTGTATAAACCTCATGGAGGCAACACAAATGTTATCCAGTTTAACACTGGTTGATACCACTTTAGTAAAACCCAGCACCATCTGCTCTGCTGGTCACACTTTGACAAACACTAGGCAGCACTGCAAACAGTTTTTCCTAACAAAACTCATATTTGGTTACAAAACAACTTAAGAAAAACTTGACTTCATTGACTTTATTAACAAAACAAAAGAGTTAAAAAGTTGCTGTGACATTCAGAACATGGCATCAGAGATAATTACAAAACAGCAATGTATCCGAATAAAAAAATTAAAACCACATATAATAAGAAAAGTCCCTGCCCCAGGGACCCAGCCGTGCATAGTGTTCTGCCCGCAAGTAGCCCATCCGCTCTCCAGAAATAACAGTAAAATTAAAGGCACCGGTAAACCAAGCTGCCATTTAACATGTTTCCAGCTCACACAAGTAATTCACACAAAGTAATTACAGAGGGGAAAAAAAGTCAGTGTTGATATTTATTCCACAGCCATGCAACCGGAGCACACATAGGAAAAGCGCTTACATTTACACTTACACCGTTTTTAAACCCACACATACACTGCCATCGCTTAAGAGTGGAAGCTACACGTGTGCTGAATTAACTGAAGGCGTAACGGGCGAGATGTAAGTTAAAATACTGCCACCAATAGTTATACAACTAACCACGGATGCCAGCAGCACATTGCAAGCCCTGACCAACTCAGCGTGTTAAGTCCTCCCGTGTGTTACCAGCCAAACACATATTCCATTGCTTTCGATACAATACTTTCATCTTTCCTAGGAGTTTGTCTGTCAGAAACCACCTAGAAGGCAGGGGGAAATGGGAAGAGAGAGAAAATAAAGACAGTCAGTCAACACAGTTAATGCTTTTTGCACTGCCCAGGGATTATTTTTTTCTTCCTTTTCCTATATTTTGACAGAAATTGTTTGAAAGATTTTCAAAACATGGCCTTAGACTCCGGAAAAGCAACAAGTCATTAATTTATTGCTTTTTATTACTATTATTAGAGACTGCACAGATAGTTTGTACTTGACACACATCGTTAGAGAAATGACAAGATAAAGGCTAGGGTCACATTAATGTGTGTACAGCCTCACACAATGACGTGGAGATAGCACAAATAAACACGCGCTTCCGCCTCCCTTAAAGTACCTGATAGTCACTACTGGAAGCCTTATACGCTGTTGCGAGAGGCCTCATGGTAGAAATCCTTGTCGTATTATTTGCAGGTTGTACTGGTGTGCCAGCAGATTTTGTAGGAGGAGTGAAGACTGAAGACATGGGGGACGTAGAGCCTCTTTCGAAGTTCTCCATCACACTCTTAAAAAGAAGAGGGTTAATATAACGTAAACAAGTAGCAAAAAGCAGTATCCCAACCTTTATTATCTAGAATTGTTTGATGAAATTCGTTCACATCTCAAAGTAAGCAAAGACCACAGGTGAATTGTCAGCACAGAGCACACAAGCACATAGCACCACCAAGCCTTTTCCTCACTGCAATCATTTGCATGTTGGATTACACACAGCAAGGTACTGAAAGCTGGCAACCCCTTCAACTGAGCGTACTAAGTATCAGCCAAGTTTGAAACAGTACAGAGAAAACAAATTGTTAAAGATATGCAACAAACTAGTAACTTTTTTCAGGGTCAGGCCCCATAACATGCTCTTCCTAAATCCTACTACACTATTTTCCCTGATCCATACAGGAGCATCTGCCAGTCTTCATCAATTCGCATTCACCTTGCCAAGGAGTTTGACTCAATCCCCACAGCAAACACTAGAAAAGGAGTGAGAAGCCTCCATTTTGGAAGCTTATCTTTGGGAAGGAATGCATGCAGGCTGGAAAAACCTGCAAGTGACTTGATGGAGACCACGAGTTCCACAGGAACCCATTCAAAATAAGATGGGAAATGACAACCAGCCTGGGGAGCCACAGTTTGCAGCATTTAGACTCAGCAGAGCACAGTATTTATCCTAAAGACAGCAGAAATTCTGCTCAGTACAAGGGGAACCCATGGAACTGTATTGGTGAGGCCACACCTCGAATCCTGGGTTCAGTTTTGGGCCCCTTGCTACAAGAAGGACATCAAGGAGCTGAAGTGCATCATGAGAAGAAAACAAAGCCAGGGAAGGGGCTGGAGAACAAGGGTTATGAGGAGTGGCTGAGGGACCTGGGGCTGTTTAGCCTGGATAAGAGGAGGCTGAGGAGAGACCTTATCACCATCTACATCTCTCAGAAAGGAGGCTGTAGTGAGGGTGGGTGCTGGGCTCTTCTCCCAGGTGACAGGTGAGAGAATGACAGAAAATAGCCTCAAGTTGCGCCAGGGCAGGTTCAGATTCGACATCAGGAAAAACTTCTTCACAGAAAGGGTTCTCAGGCACTGGGAGAGGCTGCCCTGGGAGATGATCGTGTCACCATCCCTGGAGGGGTTTAAAAGACCGGTAGATGAGGTGCTCAAGGATCTAGTTTAGTAGTGGACAAGTACGGTTGGAATCTACGATCGAGGTCTTTTCTAACCAAATGATTCTATGACCTACCCGCTACTTTTAAATCAGCAGCCCAAACACTGACATCAAACCCATCTTATCTAGTTTTCAATCGCAAGGGAGAGTTTGACAGACTAATGCTAAGCCCTCAATGGCCTGACCTCCAGAAATATCTCTTGCCTCCAAAAATACAGGTTAATGTGTATGAGTTTACTGATGGATATTTGAAAGCAGACACTATCCACAAAACAGATAAGAATCCAAAAGCAACAAAGACCAGATGCTTGACAAATGTCTCAGATCACTACCTCGAGAGTTTCAGCTGATGGGCAGTTCAGTCACTGATACAAACTGGACACCAAATCAGTAAATAAGGCAAGAGGAGACTCGAAGCCCTGCCACCAGAAGCCCCCAGAGAAAAGGGGCTCTGAAGTACCTTGGTTTCTCAATTTTCATCAGTATAAGAAATGTTTTGAACTGAAAAACTGAAGTAACTGCAAGCTCAGTTTCTAAGGCTGCCTTCTCAGAATGGTTCACGTTCGAAAGCTTGTATTACTCTTTAGCATCACTTATCCTTAGAGGAGACCAAGAAAAATCACCTGTGAACTACAAAGGAATGCCTGTTGCTTGCTGAAGCTAACGTACAGTATCCAGTGTAAAGGGCTGCAAGAATTAATGAGACTGAAATAGAGCCATGCCTACCCCAACCAGGACTTAACAAGGGACATGGTTTTGTGAGGTCAGGTGGGAGAACAAGATCAGGACTGTCTTGCTAACAAATTTTCAGTCTAATGTACTATGATAAACTGCAAAGCTAGAATGAGATAAATAGTCACATAAAAAAAAAAAGCAACAATCAGGAGAAATAATAGCCTTAATTTGCCATCACATCCCTAATGCAGCCCTTGAGTGACACAAATTCCAGCCTGGGAAACATTTGTATGAATGGTTTCACTTCACATCTTACACAGTAATATAGCTCTGCGCATCCTTTCGTCCCAAGAACACAAAGGTTTCCCATAATGATCTTTCTTAGCAGGAAACTGTTAAACCCTTAAGAAAAACTGATATTGGTAAAGGCTGTTATACCTTACATAACAGAACTATCCATGCTTTGCCATTCAAAAGGCAAAATAGAGAGGTCAGGGAAAATAAAAAGGAAGTGAAGAATCCAAGCACCTTGTATCTAATAAAATCAGCCATTTACATACTTTATCTATGCACGGCTTGACACCAATCATGATAGATTCTCCAAAAATCCTTCCGTCTTTGCTTAAGGCTTTCCGAGCTTGAAGCTTGGACTGGTATCGAATATGCATCCAGTTTCCCGTGTTGGACATCTGTGTGAGATCAAGTGAGAGCTGTGACATTCAGCCTCTTAAAGAATGAGCCAGAAAGGTTTCAGAAACAGGTCTCAAACTAAGACATACCACATGCTTTAATATGTTCCCATACTGAGCAAACTGCAGAAGAACGTAGGAAGCTGATGCTTGAGGAAATCTGAAAGACAGAAAATGTAAAAAAAATTAGTAGTTTAAGAATTCTGCTGCTAAAATACAACTCTAGGAAGGGCTTTTAGCAATCCAAGTGTGTTAAAGCCTTTTTAGAAGCAGTGACTTCAGGAACATTATCTCCTGGGCATTATTACTTCACCACACTCCTCAGTGGGAGGACACTGCTCTTCTAACTTGCAAAAATTTATACGTAGCTGAAGTTACGGCGCTTCAAAAAAAACACACACACTTGCTGGCTTTAACCACAGCTGTATTTCCCAAAAAAACATGGAACGCCAGACAACAGCAACACTCAAATATTTCTTTCCACATGTTGCAAAGACTTCATCTGTGTTTCTTCTAACACCATGGAAATCAGCTTACCCAAATACAGTCACCCACGTGTCATCAAGTTGATCTTCTGAAGTCAGGGATTCACCCTGGGTATAGAAAGGATCTAGCTGAGCAGGAGATAGAGTTGTCTTCCTAGGCTGCCCAATGCTTGCAGGACTGAACACACATGAAGCTGTTAAATTGAAATGGCATTGTTTAACAAATTGCTTTTGCAAGACAGATCAGCTTAAGAGCCTACAGCAAAAGAATAAATTCAGTACCAAGCATTTCGCTTGTATATGTAATTGTCTGATGGAGATTTACTTGCACACACAGACTATGTCAACCCAAACCTGATGCCAGTAAGTTTTAAGACCAGCAAACTAGCTTTCTCCTTGACCTCTGCCACCATCAGCTTAAAGCAGAAGGCAAACAGGAAAAAGACAGCAGGGTTAAGCTTAGCCAGAAGATACAAGTCCATACCCAAGACAGGAAACCTTATGAAGATGGAAGGAGACCCATCAATCTCAGCCGTTCCACTCAAGCACAACCACCTCTGCACTCAGTTCAACAACAGATTTTGACTAAGGAATAAGTAAATTGGCTTGAAATTCAATCATTCTGAGTGGAAAAGGATTTCCGGTTCACATCCACAAACCCTTAGAAAAGCTACAGAGATGCAACTCCTTCAGAAACAAACAAGGAGTTGCTATAGCCTGAACAGTGGTGATTTCTGTGCGTTGAGGAAAGCTATAAGGAAGGAGATTATGTATTTTGACAGGACGTCTACCTGTTCCAGGGGTTGACGGCATAACTCCAGCCAACGGGCTCTGTGTTAGAGAAAAGCTGGCCTGCATTAAAATACAGAGAGTTACAAATTATTCTTACAGGTACGCTTCTCAGATCAAATGAGATCATTTTCAGGTAACTTAAGCATCAGATGAAACATTAACAGTTCACCTTAAGTTTCTCTTAAGAGTAAGAACAGACATTTACATCTATATTTAATACAAGGTTATTAATAGTCATGAATGAAAAGGTTTTTGATGATGTTTTTACACTCTAGCACACAAGCTGGCATATAGCCTGGACAATCAGTAAGCATCAACCATTACATTACAGAATTTCCAGCTGACTACTAAGACTCAGAGGAAATGGCAGTCAACTCTCCTGATCAGAGGCTTAAACAAAAGTATCGGAGATGGTATTGGGAGTGCAGAGCAAACTACGGAAGGGAAGCACCACAAACAACAGGATTCAGGGTCTGCCTAAGGTATTTTATCACCTAGCAAGAAAGATCCTGGTTTATGAAAAGGAAGCTTAGTTAGGCTTAGTGTGAGCTTTAGCTAACAGGCACTGAAAAATCCATGACCTAACACCAATCACCTGCTTCATCACACTAAGCAGCTTTCGGTATCAATAGTCAGAAACCTTATAGCTGAACTTCTTCGAAATCAGCATTTCCCTGTTGCTGCATTACAGCAATTCCCACATCTGCGTGCATGCTGAACGAAAGGATGCCACTATTTTAAGTGACCAGCACCCGATTTTGACTGTCTAAAGGGCTTAGAAATTGCAGAAGCATAACTCACACTTGTTTTGTCCACCACTAGACTTACTTTCCCTCTCAACTACCGCACCGAAGGGAGTTGTACTTCAAGTTTTAGCTGCTAAGTTATTTTCTTAGTAACACAGAAGGATTTCAACACCCAAAACAATTTTAGTGTATTTTTCATCTGAATTGTGGCATTTCTTAAATACAACACCAAATTATGTGGAGCACCTTTAGACTCAGTAACGTGTGTTCGGATAGGAGCTCTTTTTTTTGTTAAATCAGGCTGTTTAAGGCAGTATTGGATTCCGTCCTTTCTAGAGAATCTGAACCTTCAGGATTAACTTTTCAGAAGGCAACAATTGATAAAACAACTGTTCATACAGAGAAAGGCCTTCACTTTGCATCAAAACAATCACATTCGCTGAAGAAGAACCTATTAACACTTGACTGCTCAGCTGAGGAAGTGGCAGAGTTTACAGTTAGCATGACCTTCTAGAAATTGTACTGTTACCCTTGATTAACCCCACCTCCCTGTCCAAATTTTGGTTAGCTATTTTACTGAAATAGAATGAATTCTGTGCGGAGTAAGTGCCTCTATTGCCCACTAAAAGAGAAGCTAACACATATTTGGGTACTTCTGACAATCTGCAGCCCAATAAAACCACAAGAAGGTGAAAAGCTGTAGTAAGTCCACACTTGTCATGTACAAAGCATAGCAGAGATGTGATTCACATATCAAAAAAATAGTAACGACAGGAGACAGCTCTACACCTGCAGCTCTCGCTCAGACTGCACAGGAACAGGCACACCAAACACCTGGACTCAGCAACAGCACGATCGGAAGGCTCAGCAGGCATTCTGCTACAGCAGTTTATACAACAGAGTTACAGAACACACTGAAGCACAGAGCCACCTCACATCGGCTAAGAACTAGCCACTTACTGGTCTCCTTGAGGTTAGAGGTGAGGATCCAAGCCCAGGACTAGGTATCTCATCATATATGCTTCTAACGGGTGGAGCGCCACTTTTATCTTTATGCGTAGGGACTACAGGCTGTGGGGGAGACCCTCCTGCAATCAAAAGGACACATGAAGCATGAAGAAACTTTTCATTTTACACCACTGCTACTCGATCTTGAAACTTCAACAGTAAATCCAACCATGAAAGAACGCAGATTGTTTCACTGGGGTTGGCAAAACCAGCTGGCCAAACAAACTGTTCAGGTGTGAACGTTCTATGTAGGAATATTAATAGGGTATCAGAAACAACTTCCTTATACAAGTATCACCTATGCTTTTAGATCTCTGTTTAACTCAGTATACTCACTCCCTACACGCACTCACTCTTTTTATCAATTATAGCTATATCCTCCTATTTAAGGCAGGTTAGTAATGAACTGCTTCAGAGGCTAACCTTCCTGCAGCAGAGATGCAAAAACAAGGGTTTTAAGACTTGAGACATACTACGTGCTAAAAAACCATGCGCACACAGACATTGCACATGCTGTCATATTCTCATCATCCAAATTCCTTTTCTTCCCATATAATTCCATACTACTGACAAACACAAGCTCTTGAGAGCAGGACTAGCTTGCACTTCGGCGGGATGGAGTAAAGGCAGCTACTCTCTCATTGTGTAAACTTTAAGACTTTTAGTATAACAACCTTGAGGTGCTAAGGGGCATGGTTTAGTGTTTGATAGGAATGGTTGGACTCGATGATCCGGTGGGTCTCTTCCAACCTGGTTATTCTATGATTCTATGAACACAATTAAATGGACTGAAATATCCTGACTTGCCTTTGAAAGGTCTGTATGGGTTTAACCCCCAAAAAAGCAGTTTGATTTAACAGTTTTCATTTGCAAAACATCTGGAAATCAAGCTTTTTCAATCCTAAATTCAGAGCCTCAAGACTCCTATCTGAATGGTTTAACATTCAGAATTGCTAACAGTGTATATTATACAAGACACTCTCCCATCAAAGTTTTCAGTTTAAATGTGTCTCCCACTGACCGAGGAAGGCCTGTGTTAGTGTCTTACAGATTCCCCTTGTCTAGGAGGGATGGTCTGTAACACCACCCTTTAAAAATAACTAGGTTGAATTCACATGATTCTTTTCCATTTCAGAAATGCTTCCTGAGAGGCTTGTATTTAAAGACAAAAGCAAAAGCAGGAGACCAACAGGCCTGAAAGTGAAAGAAAGGAACACTAAGAATTATCCTGCAGTACTTAGACCCTCAATTTCTCCTTCAAAACAACTCCCACATTAACAACATAAAACATTTAATTATTTAGCAAACTGATTTAATACAAAAGCCAAGATCATCCCCGGCATGAAATAAATCAATGAAGCTGTAACTGCTCACTCATAGAACACGGACATATAATACCAACACCCTAGAACCATGGGCAAGGACTTATTCTAGTCAGGTCAATTAGGTGACTGGGAAGAAGAGCACGACAGTTAGGAAAAGTCATGGCACCAGCCCAGTAACCACAAAGAGCAGAGTGCAAATAGAACCACTAGATACTAATTAAGGAGCATTTTTTAGTTTTTCTCCATCCATCATCTCTGCAAGTTAGCCAAACTCCACAGAATACACTTGCGTTCACCATTTATTCAATTACTTGAGGTCACTCAGTGCAAATTATAAATCTGCAAGAACTCAAGTCTTCAACAGTCACGCAGAGTGATAAGAAAAACCAAACTTTTACACTTCAGCATTTCAATTCTGACCTGCAAGGAGCGGAGACCTCATTTCCATTACACCAACTGAAGGGCCGCTTAAAGCCCGCGGCTGCGGAGTTGCCGGCGCAGGTAGATCACCCATTAGGAATCCAGGAAGAAACTGAGCGCCAGCTCCTGACTTTGGAGATGTTGGGGAGCCAAGAGTCATCGGCTCAGCTCCTGTGGCAATAAAAACAAAATTTAAAAACATGGGAGAAGGGAAGCGACCCAGACTTTTCCATTGCTTAAACAGTGCTTTGACTAAAGAAACGTAAAACATGCTGGGGTGACTAAGGCAGTTCCAGCTAAAGAGACTTCGGCAGTTTGAAACTGAATCTTAGAAATGCTTGGCTGGAAAAGACCTTCCTGTTCAAGTCCAACCATACCTGCCCACCGCTAAACCAGACCCCTGAGCACCTCATCTGCCAGACTATTAAATTCCTCCAGGGATGGGGACTCCACTACCTCCCTGGGCAGCCTCTGCCAGCGCTGGAAAAGCCTTTCAATGAAGAAAACTTTCTTAACATCCAGCCTAAACTTGTCCTGGCGCAACTTGAGGCCATTTCCTTTTATCCTATCACTTGTTATTGGGGAAAAGAGACCCCCTTCAGCCTCCTCTTCTCCAGGCTGAACAGCCCCAGGTCCCTCAGCTTCTCCCACAACCTCTGTGCTCAGCCTGGAGAAGAGAAGGCTGCGGGGAGGCCTTAGAACAGCTTCCAAGTACTGAAAGGGGCTCCAGGAAAGCTGGGGAGGGGCTCTGGATCAGGGAGAGCAGGGACAGGATGAGGGGAATAGCTTTAAAACGGAAGGGAGAAGGTTCAGATTAGAAATTAGGAGGGAAGTCTTCACTATGAGGGTAGGAAGGCGTTGGCTGTGCACAGCAGGGGTGGCTGCCCCATCCCTGGAGGGGTTCCAGGCCAGGCTGGATGGGGCTGGGAGCCCCTGACCCAGCGGGAGGTGTCCCTGCCCGTGGCAGGGGTGGCACCGGGTGGGCTGCGGGGTCCCGCGGTTCCGTGAGGCGGCGCTGCCGGCGCTCACCTGCGGGCGGGTCCATGGCGAGGGCCGCGCGCGGCCGGCGGGAAGCGGGAAGCGCGACGGGCCGCTCCGCCCGCCGCCTTCAAACAGACCGGAACCGCCGCGTCACTTCCGGCAGGGCCGGGGGCGGGGCCCCGGCTGGGCGGGAACGGAGCGGGGTGGGGGCGGGGCTTGTGCTGAGGGGCGCTTGGCGGCCTCGGTGGGGGCGGGGCCTCAGGGTAGGGGGCGGGGCCTGGGCTGAGGGCGGGGCTGCCGCGCTCCGGCCCCCAGAGAGAGAAAGGGACCCGTCTGGGGAAAGGAACGGGGACTCCCCAGGGCAAAGGGATCTACCAAGGGACAGGGACTCACCCGGGGACAGGGGTTCGCTAGGGGACAGGGATTCACTCAGGGACAGGGATTCACTCAGGGACAGGGATTCACCAGGGGACAGGGATTAACTCAGGGACAGGGATCCACCAGGGGACAGGGATTCACCAGGGGACAGGGATTCACTCAGGGACAGGGATTCACCCAGGGGACAGGGATTCACCCAGGGACAGGGATTCACTCAGGGACAGGGATTCACTCAGGGGACAGGGATTCACCAGGGGACAGGGATTCACTCAGGGACAGGGATTCACCAGGGGACAGGGATTCACTCAGGGGACAGGGATTCACCAGGGGACAGGGATTCACCCAGGGACAGGGATTCACCCAGGTGATAAGGATTCACCCAGGGGACAGGGATTAACTCAGGGACAGGGATTCACCCAGGTGATAGGGATTGACCGGGGACAGGGATTCACCCAGGGACACGGCTGTTCATCATAGAACGACAGAATGATTTGGGATAGAAGGGACCTCAAAGCCCATCTAGTTCCATTTTCATAGAATCATAGAATAACCAGGTTGGAAGAGACCCACCGGATCATCGAGTCCAACCATTCCTATCAAACACTAAACCATGTCCCTTAGCACCTCGTCCACCCGTGCCTTAAACACCTCCAGGGAAGGTGACTTAACCAATTTTATACTTCACCAAGAAGCAATCTGCTTTGTCTTTTCTAAAAGCATCTGCACATACAGATATTATTTCATTTTATAAGATTATTTCTATATATTATATTATATATACAATACTACATATTCACTTTTTGCCTTCTTCAGCATTCAAATAACAGCCTCAGGGGCAGACTAGTTATCCTGCAAACTCACACAGATCGTTTTTCCAACTTCAACACTGGCCATGAGCAAACTATTCATTACTGGACAGGTAGATGAGGCACCATTCCTAAAAGCACCTCCTGCAGCTTTGTGGAACATCGCTGAAGTGACTGAAAGCATAAAATTATTCAGCTTTTGAAAAGAATCATGAAATAATTTCTGAGAGGATGAGTGCAATCATGGAATGGTTTGGGTCGGAAGAGACCTCAAAGCCCATCCAGTCCCACCCCTGCCATGGGCAGGGACACCTCCCACTGGATCAGGGGCTCCAAGCCCCATCCAACCTGGCCTTGAACCCCTCCAGGGATGGGGCAGCCACCCCTGCTCTGGGCAACCTGGGCCAGGGCCTCCCCACCCTCACAGGGAAACATTTCTGCCTAAGATCTCATCTCAATCTCCCCTCTTTCCGCTGAAAACCATTCCCCTGGTCCTGTCCCTACACTCCCTGACCAGGAGTCCCTCTCCAGCTTTCCTGTACACCCCATCATGCCCCAGATCGAATGCACGCAAATCCAACCACCTCTAAAATGGAAATGCCATGACAACAAGACACAGTGTAGCTCACAGTCAGTGAAGTGCTTAAGTAAGAATATAATAAGAATATATAAGAATATCATATCAATTCTTGAAACCAAACACTTCCAGTCTCTTTTAATGAAATGTATGCAAACACAATGTTCTTTTTATTTTGTTGCATATTAATATATCAAACCATTAAGAAATGGCATGAAGGCCACAAAAACACTACTAAAATCTGCAGTTTGTTTGGGTTTAACATGCCACGTGAAGACAGTTACTCCAGCTCCAGATCTGCCAGGAGGGTCACAGTTACACAACCTGCGATGCCTGTTCTTTATACATGATGTGGAATGGAGTGTGAGGGGGCAGCAGATGAGGGCTGAACGCAAAGGCAAGGCAGCTGCAGTGAGTTAGTGAGAGGTTGTCATAAACATTTCTCCTATCTCCACTGAAATGAGCTACAAAACATACTGACGGCCTGGTTCCAGCACTTTGAAAACACGCTAGTGCACTTCAATCGCTACTTGATGGGAAACAGTAGAAAGATACGAAGCATTAAAATGTCCTGTACATTCTGAGCATCCTCAAAAAGACTAGCTGTTTAAATTTCAAAAAATATTTAATGGCTGGCTAGCCCACAAATTGCATAAAATCCTCTTCAGTTGCAATATAATTTTAAAATCCAGTACCAAGTACTTTGTTATATGAACATTTTATTATCTAGATTTTGCAACCCACTAGAATGCATAGATTTGGTTTAGTACTAAACAGGGCAATTAATGTCAGTTATTTTATTTCCTGTCTCTATTGCCTGCATTCTCTTGAGGATTCAATTAAAAGATAATTTATTTTTTTTCTAATATTCCAAGGAAAATTGAACTGTATCTTTTTATTATAGCTCTAGGAAGAGCTTGTTCCTGGGCAGTCATCTCTGTAGTCAGTGGAATACCCTTTGGCCTTTAGACTACACGTTGAAAAAAAAGGGGGCCAGAGGGGTAAAGAAAAAACATGTAAGGCCTTTAAAACGCAGATGAGAAAGGGGATTGCGAAATGACAGACTGACGTACACCCGACACCTCTTACTATAGAGTCAAACCAGGTGGTTTCACTTCTCCCTACTGATCAGTCGTGATCATTTATGCTTCCATTTGCCTTTACGGTCTGTTCCTGGTACTTGCGAAGCTGCTCCATGAAGCCAGGATTCGGACAAGCCGCAGGCCTTGCAATTTTCACCAAGGAAAAGGCTTTAGCAAAACTCAGTCCTTCTGAATTCATTAGAAAACCAGTGACTACAGCCGCTGCACGGGAGACTCCTGCGTTACAGTGGACCAGTACCACCCCATCCTTCAAGACACAAACGAAACATCAGTCGGGACGATCATCAAGGAGACAGCAATGAGTCGTGGGAACTTTACGTTACAATCTATTAAGACTTATTAAAAGCTCCCTGCTGAGCTCAAAGAAAAGATTTATATAAACAAGTCCAAACACAGATATATATCTAATTGAATGAAAATTAAACATTTTTCTAACCAAAGCCACATCCAAGTTATTGAATACAATCTGTACCTTAGAACTAAACCCCCATTCTTCTGTCCCTTTCCCCAAGACCTTGCAGCAGTGCCCTCAAGTAAAAACCAAATCACAGATGCCTGGGATGCTAAGCTGTCTGCTCTAATCGGGTGCCATTTTAAACCAGATTCTATTTGCAATGTGGAAAGGAACTTGACTGCATCTTGCTAACAGTTTAAAGACACAGCAAGGTGGCAAAGAGCTGAGCACAGAGGCATGTTGGAGCATCTTGTAGTTTCAGACGCAGGCTTCTTGCATTCCCTGGAGTTCTTCAGTGAAGACTGTGGGTAGGCATTGATCATGCACAGGTACAGACACATCAGAAAGGATGTTGTGTGATTTGCACGAATCCCCACCTCTCTATCACACTACAAGTTCCACGGCAGCAGCTGGCACGGCTCGTATAACAAAGGTCCCGTAACCCTTTTTGGTGCAAAATCCAAAACTATCAAATCTCCCATGAATTCGTAAATGTTTCATCTAGGGTTAAATTCAGGCTCCTCCTGAATTATCTATAAAATTAATGCTTCTATCCTACTTAAACATTTCCCACACAGCCTGTGAGTCACCTGAATGACTCTTTTTAAAGACACTTGAAGTTCCATTAAGAAATAACAGGCACAGATTAACACAAAGACTAGACAATCCAGTGTGGCTTAGGTGATGTTTGCAAGGCCCAGGCTTTGTAATGATGTCACATTTGTAGGTCAGACCATGACCTGGAGAAGGCTCAGTCCAAACTGCCTGCCAAAGGCCGCTTTCATAAAACAAACCCTAAACCCGTAGCGTCTCCATGTTCCGAATAAGGATAGTGAAACAGGTCACAATGTGCTGGGATTCTCGAGGCTAAACAAATGCATTCCAGGTATAAACAGTCTGCTCTGTCTGCCTTTAACAGGCAGAAATTATTCCATGAGCTTATTACCCAAAGGAAAAAAAGACCTTACGATCACCAGGGCTCCTTTCTGAGAGTCTCGTGGCTCAAGTTACAGGCCTGAGAGTCACAATTATCCGGTATATTAACAAACACAAGAAAATGGTTCCTGCTCCAAAAATCTTCCAGTTTAAATAATAAGGCAAGGTAGTAAGAAAGCGAGTGTATTATCCTTGTGGAAGAAATGCCATAATCTGGTTGTGTTAACTTGCGCGAGTCATTCTGCCGGTCTCAGCCTGGCACCTCTTCAACAAGGAAGCATTTGAGAAAAGTCAGTCCCGTTACAAGTACCGGCTGGCAGGGACTTACTGAGCAGCTCAGGCTTTCTTTGCCTTCTCCAATTCAGCTGCTCTCAAGGACCTTCATTAAGTTAACCCCATTCTAGTAATAATTTCTCATATAACCTGCCCTCTCACCAGAGAGGTGACAAAAGGAGAAGTTGGGAGATCAAAGAGCAGTATCTCTCTGGGATTACTTAAACAGAAGAGCACTTATCACAGTACAATTTATCATAAGCTCTTCATTTAGAAACTAAGTGGAAACCGTAACCAGAAACTTTGAGAAGATTGTTAAGTGACAATGTGTATCACATAGCTCGTAAATGATAAATGAGAGAAGGAAAGAACACTGTGTGACACAAAGAAAGCTGGGGCAAGATTATAATCTTCTTTTATCCCAATCTACCTAAATAATGAATATGGTAGATATGCTGGAAAAACTCACAATAAGGTTTCGTTGTGAAGTCACGGTGCTGGTATCAAAGCAATGGGTGTCAGAAATGACACGGGACGCTTGATTTCAGCGGAGGTCAGGATGGTCTTGGTTACAGGCAGGTCAGCCAACTCAGGAGTCCCTTCACACTCTTCCCTATCTCATGTCTTTGTCAGGATTTCATTGGCAGCTAAAATCACTCGTTGGCCCCCAGACTGCTGATACTTTCTCTGGCAGCTTTGGTATGTAATCGTATGTGGATTCCTAGCCCAATGTGTTGGTTCTTCAGTGGATGCTCAAGGAAAAGCACAAGAACAGCAGAGGGCTGCTGACCACCCACACATATCTCTAAAAGCCCCATGAGGCTTGCTGATAATCCTATAAAACATCCCTGAAGAATAAGTTATAGAAAGAAAAGCGTTTCTCCTTTTCTTCCCTCCATCCCACAAGGCGACTTGGAAATACAACGAGATTTCTTTATCTAAAGTCAGATACTGTTGCAGCTTCATTAAAGAAGCATTTTGCTAAACATGCAGAACAGTCATTCTAAATAAACACATAACTGGAGGAAATGGGGACTAACAGCACAGCCCTGGCTCTAGGAATGCTTAGAAATTTCTTGGATTCTCTATTTAAAATGAAGAAAAGGCAATGGCAAAGCTATTCATTTGGTACCGTACTTTCTTTTGACAAAAGAAGCTACTTTAGATTTGAAATAGGGTAATAAATAATCTAAACAAGATAACTAGTAGCATTAATTACTGATATACTGTACCTGGGTCTTGGCTTTCTCAATAAATTCAAAACATTCTGGGAAATAGGAGGCAATATCGGTTTCTGGGAGGTCCAGAATAGGAATAGTCTTGTATATGAAGTCATCAAGGAAGATGTTTTGGACTCCATACGCCACGTTCAGAACATGAGTGACCTACGTCAAAAAAAAGGGGAAAGAAAAAGGCATTTTCTGAAGACAGCAAGCAAAACTCAGCAGCAGCAAAGGTGGATTATTCTTTAGGCACACACAGACTGTAACTCTCACAACTGTGTTGCTCAGTTTTACATAAACAGTCTCCCTATGGTGTGCTTTTCTCCAAGAGCAACTTATCTGCCTGTTAAAATACGTGATGAATTTGGTAGCGTCTTGATGGTTGTACAAGATGATCTTAGAGGTCTTTTCCCATCTTAATGATTCTATGAAATTTCAATTTTCTTCTTTCTGAGAGGATGAGCTCAATCATAGAATGGTTTGGGTTGGAAGGGACCTCAAAGCCCACCCAGTCCCACCCATCTCCCACTGGATCAGGGGCTCCAAACCCCATCCAGCCTGGCCTTGAACCCCTCCAGGGATGGAGTGACCACCACTGCTCCGGGCAGCCTGGGCCAGGGCCTCCCCGCCCTCACCATTCCAGAACCCAGTTCCAAGCAACTATTAATCTTGCAGCCAAGCATTTGAGCTGCTGGCGAAGCTCGCAGGCTCCCATCCCTCTGCAAACGGAGCCGCAGCAGCTTGGCTGCTTTTAAAAGCACACACATCATGTAATTTTGCTTAGAGTGACTTGAGAGTATTTCAGATTCTTTAACTTAAAAAAGGACTCCACTGGCAAGCGCATTTCCTGAGAATTCCAGCCTTATGGACTGCTGCCTCTAGGCAGCCATTGTGGGATCAATCAAGGGGGTTTCAATGGCCATGGATCAATAAAGGAGGGGGTTGGATGGCCATGGGATCAATCAAAGGGATGTTGACAGCTGTGGGATCTATCAAGGGGGGCTTTGATGGCCGTGGGATCTATCAAGGGGGGGTTTGATGGCTGTGGGATCTATCAAGGGGGGGTTTTGATGGCTGCAGGATCTATCAAGAGGGGGTTTGATGGCCGTGGGATCAATCAAGGGGGGGTTTGATGGCCGTGGGATCAATCAAGGGGGGTTTCGATGGCCGTGGGATCAATCACGGGGGGTTTCGATGGCCGTGGGATCAATCAAGGGGGGTTTCGATGGCTGTAGGATCTATCAAGGGGGGTTTCAATGGCCGTGGGATCTATCAAGGGGGGTTTGATCGGCGTGGTATCAATCAAAGCAGGGTTTGGGGCGGCTGTGTAATCTACCAAGGGTTTCTGTGTGGCCGTGGGCTCAATCAAGGCGGGGCCTGATGGCCGTGGGATCAACCAAGGGCTCCTTAAGGCCGGGTCCCGTTACCTTGTGCCTCCTCATGGTCTCCAGGTCGTGAGCGGCATCCTGCGAGCCTGGGGAGAGAGGGAGCGGGTTGGCGGCCGCAGCCCCCGGCGCAGGGCCCGGCCCCCCGGCCGCACTCACCCAGCAGCAGCCAGGGCTTCACCACCCCGACCTGCAGGTCGGCGCTGAGGTCCCGCACGAAGCCGCCGCCGGGCAGGGCCCCCGCCTCCTCCTGCTGCAGGCATGCGCCGCGCCACGTCTCGATGACGGTCCTGCCGCTCAGCGCCGTGACGCGGGTGCGCTGCGGCCGCAGCCGGGACCGCGAGAAGCCGCGGATCTCCCGCGCCAGAGACTCCATCGCGCCCCGCGCCGCCGCCGCACCGCGCGGGAGCCGGAACCACGGGGCGGGCCCGGGGGGAGCCGAGAGACGCGATTGGACGAAGGGAACTGAGGGGGCGGGGCAAAGGCGAGAGCCGAGAGACGCGATTGGACGAAAGGAACTGAGGGGGCGGGGCCAGGGGGAGCCGAGAGACGCGATTGGATGTGGGGAACGGGGGCGGGGCCTCGGGGAGAAGAGCCTGACGCGATTTGATGAGGGGAGCAGGAGGGGCGGGGCCAGGGGGAGCCAAGCGACGTGACTGGATGAAGGGAAAGAAGGGGCGGGGCCGCGGGGAGAGCCGCCCAACGCGATTGGCTGAGTGGAGCGAGGGGGCGGGGCCTCGGGGAGGGAGGAAGGAAGGGAAGGAAGGAAGGAGAGGAATAAAGGAGAGGGAGGAAGGGGAGGGAGGAAGGAGGGGAAGGGAGGAAGAGAGGAGAGGAAGGGGAAGGAAGGGAAGGGAGGAAGAGAAGAGAGGAAGGAATGGGAAGGAAGGAAGGGAAGGGAGGAAGGAAGGGAAGGCAGGAAGAGAGGAGAGGAAGGAAGGGGAAAGAAGGAAGGGAAGGGAGGACGACAGGAGGGGAAGGAAGGAAGGAAGAGAGGAGAGGAAGGAAGGAAGGAAGGGAGGGGAGGAAGGAAGGGAAGGCAGGAGGAGAGGGAGAGGAGAGGGAGAGGAGAGGGAGAGGAGAGGGAGAGGAGAGGAGAGGAGAGGAGAGGGAAAGAAGGAAGGGAAGGGAGGAAGAGAGGAGAGGGAGGAAGGAAGGGAGAAAGGAGGTTTCCATGATAACGCCTTATCATTTGACAGAGTAAAGCTTTATAATTTCTGTATCCGTGACACATTGATAGTGTTGATGGGATGAAAACTACCCTCATAACTCAGTTTGTTACACGCTATTGCGTGTGTCAGCAGAGAAAGCGATACTGCTGGGATTTATTTACTGGGATAGATGCATCTATCAATGGTTGGGGCGCAGCTGAAAGGATCTGAAAAGCAGGGCTTCAAGAATGAGAAGAAAAATGATAATCTAAGTGTTTCTAGAAGCAGAGGTGACATCCTGGAATACACACACACACACAACCAGAGGAAAAAAAATATCATTTTTGTTATGCTGCAGAGTCAAAGAATGTCCCAGATCGACCTAAACTGTGTTTAGTGTTTAATGTTTTTATTTTATTCCTCAGTAAGCACCCAGACTGAAAGGTCAGGGGTTCAGCTGTCTTCTCTTTGAGTATTTCAGTACAAAGAACGCACAGAATCATTTTGCTTCAACTCCAAAGTTACTCCTAACTTTATCTTGTTTAATCTTTATTTTTAAAGTAGCCAAAAGCTTTTGCTCTGTTTGCTTATTAAAAGAATCAATTCATTGTTTGGTTATTTTTATATGGAATTCATTTTTACATATAGACCATAAATGAAGTTCAAAAAGATGTAGAAATCTTTTCTGATTTACTCTAAAAAATATGTGTAACTCCTTTACACTTAGACTGATGGGAGGAAATTAGACATTTGGATGTTGATATGAATACATTTCACTGAACTAATTTACTACTTTGATAACATCTTAATTAGGAAAATCTCTTACCTTTGGGATTATCTTGCCAAAACCAGTCATGGCCAGCATTTCCCTTTCTTCATTCCTACCAGCTCCACATTTTAGCCACTTTTTCAGAATCCCCAGGAGCTTACACTGTCCTTGAGCGTAAAAGGCTTCCATTCCTGTCAGATTGTCAGGGCAAACCACCCACCAAAAAGGCTGTTCAGTGTTTTAAGTACCAGTCACTGAACGTTCTTGCCTTCACCTTCATTTTAGAACTTGACAGTATTTCATGGGATGGAATCGCTCTTTTCTATTCAACCTAAACAATGAGCTCATTAACTCAAGCTCATTTAAAGCCATTTCCCATCGTCCTGTCACTCCAGGCCCTTGTAAAATGCCCCTTCCCGGCTTTCCTAGAGCCCCTTTCAGTACTGGAAGCTGCTCTAAGGTCTCCACGCAGCTGTCAGGCTGAACAAGCCCAACTCTCTCAGCCTGGCCTTGTGCGGGAGGTGCTCCAGCCCTGGCATCATCTCTGTGGCCTCCCCTGGACCCACTCCAACAGTTCGACATCCTTCTTACATGAGAGATTCCAGAACTGGACACAGGACTCCAGGTGGGGTCTCACAAGAGCAGAGCAGAGCAGAAGGGGCGAGTCCCCACCCTTGCCCTGCTTTACCATGTTAAAACTTTTCTAAGGGAACAGCCTTTAAAACCAAATTTTCAAACCCCAAGAAATGCCTGGGAAAAGCCCTAGATACAGAACTAATTGATCTAAGGAGATCCTCTAGGAATAATTGGTATAGATCTTATAACTAAAGATTCTATCACCTTTTAGACATCCTGAAAATTGTGTTTGTGTTATTTCCCATTCTACTTTATATCTCTTAACGGTATTACCCTTCATCTTTGTGTGTTCCTTGGCTAATTTTTTCTCCCCTAAATGTAGAGTAAGTTTAAGGCAGAGGGCTTCTTCCTCTGGCTCCATTGGGTGGGCTGTAAAATCTATTGTGTTTGCTGTTCCCCTGGATGTCACAAGAGAAAGTGTGAGAAGGGAGAGAGTGAGGCAAAGGGAGGAGACCAAGCAAGCTCTGATGGGTTATTTTTGTACACTTACAACTGTAGCCACACATTAGTCCCTGGTGCTACCCCTTTTATCTAGGACAGAAGTGTAACAGGCTAAAGAAAATAGGTCAAGGCACATGAGTTAGTTTGTGTCTGCCAAGAAAGGCTCGCCTAGGTACATGAAGATGCTGGAAAATTTGTGTGTGCAGGACCACCTCGATGGGTCCTATGTGACTGGCTGGCATCTGTGTTTCAGCACCAAAACACAGCTCTGTGACCACATACCAGTTAATTAAGAGGACAGAAATAATTCTTTGCAAATGGATGACTAGCGATTTATCCTGGGCTGTGGGCAGTTAGCATAGGTTAGCTCATCTTTATGATACAGATTGGCAAGCCTGTTAGGCAGGCTGGCTCTGTTTAGTGGCCTCACAGACATCTCAGAGATCTCTGTTGGCTCCTCTTGTCTTTGCAGCCTGTAAGGGAACTGCAAATAAAATGCCCTTTCTAATCTCGGTGGATTCCTAATCCAGTGTCTTTTCTGATTTCGGTATTTACCAGGATGCTTTTAAAGCTGGTTTCTGCTTAGAAACATCACTTAAGGGTCTACACCCATATCAGTTCAAGACCTTGATTTAGTTGGGTGACTCGCTCTGAAGGCCCTCTGAAGCTCTGTTTGATGGCCAGCAAGAAAACCCTTTGATCCACTTGCGCAATGGTTTCTATGAGAGTTGAATGTAATCCTAACCCTGAAACTAACGTAGCTTTTGATCCCATCTCTGTCCTGAAAGCATTCAGAGCTTCAGGCTGAACTCAGCCCAATCGTAGCTCCCCACTGCTTTTGAAGCTCCTGTTTAGCCGTGCCAATAGCTCACACATAACCAGTTTTCCTCCTGCTGTCACAGGCTTCCACAGCCACAAGGCTGACATTTAATTTGCTAATTAAGGAGCACTGGTTAGTCATGGGCTTGGGGCACGCTGAGAAAGCTACCTCCCAAATGCTGGTAACAACCTGCTTCTCCGCAGATTGAGACATAGCGTAGGACTAGAGGTTCTGAAGCAAGCTCATCCTACTTGTCCTTCCAGTAGGAGCAGAAGCACTCACGCATTCCCAAACTGGCAGGTTCCATCAATAAAATGATATATTAAAGTATAATGACTCTGTCAGCCTGATGTAGTGAGGCTGATTGGCCTTTGAATCTGTAGCTCCTTCAGTTAAGATTAGAAGTCTGTCTGAGAAAGGCAACTGCCTTCGGTCAGCGCTGTCTGTCGGTTTTGTGGGTGACCTAGACACTGGTAGAGCCTTTGCATGGTAAAGATTTCACCTTGTGTGCCTTCACATGCAAGTTTTGCAGTGTCATAAATATTTCTGTATTATTAACAAACCAATCCTATGGCACGACCCAAACAATTGTGATTATGATGACCATTTAAAGATTCCAGCTGGTTTAAATAACAGTTTGGCTTTGCATTTTGGATTGCTCCTACGTGAACAGTAAATACGGAGCAAAATAAGTGTGTAAAAGTTGCTTCTCAGGTTCTGCTGCCCAAATCAGCAGAAGTCCTGCAGCAGATTGTGCTAGATGGGACTATTAATACAGCTCCTGATGGCTGGAACTGGAATTCTTGGTCACAGAGTTTTGAATCCTTCCCAACTCAAAAGAAGTTAAACCAAGTTAAAAAATGCAAACAGGAAGGGAAATATATACACATATATAAATTCTTCTACAGGAATGTAAGTTAGAAGTGTAGCAAGGACCTTGGTGGTAATTCAGCCTGCTCTGCAGTAGTGAATTATCCACAAACAGATGATACGGAGCTACTGGTGATTATTCTTTTCAAGCTTCTCAAATACCATTTTCATTATTGCCTGCAAGCTCTCTAGGGGACAGCACAATGACACCCTGAACTGAAAAGAAAGTTGACTTTAGGAGGGCCAGAATGAGGCAGATATCAAGTTTTGCCCTAAACTCGTATTTTTGGAATAAATATAGCAAGCTGTTTAGACGTCAATCCTTAATAAATCATCAAGCAAACAGCAGTTGCGTGTTTTAAAAATAGTTGTTAGCCTGATTCTCCCTTTCATTTCACCTGGCCATACCTGCGGGAGCGGTGCTGTCACTGACACATCCTGTATTTCCACTTCGCTGTGGTTCTTGCTGCCAGACCAGTGAGCCCAGACTGCACAGCGCAGGGGGGTTTACGAACTACTACACAAACCATCTTCCCACCAAAACCCGATGCGTATCCCTGCAGTTTCCACACGGAGCCGCAGCGTAAGTAGTATGAGAAAATCAGTTTTACCCCACTGCCACTGAAAGCGATGACAAAACTGTTGACTGTTGAAGTACACGCATTCACACTAACCGAGTCTGATCTCTGTGACATCTGCTTTCTGTTGCTGTGATTTCTCCATGCACAGACAGTAAAGGTTTATGAGGTTTTTTGATGCGTTTTCTAGGAACCCTAACTTCTTGGCTCTACCAAATCCTCCCTAGATGTGCACATATTCTCTTTCCAAGAAGCATTAAGTGTTTAAAAGCAAGAGGGAAAAAATGCATGTTCTGTAGTTCTGAACTTGGCACTGATGCTCAGATTAGTGAGATGCTGCCAGTTATGTGATCAGCAGCTTCTTGTGTCTGCGTGGGCAGGAACATCTTCTGTCACGGCGTTTGGAACTCTCCTCTTGTGTCTTTCTCCAAGGTCTTGGTACCTCGCTGGTACCTTTGCTGAAATCCCTGTGGAGGCTGGTGTGGGATGCTCTGTACCTGGAAAAGGAGGAGATGATTTTTTGTTTCAGTCTATGTGCTTGATACGCTGCATTAAGCGAACACTGTCAGCAGCCTGTGGCACAGCCAGAACTCAGATCATTTGCTGTGCAGCCTCCATGGCTGCGTGGTGGTAGCAACTCCTTGTACGAGAAATCCCTTTTTACTGCTATCGCTCCTCTCCCTGTCCTGATATCCAGTATGTTTTCCAGAAATACAGTTAACTCAGGACCTTTTTATTAAAAGAAAGTCTTGTGACAGAGGTGCTTGTGACACCAGGACCTTGTGAGCAACCTGGTGGCTTGCGTGCCATCCCCACAAAGGGGAGAGTTGGTTCTGTTTGCCTTCTGTGCCTCAGCCTGTGCCATCTGGAGAGCGACAATGGTTGCTTCCATGGTGAAAACCTCATCAGTCATTACAGGAAGCCTCAAAGTTCTTCACTGAGCTCTGCAAGCACAAATGTTATTAAGTCCAAGAGACTTCGACTCCACTGTACGGCTAGAAATAAATTACAGATCCTGTGACTGCTAGTGTTTGAAACTTCCAGGAGACTGAATATGGCTGAAACATCATTGACTTTGGAATTAAAAAACGGCTGCTGTTGTTTCTTATGTACATGAGAAACAAAAACATCGTGCTCAGCCAGGAGAGGTTGAGAGTGAATATTAGGAAAAAGGCTTTTACTGACAGAGTGGTGAAGCCCTGACAGAGGCTGCCCAGGGCAGCGGTGGAGTCTCCATCCCTGGAGGGGTTTAAAAACCGTGTGGATGTGGCTCTTCAGGACACAGTTTAGCAGGGACTGTGGGGTTGGGCTGATGGTTGGACTGGATGAGCTTAGAGGGCTTTTCCAACCTGAACAATTCTATGACTCTACTATTTGTTCTTATTTTGCAGTGCAACTACATGGGAAACACCTTTATTGCACCTAGAAATGTTTATTTTTACAGACTGATATTTGTAAAAGATGATTTAATAAACGAAGGAAGATGCTTTGTATAAAAACATTAGAGTAGATACTGTCCATGAAATCCTTTGAAAGTCCGTAGCACTTTGTGCTTTACAAATTCAAACACGGATTTGGCTGTTTCTGATGCTTTCCATAGACTCCAGCAGGGAAAGGTCAGGGCTGAGCTGATTAATCATCGCAGTGTTGTTGCTAGGTATTCCCTATTTTCTTGGACAGAAAGCTGTGGCAGAAAATCATCAGATAGAGGCCAGAGGATGAGTCAACTGCAGGCTTATGGCTGGAACTCCAAGTTCCTGCTTTCCAGTTTCATCCTGAATCATAAATTCCCTGGTAGATGCCGAAGCCAGGCAGTCAGAAACAATTTAATTACACATAGGCTTCTCACATTAATTTCTGTCCTTCCTAAAATTTCTACATTTAAAACTGTTAAGACACTAAGATTGTGTGATTCCCAATGGGAAAGCGCAAACTGGAGATTGGAAGGAAGCATTCTGGTGCCGAGGAGGACACAACGGTGATGCCATTGCACAAACGGGACGGGGTGGGCAATTGCTGAGCCCACCTCCGCCAAAACACACCAGGACACCTCGGTAAGAGGTTATGGTGAGGGGTAGCTTCTGTGAGAGCCCAGCACTGTGATTTCCAGCAGGGGAAACAGGTGAGCAGTCTCTCCCCAGCTTTCTTGTAGCCTCTTCAGGTGCTGGAAAGTCACTATAAGGTCTCCTCAGAGCCCTCTCTTCTCCAGGCTGAACAAACCCAGCTCTCTCAGCCTCTCCTGGTACGGGAGGTGCTCCAGCCCTCACATCATCCTCGTAGCCTCCTCTGGACCCGTTCCAACAGCTCCATCTCCTTCTTATGTTGAGGACTCCAGAACTGGACACAGGACTCCAGGTGAGGTCTCACAAGAGAGGAACAGAGGGGCAGAATCCCCTCCCTCGCCCTGCTGGCCGCGATTCTTTTGATGCAGCCCAGGACACGGTTGTTTTCTGGGCTGTGAGCACACGTTGCTGGCTCATGTCGAGCTTCTCATCAACCAACATCCCCAAGTCCTTCTCCTCAGGGCTGCTCTCAATCACATCGTCCCTGAGCCTGGATTGAAACCATGGATTGCTCCAACCCAGGCGCAGGACCTTGCCCTTGTTGAACCTCATGAGGGTCTCCCAGCCCCACTTCTCCAGCCTGTCCGGCTCCCTCTGGATGCCATCCCGTCCTTCTGGGGTGACAACTGCCCCACTCAGCTTGGGGTCATCTGCAAACTTGCCGAGGGTGCTCTCAATCTCACTGTTAATACCATTCATGAAGATATTAAACAGCTCTGGTCCCAGTACGGAGCGAGAAAATACATTACGCTATTTTTTATTAACTCAGTTGTGTTTATGATGCTAACTGTAGGGGTAATAGCATAGGATGAGGGGGGCAGTTTGAAGCGGCAAGGGGGGAGGTAGAGATGCGATTTTAGGCAGAGGTGCTGTCCTGTGAGGGCAGTGACGGCACCGGGAGGGGCCGCCCACAGCAGCGGCGGCTGCCCCAGTGTATTCCATGACTGCTGGAGCCCCTTTCCGCGCTGGAAGCCGCTCTGAGGCCTCCCGGAGCCCCCTCCTCTCCAGGCTGCGCCCCCACTTAGCCGTCCCAGCCCGTTCTGCTGGCACAGACGCTCCAGCCCCCCCCCCCAACCCCGGGCACCGCGGGGCTCCCGCCGCGCGCGCCACAGCGCCGTCACGTGACGCGCGGCGACACCACGTGACTCGCGCCGCGGGCCGGCAGTCGGGGCGGCGGGGAGCGAACACACCCCGCCCCCCCGCTAACCACGTGACACTCAGGGCCGACATCACGTGACGCGCTGTAGCCCCGCCCCCTCCGCGTGTCCCACTCTCCCGCGGCCGGAAGGGGGCGCGCGGGGCGCCCTCCCCGCGCACACGTGACGCGCGGGGCGCCGCTGTCACGTGACGGCGCCGCGGCGGCGGCTCCCGGCTTTACCTCCCCGGCCGGAAGGGGGCGCGCGAGCGGCGCCCCACGTGACGCGCGGCCTCGAGGTCACGTGACGCGGAGGCAGCGGCGCCTGAGGGAGGAGGAGGAGGAGGAGGAAGGGGAGGCGGCAGCAGCAGCAGGAGCAGCAGCGCCGGGGCCGGCGGCCTCGCCACGATGTCGCGGTCCGTGCTGCAGCCCAGCCAGCAGAAGCTGGCCGAGAAGCTCACCATCCTCAACGACCGCGGCGTGGGCATGCTCACCCGGCTCTACAACATCAAGAAGGTGCGGGGGAGGCGGGCGGGATGAAGGATCCGCCCCGGCGCCGCCGCCGCCGCCCGGCCCGGCCCGGGCCCTGCGAGGCACGGCAGCGCCGCTCCGCCCGGCCCGGGCCCCGGGAGGGGCGGGGAGGGGCACCGGGGCTCCCTCCGGGCCGGGCCCCGGGTGGGATCGGCGGGAGTGGAGAAGGGAAGGGTGCGGGGAGGGCTCGGAGCAGCCTGGCAGGGCTGGAAGGGGCTGCGGGAGAGCTCGGGGGGAGGCCGGGGAAGGGAGCGCAGGGGCAGGACGCGCTACCGCGACTGGAAGGGACCGCAGGAATCGTAGAAGCCCGGAATGGTTTGGGTGGGAAGGGACCTCAGAGCCCATCCAGTCCCACAGCCAGGGACACCTCCCACTGGACCAGGGGCTCCAAGCCCCATCCAGGCTGGCCTTGAACCCCTCCAGGGATGGAGCAGCCTGGTCCAGGGCCTCCCCAGCCTCATCGTGAAGGAAATATGGGGAGGGGCTCTTGATCAGAGAGAGCAGGGAACGATTTTCAGCTGAATGAGGGGAGACTGCAATGAGATCTCCGGGAGAAATGTTTCCACTCTAAGGGTGGGGAGGCCCTGGCCCAGGTTGCCCAGAGCAGGGGTGGCTGCCCCATCCCTGGAAGGGTTCAAGGCCAGGTTGGATGGGGCTTGGAGCTCCGCATCCAGTGGGAGGTGTCCTTGCCTGTGGTAGGGGTGTTGGAACTAAATGGGCTTTCAGGTCCCTTCCAACCCAAACCGTTCCATGATTCTGTGATTGTAAGTTTGATTGCTGTAAGTTGGAGGCGTGTGGTTGCTTAGCAGCTCCCAGCGTGAGATGGAGCCGATGGTTGGAGCTGCCGTGGGCGCTACAGCCCCTTCCCAGAGGGAATAAACCACTGTCCGCTCAGGTGAGGTGGGGTAGGAGCAGCAGAGTTGACTGCAGGCATAGGTTCTGCCTCCCTGCTTCCTCAGTTTTCATTCTGGAGGAAACCCTTGTGCTTTCCTATGTGGAAGAGTGTGATTCATGGCCGTCCTTGGGCCCTCCGTGTGTCTCTGCACCAGTTTAGTTTTCCTTACCTGTGTTGACTGTGTGTGATGCATCATCCAAGCACATACGGCTGCTCAGTCCCCTTCCAGTAGCCACTGTTCCTTAGGGGTTTGCTGGTATACTTTGGATATGGCTATTCCTAGAGGGACTTCCTATTTCCAAGCAAACATTGATTACAACATCCAAGCCATAAACACATCTCTGTAGGCCAAATATTTTAACATTCCCGTGCTTTTTGCACACTTGATTCAGCGATAACAGGGGGAGTTTGGGAGTTCTTGCTCCGTCACTCCAACTTTGGAAGCTGGGTTTCTGGCAGGAGGGATCCTGCCTGATGGATCTGAGCTGAATGATGTGTTCTGTCAAATCCTGTTGCTTGTGTGGGACACTGGCACTCCAGAAGTAGTAAAGGCTGCTTAGCTATACCAAGTGCAGCCTTGATTGGAATTGAGGTGAAAATAACCCAAATAACCCCAGCATTCTAAATTCAGTGTTGACCCAGAGCAATGTCAGTAGCTGGTGTGCACTTAAGTGTTTCTGCAGACCTTCACTGGCATAAACAAAGTGTTCTAACTTAATTACTGCCAATTCATGCCTTTCCGAAATAGAAGTGAGGTTCCTTTTAGTTTCCAGCGTTGTTTGTTGGAAAATTTCTTTAACTTCATAGTTGTAGCAACGTAATCACAGTTTAACACAGGACTGAAACTCCCTGTTTATGAGGAAAAGCTTCAGAATGGGGAAATCATTTGTGTGCACTTGTTTTGCTTTGAGAGCGCTGTACCAGGAGGAAAACAGGAGAGGGGAGTTTTGCTTGAGCATGGCCCTGCTTTGGGGGGAGAAGGCAGGAAACCAGGCAGGAAAAAATGAAACCTTGTCTTGGCACGCGGCTATGTCGTGACTGCCATGCATGCAGAGTCTGTGCTCCTTGCCAGTGTTGTGATCTGGGGACACTTGCTCACGGTCCAGTGACTACGGACGTGTTTCTGCTGGCAAGCTGAGATGGCTTCAAGTCCTGAGTGTGTTTGCCCATCTGGCAGTAGCTCCTGCCGTTCCTCGTGTGCTTGAAGTGATGTGAGTGGAGCGGTTCTCAGTCGGGGAGCGTCAGCACTGGAGGTGACACCGGTTTTTCCTGCAAATGCCATGAGCTCAGTCCAAGATCGTGTAGGTCTTGCATACAGAGAGAGTGGAGGCACATTCAGGCTTGATTATTGTGGGAGGTGGAGTTTTGCAAATGTGGAGATGCCCAGACACCACTTGATGTATTCGTACAGCAATTTGTGATTCAAATCGCTGTTTTCTTCAGCTGCAGTCAGCCCTGCTTGACAGCGGGAACCGGCCAGGTCTGTTGGTGAGCCCCAGAAGTTTTGGGATCAATGGCTGTGTTTAGTTGTGAGTCTCTCTCCAGCCCAGATGCAACATTGCTGACTGCTTGGAGCACTTTATTTTGTTTGATTTCTTTTCTTTATTTTATTTTTCTCCTCTCTAAAAACAGTTGATGCTAAAACTACTGCTTGATCTCATAGCTTCACCCACTGAAGATGGTTTCGAAACTCTGGTTACTAGAGATAACCACACAATATGTGGTATTGCGGTCAGAGGAAGTGGTTAGGACTCTTTTTTAATAAGAGGAAGTGAGAGGTGAAGTATTTGTAGCTGCCTCACAGATTGCTACCAAGGCTGTCTAGGGAGCAGGGATTGTAAAGGATTAAGAATTTTCAGTTTTGATGTGTGTGGAGGTGGATTTTGTTGTTGTTTGAAGGATGGGCCTTGCCTGCTGTCATCGAATGAGGCCAATATCAATCCTGACCCTGGAAGTGGTGCTGCTGCCGTTTCTCTCCTGTTTTGTTCCTTCTGCTTAGAGAAGTTATCCTCGATGATCCAGGCTTTGCTGATTAACTCTTTTTGGTGAAACTTGCCTCCCTCAAAACCTCAGTAAATTAACGATAGCAGAGGTTTCCACGCCATCCTGGCTCAGGTGAAGCTGGAATTGTGTGGTTGCCTTTCTGAGCAGCCTGCAGCACTGTTGGTGAGCTTTGTGTCGTGCTGCCAATGCCATCCCATAAGTGTCTTGTTCACGAGTGTCGGCAGAACCATCATCTTGTTTTCCATGGGCCTGTTTTTGTTTATAACGCACTGGGATGCGGGGAAGTATTTGCAATAAGAGATTTCGTCGTAAATACCTGAAGTGTGTAGATGCAGCCAGAGGAAATGGAGAGAGTGTGATTTGTGATGGATGTCAAAGTGGTGCTACTGTCAACAGAACTGCTGGGGAGAACAGTTAGGCTTCTGAATTATTTAGAGTCTGTGTTATTCAGACACACTCAGTCTGTTATTTAGCATTAATTGTTGTGCCTGCAGTGTTTTGCTGCTCTTCATGGCACAGGTTTTACGTTTATGTGCAAAATTCTTGCTTAAAATGTCATTAACAAAACAAATTCCTTTGACTTAAACAACTCTGATGATTATGTAGTATCTGAGAAATGGGAATATTAAACCGATTCCTAGATGTGAACTGCATATGTTGCCAAACTGGAGTTGGAAATAAGGACCAGAATAAATGTTTGCAGGGGCTTCAGTTGACGTCATCTTTACCGTTCCAAACTAAAACTGTGGTCCCAGTCCCACTGCGAGCACCGCGTAGCTTAGTATGAAGCTGAACTTAAAGTTATTTAGGAGGTGATTAATTGCCAGTTAGTCTTTTAAAGTGCAATAGTAGGAATATTGGATTTTTACCTGCACTGAGGATGTTGCTTGTTATCAGTTTTAAGGACTGAGTGCTGATTTTCCCTGTTTACATTCTCTTGTGCAGCAGTTAAAGCCTGCTCTCTTTTCCCAAAAGCAGGAGAAGGCATCTGCTGGCAGGGAAAGAGGAGGAGTGCATCAACTGTCCTGTGGTAAAACCAGGACAGGCCGACCAGATCAGCTGAGGCTGAACACTCATCAAATCCTACTTTGCCAGCCTTTTGCGCTGCCAGTGAGCCTGGGGTGAAGGAAAAGGTCCCCAAAGCTCCAAAACTGAACTGGAGAGGAGCTGGCAAAGCGGAAGCATTGCAGGGGACGGCTGTAGAGGCAGGTAACTATGTGATTAACAGAACTGGTTAATCAAGGGTGCTGTTGAGGGCAGGCACTAGAGTGGTCCTGCAGGAAAGAGCAGGAGGGATTCCAGGTGACTGACACCATGGGGAGATTTGGAAGGGCATAGGGTTAGATCACCCTTCTGGCACTGAGCTCTGGGCTGGAGTGCCAAGCTTTGGGCTGAGGGGAAACGCTCACAAAAAATCTCATTTTGATTTGTAATTTTGATGTTGGGAAGAACAGATAATGTCTTCAGATCATCAGGAGGTGCCTTGGGGAGGGCAGTATGGCTTCCAGTGCTTGGTAGATGGCAGCAGTGCTGTAGGGGTGAAGATGTCAGTATGTGTTGGTTTGTGTCTGTGTGGAGGAATGGCTGGGGGTACTGTCCTGGTGTTCAGAGGAGGAGGAAGCCCCAGACAAACTCACAGTTGGTGCTGGCAATAAAAATAAATAAACAACAAATTCCTTTGCTCAGGAAGCAAACACAAACTGATAGGGCCAGTCGCATTGGGGTTTTTTTACTTGGAAAAGCAAATGATTTTGTCAAGAAACAACGAGGCTTTCTGATACAATACAGAAATATCCCATGTTATCTTCTAAAATAGAGAGAAAGCCAGGTGGGTTCATCTTTTTTGCATCGGTGTAGATGCCCAGAATCTACACCTGTGCAAATGATCAGAATGGCCTTGTGTTTTCTTTGTTCACAAATTGGAGTTACCTGCCCCTTCCCAAGTTCCTGCTTGTTTGCCGTGTGTCACCGCAGACACGCTCAGCTTGGGTTGCATGAGGTTTTTAAACTGTGTAGAGGAGATAGAGCTGAAGAGTCCCAGCAGTTCCTGCTTCAGATTTGGCACAGACTGGGAATTCCCACTGCCTTTCCTCTATGAAGACGTTGCTTTATAAACTACATTTAGGGAAAGTTTTGTGGCTGTGAAACTTCTCTTCCTGTTTTTTTTTTCTTGCTGTTTCACTGCCCTGTATTTGATCGACAGAACTAATTGCCTGCTTAGTTGCTCCAAACCTGAGAGAAGGGGGATCTCTCAACACACACGTAGTGTCAAACCAAGCGTGGCTGTCTCACAGGAGAGGCAGCACGTCACTCTGTGTGGACAGCTTAGGAGATGTGTTACACGTAGACCTCTGCTGACGTTGCCTCATCCGATTGTTCTTATGAACAATCTAAGGAAGTGCTGTCTGGATGAAGTTGGAATGATGAAAGCAGCTGGATAACCACATGGGAACAGTGACAGAGACCTCTGTGTCAGGCCACAGTTCAGCAGGAGCTCGCTGGGTGTCTCGTATCTCTGATTCCAGTCCTTCTTTGCATTAGCAGCAAGGTCATGTCTACAGTGTGCTTGCTTATTAAATCGGCGGGTGGTAGGAAACCAGGAGAAGCTACAGAAATAATGAAGAACCTAATTGGAATTCAGTTGGAGCATAACTAATGGCAGGTATGGTCTAACAGACGGGGAGGTGGTTGGACAAGGTCGATCATCAGCTGGTTTGCGTGTAAAATTGTTTCTTCAAATTGCACGTGAATTTCCATTTTAATGGGTTGGAACTCTGAGTAGGGATACGATGGGGGTTTAAAATATATACTTTGGGAGTCAGGAGACACCGAGTAGTGAATAGTGTGGGAGGAAGGTGTCTTGCTTAGCTCCAGGAAGCATTGGGCTTGTTGTTATCACCTTTAATTTTAATTTTGAATTGGTATGAAATTTAAAATGCAACATGAAAAGCAATGGGTTAGCAAGTCTGCAGGAAACAGCCAGGAGAGGTGAGGGACTCACCAGGGTTAACTCTGGTTTGGCTGCAAAGAATCAGGGAGGTGGTGAGGTTTGGTAGATGGGTGTCCATGGTGGTCCAAAGGCCAAGATTCTTTTGCTCCACAGGACATCAAGAATTGCCCCAAATATGCCTGATTTGACACACATTTCCAGAAGGAGGTGGACAAATGGAGAAAGGCCAGAGCAAAACAGTCAGCCCAGCCAATGGTGCCAAGAATTTGACTCATTAAGAGAATTGGAAGGTTTTTGAAAGTAAACTGAACTGTGAATCATTTGTTGTAAGTATTTAGGCCTGCGGTAGGGAGAAGGGGAGTGTTTTGTCCAGTTCAGCCTGGCCACAGAGAACAGAGGTGATGGGTTCCACTGTCGCAAGAAGAGTTCAGTTTAGTTCTGAGAGCTTTGTAAGGAAGAAGATCCTTAAATGTTGGGAAAGATTGTGAGAATGGTTTGAATGTAGCTGCGAGTGCAGATTTGGCAGGCATCTCCCAGGAGCAGCGCAGACAGAACTGGTCCTGCTTCAGAACAGCAGGGAAGGCAATTTCTTGAGGTCCCTTCTAGCCTTGTTTCTTCAGTTCCACATACATTTCCATTTCTGTGGATTCGAACTCTGGAGATACACAAGGGTTCAAAATAAAGTATATACTTTGGGGGTCAGAACACATCGAATAGCGTGGGGAGATGATGTCTTGCTTAGCTCCTGGAAACACCAGACTGACTGTTACTACCCTTAATTTTCGTTTTTAATTGCTAATTGGTATGAAAGTGCAGCACCTTTGAAAATTTTGAACTTTTGTGCTTGAAAAGGAAAAGAGCTGTTAAGTTTCTAATAATTTTGAGCTGTGTTTTAGGTACGTCCAAGGCCTGCAGAGACAGTCCAGAAATTAGAGACTTTCTTCTGATTCTAGATCCTGGTTGGATCATGGGAACAATGCCGTTCTGGTTGAATCTGTTAACATTGTTAATATGTTGATATACAGCTTTATCTTTTGTACTGGTACTAATTAAGCAACTGCAAACATCAGTAATGGAATTTCCATGGTATACAATTGCCCAAACGATGGGGCAGTACAGTGACATTTTAGCTGTCAAAGGTATTAAATTGTGCTCTAATAACTTGTCCATGTGTGAGCGACTCATTGCTTTGTCTGCTTGCCTAGCAGTTGAGAGGGATAGGACTCCATTCACAACACTGATGTGGGTCCAGGCTGTTGAATAAGAAACACAGGCTGCCAGGAGAGCTGAACCACAGCAAAGCGGTTGTGGTTAACACCTGGTCAGGGAGCTGGGAACTGTTTCCTCACCCGGTCACCGTGCACAGCAGCTCTTTATTGGTGATGCATCTCTCTCCTTCTCAGCAGTTTTGCTTCTTCACAATTGGAGATTGTCAAAATTAGAGATGATTTTAAATGCAATGACAGAAATGCAGAAGAAGTAATACATTTTATCATACAGAAATCCAGAGTTAATGCTGATCCTGTGTCTCTGCATGGTTCTTAGCTGTGTATTACTCAGTACATGCTGCAGACCAGGCACCCAAACCTGTTGGTGCATTTTAAGGTGAAGGTTGTAATGCCAGCAGCTCTTGCAGAGGAGTAAGAACAGCTTTACCACGTGTACCTGTCTTGCAAATGTGCTGTAAGCCATAAACAAAACGAGCAGGGGCTTTTCCCATTTTGTTAACGCAAGAAATCCAAGTGTATTCCCCTTTACTGGGGGAATTTACTAACTCTCTGGATGGCATATTTTTTACTGCTGTTGAAATTCCGTCCTTTTGCCAGTTAAATTAAAGGAGGTTTTAGTGCAGATTCATTTGTAAATGAAATGTGAAGGCAAGGTGATTTGTTGACTACAACGATTTCGGTCTGTGTTGTCACAGCCCAGTGTAGCTGTGCTCAGCAGTTTTATCTCTAGTCCACACTAACAGCAAATCAAGGTCTCTTGAAGTAATAAAACCATGTTAAATTGCTGCAAAATAGGAGTCCTTTTATGATCGTTTGCTGATTTCAGAGGTTTGGGGGATGAAAATAGGAAATTCTTCATTCCCATGTTTCTGTTTCTCTTTTATTGGGAAACAGCCCTGCCAGTGGTCATTTGGAATAGGTTGGGCTTAGCAATAAAACAAAGGATGTAAAAGGTATTTCCATAATACAGTCATGTATTTAGGCACATTTTGTTCTCACCCCACACCATGGGCTAAGTTAAGCTTTCCACTGTTCCTGCATGAGGACATGTGGCAGGTTTATGGGAAGGGCCTAAGTGAAGTTTAGGTATTCCAAATGCGGGTTTGTACCCTGTGCAGAGTGCTGTGGCACTGGCTTTGGAAAGTGATCATACCTGAACACAAACTTCCCTTCATTCAGCTGGATATAGGCAGTAATTTTGTTCATGAGTGGTTTTGTCATATAACACCCTCAAGTGGGAGGCTTTAGTTTTTGCAGTGATGGCTATAACTGTACTGGGGCAAAGCTCTCTGCTGGATCTCTCTGTGGTGGTGGATTCCAGGCCAGAGGCATGCGTACTGGGTTCTGGGCTCCTCCTAAGAGGCTGCTTCCATTAAATATAGATCTTGAGCAGGTTCTTGTTGGATGTGTTCTTGTTGGCCACTTCTGAATGAATACAACCCGGACAGTGAAGCTGTGTCATGTTCTTCAGTTTCAAAGTGAAAATGGGATAAAAGAGACGTCAAGTGAAGACTAGAGTCTGAAGTGTTACTAGTAGTCTAGTTATCTAGTTTATTAGAGTGGGTAGGAAAAGGCCGCTTTAATTCAGAGCATGTGGCATAGTGCAGCACCTCTGAACAGCACAGGTAGCCTGATCTCTCTGGAATTGGACCTGCATGTCTGATAGCAAGTGAGGATTCTGAATAACGTCTCTCTCAGCTCAGGAAATGCTGCTGCTGTTGTGAAGAGCTGGATGCGCACGATCAGATCGGGGAAATATGTTCGCTTCCTCGAGAACTTATCGTAGCAGGGTGCCATTCTAAAGAAATGCTGTGTAACTGGATAGAAACCCAGGGCCTGAGTCCTCTTTAATTGTTTTTAATAGCTTAGATGAATCTCTAACGGTAGCTTTGGATCTTCTTCCTCAATGGAACCGCCTGGCAGCTGTTTAGTGATGTACAAAGGAATTTAGAGGTGGCTGCTGGGAGATTCTTTCAGTGTAATATTTCAGGGCTGAAGCAGCTGGAATCCCAGAGCTTCAGAGCTGTATGCAATGAATGCTGCACTAAGGAGAACATTTTGAATTCTTTAATTTCTTTTTAGTGCTCTAAAAATGCAGCCATTCTGTGTGTGGGGAGGGGTTGGTGGTTTTCTTTTTTTGAAAAAGATGAATGAAGAAAGATTATTGTGGGGAAAAAGGGGTCTCTGAGTGTGATTGAGAAAGGGCTGCTGCATTTGACTCACGCTCAAAACACCGTTAGCATGCTAGGAAGCTGCATATGGCATGGGGATCTCTCTGTGTTGTGCCTTGTTACAGCCCTGACAAGGCATCCATATTGACTGATGCAACCATCAAAAGCAAAACCTGCATTTCTTATCTATGTTTGAAGACCATTGCCCTCAGCACCTCTGTTCTTCTGACAGTGTGAAATTGTACTTGTGTGCCCTATTACACTTCCACGCTTGTCAAAGTGCTGTATTGGGGTCTGTATTTTCCTTCTTTTATGCTCTATTAAGTTTTGTAGAGCTTGAGCTTCCTGAGTCAGTGTAGGAGAGGTTTAGCTTACGCAGAGTGTTTGATGTGTGATGCTGAATGCAGGTAACGGTATGGGTGTAACTATTGGTGGAGCAAGAGGTGGTAATCAAATAAGATCAGTCCTTGGAAGGGAGCTGGGCTGCTGCAGAATATGGGAGAGGGAAGGAGAAGGCACCGAACTGCTTGTTCATGGTGCCTGTGCTCCTCTTTCTGTTCAGTCTGCATAAGTAGGCAGGTACAGCTTTTTAGAAGCTGGAATTTGGAAATGAGTGAAGGATACCTTAACCCTTTCTATCTTGCAACAATGTTTTCTTATTTATGGATCAGTTTCCCTAGTTTATTTAGAGGAAAGTTACAGCTGGTTCAAGTGTGCTCTTAGTAACCAACCCATGGGAAGGAGCAAAGCTCTCCTGCACCTTCGGCTTTACGGAGGGATTACCAGTTAGGCTGAGGATAGCATTCATCATCCCTGGGAACTGAGTTCCTGAAGGCATGCCAGGATGTGCATGTTGGTGTGTGCAGACATCAGATTCCATGCAGGGGATACATGTGCAAGGGCTTGAGTAGAACGGAATTTTCAGTAAGCATTCCAGAGAGCTGATTTATAGGAGAGAAAACATCTGTTGCTGGGAAAAATCTGGAGTGTGCGTGGAAGTGGTGTTTGAGTTCAGGCCGAGTGATGTAAGTCACCAGTGGCAGATTTCTCGTCTTCAGTTTAAGAGCAACTGTGCTGAAATTTAGCTGCCGCCAATCTATGTTGTGTGTTAAGCTGTTTTCTTAGCTTATAATCCTGCTTTTAGTAGCAAAAGTGTTCTAATGAGCAGCAGGGACAGCAAGCTGGCACAATCTGACCCAGGTTCTGCCAAACCCATAACATCCAGTTAATTAAGACTTTTCATCAATTCCAAGCGCACATTGTTTAAGTTTTTGACGCGTATTCGCAGTATGATTTTTCACTCCTGCAAAAGTGTAAAGCCTTTACAATATGTACAGAATAGAGCTGTAACGCGCAGTGTTTGCTGCTTTGAGAGTATCAAAGCAACTGGTTGATATCCAACCAAAACTATGGTTGTTGCTGAATTCATTTTCACTCTGAGTTCCTCCTGTAGATGTGATATTTTAATGACAGTTAGTATTTTTGTGAGAAACCTGGCAAACGTGAGCATTCTGGTGTGAGAGCAGTACGTTAGCATGCGTCGTGATGGTCACGTACTGCCAGCAGGAGGTTTAGAAACTGATAATAATGACTCTTTTTTTTTTTTCTTGGCTACCGTTTCTTTTTCAGGTATGTAAAACTTCACTGAGTTTCTCTCCTCCTTCCCCCCTGTAGTTGCATGTGATGTTTGTTGACTCCTTTTTTCTCTCCCTACCTGAACTTAGTTTGGAAATGCTGTTAGAAGTTCCCTGTGTGGGTGTATGCGCAGCACTGTGCACAACAGTAAAACCTCAGTAAATACGTGTGAAATTGTTTGTGAGTGTCAGAGTAACCACCGTGCAGTAGAAAGTGTGCTGCCTAGAGTAACACGGTCCTAATGTTCTCTCGGATGTAGGTAATAGCGTATTAGCTCACGTAAATGTAACATTTTAGAATTTAAGAGCAATCTGTTTATATGTAATTTTTCTCTCTTTTTATTACACTGCTTTCCCAGCAAGGACAAGTTTGGAAGGTTTGCAAAGCTTTTCACCTTCCCTTTGCCCGCTTGCCCGCTTTCAGACTCGGTCTCATACTCCATGACTTCTGTCTCTGCAGTCCACAACTCGGTCATAGAAATCAGTGTGGAAGTTTTTAACTGAGCTGCCATTCGAGTTCACTGTGTCGCGTACAAACGCCTAGCATGGAATTTAGTTTTGCATGAGACACGAAACTCCTTTGCAAATCCCTGTGAGGACCATTAAACTAAATGAATCTATGAGAGAAAGTACAAATTGAGCACAAGTTTTGTCATGTAAGTAACGCTGCTTTCAGTGTGTTTCTCCGAACTGAGCGGTTCCGCATGGCTCGCTAGTCAGGGTAGCGGGGAAGGCGTGTGTCCGGCAGCATGCACGGTAGCCGTAGGGCTTCGTCAGGTGTTTCTCCACAGGATATGTTTGCGTAAGTTACCCACAAGACCTAACACTCAGCTGCGACTTCTGTGCAGATCAAAATTTAATGACACTTCTCGATTGCCGCTCTCAAGCCGCAGCCTGTGCTGCTGCAGGGGTAGACAATAGGCAGCCCTTGAGTCCTCAGTCGAAGGCGATAGGATCCTTTAGGCATGTACTGGCTGGCTTATTGGGGGGCGGAAAATTGTCTTGCAGTTAAGGATTTAAGGAAAAATTAAGTGTAGATCGGTGGTGGGGCTGTTAGTCCTGTCTCACAGAGGGTAGCTTAAACATTCCACATGCCCAGCACTGACCTCCACAGATGATGCCCCGACTGAGTTTTCTGACTCCAGATGAATACAACACTACCTCAAACCAGGAATAGTGTTAAAAGGCAACCATTTTTTTTTCCTCCTTCTTTTAGGATTGAGTTTTTCCCTTCACTGCTGCTCTGCACTAACTGCTTTGATACTTCCATGCATCTTTTTCAGTAGAAGAGCATCTCTGTACTGTTTCCCATTGCATATTCCAGCTGTGACAGTCCCTGCACTTTGCCTTTCATTTATCACCTGCTCACTAAAAACAAACAAACAAAAGAGTCTTTCTAGTTTGTCTTCAGATTTGCAACTCTCACTTTGCTTTAGGTGGACGATTGTGGTTTTGCTTCATGTGTTGTTGTGTTTTTTTATAGGCATGCGGCGACCCCAAAGCCAAACCATCCTATCTTATTGACAAAAACCTGGAATCTGCTGTCAAATTCATAGTCAGGAAGTTCCCAGCAGTAGAAACACGCAACAACAATGTAAGTAACCCAGTGACTACATAAGTATTTTTCTCAACACCCTTCAGGCACTTGTTGCTCAAAACTGTGAGGTTTTATGTGTTCTTACGAAGCATCTGATGCTGATGGTTGCAGTCGGAATGCAGTTGTTGATTCAAATGTCCAACAGATACTTTAGAACAATCTCCAAGGAGAGAATATTGTACTATAGTTCTAGATTGGTTTTGTGTGGATAGAGCACTTTGTTTTTTTCTTTTTGTTTTCCCTTTTCTCTTCTATATCAAAGTGTTGTCAGTGGGAAGTAGGCCTTGAAAAAACCATGTCCTGCTTTGACAGCAGAAATTCCCCATGGCCAGACTGATTGCAGGAAGTGGAAGTAACATATCTTTGTGACGAGACCCAACCAGCAGGTCAATAAAAAGTTGCAAAGTGGGAAAATGTGTTACAGGTGCCCTTGCCCATGGGATCGGTCATGGAGGGCAGGAAGAACGCTATAGTACCTAATGAGAAACCTTGTGAAATACAGAAATGTAACTGTTTCCTCTTCAGATGTAATGAGTTCAGCTCCAGTAGGAAATAATTTTTCAGTATTGATCCTGTATGGCTGAGTTTGGCTTTGTAGCCTTTCAGGGGTAACTGAGGTGATGAGATGACAGACAGGTGTTGTGGCAGGTGATGTGCGCTCGTTTCTCCATCTCAATTTGCAAGTCAAGGGGGAGATTGTTGGTTTACCTGCTTACATTTCTTTCCAAAGGTGGATAGTAGAGGTAGGTATTGGGTTTGCATGTTCCTGCATGCAGCTACTTGCATGTGTGCTTGAGAAGGTCTAGGCTTGCTTCGAGCATTCCGGTTCCTGCAGAATGGTAGCTGGAACAGCGGAGGGAAGAATTGGTTTCTTTTACAGTGCCATCTAGGATTTCTCTGCAATATCTGCAGTTAAACCAGTGAAAAACAAAATGAGTAAAACTCTCTCTGATGGAGGAAAAAATCTGGGAACAACATGCTTTCTTGCTTTAAAATGTGTACATGCTTTGTACTGTTTAATATTGCTCACCTTTGCACTGAATTTAATTGGTAACAAATACGGCCAATTCTTTATCAGATTTATGTGAAAACAGTAAGTCCTTTAAATATTTGGTAAATATTTCCGTATTCTCTATGCTTCAGTGGCAGATCTGCTATTAAAAGTGAAAGATACTGTACACAGGATCTGTTTAATGGAGCTCCACGTATGCCCTGTGTGTCTGCCGGCTGTCGGCTATGAATTCGGAGCCTCACTAATGACAGCTATTTCAGGATTTGCTACTGCCGAGTTTATGGAAAGAGATCAAAGCTAACTTGATGTATTTTGACAATCACAGTTTCTAAAATAAGACACACTTGCAATGTTTTGTCACTGCCTTGTGTTTGTTTATCATGAGGCAGCCAGGCCTGTGTTCATGAAGCGGCTCTCGGAAGCTGCCCTCCCTCCCTCGTGTGTGAGCGCAGTTGGAAACAGGGATTTGGAGTTGTCCCTCCCTGCAGCCAGTGCTGGTGGCTGTTTACTTGTTTACAGATGTTCTCCTGTAGCATTTTCTCTTCTAAGAGAAACCTTCTATCCACAGGGATACCTGATGAGACAAAAGCTGTGTTGTGTGCGGAGGAAGTTCTAGTTTGGTGCTGGATCAGGTTTTGCTTGTAAACCTCAGCTCCAGACAGGCATAAGCATCCAGCCCCAGGTCAGGAAGGCATTCACCTCCTGTGTTTCCCATGTCTCCCTCTTCCTGCTGGCCAACAACTGCCTCACCGTAAGTTAGGAGAGGACACCAGTGGGTTCCATCAGCAGGGAAACAGCTCAACAGAGAGCTAAAAGGGCAAGAAGCTTATTGGAACAGGGACCCATTGATTAATGAAACACTACCAAGGGTTATTGCTGAGAAATGATAACTTGTGCTTCCTCTGGTCAGTGCAAGTGCCAGGACAGCCTTGCAGGGAGGGGTTTGGATTTTGTACGTTCAGCTGCCACGTTCACTTTTGTTCAGCAATGCAGTTAGTGGTGCCTGTTGGCACGTCAGTAAACAATGCTGCCAAACCACCTTCCAGTCAGACAACAGGTAGTGCCTGCTTTTTTGCATTTTCATTTGTGACCTATTTTTAGCTGTTCTTTCTCAGGCACTGTTATTTGCAGTGTTCTGTCTGAGGTGAACAGCACCTTGTATTGAAGAGTCTGAGCAGTGTCTGCTCTAATCAGATCATCTTGGACAGCCTGTGTTTTTACTCTTCAGAAACAAGTGATCCTGTTATGTTTGCTGTTTTTTGCTTTTGCATCTTTATTCACAAAAAGCACAGCTCCTGCTTTTGTTCCTCCTTCAGTGTCTGACGTGCCGGGTCAGGCGAGAGCAGTATCTGACAATCGCTGCTTTGTCAGTGTTGCACCGACTGAAGGTTTGAGCAGTTCAGATGATTAAGTGCCTGATGGATCCATGCTGACCAGGCTGAAGGTTAAAGCTGAGTAGTTCATCTTCCAAAGGATCAATGACAGATAACTGGACCTCATCAGTTCCTAACTCCCTCTCTCTCATTGCCCTGGGATCTTGGACACTTGCCCTTTCTCCTCCCATCGTTGTCATGAGCTGTGTAGCCTTGGAAATGTGCTGTTTGAAGACTGAGCTCTTAAATCAACTGTTAATGATGTTGGCCAGCAGTGCTTAATAGTGTGTGAAATAGCTGGGAAGGAGGGATTGTGTGTAACAGAAAACTGAAGGATCAACAAAGTGGAAAACAACTGTTTTGGAGCCCCCTTTGGAAAGGGAACTCTGTGGTAATAAAAAGTATATACCTGACTTTGGGAAACCTCAGTGTTTGTGTTTATTTTAAATTGACTAACGCTTTGTTTTGGGGAGGCCTTCTAGATTGGATGGGCCTTCTAAAAAGCTTTGCAACACCATTGTTCTCCCTCAGATCCGTGATCTCATTGTGCCAGTGCTAACCCAGTAACATATTTTTACTGTATTTCCTCCACTAGCCTCGTAAGAACAGTTCCAAAGCAAGAGATGCAGCAGCAGCATGATTGTTCCGAAGATCTCTTTATCATGTTTCACCTGTTCCCTTCCCAGTGCAGAGCTGGTTCCGTGGGGAATTAGCTGGCTGTGAGAAGGTGCTGTGGCACAGTGACTGGCTCTCTCACTGGTTAGAAGCCATTAATGTGTTCTTTAATTAAATCCTTTTTTCTTTAAAGAAATATTGAAGCATGCACTTTATAACCAGTCTTGATTTTTAATTTGGTAGATGCTCCCAGTAATCAGACTTCTTAAAAAACACATCACTAAACATAACTAATAGTTGGCTTTTCCAGGCACTCCTTTCAGCCCCTGCAAGGGGTGCAGTGCCTGAAGGAAAATGTCATTTGTTTGTTTGCTTTTACCATTTCAATGGTGCTAGTGAAGATGATACAGAAATTCCCGTCCAAGCAAAAATAACTCTAGGGTCTCAGCCACGCTGCCTCCTGTATTGGCAGTCCTTTTTTGCTAAAAAACTGTCATTTATTTCTGAGGAAATTACAACGTAATTAACACCCATGGCAGCTGGTTTCTGAAGAGTACCTTAAGTAAATAACTTAAATCCCCAAATGCAGTAAATTGTAATATTTCTGGAGTGCTAAATCTCTTGTGGGAGACTTTTTTTTTTTTTTCAGGTAACTTACTACTTTCCTAAGCAATAAAACCCCAGATCCTCCTATTCCACCTTAAAATGAACTGTCCTCCTGGCCTCGAAGACTGAAATCCTTTCCAGGTTAGAGGGTGCTTTTCTTGCTCAGCTGCCTGCTTGACTCTGCTGCTGCTCAAGGAACTCAGCAGTGCTGAAGGATCCACAGATGAGGTGGATTTTCCAAAAATCAGAGGCAGTCATTTGGTTTATGGGAGTTCCCCCTGCATGAGTAACGCCAGCTGATGAGCAATCCCTCTCGGTTCAGCTTCCTACCCACAGTGGGGGCTTTTTACGCTTGAGGACAGGATGTACTTGTGATAGTTTATTTCAGGAGAAACTGCAAGATACCTGCAACAAATCAAATTTTATCTACTTTTTACTAAAAAAAAAAAAATCATTCAGGATTGAAATTGCTCGGCTGATGCAGGGCTCCAATACAGAAATACCTGCTGTTCTGGTTTTGTAGGTAGTGGCAGGTCTGAATCTTTCACTTCTTACCTGCCTAAGACTGACTTCACAGCTTAAAATGACTCATGCTATATTGTAATCAGAGAACGGTATGTGAAATTATTCAGCCTAACAGTCATTTGAAAGTGAGCGCTTTCTCATGGTGATCCCAAAAGGTAATGTGAAGTCCTGAAATCCCTTTACAGTCTTTCACCAAACACAACTTTCATAATGGGGCTTAGATTTGTTCAAAATCATAAGCGCTGTCAGAATGATCTTAGAATCACAGAATTATTAAGGTTGGAAACCAGCCCTCTAGTCTCATCCAGTCCAACCATCAACCCAACCCTTGGCCCCAAGTGCCGTGACTGCAGGATTTTTGAACCCCACAGGGATGGAGACCTCACCGCTGCCCTAGGCAGCCCGTTCCAATGCTTCACTGCTGCTGTTTATATTCATGGCTTAACCCTTGCTTGTGCATGAATTTGATAGCGTCCAAAAAGAATTTAACTATCGGTCACATCAGTCTATCTGAATCTCCAGCCAAGGAAAACCAGACTGGTTGTGTGCTCGCTCTGGGTGCTGATGGTGTAGGCACGACCTGCAGAGGAGTGAATGTGATACTGAACCTGCTGGCTCTGTCCTCTCTTGATTTGATGATTGACAACTTCAGAGCGTGGCCATTACAAAACCAAAAATGCCCCACTACTACCTATTTACTTTAGTTAAACACAATTCCTGAGATGGTATTCCAAAATCAAGTTTACATGCATTTTGAATGAGTAGTTCTTTGATTGCATGACACAAATGTAAGTGTACAGGCAACTAGAGACATGTGTCCAAAACGTTTGTGGCTGCAGAGCAGCACAGACAAGACTTATGTTCTTTAAGAATTTGCCTCAGAGATGTCAAGACCGGTGCCCAAAGCTTGTGTTATAAGACAATATGCAATCAGCCTCATGTAGGAATTATTGTATGAATTTATGTAAAAGAAGGCAAGAGGCTGAGCGGTTTTTTAAGAGGAGCCTCACTGCTCTGTCTGCCGTTATCCATCCTCTGGCCAGCCCGGGGACAGGAACAGCTCTGGAGGGTCACAGGTGGCTGCTTCCTCTTCAAAACAGTGAACTTGGTGCTAGAAACTTGAAAACAAACCCAAACTAGATCCGGCACTAAAATATGTTAGTTAGTAAACATGTTAAATATTCTATTACATCTCTTTATATCCAGTATCTTGCTTCAGAGGCTGCTTTTAGTTGGAAATAAGAAAGCCAAGGGCACAACCGTCGTTCTGCAGTTAGCACACAGAATTAAACTGATTTGCTTCATTTGATTAGATCCTTCTCTCTCCCTGCAGTTCTGTGATGGATTTTTTAGGCACAGAACTTCATTCTAATGAGTTGGATTTGTAAAATTCTCGTCTAAAGACTGTACAGGTAGCGAGTAGAGCAAATGACAGTAAGAGTACAGGCAGTGATTATTTACCCCATCCCCAGAATTGTAGCAGTCGGAATTTGTAATGCTGCTTTTGGGGGTCTGATCCTCCAGCTGGTAAGTAAGGTTGTCGGTATTCTTTCTGAGGACATCGTGATAGCTCTGGTGTTGGTTTGTAGGAAACAAATACCAGCGTTTAATGATCTTGCCTGCAGGAACAGCATCGAACTGGTTTAAGGAGGAGGAAACCCCCCTACCTACTGTCTATTCCTGGGTGATGAAATAAGACATTCATTCACACATAACTGCTATCAGTCAAGTCAGTATAATATGTTAGTTCCAGATCTTCAGTTATCCTCTGGTTTTCCACACATAAAACTCTCTGAACAACCTTTTCTAGTTGTCTCGTGTTTTTCCTGTGCCTTCATGTTAAATCGGTAAATATTCCCACGGTGAAGCTGCTAGCGGCTGTGTTATCGCTTTGTCTCTGAGCCCCTGTGTTTGTGTATGCTTTAAGTGAGGCTGTCTTGCACCTTCTGATTTGTTTTTCCCTTTCAATGCGCTGCTTTTAATGTACTTTCTCTGCGTACGTGATCAGCTGTGTAAAGATTTGGGGGTTTAATATGAAGAGGGAAAGACACCAGACAACTTGGTAAAGATCAGCTCCTCCTCTTGTAGGTAACAGACCTGACAAAGTATCAGCTTAACTCTCTGGTACTTAAAATCCTGATTTATAAACAATACCCAAATATGATTGTAGATGTGACATTTGGTTAATAAACAAATTATTTGGGGTAAATTATTTCTTATTTTTGATCTTGCTATGTTACGCTAAAATTCCTGCAGTTTTTTGTGTCTCTTAAATCTAATCCACCTTGTTCAACAAATGGCATCATCCTGGTTTGTATAATTTTGCTTCAAATTCTTTAAGAATAAATAAAGCTGCAGTCAACGAGGCATGGTTCACATCTTTTGATGTTAGTGGTGTGTTAAGAGTTATTTCTTGAGCTTATCCTGTTTTAAAGCTTCTTGAATATTGGAATCAGAGATATTTGCTGATAAGTGGGGTTGCAGGCTAAGGAAGAAAGTCTCAAATTGAACACAAACGGATGGAGCACCAGCTTTCTTAACAGCTGTTGGGAAATGAGCAATGGAAAGTGTTGTTGCAGTGGGCGGGGAGAGCTACACCCACATTCCTGAGTGATAAAATGCCATTAAATATCCAGGACCCTGCATGCCATAATCTGCGTTCAAACATCCCAGATCAGGCTGCGCTGTGGGGATTGAACCCTCTGCTCTGCACTGATTTAACAGCAGTGACATTGCTTTACTTAGATGCTAATGCTTTAATTAAAAGTTTGCTTACACCCTTAACACTGGGAGTTCAAAGAGTGATCACTTGAACTCTGTACAAGAGTTTTAGCATCCTTTAAGTGTAAGTATTGCTGGGAATGCAGGTCGTAGGGCGCAGCAGCGATTCCTGAGTTGTTGGCTGAGTGCAAGACCTGTCTCCCCGTGTTCTCTTATTTCACGTAGAGCTCCACAGTTTCTGAAAGCAGATCACTTGTGGTGCAGGTGTACTTCCCAGCACCATCTCCTTTCTGCTGCATCTCCCCGCTTCATGCTGTGGCTTTGAAATTGTTGCATCCTCCAGACGCGGCCCCTCGGTTGCTGTTTATGACACCGAGCGTGGGTGCTGTGCATCCACTCCCACCCCTGAGAGCCTCCTTTAGCATCACATTTTGTTTAGGGGGAGTTGGGATTGCAGTAGGGAGAAGTGCTTAAAGCACATGTGCAGCCGCACTGGGAGCTTTGATTTGGTCATTTCTCTGCGCTGAAATTATTCCTCTTGCTGAATGACAGCATGTGGAACAGTTCCTCGAATCCATCCACGTCCCACCTGTCTGTCTGAGTTGCTCAGGAACAAACCCTATTCTAAGAAATCCCTTGCAGTAAACAAGTGACACCACAGGATCAGGATGGAGATTAAAAGCAAGAACGTTAGGTGATGAATGTTTGTCCTGTAACACTTTTGGGGCTGCTTCATCAGCCAGCAGTTATATGCAAACACTCCATCCCAAACGTGGATGGAAGCTGGATTTTGAGTCTGCTGGAGCCATGCAGCCTGCAGAGGTCCCAGGCTCAGCAGGTGGTGGTGCTGGATGCTCCGTTCTCAGAGCACAAGGCAGTTAAAATTTAAGGTTCATGCTGGAAAGGCAACAGCAGATTCACAGTGAGGGTCAAATGCAGTTCATAGACAGGGCTTCTATTAGGGACAGGTTTTGTACAGCAGCCGCTTAAGTGGAAATAACCAGTGTCCTAGGCATGAGGTGATTGGAAGTTACAGAGTAAGAGCACGTACTTGCACCCATTTCTTATTGAAGTTCCAGCCAATGACTTGGGAGCTGGGTGTGCGCAGCTGAACCTTCAGAAGTCAGTCCTTGGCTCGGGTTTAGGAGCAGACGGAAGTGTGGTATAACATCACCATTCCAGTTTGTTCGTAACTTTATGTATGCCTCTCATTTGCTGTAATGGGAGTCTTACAGTACATGGGTTCTAAAAACCATAACCATCTCTAAAAATCCAGAGAAAAGAAGGAAAAACGGTCTCATATGTGATCCAGGAGTGGTCCAGGCAGTCTGGGCTTGGAACTTAGAGGAATTTTAGTGCTTTACATAAAACTGAGAACACACGAGCAGAGCTTTATGAAGACAGAAAGATGGAGAAGTGTATTCAGTTCTAACCTCTCACATGCAAATAAGCCCCTCGTTTCCAACGAGTTATTTAATCATTCTCGTAATTGATAGCTCTCGCTGAGAAGAGAATCCTATTGAACTTGATCAGATTTTAAATTAAAACCTTGCCGCGTTTTGGAGGGCACTTTTTCAGAGTGAACGTTATGACTGCTTTAACTCATTTCAATGTGTGTGTTAGGAAATAGACTTAATTAGTGACTGGATATTGCAAGTTAAATAATTGGATTCTTGCAGTGCCGTGAGACTAAATACATAGATAAATGCAGTGGCTGTTCAGTAACAGCTGCTTTTGTGTGTTCTTAGTTGTAATTGTTCCAGTGATCTGTCTGGTTCCTCCAGAAAACGTTGAAAAATACGGAAATTAAATGATATTTCACTGTCTGTTTAAAAAATAGAGGAAAAAAAATCCATGTGAATGATTTTATGCCTTTGTATTCACATTTGCCTCTTCCATTCTACCACCAGTGTCTAATGCTAGTGTTTGGCTTCTTTTTTGTTTCTTTATTTTGTTGCTTTTGTTTGAATGTATTATTATGTTTATATGGGACTGGTCAAAGAACCGTTACTGTATTTTATGTTTGTATCTACATTTTATTTTGCATGCTTAACGTGGCTTTGCCTGGATATTCTTTTTGGTAAGTTCAGAATTTAAACGCATAATGTTTTTCTGTAGTAAAGTTTGTAACGTGCCACCTTCTTTTCTCCCACCTCAAGTAACGTCCTTGTTTTTTGTCACACCGATTCGTGCTCACATCTTGTTCTGCTTCTGCTAATTAGACATACGGTAACCCTGTTGTCCTAACGACCCATGTTCATCTTTAGCAAGCTAAACAATGTGACTTTGGTACTAATGGGTACTAATTTGACTTTTATCCTTAAAGTATAGTGAGCAGCTGTTAAAATGATCTGTTCTGAGACCTCCGGGTGTAGTTGAGGCACACAGACCCTCAGTCCTAGAAACCCATGTTAAGGCTCCTTTGCATAGCCTGGTGGTCGCTCTACGCTTCACAGGTATCATTTTTCAGCAGGCTTCTCAAGATCTTCTAAGAACACTGAGCATGTTTGTGTTTCTCTTTTAGCAACAGCTTGCTCAGCTCCAGAAGGAGAAGTCAGAGATTCTGAAGAACCTGGCATTATACTACTTCACTTTTGTGGATGTTATGGAATTTAAGGTAAGGAGTTGCAAATAGATCAGTTGTTCTGTCCCATCGGACTTCTTCCTTTTTATTGATGAAATAACGCTGTATAGTGAAATAGCTGAACTTTTTACAAGGGTATGGAGTGATACGACAAGGGAAATGGCTTTAAGTTGGAAGGGGGCAGATTTAGATTAGGAAGAAATTCTTCACAATAAGGGTGGGAAGGCCCTGGCCCAGGTTGACCAGATGTTCAAGGCCAGGTTGGATGGGGCTTGGAGCAGCCTGATCCAATGGGAGGTGGAACTGGATGAGTTTTGGGGTCCCTTCCAGCCCACACCATTCTATGATTCTCTAGGTCTGTTCTTAAAAAAAACCCAACCAAACAAAAAACCCAACCAAACAAAAACTAGTCTCCCTCACTAAGCACAGGAAAGTGATCTACTTGGTTCTCTTTAAACTCCAGTTATTCCTTTATTTTTTCCAGGACCATGTCTGTGAGCTGCTGAATACTATTGATGTTTGCCAAGTCTTCTTCGATATTGTAAGTTGCTGGGTTTGAACTTTCCAATGCCACTTAAAATGTTTCTGGGCAGCCCCATGTGGAGAATTAGAAGGTCTTGTTTGTGTTGGCCCAAGAAACGTGACATCTCTGGTTATAAATCCAAGAGAAACAAAACTACACTAATCTTCAGCTCTCTAACGTCTATCAGAAAGAAGACAGACCAGTTTAAACCAGCTGCTTATGGAAGGCAGTGACAGCATTGTTCGTTACCAGACGCAGAAATCTGCTCGTATTTCTTGCCTTATTGTCTCTGCAAATTTGTTCTTGGAGGTTTACTGTCATCTGCATGCTTGAGCCACGTTGGCTTACAAAGCAGGAGTATTACTGCTGTCCAGCTGGATGTGTGAGGGGGTCACTTTTGGTATTGGCTGCAGGAGGTACAAAAGCAGCTTAAAGTGTTACATTTTAAACAAACCCAAGTCCACCAAATACCAAAGAAAAAACCCTAAAGCAAAACCTCAGACATCTTTTCTTTTGGGTTTCAGCTTTCTGTTCCAATGTTCATGATGTCACCTTGCTGGTTTTAGCTGTTATTTGAGGTTTTAGCTTACTTAGTTCCATACTGTGAAAGAGGAGCAGATCACCCCCATGGAATTGTCTAACCATGAAGTGATCTGACTAGGCCAGTGGGATATCCGCTAGGTTTTTACATTACTGAGTCTTATTAAAGTGTAATTCATGGGTCAAGGCACTTGCTGACTTCTTAGTAACACCCAAGAAAAGTTTTCCTGCCTGTCAGCTAACCCATGGCTCTTGAGTCTGGACAGAGTTGTTTGCACGCTTGCTTTCGTGAATGCAAACAGTTCTAGGGGTCTGAGTGACTGAATCCAGATTGCGCAAAGTCTGTGTGTAATCAGAACAAAAATCTTGATCAGAATCTCAAAAATGCTGAGAATTGGTGGAAAGGTTAGGAAGAAGTTTTCTACTTCTTTGTGCAAGTTTCAGAATGACAGTTTCCTGGTTTTTCTCTCTAGACTGTAAACTTTGATTTAACAAAGAACTACCTGGATCTAATTATAACCTACACAACACTGATGATCTTGCTGTCTCGAATCGAGGAAAGGAAGGCCATCATCGGGTTGTATAACTACGCCCATGAAATGACACATGGAGCAAGGTAAAAATTGGCTGTACAGGAAGTGTGTTTAATAATAACAATACTAACAACTACACCTGAGTGAATTGTTTGTTGTTGCTTTTAGTGACAGAGAATACCCACGCCTTGGCCAGATGATTGTGGATTATGAAAATCCTTTAAAGAAAATGATGGAGGAATTTGTGCCTCACAGTAAAGTATGTAACTCCTTTTCTTGGGACCACAGTAACCTTAGTTGAGAGAAGCAGAGCTAAAAACATAAATATGCAAGGATTTGGTTTGTCAAAAGCCATTGGGTATAAATTTCACAGGAGGTTTTGCTTAGAATGAGTATCTGGGCCTGGGGATTTATGTTCTATTAAATAACAGACCCTACAGAATTACAGGAATGCTAAGAGCTGTCGGTTAAGTTCTATTCCATTCACTAAGGATTAGAAATCGATAAAAAATCAGTTGTGGAACATCTTATAATAGCATTTTGTTCTGGTTTGTAGCTTGAAACTAAGGAGATTTGTAATGTTCCTGTGAAAGCAGGTTTTTGCTTGTTTGCTGTCCTAGATGAACATGTTTTTCTGCTGTGTAACCTGAGGGGTTTTGCTTTGGATTGTCCTTAAACTAGTGACGGTGGAGATCAACAGTGCCTCTTCAGTCATGACTTCTGAGCTCAAAAGCTTACATTGTGTGCCCTGCTCTGTTGGCTTTACTAAGTTCAACAAATTCAGTTCCTTTGGCCTGTCCTGTACAAATGTCTTCAAGCTTTTATTCTGAGACCACTGGTTGTGCTGCAGTGCTGTGAGGATTTATCCAGGCTCTGTTTTCAGATGGGGACACCTTGGCAAGGTGACTCCAGATACTGGGTGTGTTTTCCTTCTCTAGACCACTTGAGATTTTCCTTAATTCCCTTCAAATCTAAAGAGAGTCACAAGAAGTTCAGAGAGTTTTCAGCCACTTCACCAAATACTCTGAAATGAAATACTTCTCATTTGTCGAAATAATCTGTGATCTGGTTTTTGTTACGCTTCCTTCTGTGCAATTCCTGCCTTGTGAAGACTTATTTAGCTGAGAATCTCATTTGCAATGGATCTTTTCTCATACGTGTCTTAGCAAAGATGCTTCACTTCTCAGTATTATTTTTGTTTATGCTTTCACAATCCTTTCCCTTGAAATGTTTTGTAAAGCCATTTTTCAGTCTGATGTTTTGCTCTTCTGCTTATTCTGAGCTAGAAGAATAAACAGGGCTCAGGGATCCCGTCAGTCACCATCCCATAGAAGGAGATACTTAGGTGACGCTCTCGTGGAAACGCAAAATTGTTGTCCTTCCATGATCTCACTGCTTTGTAGTAGGCCTGACTGTTGTGTAGGCCTTGAAATTAGCTTCAGCAGTTAGTTTCTTTTTTTGCTGAGCGTAATGTTTAGACCTGACTCCCGAAGGACTTGCACAAGCACTGGTATTGTTGCCAAAGACAGGGAGAAGCAGTGGGTCAGCATTTACTCAGATACGCTTCATCGGTTATGAAGATGCTCCTGTAGCCAGTATCTGCTCCAGATAATGATAATTTGCTGGAGAAGAGGGAAGGACATACTAAATGAAGTGGCAGAAAAGGGAATAACATAATAATTAGAATGCTTGAATAAATAATGAACGACTTCCAGTTATATGTGGCAGATTTGTTGTCACCTATTGATTTTTTTGGGTCCTTTCCAACCCAAACTCTTCAATGACTCTGTAATACACAGTTTAGAATGTGAAATAAAGAGTTTGGATTTTTTTTCAAGACCAGGCCTTGAAGACATCTTCAAACTAATCTTTGCTCTTCTTTTTAGTCCCTTTCAGATGCTCTGATTTCGCTCCAGATGGTTTACCCGCGAAGAAACCTCTCGGCTGACCAGTGGAGGAACGCACAACTGCTGAGCCTCATCAGTGCCCCCAGCACGATGCTGAACCCCGCACAGTCTGACACTGTACGGCCTATTCACTTACATTATTTGATAAAGTGGAGCAAGGTTGTCTGTAAAATAACATAGGGATGGTTTGTTTTCTATTTGATTACCTTGATGTGGCTTTGGACTCAGTGATCCTCGTGGGTCCCTTCCAGCTCAGGACATTCTATGATTCTGTGATAACTAAATAGATTAACTGGGAGAGCTGGAGACTTTACAGGGACAAAGTTTTCTCCCGTTAATTAACGCTTCTCTTGGTTAGCTCGTGCCTTCTTTTTCAGTATTTGATGATCAGGAGATGAACGGAAGCAATGTGAACTACACTGTAGCAGGAAGGAATCCTGTGTGCTATATGAGTTGTTTGGGATCTTACAGACTGAAAACTAGAACTGTACTTCCTTGGGAAGGTTTACTGTCTGCATTGCTCCCTCACCTGTATCACAAATGGTCGGGTTGTGCTTAGTGTACGTCAAAAGCCTTTAGTTCTTTAATATTCTTCTATACCACCCTGTTTGAAGCTAGATAATTTAAGTTTTAGACCGAAAGAGGAGAAGTTTAGACTAGATTTTAGGAAGAAATTGTTTTCGCTGAGTCTGGGGAGGCCCTGGCCCAGATTTCCCAGAGAATTGGTAGACGCCCCATCCCTGGAAACATTCAAGGCCAGGTTGGGTGTGGCTCTGAGCACCCTGATCCAGAGGGGGTGTCCCTGCTCACTCCAGGGAGGTCGGACTGGATTGCCTTCATGGTCCCTTCTGACCCAAACCATTCCATGATAGACAAAATGTGTTTGCTTTTTGTTCAAGGTATCAGAGGGTATGAGAGCTCATGTGATGTTCAAATCCCCAGTTTCTAAAAGGGTGAAACTGCCCTGTTAGTAAACAGCACCAGTCATCCAAGATTCATCACCATTCATGCTTTGTCCCTTGCTTCTAGAAAGTACTTCTTATGAAGTACTTTATATTGTCTTTTCAACAGATGCCATGTGAATACCTCTCCCTGGATGCAATGGAAAAATGGATCATTTGTGAGTAAAACATTCTGGGTCAGCTTGTGGTTGCGTGAAAAATAATCAGTGCACATATAAAAGGCTGCTTGCTTTTCTGTATTGTACAAAAGCTGCTGTATTCAAATTGGATTGCAGAGAGCTTGATTCAATCTCATTTGTATGTGTCATACTCTTACACGCAGCAGTTAGAGTTCAGCATCTGCTGCTGGGATGGTGTTTGTCATCAGTTTATTCCAGACCTTGACTGAAACTGAATTTTTTAGTAATTCTGATGAAAATAGCTTAGTAGTATCAGCATTTGAGTAATTCATGGTACAAAACACTGCAAAAATACTTCCCTAGAACAGTGCTTGGCCAGCAGGGAAAGGGAGGGGATTGTCCCCCTCTGCTCTGCTCTTGTGAGATCCTGCCTGGAGTCCCATGTCCAATTCTGGAATCCCCCAAATAAGGATATGGATCTGTTGGAACAGGTCCAGAGGAGGCCACAGAGATGATCCGAGGGCTGGAGGACCTTCTGTATGAGGACAGGCTGAGAGAGTTGGGGTTGTTCAGCCTGGAGAAGAGAAGGCTCCGGGGAGACCTTAGAGCAGTTTCCAGTACAAAAAGCAGCTGCAGGAAAGCTGGGGAGGGGCTCTTGACCAGGGAGTGCAGGGGCAGGATGAGGCGAATGGTTTTGAGCTGCAAGAGGGGAGATTGAGATGAGATCTCAGGCAGAAATGTTTTGCTGTGAGGGTGGGGAGGCCCTGGCCCAGGTTGCCCAGAGCAGGGGTGGCTGCCCCATCCCTGGAGGGGTTCAAGGCCAGGTTGGATGGGGCTTGGAGCCCCTGATCCCGTGGGAGGTGTCCCTGCCTGTGGCAGGGGGGTTGAATCTGGATACGTTTTGAGGTCCTTTCCAACCCAAATAATTCGAAGATTATTTTTTTTATATTTAAATGATGTTATCCATTAAACAGTTCATTAGTGAACTATTTTGAAGTATTTAAGAGTTTTGTCTTTCATTTTTGCATGATAACCTCACTGTTCTCTTGATGTCTCTGTACCTCTGGTTTGTGACGCACATCAACGTGAACTTCTGAAGTTGGATTTATTTTGTGCCATGGAATCCTAAATAGTGATGCTACGGCTTTGAACCTTTGGAAACTTGCACTTCAAAGCAGCTCGTGCTTGGCTCTGTTTCGAGATGAAGTATTCCATATTCACAAAGCTGCAGAAGACTTGTTTGTGAACATACGGGGGTGAGTTCTCTTCTTCTTTCAGAACCTCAGTTAAAACCAGAAAATTTCTTGAGGAACTGTTTTGAAAATGTCACGTCTACTTCATATAAGTTCTGCGTATGGGTAGCCAGCACGCAAACCTTTTTCTTCATATCCTGGCTCTTTCTTTAGTGCCTGACTTTCTGGAGCCTGATTTCATAACCATCGGGCTTTTTTTATCTCTGTTCTGAAAAAGTCTGGTGAATCAGTCTCTAAAATGGCTAAAGTTAACATTAATGATCTCACCCACAAATAATCTAGTGAAGAGAGATGATGTCACGATTATAGAGTTTGGGGGGAAAATTATCATATATTATATGAAAACTCCAATGGAAGCCAAGTTGAGACCTCTACCAGCGAACAGCAGTAGAGAGGGGGTTTGGTTGGTTTTCTGGTTTGGGCATTGAGCTCTGAGCAGGGAAATAAGGCTTGTGTGAGCTTTCTGCTGTCTCCTGTGTGCTGTGGCATTGCAGCTCATCTCGAGTCCCGCTCACCTCTGGCTGAGTTGTCCTACAGATACCTGTTACCATGCTGGGTGTTGTTTTTTCCTTGCAGCTACAACAAGCGCATCAATGACATCAGAGAGTGCAAAGAAGCTGCCGTGTCACACGCGTAAGTGCCTTACAGGTTTCCTGACAGATTTCAGTGATTGTTTTCTTAGCAAATATGTAAAGAATGTATAAACAGGATTTGTTAAGGCTGAATTAGTTGTACAGTTTCAGGCAAGACTGTGTACTGATGGTTCTTTTAAACCTGGATTTGCCTAATGCCATTATCAGTGTAGCTTCTCGAACAGTTCTTTTTCACATTATCAGGTTGAAAGCATTTTGTTTGTTCTCCAGTTTCCTTTTTTTTTTCCCAGTTTCTTCAAGTGAATGCAAATGAAATAGGAATGTTTCAGTGGAGTGAAAAGCAGAGGTGGAGAACTTGGGGGTTAAATCTAGCTGTACTTCAGGAATATACGATGTTGGTGATTGGGACGGGGATTTTAATTGAACCCCCTCCTTTGGAATGTGGAACTTTTGAAGCTGGTGTGACATGAGCTGCCTCTGCTTGGTCTTCGGTGTTTGGGAAGCCAAATGTTCTGTGGTTCACACAGCGGGTTGTTCTCTGTTTGCTCTTTTACAGCGGTTCAATGCACAGAGAGAGGCGCAAGTTCTTGCGTTCGGCTCTCAAAGAACTGGCCACTGTCCTGTCTGACCAGCCAGGCCTGCTGGGTCCCAAGGTAATGACGGTTCTTACGCTTCGCATTTACACAACATCACAGTGTGCTTCTCAGCGGCAATATAGTGTGATTGGGGGCTGGAAAACCATTTTACTGAGTGAAAACCTGCTTTAGTTTTATTATTCTCTCTTTGCAGAGACCAGTTGCCTCTCAGTGAGCACAAGGTGTCCGGCTGCTGTGTGTATCTCTAAGCTTTTCAACAATTTTTCCTTTTCAGGCACTTTTTGTATTTATGGCGTTATCCTTTGCTCGCGATGAAATTATTTGGCTTCTTCGTCATGCAGACAACATGCCAAAGAAGAGTGCGGATGATTTCATAGATAAGTATGTCAAATTTTACTGTGATGCCTTAAATATTTATGAGAATTTCACAGATAAAATGCATTTGAAGGCAAGGCAATCTCAGGAAAGGACGGCTGTATGGAAAAGTTGGGAGTCTTCAGATAAACTTTACCTGGGAATATTAAGCTTCCCATCAGACTAGAAAACCAGAAGTGTTGTGGTAGAAACTGGAGCACATTTGTGAGAATTCATTTTCTGCAGAAAATAAAAATATTTTATACAACAAAAATATTTTATCTACGTTTTATGCGTTTTTTTCCTTTGAATAAGCGAAAAATAAAGTTTTCTCATGTGCCTTCATTGCCATTGATTTTGCATTGAGCAAATCACTGAGGGGAAGAATGAAACTGTCAAATGTCTGTAGCATATCGTCTGCATTGTAGCAAACCTGTCTCTTAAATCAGCGAAGATCTATTTCTGTAATAGAGCATTAGTGTCATTGTAAGGAGAAGACAAAAGTGAGAAATGGGATTACAAGATGCTATGAGCTTGGATAGGCAGAAGGCCACTAGTTGGCTTTGAGTTGTTCTCAAGGTTGTGGAACACAAGATGGATCTGGTCATTTCCAGAGCTGGAGTAGGAAAGCCTTGGGTTTTCTTCACTGGATTTAGATGTTAGGGTGGAGGGCCAGTACTGAATCACCCTTGGGATTTAAAATAAACACAGACCAGCAGTTATTACAGTTGTATTTTTCAGATTTAACCACTTTTTGAGAAAATAATTTTTTCAAATTGAGTGTTATTAGAAGAGCTTCTTATTAAAAAAATAGGTGAATAGTTCTACAAACCTCTGAGGGTTACCATGATGGCATCCTGCTAATTTACCTCCTGTGGAGTGGGTCTTACCTTGTGGAGAAAATGACCTGTGCAAACTCATTTTACAGTGTGAACAATTAGTTTCATGAAGAAATTACGTATTAATAATAGCTTCAAAAGCAAGGTGTAGGAGAAATCCCCTTGAAGCATTCAGCTGAGAGAGATGGGGTTTAATAATTAGGGTGTTTCATATTTGTAAGCTTTTCCTTTTCTCATCTAGACACATTGCCGAGCTGATATTCTACATGGAGGAGCTCAGAGCGCATGTGCGGAAGTACGGGCCCGTGATGCAGAGGTACTACGTGCAGTATCTCTCTGGCTTTGATGCCGTGGTCCTAAACGAGCTTGTTCAGGTATGGCAACACTGGATTTGGGTACTCAAAGGCAAACTTTGAAAAGGGCTTTTTGTCCACGATGACTGCATGAAACACATCCCTGTTTGTCAATGTTGATGAACATTATTACAAAGACAGGCTGAGAGAGTTGGCCTTGTTCAGCGTGTAGAAGAGAAGGTTCCGAGGAGACCATAGAGCAACCTTCTAGTACCTGAAGGGGCTACAAGAAAGCTGGGGAGGGGCTGTTTACAAAAGCTTGTGATAGGAATACAGGAAATGGGTATAAACTGAAGAGGGGCAGATTTAGACAGGACATAAGGAGGAATTTCTTCATGATGATGGTGGTGAAGCCCTGGTCCAGGTTGCCCAGAGCAACACCTGGAGGTGTTCAAGGCCAGGTTGGATGGGGCTTGGAGCCCCTGATCCAGTGGGAGGTGTCCCTGCCCATGGCAGGGGTGGGACTGGATGGGCTTTGAGGTCCCTTCCAACCCAAACTATTCTGATGCTATGATTATGGTTTAATGCTGAGATTCAAAGTTGTACTTTTGGTTTCTGTAAGAATACTTAAGTGTTATTCCACAGTGTTATGTTTGGAGGCAACAAAGCTGGTGCTGCCACTGAAGGGGTGTTGTAGAAACTCTTGCTCAGCCTGATGCAGAAAGGATTGGGCTTTGTGAGGTGTCCTGGTGTGATTCCTGGATGACCACCAGATGGAGCCCGGATTTTGTGGCTGGGTCAGCTGCTCAAACCTGACAAGTTCGTGTTACCAGCTTTTTTGTGGTGGTCAAAAAATTAATTTCACACTTCAAGGTTTACATCGGTTACCAGAAGGTGGAACTGAAGTACTCAACTGTTTATTTAAGCAATTTAAACAGTTTCAATACCAGTTGGGGTCACTGTTTACATTATTAAAAGTTAAGAATCCTTCCCTTTCCTATCAATACCAAATCACCTGCATTTCGGGCTTTTTTTGCTTAGAACTCAATTCATAGAATCGCTTGGTTGGAAAAGACCTTCTAGATCATCAAGTCCAATCTTACAAGTTCACAGATTTTTTTTGAGTGATAGAATTACATGTTTTTTACATTTGTTTTTGATTCCTGGGAAATTATTTCCTAGATTGAGTGAAGGATTTTGAAACACTGTACAAGGGGCACAAGTGCTCTGTGTTTAGGTAGGATAATCCTTAGGGTCAAAATGAAATGAGGAAGAAGAAATTGGCTTGTATTTTCATTGTGATTAATTCGTAACAAGTATTGAGCATAAGACTAGACAAATGGTTGAGGGATAATTTGGATTTTTTCAAACCTTAAGTTAAAATGCCATTCACAGATGGAATGATGAGAAACTTCTGTGCTGTATTGTTTAATAGAAATGTGATATTACCAGCTGCTGAAACTGCTTTTTCATGGACTTTGGCTTTGTGTAAAATAAGAAGACTGGGCAGCCCATCTTTCAGGTGGTATCAGTCACTGAAGTCAGCAAAAAACTGTTGAGAGAGGACTTTGTAGGAAGTCAAGCGATGCTTGTGTGGGTTCTGCTCTATCCCACCATGGCCACTTTTTCCTTGCAGATGGATGAGGTGCCTGCAGAGGTCAGACAAGTCTTTGCTGTCTGATGTGTGGCAGGTAAACGTTTGGTGTCCATTTCGTAATGCAGCCTGGAAACTCGTGGGCACGTTTACTGTCGATTTTTCCCAGCAGAAGTTGGTGTGGAAGGGAGCCTTTCTGGGTGTTTGTCATCAAGTAATGAATTAAAAAGTGAAAACAGTTAAATACCATAGTTTGAAATATTCCATTGGTTAAGTTAACCTCCTGTAAATTTGTGTCCGTGTTTGAGTACAGCTGATCAACGGGGTGTGGGTATCGACATTGTCATGAAGCCAGTTTGAAATACTAATAGCAACACCATTTCTTTTAGAATCTCTCGGTGTGCCCAGAGGATGAATCGATCATCATGTCCTCTTTTGTAAACACGATGACTTCACTAAGTGTGAAACAAGGTAAGTTTAAATGAACTTGGGAAAGTGTGAAAAGAGAACAGCAGGTTCCTCTGGAAAACTTTATCGATTTTTGTCTCATGCAATCAGTTGTAGCAGATAGGTTGTGTAAAATGAGTTTGTTCCCTTGTTCCTCTTTCTTTACAGCATCTGCTGCTTGTTGCGTGCCCTTTCTCCAGATAAAGATAAAGCTCTTGAGTAATAATCCTCCCTTTTAATGTAGAAAGCACATTACACCTTCTCATCTAGATATTTCAGCTCCTATTAGCATGGCTGTGCAGGGTTGAAATTATTGGCCAAAAGCATGACGCTCAGTACCCAAGTAATTCTGGAGTAGTGGAGGGATTTTGAGAAGCTCTGATCCAGTATATCTGGATTTTTTGTTGTTTTCCTGAAGTGTTGATGTTCTGTATTCTTCCCCGATGCAGTTGAAGATGGAGAGGTGTTTGACTTCAGAGGAATGAGATTAGATTGGTTCAGATTGCAGGTAAGACTGTGAAATGTGTGTGATGCTTTGCTAACTTAAATCCAAACTGCTCAATAAGTCACTGCTCTTCTGGATTCCTCTGGCACTGCCAGCAGATCACAGGGTGTCTGGGAACAGCCTCTGAAGCAGTTGGTTTGCTAGATTTTGCTGTAACTTGGTCTGCATTGCATACTTTTGTGCAAACCATTCTTTGGGGTGGATAGAGCAATGGGAAAATGGGATGTGTTGAAGATGAGCATTTGCTGGCGTTTGTGTGCAGCATGGGGTGTGATTCCACCTGTCCAGCCAAGGGAAGGTGGAGGCTGCTCAGTGAGGAAATGATGTTCGGTGAGATCACTCCTCCGTGTTTCGTATTTTCAGTTCACCTGTAAAGGGGGGAGCACTGGTTAGATACAACATAAACCTGTTCTTGTGTCTTTCCAGGCCTACACTAGTGTTTCTAAAGCTTCGCTTGGTCTGGCAGACCACAGAGAACTGGGAAAAATGATGAACACAATTATTTTCCACACAAAAATGGTAGATTCTTTGGTGGAGATGTTGGTTGAGACTTCGGATCTTTCTATATTTTGGTATGTTTCTAACTTGACTGTGGGAGGATTTTTCTTATTTATTATTTGGTTTGTCTTTGCAACTGTAATTTTCCATAGCATACTTTTTAGGAAGATGGGTTAGAATTCCTGGTTTCCATCAGAATTAGTTTGATAAAGGTATTTCTGAGCATCCATCAGAACGGTTCTTCAAACAGTCACATAATTGATCCGAGGTTACTGGCAGATTTTTCCTTAACGTTCGTTTGCTAAAGGTGCAAATTTTTGCAGTCACTATGTGGTAAACATCAGAACAAAAATATTATTATTGTGAGTAGTAAATGCAGAAGAAGTAAATGCAGAAAATAAGCTTCTGTGAAAGCATGATGCAGTTTCTGGTATAACTGTAACCTGGCACTAATAGCAAGGTTGATTTGTGTCCAACAGACTGTATTTGCAGCAAAATTATGTGTATTTTCCATTTAAATGTCTCTTCCTGATCAGTTTTTATAGTCGTGCTTTTGAGAAGATGTTCCAGCAGTGTTTGGAGCTGCCCTCTCAATCAAGATACTCAATCGCATTCCCACTGCTTTGCACCCATTTTATGAGCTGTACCCATGAACTGTGCCCAGAAGAGGTAAGTATTAAATGTGCTTTTTTAGTTATTTTCCTCCCTCATTTAAAGTAGAGAGTACTAGAGCTGAGCACTGCAAGGTATTGGTTATGGCAGGGTGCAATTTGAGGGAGGAGAGGGTTAAAAAGATCATCTGAGGGCTTGAGCTCTTTTCCAGATGATCCAGTGGGAGGTGTCCTTGCCCATGACAGGGGTAGGACTGGATGGGCTTTGAGATCCCTTCCAACCCAAACCATTCCATGATTCTAAACAGGGAAGTCAAACGAGTAGATACCTTCTTATGTGATTATTTGCCTACAGATCTCTAAATCTTTTTTTGGAGTGAGGAAGCATTGTTCTCCATGCTTTAAAGAGACTAAACCAAGGTACAAAGGTTAGATTACTTTTCAGGGGTCATTCAGGCTCAGATTAATAAATCCCTTATGCCAATTAAACTTACCAGCCACAGTTTCTCTTCCAAATGATTTACAAACTCTTAGTAGAAAAAAGGAAATGGGGAGCTGGGGGTTCTGTCTGGATCTGAAGGATGCACAGCATAAGGCACGTGTTCATTTTGGTGGGAGTCAGGTAATGCAGGCCCCCTATGGTGAGAATTAGACAGGGAAGGGCAGCATGTTGCCTGAAGAAATAGCGTGTTTGTTAAAGGAAGCAGTTTGAGTCTGAGGGAACTCTTTTCTATTTTTGCTGTCATGAAACAGATGCTTCACTAGATTTCCTGTCTGTCCATTGACTTTGGAATGACTCTGGGGATTAACTTGGCCAGTTTCGGGTAGTGCTGATGAAAGAGTGTTTTCATTAACAGTCCTTATCCAAAACCATTAGATGAATAAGATCTGTTGTGATAATCATGGTTTGGGGTTTTCATATTTAAGCATTAAATCCTCTTCTGCTAAACGTCTTGTCAATATATACCTGTGTCGTTATTTTCCATGTATATTTTGCTCTAAGCAGCTGCAAACTCTCTTTATGCAAGACAACCACTAGAAGGTTTCCAGGACAGTTTCCTTTGAGGACAAGAGGTGTCTTTCAGAACAATTACAGTGCCAGTAACGAGTCAGTAGCCAAAGTCCCTGGGACAGTCCTCACTGTGGGTTCAGCTGCACATCCAGCACAGTTTGCCACAACCAGCAGAGCTTCGATTTCACTACCTGTGACTTGTTAACTGTTATCGTTTTGGAAAGAGACTCTCAGCTGTCCTGTGTGTGAGTGGTAGTGTTGGAAAGCAAACAGGAATGGTGAAAGGAGGGTTTCATTGAGACAGAAGGCTGTTCTTGTGCAGTTCCAGTGACAAAGGAACAGGGTCCAGACATTAATAATCCAGACTGTTGGCTTTTCCAGCCACGTGAATGACACTGGGCTTTCTCTAGAGCTTGAGTTGCATGGTTTTTTCCCTCTTAGATGTAGTGCTAGTACACATTAATGAAGGGGAGATTCACAGAAAGCTTGAATATTGGACTCTTTAAAATTTCATTCCAAAATTAAACAGGAAAACCTATTTTTTAAAAACATGTCTCCTTTCACAGAAAATGGTTTGGAAAGGGTAGTAAGCAGAGTATCTTTAATGATAACTTGGTGTTTTGACTTGGAACATTTCAAGATTCAAGATGCTTCAAAAAAAAAACCTCCTGGAGCTGAAACTATTGAGGACTAATGAATTTATTATTCCTTAATTTATTATACCCCAGTTCTGTGATGAACTGCAGTACAGTGTGTGTGTTGTCTGGATATCATAGGGCTAGCGGGGAATGGAAAATAAGGCTTCCTTTTCTTTCTTATTTCACAGCGACATCACATCGGAGATCGCAGCCTCTCCCTGTGTAACATGTTCCTGGATGAAATGGCAAAGCAAGCTCGGAATCTTATCACAGATATTTGCACAGAACAGTGTACGCTGAGTGATCAGGTGGGTGTAGTCATGCCTGGTCTTTTCATCTTCCTATGAGATTCTCTAAGCTGTTCAACTGGCTGATTTTTTTGTTCCCATTTTTTGTTCACCTTTTTTCCCCTCTTTTAGAGAAGTTTTCTGTTTATAAGATGGCAGGTAGTTTGAAGAAAACTTTTTGTATTAGAGTTGGATACTCAGTGGTCAAAGGAAGGATGTATTACTTGTGTGATGAAGTCTCCACCTGGACCATAGCTTATTTTGTATCTCATAGCTGCAAAGAAGTTGGATTTTAATCTGGGGGCTATTTTTTTTCTTCTACCAGCTGCTGCCAAAGCATTGTGCCAAAACCATCAGTCAAGCAGTGAATAAAAAATCAAAAAAACAGACTGGAAAGAAAGGAGAACCTGAAAGGGAGAAACCAGGAGTAGAAAGCATGAGGAAAAACAGATTGGTTGTGACAAAGTAAGCCTGTTCTGTTCCTTTCACCTAGAATCCCAAGTCAAAACATGTGTGATTTACATATTGAATGCTTCTTGCTTAGTTTGTCTGAGTGAGTTTAATTGACTATAAATATGATGACTTTGTAGTTTGTAAGCATACAATATTTCTTTAGGTTTGTATAGAGACTGAAATCCCTTTCGCAGAGCAATAGGTGTATGTATCTCGTTAATTAATCCCCTTGGGGGATGCCTTTTGTCAGCAGAAAGGACCCCTGTACTGTAGTTAGTCTTCCTGTATAGAGTTGTTGGAGACCAAGGAGCAGATGGCAACTTTGATTCTGCTTTTGTTAGGGTCTTCACCAAGTAAAGTACAGGCTGGGCTGGAAGTTATTGCTGCTGAAAAGCTGCTGGGATGGAGCTGAGGCTGCAGTGCCTGTACCAGCTGGAGAAGCTTTCCTTGGCTGTAGAAAAATAGAAAACGCCAGTGAATGAAAACCGTGAAGAGCAAACCAATCTGAAAGAGAGAACAAGAAAGATTAATAAGTGCAGTTTGGAGTGTAGGAGATGATGGGGGAAGGAAAAGATTGAACATAATTGCTAGGAAAGATTGCAGGACAAGATTTTTAGAGTGGTAAAAGTGTGAGGAGGAAGGAAGCTCTGAAAAGGAAAGGGTGAAGGTTTGGTGTTGTGGCTGGGAGTGGCTAAGTACAGGCACTGCCGAAAGGGAAGTGGTTTGGGTACAGTTGCCACAACCAAACATTGGAGAACTGTGAAGGGTAGAGAAGTTATAGAATCATAGAACAATTTGGGTTGGAAGGGACCTTAAAACCCACCCAGTTCCAACCCTCTGCCGTGGGACAGAGGGGCACCTCCCACTGGATCAGGCTGCTCAAGGCCCATCCAACCTGGCACTGAAAGTCAAGGGAAAAGAACTTATTGTAGCTGAAGATTCCTTACCCCGATATTTCAAGGTTTTTAGTGGCAAGCATTGCTTGTGTTGCTAAGTTCTGTTAGGACAGAACCACTTTAAGGCTGTTCTTTATGACGGGAAAGAATATGAATATGCGTATATAAAAATATGTCCATCTCTCATGTCCCCATGATGCAGATCAGTCTGCAGCTGTGGGCTGTTCTTACCCAAAATAATGCTTTTAAATGAAGCTAGAGAAGTGTCTCGAAGCAGAAGAGAGAATGAAAGGGGGAGTTAGGATCTGTGCCTGCTCCTGAGGCATATTCCACCCAGTGTGTAGTGTCACAAGAATACATATTTATACGGTACGTTAAATATTTTTCTTCATTTCCTGTTGACTTTTCTTAAAGCCTGGACAAACTGCACACTGCACTTTCGGAGCTCTGCTTCTCAATCAATTACGTACCCAACATGGTGGTCTGGGAGCACACGTTTACCCCAAGAGAATATTTAACGTCTCACCTGGAAATCCGCTTCACCAAGTAAGAAATCCTATCGAGTTAGAAGAGTTTGGGTACAGGATAAGACTGTGCTGATTTGGTGGTGGAAATGTACTTAGTATGTAAAACTGTGTCTTAAAGGTGGATTGTGAAACTCCAAAGTCAAATTCTGACTGAAATGACAGCTAAGTGATATGTACAGACATACATAATTGAGAGTTTCTCTTCTAAAACAAAATATGCTGAATAGTTAATATCACCTGTTTAACTGCCTGGTCCTGCTCTCCTGGTCCTGTGAGTTTTGTAGGAGGTGGGGATGCCTGGTTTTAGGTATTTATAAAGACTCTCCCCAACATTCTTTACCACAGTGCTGGATGGCTTCAAGTGTTTGAGTTCACTGCCTTGTTGAAAGGGAAATCTGAAAATCCAAACTCAAGCCAACTGAGGAGATATTTTCATTAGGTTTTCTCTTAAAATAAAAACTATTGCCATCTGATAATCCTGTCTGTTACTGCCTTGATCTTCCCGTCCTTGGTGATAGAAATGGGCAAACAACAGCTTCCAGAACCAATTAAAACCGCCAGGGCCTCCCCACCCTCAGCATAAAAAATTTCTTCCTAATATCTTGTCTAAACCTCTCCTCTTTTTGTTTAAAACCATCACCCTATTGCTACAGGCCCTGCTATTTCATTTTTCCCCTTCTTTCTTATCAGCTCCCTTTAAGTTTTGAAAGCCCCCAATAAGGTAATCAGACACAACTTGAAATACTTATGCAAAGCAACACGAGGTAGACTCTTAGCTCTAACTATGAACTGAAACTGTTGAAAGCAATATGAATATTTTACAGATATTTCAAACTAAAACTGTGACAGCAACTTGGGTCACAGGATTTTTGCTGTAGTTGATGTGCACTGAACGCTTTGATACATCAGTGCTTTTGCATTTCCTGGAAGTTTTGCATTTTAAAACACTTCAACACTAAATTATTTGCCAGAGTAATTGTAGTATCAGTCTTCCACATTGTGAATTGCCCTGGTTTGGGTGGGGGAGAGCTTTATTTTACAAATGCTCCATGGGTATTCTTACTGTCTCATGGAATTATTGCTGGAACTTGGAATACAATTGCCTTTGGTATCCAGAACTATTTTATAAGTGCTGGTTTTCATTGATGAGGGTTTTATACTTGCAGGTTGTTTTATTCAGGTAAAAACTTGAATATAAAATCATTTTTATAGCCATGTCTTTAGTTTTACTAATAAATTCAATTTATTTGTTTCCATTGTTATTGTTTCCAACAGGTCAATTGTTGGGATGACCATGTATAATCAAGCAACACAAGAGATCGCGAAGCCTTCGGAGCTGTTAACCAGCGTAAGAGCCTACATGACAGTCCTCCAGTCAATAGAAAATTATGTACAGATCGACATTACACGAGTATTTAACAACGTTCTGCTTCAGCAAACCCAGCATTTAGATAGTCACGGCGAGCCAACCATTACCAGTCTGTACACAAATTGGTGAGTGATTACGTGAACACCAGTTACAAGTTTTTTTATTACTTTCATTTAATCAAAACTCTGGAATTGGAGATAGGGAATTGTTTGAAATTTTTTTAAGTTTCTGACTTCACAAGTTTACTTCTCCCAATACCTGGGAAAAGCACTTTAAAGTTTGCCTGTTATGAAATTCTCTTTTCGTGGGGGGAATGTAGAGTAAGATGCAGAACTCACTTGAACGACAGAAGTCAAATGTTGGTCTGTAGGTGTTGCTGTCCTGTGCCACACGAGTATACTCAGTCCATGCAGAGAATCTATCGTAGCAGCTTCCAGTACTGAAATGAGCTACAGGAAAGCGAGGGAGGGACTTTTTAGCAAGGCCTGTTGAGACAGGACAAGGAGTAATGGTTTTAAACTAAGGGAGGATGAATTTAAACTATATATAAGGAAGAATTTTTTTACGACGAGGGTGGTGAGGCACTGGCCCAGGTTGCCCAGGGAGGCAGTTCAGGCCCCGTCCCTGGAAACATTCAAGATTGGGTTGGATGGGGCTCTGGGCAACCTGATGTGGTTAAAGATGGCCCTGCTTTGCAGAGGCGTTGGACTGGATGACCTGTAAAGGTCCCTTCCAACCCAAAGCGTTCCAGGATTCTGTGAGCACGTCTTTCCTTCTGAAACTTGTTCCCTTTCTGGTAAGGTACTTGGAAACTTTGCTACGGCAAGTCAGCAATGGCCACATCGCCTATTTCCCAGCCATGAAGGCGTTTGTGAATCTGCCTACAGAAAACGAGTTGACATTTAACGCTGAGGAGTACTCTGACATATCAGGTAATCGTTGATGCTTCTCCTGGATGTTTGTGAGGCACGGTTATTGTGTGCTTGAGTAATTGGAACAGCAGTAGCTCTTAGAGCATTCTATTATAGACAGTGTTTGTTAGGCTTCAGTAGTATTCTAAATTATTTTTGTTTGTGCTGCCTCTGTGCCCTGGGAGCGCTCGCTTTGCCTGCTTGTGGCCAAAGTAGGGGTGTTGCATTCCAGCTACAGAGACAGGAGGATGATATGTTGGTGACTGCTGCTTCAGTTCTGTTACAACACAAATTACTCTGTCTGAAATTTGATTTTGTTTTTGTTCTCAGAAATGAGAGCCCTTTCTGAACTGCTGGGACCTTATGGCATGAAGTTCCTTAGTGAGAGTCTGATGTGGCACATTTCTTCACAGGTTGCCGAGCTGAAGGTAACCTTGGGAAACAAATGGGAAAGTGGGCAGTTGTCTGTTTAAGCTTCCTTTGGGTTATTTAATAGCTGCGGTTCTGCCTGCCGTCTTCTTCAGGCGATTGCACCGAACAAACTGACAAAGCTTTGGATTTTACTCTTATTTTGTAGTGCGTTTGAACATGTGGTACGTGTGTGTCCCACAGGCTTCCACAGCGGAATGGGCAGGGCTTTATGCAGGCTCTGATTTCCATGTTCAATACTCTCTGTTAGATGTCAGGTCTCTTTTTTATCATCAATGGGAGGAGAAATGTTTTCCAAGACTTCCAGGTGCTTGTGAAGCGCTTACTGAAATTTGTGACTCTCAACACTTAGCAGGAACATCTCAAGTGTATCTGAGTCATCCTTAAGGACTGATTTACCGTGTGTGTTACTGCCTTACTTTAGTTTACATGGATAGAAGACTTCAGCTCTCTTGCCTTGGTTAGCTTTCCTCAGTTTCAGACCTCCTTCCCTCTGCCTGAACAGTATCCATTGATGAGAGAGGTCTGTGTGCTGATAAATTAACCTGATACTGGCAGCAACACAAATAAAGGGTGAAGTTGGTGCTGGAAATACAGGCATGCCCAGGATGTCAGTTGTGTGTGTGTTCAAAACAACCAACAGTGGCAGGGGAAGCACTGGGTGCCTGATAATCAACTCTTTCTGGGAAGGGGTTTTAATATATTTAATAACATGTATTGCTCTCCCAGGATAGCCATGCTATTAAAATGTTGCTAATTGGCACACATTTGCTTTTCGTATGGGTTACTCTTTAAGCATCGTTTCCAAATTGAATTGCAGGTTGTTGTTCCATCTCATCGTTTTCAGTTTATTTAACCTCTAATTACAGAAAGGAGGTTTTTGTAACTATTCATGCACGAGGTTTTTTAAAATGCACATGAATACTTCAGAGACATAAGGAACTTCTGTTTTTTTCTTCAACAAGTTTTCTTAGCACACCAGGCCTTTAAAACTGTGGGTTTGATGCCTTAAAAGATTTGAATCCTTTTATTCCATGTCACAGCTTCAGGAGAGGGGCTGCTCATCCTTCCCAGCTGCCGCAAGAGCGCGCAGCCAGCCTGCCCCAGGGCCCAGCCGGGCAGGGTGGGTGATTCCTTACGCCCACTCCAACTGTTGAGGTTTAGAATGAGGCTTTTTGGGTGACAGCGCGGTGATTTTAAGGTTAAATTCTATAACTCCTGGCTCAGCACGAAGTGCCATCCATCAAGTTTCCAGTGAAACGCAAAGCCATTGGGCAGATGTTTGTTGGTAGCTGCTTTGTCCCTAACTGTGGAGCTGTAATTCCTCAAAATCAGCACGATTGATGCTGTAGTTCCTTGTATTCTTTAAAAAAGCAACTTGAAATTGTCTCTGACCTTTGTTATTTCCTGATAGGGCTAAGGATAAGCAGAACACAATGTCGATGCATATGCACGTGTCCGCATATTTGGGGGGAAAAAGTAAAGTAATAAAGTGTTCATCTCTCTGGCTGAGATGCAGTTGGCTTACCAAGGGATCGCTGAGAAACATCTGCGTTGTGGGCAGGAAACATGAGAGGGATGGAATGGGGAATTCAGGGTAGGGTTCAAGATGCTTGTCTTGCTTCCTGCAGTGGGACCAGGTGCTGCGTTTGTATCTGAGGTTTGAAACTGGAGCGAGGAGGGGAGGTTTGCCTCTTTTAAGTAACAATTTGAGCTGTATTCCAGCCGGTTCCTTTTAGCTCTTAAACTCATATGCTGCTTATTTTTTGTAAAGATGAGAGCTTGACTCAGTAACAATGTGCGTGGGCTATTGCCTTCAATCCTGCCTTCTGGAGAGCTTTGAGGGATTGGAATTGAGATGTCACACATCTGCCAAGTTCTGATATATCGGTTGGTTTGAAATTGCCCAGCTCAGTTTCAGGCTTTGGCTTTCGGGACAGAAATGCATCCTGTGTGTCTGTGTGCAGGCACGTGCACGTGTGTTCTAGGAGGGGGGCAGGTCACTGTGTCTCCTATAGCTTGTTTTGTTCCTTGCTTCTCACTGAAGAGCAGAAGAATGGAAATGGGAAGACTGTGTGGATTATGGATAGACGTGAGGTTATGAACAAAGCATGATTATAACTCAGTGTAATTGAATCTGAGGGTCTAAGCCGTTGGAAAAAATCTCTCTGCACAGGCTGCTTGACTGGCAGGTGGGAGTACGTGCAGACCAGCCTTTATTTCATAGCCACGTTGTAGTTTAAGTTGCGTTGATTTTTTTTCTTCTTCAGTCACAGGAATATTTACTCTGAGATCTAATTTCCCTGCTGCCAGTTGCTGTGTTTTGCCCTGGTTTCAGTGTGGGTCAAAGTAAAATAAAACTATTAAAGCAGTTAGCAGAACTGCCAGAGGTCAGATGCTCTCGGGTGCTTAGCAGTAGGTTCCTGCAGGTCTGGCTCTTCTTGTTTTTAATATCGTGTATAAGAAATCACAGTCCAGGCTGTAATGACCTGCGTGTTTGCTGAAGAGTTCTTCCTGCTCCATCCTCCTTGCTCCTTTTGTTTGTGCTGCCGAGTCATTAAGATGGATTAGAATGCATCCACTTGAAAAATAACAACTATTCATAATCACTTTGGCAGGCGCCTCCTGTCCAGACTACCTTACCTTCTTCCTCCGTCGTTCAGTTCTTCTCTGCCTTGTTATTGGTCAGTATCCGTAACGCTAAATTAAGTCTTCTTTAAAAGAAGGGAAGCACTTCCTTCATTCAGAGTTCAGAAACACACAAGGCATCTAACTTTTCTTAGCAGCTGGTTGTTCTCTACCTAAAGAGAATGAATTGTATTCGCTGTTTCTGAAATAGGATGCTTTGCATTCAAACTGCAGAAGTTGGTTGGTTTTTTTTGTGAGAATAAAGCATCTATTTCTTGCTGGAAGAGTTTAAAAATACTCCTTGGCACAACCTGAGTTCCTCAGCAAGAAACCCTTTTTGGATCTGACATTTTATAGATGTGATTATGCAATCTCTGTAATTTCCATTTCAATCTGCTGCATACTTGGAGAGGGATGCAGGGAAGTTCTTACATTTACCCTGGTGCTGCAAGTTGCCTGTGTGAGAGCTGTTACAAATCAGAAACAGATACGCTTTGTCTCTTCTTTTGGTCAAACTGACATCAAAAGTATTGCCCTGGAGTTTAACTGTTTCAGGCCAAGCTGCTGGGACCAGTGTGAATGTTTTTGGTTTGATTTTCGTAAAGGAAGAAAACATCAAATAAGCTGCCCTAGGGTTTAACAATCTGACTCTTACACTCTTAGTTCTGTTTTTCAGTTTTAACCAACATTAGATGTCTAATCCTTACAGCATAACCAGTGGAAGGAACAACCCAGAAGGATGCAGCTGCGTTTTTATTGATAAATCTATGCTTTTGTTATAAAAAGCTGGATAGCATAGGGAGCTGCTCTCTGGTTTCATCCTTGGGTTTTAAGAAGTTGTATGCACTTCCGAATATAAAAATAACATTCCAGGGCGTATCTGACCCTCTTGATTTTTAATTTGGAGCTTGCTTTTGTGTAGAGTAGTGCCTGACGATAACACCAATATTGCAGTCCTGTTGAGAACGTGGTGGGTACGTCTGTATCCCGTGAGTTTAGTTTCCTGTCTACCAGGCTGTAATATCCAAACCCAAGCATTTAACCTGTTAACTACTGAAACCTATCGCTGACCTGAATCTCTGCTGCTTTGTAGAAACTTGTGGTAGAGAACGTTGAAGTTCTGACACAAATGAGGACCAGCTTCGACAAGCCAGACCAGATGGCAGCGCTCTTCAAAAGATTGTCATGTGAGTAATTAGCACGGGCCTAATAAAGGTAGAGAATTGTTTTTTTAATCTTTGTCTTTGTAAAGAAAACGAGAAAAATCAATTTATCTACGTTAAGTATCTGGCAGCAGCAAAAGGCATGTGAGCTCATAGGAACTGATGCGTCTTTTCAAGGTTTTCTAGTCTTCTCGCGTACAGACAAAATGAGATTTTCCGTGTTAATTACTGCACGGGCAGTATAATAGTGATGAGCTTGGAGCATCTTTTCAGGTCTGATAACACATAGCTGTACGAGCAGTCATCTGCAGACCGGGTGCGTGGCTGTGCAGTACAGAACAAAGGCCTTTTTGACAGACGTTTCTATTTGGTTCGATTGATTGTAAATTATTGCATTCTGTGGAAGGATTTTTACATGCAATTATTTTTAATGAAAAAAATATTATAATGAGTCTTTTTTTGCCTCAGGTAAGCACAGAAGTAGTGTTAGCAACCAGTATTGCCAGCTGTGTGCGTAGCAGGGTTCATTTCATGAAGTAGTTAAGGATCGTCTTCTACTGAAAACCCCATTGTCAACTCAGCTATAAAAACCTTCTTAAGCACTGTTTATTTTGGCTCTTTTAAGGAATGCTGTTTTTCAATGTTTTATTAAATGTTTTCCTTCTCTTTTTTTAAGAATTGAGCTCCTAGACACCAACAGGTTCTTGCTCACTGTTGTTCTTGTTTCTCTTCAGCCGTCGACAGCGTTCTGAAGAGGATGACAATCATTGGTGTGATCTTGTCTTTCCGGTCGTTGGCGCAGGAAGCACTTAGAGATGTAAGAAATCACTGAATACGTTCTGAATCATTTTCATTGTGTTTGATGGAGTGGAATGGTAGGGTATTTGAAGTTCCACTGTTTAGAAATGCTGCTTCTTATAAGGTTGGCATGTGGCTAGAACGGCAATGCTCAGTCGTAGCTGAGCTTGGAATTGCAGGTTGGGGGCGGGAGAATCTGTTTTTGAGTAATGTTGTGAGGAATGTTACATTAAAAAATCCAGGCCTCTTGATATTTTCTGTATTCAGTACATTTTAAAAGCTTACATTTCACTTTTTCTGCAAACAGCTTCATTCTGTGTTTATTAGGCTTTAATACCTTAAATCTCTTAAATTTAGGAGCAAATAGGCAAATTAGGTGAGGCCCTGGCCCAGGTTGCCCATGGAAGCTGTGGCTGCCCCATCCCTGGAGGGGTTCAAGGCCGGGTTGGATGGGGCTTGGAGCCCCTGATCCAGTGGGAGGTGTCCCTGCCCAGGGCAAGGGTTTTGAACCAGATGGGCTTCGGAGTCCCTTCCAAGCCAAAACCTTCTATGATTCCATGATTCTGTGAAATAAATACATAAATAAAGGCTCATTTTAAACAATGGTAGTGTCTGCTGATCATTAACATGGGAAGCATCTTTTCTCAAGGTGTATGTGTTTGTCTCCTAGGTCTTATCGTACCATATTCCTTTCCTTGTGAGTTCCATCGAGGACTTTAAGGATCACATTCCAAGAGAGACTGACATGAAGGTAACGATGATGGAGTCATTTTTGAAGCTTACTGAAATTATATGTGGGTTGAGGCTTCCATGCTTAGTGTGAAAAGCCTAGAAACAAAGCACATCCTTTTTTCCAAAGAGCTGAGCATCTGCAGCCTCCTAATAAAGCTAAACACAACTGATAGGATCAGCACAAGTCTCTCTCTGCCAGGGATCACATTTGAGAGCTTTCATGGAAAGAATTAATCAGAGCATTTATCAAGTGTTAAAACATGACTGAGTGATAATGGGAGAAGCTAAGTCTTCCCAGGACTTTGTTTATGTGGTGGGAGCTCTGTGTGTGTAAAAGCTCTAAGTCTGGTTTGGGCCTTAAATTGAACATCGTTATGAATCTACTGTTTGAAATACTTGGTAAAAGAGTTAGCAGCTTAAATAAGGTGCCTTGCTTCTGAGCAGTAGGGCGCTTCCGTGCAGAAACCATTGTGGTCCATCACAGGGCTCTGGGTACACATACACCGTTGCTGCAGCCTCAGGTTTTTAGTCTCTAACTGCAGCTTGGAGCCTGGGAGGGTTTGCAAGCTTCTTCGTGGTATCGTGACAGGTTGATTTGCAGAGTCTGTGCAGGGGGGTGTGCACTGCCCTGCTCTGGATTCATTTGGACAGGAACAGTTTGAAGAAGTGAGCAAAGTATGGGTTTTGAGGGCTGGAATATGCTGTAATTTCTGAACTGGAAGTTTATGTTTGCTGTCTGCTCTTGAGGAAAGAAACTTAATTTCTCTTGTGAATGAAGATTCACTAAATAAAAAACCATCCTTCTCCTTTTAAAAAGTACAATACACGAACAGTGCAGAGCCCATTGTGGTGGGCATCGTGATATCAGAAGACAGTTCAGGACTCTGCCTGGAGATGAGTCAGAGCTTGCATGAAGAGGCTCAGTTACTGACATTTCACATGTTTGCTGTTTCGCTAGGGAATAGAGTCACACGCTCTTTGAAAACCTGTGGTGTCGATAAGCTAGGCAGGATTGTTTGTCTATGGCTTCAGATACTGTGTGTGGAATGTGAACTGGGGAAAGAGAGATCAACTGTGGTGGAAGTTTAAGGGCAATAGAAGATATAACCTGGGACAAGCTGGAAAACGAGATACATTTCCAGCTGCTCTTAGTTCCTCCAGGTGTCAGGGCCGCTTACAGTCTAATTCTTGGCACTTGGAGTCGGTGTCAGATTTGAATGTTGTCAGATTTCTGCCTTGCTCCAGTATTTCACCACGTTGTGACTTTTGGCTTTTGTCTCAAACGGCTCTCCTTGCAGCTGTTCGCTGATGCTTTAGATCTGGCAGGGAGAATCTGTTGTTTCTTTTGAACAGTAGAGCAAGATGTAGGAACAGCTAATTGGGAGTGGGGATGTTTGCTTTGGAGGTGATGTAGAGAAGTGTACAGGCTTCGTTTGGCATAACAAAAAGAAACCATCATCCAGCACACAAAGTACTGCCCCAGCTGTTAGACGTAGGATAGAAGTAAACAGAAATCTTGAGGCTTTTCATCTTGTTTTAGCCAAGTCTCTGCTATTCCTTAGCACCTCAAGCTCCAGTAAGAATGTTTTAAAAACAACAGCAGAACTGTGCTGGTTCACGTTGACACAGAAAGCATTCAATGTTGTTCTTGTGGCAATTACCTTTCTTCTGGTCCCCAGGTGGCAATGAATGTGTATGAACTGTCATCAGCTGCTGGGTTGCCGTGTGAGATTGATCCAGCCTTGGTCGTAGCACTGTCTTCCCAAAAATCAGGTAAGGAGTTACAGCTTAAAAGATACAAGTGCGTTAGGGGAAAAAAAGGCAGTAAAAACCTAAATGCACCCAGGCATGGAAGTGTTGAAAGTATTCAGAGGACACTTTTATATCCTAGTTCTTTGTATTCCTTCGATGAACGCCATAAATGGCATAGGAACATCAATTATTTGTGCCTGATGCTTCCTGATGCGCTTGCTTGGGAATCTTGTCAACCCCAAATGAACCTGGTGACCTAGAAAAGGAAAATGAGTGGACAGTGAAGGGTTTTCATAACTAATGGTGACAACTGCTGCAGTGTGAGGCCGTGGAATCGAGGCTGTCGTGTGATCGGCTACAAACAGGAGCAGTTCTGTTGGACCGGTCTGTAGCAGATCCGTGTCACGTAAGCAAGCACCAGGAGCTGGAATGCCAGCTGGATGCATTTCAGGAGTGCACAACACGTGTTAGCCGTGTGTTACACCAGTGTTAACATGGAGCTCACAGGGGAAAACGTGGCACAATGAACATGTTAACGTTCTAACGTGTCCGGTGCTTCCTCTTGTTTGCTTTATAGCCCTGCTGTCTGCTTTTCAGTTGTGTTTCCTCTGGTAGGTCAGAAGGCAGGAATTAAGGCTTTTAAGTCTTTTTTGACAGTCTGTAGCTTTTTCCCCCTGTTTATAACAGATAGTTAATGTTCTAATCCAATTGTGGATATTTTAAATGCTACCCACGTTGTTTTTCCTTGCTTTACTAGTAGTTATTTGGGGAGGGGGAAATCCAGCTCGTTCCAAGGGGCGTTTTTGTATTCAAGCGTAAGCATCAAGCACACTATCTTTGTATACCTTAAAAAAATGTACTTGTTTTCATGTGCATAACATACATAGCTGTATCTTCAGAACACAGCCAGTGTCAGAGATGGCATTTTAGATGGATTATTTCATCGGGGTGTAGCTGTGGAATGTTTAAGCTGGGTGAACAAGGCAGGGAATTTCTGTATATTTTCATGATTGATCAGGATCTTGTGTTCGGATTCTTACCTTTGCAGTTTGAAGTGGTTCACTTTTAGTCTTTCAGTTTGTACAGATGCAACTACTGTATTTCCCAGCTGCTGACTTGTTTTTAAAGCTAATCACAGAATGGTTTGGGTTGGGAGGGACCTCAAAGCCCACCCAGTCCCACCCCTGCCATGGGCAGGGACACCTCCCACTGGATCAGGGGCTCCAAGCCCCATCCAGCCTGGCCTTGAACCCCTCCAGGGATGGGGCAGCCACCCCTGCTCTGGGCAACCTGGGCCAGGGCCTTCCCTCCCTCAGTGTGACGTTGCTGCTGGATTTGAAAATGTAAGACTTCAGTGTGAACGGAGGTGAGCACACATCACCTTCTGCTCATTGACCAAAAGAGGAGTGCAGGAGCAGCTCTCCTCATCACAGAGCAAGAACTGGATTTACACCAGCATGGAAAAATCCTCTTCTGCTCAGCACGGGAAAGTCTGAGTAACTGTATGGTTAGAAGTGGCAGGGTGGCCGCAACTTGTCTTCGTTCTTTTAGATAACGAAGGGGACATGTTGAAGCTCCACCCTGTGTCTTTTGGCAAGGTGGGCACAATATGCCTCCTTTCACAGTACAGATATGAGTTTGGTGGTGGCAGGTTGAAATTTCAATTTGGTCAAACTTTTTATGTGCTGAGCTACCTGCAGTTGAAAGGAAATCCTTGAAAATTACTTCTTGAATTAAAGAACTTTGGTTTGTTTTTCAGAAAACATCAGTCCAGAAGAGGAATATAAAATCGCTTGCCTTCTCATGGTCTTCGTGGCAGTCTCCTTGCCCACTCTGGCGAGTAATGTGATGTCCCAGTACAGCCCAGCCATTGAAGGTAACGTCGCATCAGCTAAAGCTTTGCTGTGAATGCTTTCCTGATGATAGTCCTGGTATTTTCTTGAACACTTTTGCTTTAAATACTTACTGACATTTTGTAGTGAACAAAGTTTTACAGTCAGTTAGTCCTAACCTGGGAAAGTTCTTCTGAAATTTACCTTAAAAAACATTTACTTAATTCTGTCTGAGATAACTTTATGCGGAAAATTGAAAAATAAGTCTTCTTGAGATTTAAGGAAGTTCAGGTACTGTAGGGGGCAATCTTATCGTAATACGTGGAATTTCTGGAGCATATATTCTACATTAATTAGTGTGAGACCGATTATGTCATTGTATGGATGGTTTAATAACCAGGACATTGGCTTTGGGTCACTCGCGCAAAGTGTCTTTTCTATATTTGATGTGCTGTTAGTATTACTAAGCATAAAGTCTTGCAAACAGAATCCTGAGGGCGTAAGCTGGGAACAGGATTTATATCCTCTGCATCACTTCAAGCTTTTTATTAAAGAGGAAATCTTTGCCTCAAGGAAATTCTTTGCGCGTAATCCACAAAAAAGAGCTGCTTCTCAGACAAAATTAAGTTGAGAGAAGACTGACAAAACTGTTCCAACACATACAGAAGTCACCTTTCAGCTGTTCAAGCTGTTCCTTTGTGTTGTGTAGCATGGCTCTGTTTGTTATGCATCCCTTTACTGAGTACAGCATGTTTTTTCAATTTTATTGTTTTTAAAGTTGCATTATTTATAATCCGGTCAAAATTTCACTCACAAAGAATGTCTGAACTCACTGCTGCAAATGTAAATGCCAGGAAAAGATGCAAAATTCTGACAGCTCCCTGTATCATTTTGTTGTACACACATCCCATTTTTTTTAGACCCAAAGTGGTTGTTTTCAGTGAGGTTAATTAAACATCATCTGCATTTTCAAGAGATCAGGGGGGTTTATAGTTCTAGTTTCATTTTAAACATAGTGCAGCCTTTGGCCGATTGTGAGAAGGTTGAATAAAGCTCTGATGCAATGAGTAGAACTCGGACATCGGTTTGGAAGGGTACAGATTTTAATGTTAACAGCTTATTGTGAAGATAAGGGAGAACAGCCTGAAACCTGCAGAGTTATTTCATGTTGTCTGCACTCTCATAGTAGTTCTGCTGCTTTCTGCAAGCTCTTTCACAGTCATGACAGCTAAATGACAACCTCAGATACTGGCAGGAGCAGAGACTGTCAAAGTGGTGATGGGCACAGGCAGGAACTTGTTACAGGACAATCGGGTTGACCTTCCTCTGGAATAACCTGAGGCCATTTCCTCCAGGGCCACAGTGCTACAAGCTTTTAACTCTGATTTTATTTTCACGTTCACCCCTCTGTGAATTTATTTCCAAGGTGGTGAGTCAGTTCTGGCTAGAGGTTCTCCAGCAGATCAGAGCTGATGCAGGTGGGCCTTCTTCAAATGCCCCTTTGTTCCAGGGACCCACTTAGTCTTCAGGTTCTTGGCAGGCTGAAACAACAGATCATTTTTATCTTTTGCCTGGTTTGCATCACGTAGCTTAATTATTCCTGTTCCTGGGACTTTGTTTACATCCGGTAACTCTTCCCGTGAGGTCAGGCAAAGCCTGTTTCAAAGTGGGCCCTTCAAGTAAGTGCAGTTCTTATAAAAACTGTGACTGGAGAGCAGTCACATCTAGAACTGGAATAAACCCCTATTAGGAGTGGCTGCTGATTTTATGACATTCGGGCTCTGTATTTTGGTAATTCTTTACTGAGTGAGCTCTGTTTATTGAAAGGAAGAGAGTCTAGCAAAAAGAATACATAAAATATGTTCCTTCTACAAAAATAACTGAACAAACAGAATAGACCTTGTCATCCTGCCTTCCTTGCAGAATATTTTTGCCCTTCTTGTAAAAGGTCTGGCTTTAGACACTTAATATAGATGTTATTTCTAGAATGAGAATTTAATAAATGCTGCTTTTTGTGAAGTCAGTTCTCTGGACAAATCCTGAATTTACCCATGAAGATTTAAAGGAGTTTGAACTTTCTGATCTGGCAAGACGTGACTCGCAAATACCAACAGTCTTCGGGCAGCTTTAGCAGCATCTGTGTTCTCTCTTTTTCAAGATCAAGCCTGTTTGTCCCACTGGCTCCAGATAAAAGCACAGGCTCTAACAGACCTTCACTTCTGTTCCCAGTAAGAAATGGGAACTGCCAGTGAAATCCCAGGCTGGAGCTCTAATCTGTCCTCTAGAGGCTAGAACAGAACACGGGTCTGCAAGGGACACAGCCTTCTCCAAATACTTGAAACCTGTCGTAGGCTGGAAGATAACAGTTCCTCCACCGAATTCCCTTGCTGCTGCTCTTCCTGCAGTCTTGGACAGAAAAATGAAGTCACTTCAAAAAATCAAACTGCTTCAAAAACGAATACAAGTTTAAATCAGCAAAAGTGGGCAGGCCGGTTGTTCTGTAATGATGTTCAAGGGGAGTGTTGATCTGTTCCTTTCTTGGACTAGTGTATTCGTGCATTAATATTGAACTAAAAAAATAGGAGTAGGAGCACCTACTCAGTGGGGGACCTGCTGGTGGAGATCCACTGGGATCTCTGCTGGGACCCACTGGTCAGCATCTTCGTAGACCACCCAGAAAGGGGGGGAGAAGTGAGGAGAGGAGATTTGCATGCCACGTGAAGTTATTGAAGGTATCAGGGGAGCAAATTGCTGCAGAATCATGTTATGACTGAGCAAACCGGGCAATAAAATGGCAGAGAAAATGAATATTGAGTAGGAATAGTGATATGCATGAGGGGAAAAAGCTGATTTTTCTCAGGTGGAGCGATGGGGTCTAGCTGACCTCGCTACGCAGGCATGATCTAGGAGTTATGATAAATGACTGGGTGAAAACATGAGCTCACTGCTCAGCCCTGGCCAAAAAGAATTGGTAAGAACCAGCAGTGTTTGCATGCTTGAATGCTTTCAAACTCCTTCAAACGCCACCTCCTCTTTGCATTTCCTGAGATATTTGCCCAGTTGTCTGTTAATTCTCTTTTGAAGCGATGGATTTGACTTAGTTTGCCTGGAGGAGATACCAGGCTTACAGAGGAGCGCTTCTGCTGCACTCTCCAAAAACTGGAGTCATTTGATCACTTTTCCTGCCTCTGCAGCCTGGTTGAATTTTAAGCAAGGTTTTGTACAACAATCAGCAGTGCGACAGTTTTGTTCATAGCATCATAGAGTAGTTTGGGTGGGAAGGGACCCTAAAGCCCATCCAGTCCCACCCCTGCCATGGGCAGGGACACCTCCCACTGGATCAGGGGCTCCAAACCCCATCCAGCCTGGCCCTGAACCCCTCCAGGGATGGGGCAGCCTCAGCTTCCCTGGGCAACCTGGGCCAGGGCCTCCCCACCCTCATGGTGAAGAAATTCCTCTTTATTGTTCTTGGGTTCCTGTGATGCTCTTGGGTGAACACTTTCTCGTCACAACAACTCATTCATTTACACAGAAAGGAGAAAACAACCAGGTAGCCTGAAAAACTCTTAACTTGCACTTGTCTTCTTAGGCTGGTCAAGTGGTAACACTGTCACAGGTTGTAGAAACCAAATACAGTGGAGTAAATGCTTTTTCCTGGTGTCCGAGAGGCACAGGGATCTCAGGTTGCCACGAGCATTGCAGCACTCAGAAGGGAGATCCGTACTGGTGGCTTTCCTGATACCAAGAGCAGTGTGAACCGAGTACTTTCCCATTGTGTAAGATGCTAAAAGTCGATCTCTTATTGTGACAAGTCTATTTGCTTATTGGGGATATTCAGACACGTTGTGAGGTAACTTGTGTTTGTTTTTGTTCAGGGCATTGCAACAACATCCATTGCTTGGCAAAAGCCATCAACCAGATCGCTGCAGCTTTATTCACCATCCACAAGGGAAGCATCGAAGACCGTCTGAAGGAGTTTTTGGCCGTACGTACAACTTCATTTGTAGAGCTCTGCCCTGAGAAGAGGGGAACTCTCACCCCTAGTGCCCCTCGCTCCAATTGATCCGTAGCCCAGCTTGTGCAGCACTGTTAATAAATCAACGGCGTGTTTGTCACTGCGAGTGTTACCTTCACAGTCGCAGTCAGCCACGAGTGATCTCCATCACAAGGCATGTCATAAGCATTTAGATTAGTATGGATGAGTATTGATCAACAAGCACTTATTGCACTTGAATATTGCTTCATAATGCTCGTGGCATACTTACTTTCCTGTAGCTATAGATGGCAGAGAAGCTGAAGTTATCATATAATACAGGGTTATTTGTGATTAGGAGAAAATTAGCTGTGGGTAAGTTTTTGAAGTCCAGAAATACGTTAAAATTTGTATCTTAACAAGAAAAACATCTGTTGACTTCAGGAAGCATTCAGGCAGAAAATGTAATATTTGGGATGCAATTGATTTCATATAAACCTGTGTTTGGTGCACAAGAGAAAAGCATCTTGTTAGCCCAAGTCTATACACAGATTAAAATCAGTCGCAGTCATTCAGCAGCAGTCGGCTCTGTGGGATTTTGGGAAGTAACAGTAACAAATCAGTGCAAGTGCCATAATTTTTTTTTGTTTTCAGTGTAATCTTTAGTATTTTGGCACATGCTGTTGCTCGCCTCGCGTGGCTGTGACTGGGAAAAGGAAAGTGCAATTCTTAGAGAGTTAAGATTCTGTCTGGCAGACTTTTTTGCCATGATGCATTTGAATCTTTAGTCTACTTGACTCTTCCAAAGACTCCACAGCGGCTTTTGGGTTGCACCTTTTGAACTGCCTGTCCTTCTTGAGCACGGAGCTGTCTGGTAGCAGTGGGCTGCAGGGGCGTTTGGGAAGAGGGGTTTTATGCTTTGGGGTGGGTTGAAGATCAAAGCTTCTGAAATCCTTAGCGATGCTTAGAAAAATAGCGAAAGCCCTTAGGTACTGGCGACGCATTATAAATATGCCTTGGTGTGCTGCTCAAGTAGAAATAGAATATTTAAAGCAGCTCTTAATTAGCCAATACTTGATGGGAAACCAGAGGCTAAAACAGCAGTTACACTTTTAATTTCTACAAATTACTACCAATTTTAAGTGATTCTTGCTTTTTTGCCTGATTTTGGCCTTGAAATGTGAAAAAAATGTCCCCTCTCCTCCTTATTTTATGTGCCTTAGGCACTGATGGGGTGGGGTGGTGGTGGCTTTCTATACCAGGAGGTCTACAGAACCACTTTTTTTTTTTTTTTTTTAAAACCTTGAAGGTGTCTTTCCCTTCTGGAAATTCACTGCATTTTGTAAAACCAAAAACCTTTGGCCATTAACTTTCTCCTGCAACTGCTGGCTGTAAAAGATGAAAAAGGAACGGCTGTGTAAAGTTGTGCGCATTTGACAAGTGAGGGAAAGCAGTAGAGTTTCATGTGATAAAACCACTCTGGGGATGAGGTTTGCATTTTTGCAGTGGTTACACGCTGGTTTTCACAGCTCTTACTGTGCAGACCATGACTTGAGGGTTCAGCTATGCTGTTAATCTTTCTGTCCTAACACCTTTCACGTGTCCCTGGGAGTTTGTCTGAAAGAGAAACACTTCTTAAGGAGAAAATGTACAGCTGGGGATGAGCTGCTGTCCTGTCCAAGTGGAAATGACCTGCTAGGTTATTTCATACCAGTTTTCTTTAGTACTAATAATTAGGTTGTTCTTGCGAACTCTGCGTGTTTGCTTTATATTACAGGTTGATTCATGGCAGCATGTGTTCATGAGGAATATTGATTTAGATTGTTAAAGTCAGTATTTTAAGTTAAAATCCTTTTCTGGTAATCATGGTTTGAGCTCGTTTGTTGTTGTTTGGTGTGAGGGCAAAAATGATGAGTGTAGAGCTGATCGCTGAAAGGAGGTTGTTTCAATTTTCTGTAACAGGGATTCTAAGTGCATCTGCATATCAAGTGTTTTCCTGTATTCTGCCATCCTGAGCTCATAAATACTTGAGTACATGCTAGAAGTTTCTAGGGTATCTTCTAAAACCAGTATGTAAGGTGGTCTGATAAAACATTACTCGTTTACATTGAGGATGACGTTTCTTCAATTAAAAATATAGCTTAGGAAGTAAAACTTGCCCATTTTGGAACAGAAGGAAAAGTTATAACTTCAATAAAAACTTACATTGCCTTAAATTGTACAAAAATGCAATAAGTTTATATGCGTATTGGGCAGGACAGAGGAAGGGAGGCCTTGATCCCAGGAGGGTTCTGTCACCAGTTGCAGCAGACTTTATAGTGAACAGCGAAAGGTTCTTTGCAGTAAATTAATTCACTTTTTGTATTAAAAGAGCAGGTGTCACTTATTAAACACTACTGGAAATGAACAAAACTGGCCCACTGAGTCTAAAGCCCCACTGATGGTTCATGTGCTCAGGATTGCTTATTTTCCTTTCCCTTTCCTGGTACAACGCAGTGTCCCTTGGTGAGGATAGCGATTCCCTTAGAGAGAGGATTTGTGTCGGTGTAAGGAAACAGCAGGAGCTGAACAGTGCATTGTTTTATTTATTGCTTGGAAATGCTTGTCTTCTGTAGCTTGCATCGTCCAGTCTACTGAAGATCGGCCAGGAGACGGACAAAACCACCACAAGGAACAGGGAATCCGTTTACCTACTACTAGACATGGTGAGTGTTTGTCGGTTGTGTTTGTTAGTGACTTAGGGAATCAGCTGCAAGTTGCTTCCTTCAGCGAGGGAGTTTGGGTGTCCCCTTGGGTCGCACATTTCGTGAACCAGCAGAAATCATGTTTTATGTCATTCTCCTTGGCATCTGAGTGTCAGCAATGAGGTTTTTTAGAATCCTAGAATCATGGAATGGTTTGGGTTGGAAGGGACCTCCAAGCCCGTCCAGTCCCACCCCTGCTGTGGGCAGGGACACCTCCCACTGGATCAGGGGCTCACAGCCGCATCCAACCTGGCCTTGAACCCCTCCAGGGATGGGGCGGCACCTTACCCCAGCGTGTTTTTTGCCATCCCCCTTTGTCATCTAGAACGTTGCATCTCATTGTTCAGGTCATTGCATTGTTCACTTAGAGCATACAGCATTGAAATGCAATTTGAATTTAAGGGAGCATTGTTCAGAGCTCACGGGAGAAAATCCCTCTGCTCAGAGGCTTTGCTATCAGATTCCGCATCTTCTGGAAATGGCAGGAGTGCTCTGGGACTGTAGATACAGGAGAGCTAAATGATGAGCTTTGAGAAACAGCGAGTTTCATAGAATCGTTTGGTTGGAGAAGACCTTTGAGACCGAGTCCAGCCGTACCTGTCCACTGCTAAACCAGATCCCTGAGCACCTCATCTACCTGTCTTTTAAACCTTTCCAGGGGTGGGGACTCCACCACCGCCCTGGGCAGCCTCTGCCAGGGTCACGTGTTTCTCCCCAGCGTTTAAACTCTGCATCATTTCTGTTTGCTGTGACATCTGTGAGTGCTGTGGTGCAGACCAGAGGCATCTGTGTGAGCCAGATGATCAGGAGAAGGTATTCTGCGAAATGCAGTGTTTCTGGTTTCTTTCAGATCGTGCAAGAGTCTCCGTTCCTGACGATGGATCTCTTGGAGTCCTGTTTCCCTTACGTGCTGCTGAGAAACGCTTACCACGCTGTCTACAAACAAAGCGTCACCTCCTCTGCCTGACCATCCACTCCCTGGAGATAAGACATAGCACGCATCTGTGTGGCCTCAGTTCTCGCTGTAAACCGTGGAGCTCTTTTACTTTATGGCCTGATGAACAGTTTTGTGGGTTATAAACCTTTTCCATAAAGTTGTATTTCCGATCAGTGGTTTCTCAATATGGTTGTACTACAATATCAGCTTGGTTTGTTTTAGGTTGCACATTCCTGGAAAATCTTCTTTCATTTCTTCCTTTTTTCTTTTCTTTTTAATTTAGAGCATCAGTTCTGTTTAAAGAAATATTACTTCTGCTCTATGTTTTTGATATGGATCATGCAAAACAAAAAATTGCTTGTTTATTTCCCAGAAGACAAATGTATTTAGTGATTATTTTAGATAGCGTAGCTTCCATCTGTGTGTAAATTATTTCATATAGGGAGAGTTATAATCTTGTACCTATTGTTCTTACTGAAAACAAAATATTGGATGTGCATTTCTGTGAAGTAACTACAGCACCTCTAGTTTTATTTGGAAACACTCACCAACTACGTACTCTGACACTAACATTCCCGATGTCCTAGGACTGCTCACCCCTCAGGCAGCGATCCTCTCCCGACACTCGGAAACAACCGCGAGTGGTGTTGTTTGTATAAAGCATAGTGGACATTTTTATTAAACTAACCTCATTGGTGCCCTGTCGGCATTAACACCACCAGTGTCCCCTGCTGTATAATAAACATTCTTACCCGTGTATCCCATGTTGATAAAGCGTTAGCCCTTAACAACCACTTTTTATATGTTTTAAACTTTGGAAATTCAAGTGTACCTCCCATAACATACAATAAACACTAGACTGTACTATCTGTAGGTGAATTATTTTTAATATAAATGTTATCCTAGTATTTTAAGCTGAAACTGTGCTGTTGTGCATTGATTTACATCTCACAGTTCATTAAATATCAATCCTTAGAGCTTTTATGTGAAGACTTCTTTTAATCCTTCGCCTTTTGGCTTCTGCAATAGTGAATCATGTAAAAAGCTGGAAGAAGGAATTAAAAACAATGTAAAAAGTGTCAGTGTAGTCCATTATCCTTTAAATGTTAATTTTACTTAATAAAGTGAGAAGAGCGTTTATGTAGAATCATGGAATGGTTTGGGTTGGAAAGGACCTTAAAGCCCATCCAGCTCGTTAAGCGAAGAGGTTGGGCGTCACCTTCAAGCAGCTCATGAACCAGAGGAACTCGTGGTTCATTCTTCCTGGCATCTGCATGTCAGGAATGAATTTTTTTAGAATCGCAGAATGATTTGGGTTGGAAGGGACCTCAAAGCCCATCGAGTTCTACCCCCTACCACCTCCCGCGGGATCCGGTTGCTCCAAGCCCCATCCAACCTGGCCTTGAACCCCTCCAGGGATGGAGCAGCCACCCCTGCTCTGGGCAGCCTGGGCCAGGGCCTCCCCACCCTCAGAGTGAAGAATTTCTCCCTAATGTCCCATCTAAATCTTTCCCCCTTTCCATTTAAAGCTGTTCCCCCTCATCCTGTCACTCCAGGCCCTTGCAAAAAGCCCCTCCCCAGCTTCCCTGGAGCCCCTTTCAGTACTGGGAGGCCAGTTGGTTGTTCTCTGTGATCCACTGCTCTGTGTTTCTCCCCAGGCTCTGGATGTTGTATCGAGCCCCTGTTCCTGATGCAACTTCTGTGCACACCGGTGACTTTTGCTGTTCTGAAAGGCCTGTTGTGAGCTCCGTTACAGCAGCTGCCTCTGTCCGGAGGGAAGAAGCACTGGATTACAATAGTCTTGAGGACGTAAGACAGTACATACATGTTTTTCTTAATTATGCATTTCGTGTTATAATTGTGGAGCTGGTTTGAAATTGGTAACTTAGTGCCATAACGAATGAGTTTGTTCTTAAAGCGGTCAGGTCAGATGCAAGACTTCAGGGTTCTGTAAGATTTATAATCTAACGCGTTCAAATCTCCTGATATTCATTAAGGTTTCGGTTGTAATGTAGCTTTTGTGGAACTGGCCATTCCTTGTACGCTTTTGCTGTTTGTCCTGTTGTAAAGTCTGTAAATATTTGTCCTACCACGTAACCAAACCGCCCCCCTGACCCGTATCCAGGCCCATCTCTCACTGCTCTCAGTCACGCTGTCTCTCGTTCCGCTGGGTCAGACCGACCCGCGCGCTGGCTGTGGTGTCAGCGTGTCTTAACACAAGTCAGGAACTGAAAATGTTTGTATTCAAATCAAAATCAAAAGCTTGTGTTGAGCTGCATGTAAAGCCAGGGGATTGGAGTAGTTTCTTGTGTAGACTGAGGGGCTGTTGCCTCGGCGTGGTCATCGTGATCTAACGTTTTTCTCACAAACAGTAAAAGCAACGGTGACAAAAATGAACGCGTTCCTTGCACAGGGACACAAGGGAGAGAGAAATCAAGCTAAGGCTGCTCTGTGAATGTATGTGGTGGTGATTATGGTGTGGTGTGAGCAAGGAGCGAGGGAGAGGGGAGTGAAAGACCTCGCGCAGTGACTCCGAGTCCATTTTGTAACTCTTAAGGCTTGTTTGCACTTTAAATCTGGGTTCTATTTCACAGAGCTCAAAGTCGCATTTAAAACGCCAGCTGAGGTGTCAGCTGCTTCCCACGCTGCTCCTGAAGCCAATTGTCCAGCTCTGAGATCAGCTGGAAGTGAGGTGCTGAGGGACATGGTTTAGTGTTTGATAGGAACGGTTGGACTCGATGATCCGGTGGGTCTCTTCCAACCTGGTTATTCTGTGATTCTATGATTCTAAGTGAAGGATGCTTGGAAATGTACAAGATGGAGGTTTCTCAGTGTGAGCGTGTTTGTCGAGCCCAACCTGGACAGGATCATCCCTCCGGTGCCTGTTCCAGGGAAGCAAGGAGGCCGGTCTGTGCAGTTTGGATTTAGTTCCGTTGATGTCTTTAAAGTGGAGGATGTCAGGAGGGATGTTTTATGTTACAAAGAGGTCAGGTAGTTGGAAGAAGTCACCTCTGCAGTTCATTAAAGGACTGAAAACCAGCTGAGAGAATGGGCTGGCGCTTACTTCAGAGATAACTTTATTAGGGAAATAATTGCACCGCTGTGTTCATAACGAATTTTGCTTGAATGCTGAGAAAATACGTGGGCTTTTGTCTAGTAGAAGCTGGGGACAGGGAGCAGCAGGAAAGGACGCGGGCTCTGGCGTAACGTCAGGGTACCTGGACCTCAGCTTTGAGGTCTGGGTGCTGTTATACACCCAGTGACCCTTCTGCAAAGGGGGAAGATGACACTAAAACCGCTGCGGCCCATGTTAAAGCCACCAGAGATGCTGTTGGAATCGAGCAGGATGGGGCAGTGCGTGCGGGCAGTTGCAGAAGCGTTGGAGCTGAGCCCCCTGCTGCCTTCTCCCAAGACACCCATAAAATACCCTGTGGCAGTGGGAATTGTCTTTATCTAAGCTCGTATTCTGATTCCAGCGAACAGAGCGATCGCGTTGGGTTATTAATTAGTCCTTAGCGAGCAGGTAAAAAGCACGAGCTTTTCTAAGTCATAAAACCTCGGTCGAGTTTATTCCTGTCCAGCTAAACTGTCGAATATTTGCGCGTGTCCTTGTGAGCGATGCTGCTAAGAAGGGATTCGTGTTTCCAGTTTTAGTAAGCGAGCCCGTGGCTTTGGAAAAAGACAAAAAGCAGCATTGTTGTACGAGCAGGCTATAAACACGGGGGAAAAAAACCACCCCGAGCCTGAGAAAAGCTTGTGGGGAGGTTGGGTTTACAGCTGTTGTGAAAGGAGCCCTGGGGGAGAGCAGCAACATTTCATTCTGGATAAATGCCACCAGCTTCTTGCCTCTGCGTTAGCTGAGCTGTGGAAGTCTGAGTAGAGGAGGAAAGCAGCTTTAAAACATTCTGTTCCCAACACTCTCAAGCCCGTTATTGAACTTGTTGGGTTTGTTTTTTAGTTAAAGAAGCATTCCTGATATCATCGAGGAACTGGAGGAGGATAAACACGGTGATAACTTCCTGGGCATGATTCATACTCTGCCATTATCAAAGCACGTGGGGGGTAAGAACTTTGATCCAAAAGTCCCAGAGTTCCCAAATATCCCTTCTTGTTGGGGGGTGAAGAGCTTCAGCAGGGCCCGGTGCGTGCTCTGAAGTGGCTGCAACTCCCAGGACACGGGGAACGCTGTGGGGTGCCACGAAGGGCTCACAGATCTGCTGAGCACGGGCAGGGTTCTGCAGGGAAATAAGGTTTTTCAGAGAGTGGGCACCTATCGAGGCTGTGATTATGTTCTTGTGAAACAACTTCACCCTTAAATAGCACCGTGGTATTTCTGCTTACAGTCCATCAGCTCTCCCTTAATGAGAGATCTACCCCTATGGTTTCTACTCCTATTTTCTACCTTCCTTGCTGTCTCTCGCAGAAGTGAAAACCGAATGGCAAGTGGAGAACATGGCTGCGAAGTCTCAGCGGTGGCTGCAGCCTTGGCCGCTCTGCCCAATTATGCAGTTTTTAGCAAACTGGAAACGGGACAAAAACCAGTTGTGTAGATAAAAAGCAGCATCAAGGAGCTGCTGGGTGGGAAAGCAGGTTCAGCTGCGTTTGCTTCCCAGCGCTGGGGTCTGATGGAGCAGGGCCCCGACCAGGCGTATGCGTAGGGCAACTGGGACTGGGAACAAGGAGGAGTTACAGACTTTGGTGTGTGAAACTGGAATTGTTTTCCCAGGGTTGGTAGCTTTCAGTTTTCTGGAGCATCTGCTGTTTGGGTGGCTCGCAGGTGTGTGTGGAAGCTCTCCAAAAGGCGATGGTTCTGCTCCTAACCTCGCTGAGGTTCCCGAACGGAGCCCTTTGCGATCCCACCGCGCTAAAACCGTGAGTGAAATCACATCAAACCCAACCTGCTCCCACTGGCACCAGCGAGGAGTCAAAACCCAGCTGGGTTCCCAGGGTTTGGTTTTAGGCCTGAGCGTGAGTTGGTGCTTGAAACTAATAAATCCGGGTAAGCGGGAGCAGGGGTGGGTTGGAGCTGTGCAACCGGAGAGGCTGTGAATCAGGAACAGTGAATTTATGGTTGAACAAAATGAAACTCGGAGTGGTGACGGCCTTTAAGCCGGGCATCTCAAATCATTCCTGCGGGGGCCGGACCAGAAATGCTGCGTAATGGCTACGGGATTGTAGAGCCGCGCGGGTTTTTGCCTGCAATGCTCCATCTGGAGGCGATTACAACTCGGAGAGGGCTCTGTGGTCTTGTTGTGTCTCCAATATGGCCCGTGGTGGGAGAGCAGGGTGTATTTTTCATTATCTGCGCGGTCATCATAGTAGCATGAAGCAACTGGTTGCATTAGAGTTGTGAACCGAATGTGTGCAGGTATTAAGGCGCACACGTACGCCTTGAGGCACTCGCAAGTCCGTTACCATCTAACGGGGGACGTGTGTGGGACCGGGGACGAAGCTTCTGTTCTCAGCGCCTCTGCGAATCAGGCTCTTCTCACACCTCCTAGTTTTTGGTTCCCACTGGATGCTTTTTGCTTTATTTTCCTATAGTTTTGGCGATAAACTCGTATGGCTGTGAAAGCATCCGGGTATCTTCATCTGACTTATGAAATGGAAGCAGAGTGCTCCCCGTTGGATGATGTTAGGAGTCCTGCTGCTTTCCTGTGTCTTGGAATGGGAGAACACGGTTCTGTCTGTGATCCCGGCTTTAGGTGATGCGTTTACAAAAGAGAGGATTACAGCAGACGGGACATCGAGATGAATTTAACGATTCCGAACAATAAAAAACTCTCTGATGCTCATTTTCAATGTTGCTCGTTGATCACAAGTTTAGCAGCTATATATTATAGACATTTAGCAGCTATAGATTATAGACATTTAGCAGCTATAGATTATAGATTATAGATTATAGATTATAGATTATAGATTATAGATTATAGATTATAGATTATAGCATCGGTTGCCTCTGAATTTGCGATGCACTGTCCCAGAGGAAAAGAGGGAAATGTGAGCGAATGCGAGAGTGGAAAGGTGCATCCTCGGAGGCACAGGGCACAGGAGGGTTATTGACGAGCTGTCTCATAAAAACGGCTCCCAGAATGACAAGTCTGAAAGAGATTGCACTAAAAGAACCTTTTCTTCTTCCTCGCTCCTTCCAAGTCATCCACAGAGAAGCCTGAAAGGTTATTAAAAGCAGTTAATAGTCCCCTGTGTTTTGTCTACCTGGGAGCTGAACTGAGATCCCGTCTGGAGCAGGAAATGTACAATAAATCCCATTTTTATGACTCTGTAAGTCAATGATTTTACGCTTTTAGCAACAGCAGCGTAAGAAGTATTTTTGGGTTTTGCTTTTGGGCGAGTTTCTGGGTCGGTTTGTGGTTTCGTGTTTGTTTTTCTAAGTCGGGGTCTAGAAGCACATTAAGTTGCGATGGAAAGACCCAGCGAAGTGAAACCGTCTTCTGAGTAAGTATTTCTATCCTTGGGAAGGGCCTGGACGCCTCTTAAATGTGGCCATCCTCACGTCTGGGATGGGCCGGGTTCATCCATGGGGCCTGGTTCATCCACGGCACGGAGCCCACCAAGCCGAGGGCTGCTTCGTCTTCTCCGAGCTCCGAGGGCTCTGGTGGGACACAAGGAAAAGGAAAACTCCAACGTTCATGTGGCAGCGAGAGCTGTTCCCTGTGGGGCCGGGGGGGGATGGTGGCCTCAAACAGAAAAGTGCTGCGATGCGGGGCCTTCCGGCATCAGGGTGGTCGTTGGACCTGGAAAAACACCACCCCTGCTGGATTTTTCCCCAGTCCTTGCCCCATCCCTTCCCGAATTCATTCCCGTGCTAGTTTTAAGCACGTACGTGTTTCTTAACAGGCTCCAGCAGAACGGGGGGTCAGACGCATCCGCAACATCTACTTCGTGTCATTCCTCTTGGGATCGGGAATGCAGATTTGTTGGGCTCGGAGGGTGAGAATGCCCGGAGAAGGGAAGGCTCCAAGGAGACCTTCCTTCTAGCCCCTTCCCCTCAAAGGGGTTGATGAGAAAGCTGGGGAGGGGCTGTTCCCAAAGGCTTGGAGTGACAGGACAGGGGAAACGGGGATAAACTGGAGAGGGGTAGAGTTAGACTGGACACAAGGAGGAATTTCTTCACGATGAGGGTGGTGAGGCCCTGGCCCAGGCTGCCCAGAGCAGGGGTGGCTGCCCCATCCCTGGAGGGGTTCAAGGCCAGGCTGGATGGGGCTTGGAGCCCCTGATCCAGTGGGAGGTGTCCCTGCCCGTGGCCGGGGTGGGACTGGATGGGCTTTGAGGTCCCTTCCGACCCAAACCATTCCATGATTCTGTTCTCTGATTCCATGAAATGTTCACCTTTCTGGGAGGAGGGAAGGGGTTTCCGTCTGTGGCTTTGTTCTTTCAAGTTTGGGGTTTATATATCTCTATATACACACATCTGTGCTGCTCCCCGTGGTCTGGGGATGGATTTGGGGTTTGTGGGGATGGGGAGGTGGGCGAGGGCAGTGGGGAAGGGATGGAGTGCGGGATGGGGAGAACCAGGCACCTTGGAGGGAGCAGGGGACGCAGAGCGGCTGGGAGGGGGCAGGGGGCAGCTTGGGGGGTGTAGTGAATGCAGGGGGTGGCTCTGGGGGTGCAGGAGGCAGCTGGTGGGGGAGACTGGGCAGGGGGAGTAGGGGGCAGCTTGGGGGGTGCAGGGGCAATTCAGGGGGTGCAGGCGGCAGGGGCTGCAGGGGCAGCTCGGGGCGTACAGGGGCTGTAGAAGGCGGTGCAGGAGCAGCTCTGGGGGGGCAGGGGGCAGCTTGGAGGCTGCAGGGGGCAGCTTGGGGGGCGGTGCCGGGGGCGGGGGGCGCGGGGGGCAGCTCTGGGGGGGCAGAGGCAGGTCGAGGGGGCGGTGCGGGGCCCGTGGGGGGCAGAGGGGCAGCTCTGGGGGTGCCGGGTCAGCTCTGGGGGCGCAGGGGCAGCCGTGGGGGTGCAGGGCCCGCGAGGGGTGCCGGGTCAGCTCTGGGGGCGCAGGGGCAGCCCGGGGGGTGCAGGGGCAGCTGTGGGGGCTGCAGGGGCAGCTCTGGGGGTGCAGGGTCAGCTGTGGGGGTGGTGTGGGGCTCGTGGGGGGCGCAGGGTCAGCTCAGGGGGCGCAGGGGCAGCTGTGGGGGCGCAGGGGCAGCTGTGGGGGTGCAGGGGCATCTGTGAGGGTGCAGGGGCAGCTCTGGGGGCGCAGGGGCAGCTGTGGGGGTGGTGCGGGGCTCGTGGGGAGTGCAGGGTCAGCTCAGGGGGCGCAGGAGCGGCTGTGGGGGCGCAGGGCCCGCGGGGGGCGCAGGGGCAGCTCTGAGGGTGCGGGGGCAGCTCTGGGGGCGGTGCGGGGCCCGTGGGGGGCGCAGGGGCGGCTCTGGGGGCGCAGGGGCAGCTGTGGGGGCGCAGGGGCAGCTCTGGGGGCGCAGGGCCCGGGGGGGGCGGTGCAGGGGCAGCTGTGGGGGCGCAGGGGCAGCTGTGGGGGCGCAGGGGCAGCTCTGGGGGCGCAGGGCCCGGGGGGGGCGGTGCAGGGGCAGCTGTGGGGGCGCAGGGCCCGGGGGGGGCGGTGCAGGGGCAGCTGTGGGGGCGCAGGGGCAGCTGTGGGGGCGCAGGGGCAGCTCTGGGGGCGCAGGGCCCGGGGGGGGCGGTGCAGGGGCAGCTGTGGGGGCGCAGGGCCCGGGGGGGGCGGTGCAGGGGCAGCTGTGGGGGCGCAGGGGCAGCTGTGGGGGCGCAGGGGCAGCTCTGGGGGCGCAGGGCCCGGGGGGGGCGGTGCAGGGGCAGCTGTGGGGGCGCAGGGCCCGGGGGGGGCGGTGCAGGGGCAGCTGTGGGGGCGCAGGGGCAGCTGTGGGGGCGCAGGGGCGGCTCTGGGGGCGCAGGGCCCGGGGGCCGGTGCAGGGGCAGCTGTGGGGGCGCAGGGGCAGCCCGGGGGGGGCGGTGCGATGCCCGCGGGGGGCGGTGCCGGGGCCTGGGGGCCGGTCTCGGGGCCCGGGGGGCCGGTCTCTCTCGGGGCGGGTCCCGGGGCCCGCGGGTCGCTGTCGGCGGGGCCGGGGGTCGGCATGGGTCGCGGAGCGGGGGCGCTGGGGGCCCTGGCCGGGCTGCTGGCTCTGGCCGCGGCGCCGCCGGGGGGGCGGGCGGCGGCGTGCGAGCCGGTGCGGATCCCGCTGTGCGAGCCGCTGCCCTGGAACGCGACGCGGATGCCCAACCACCTGCACCACAGCACGCAGGCCAACGCCGTGCTGGCCATGGAGCAGTTCGAGGGGCTGCTGGGCACGGGCTGCAGCCCCGACCTGCTCTTCTTCCTGTGCGCCATGTACGCGCCCATCTGCGCGCTGGATTTCCCGCACGAGCCCATCAAGCCCTGCCGGGCCGTGTGCGAGCGCGCCCGCCGCGGCTGCGAGCCCGTCCTGCGCCGCTACCGCCACGCCTGGCCGGACAGCCTCGCCTGCGACGGGCTCCCCAGCTACGACCGCGGCGTCTGCATCGCCCCCGAGGCCATCGTGCCCGCCGGAGGTCAGCGGGGCGGGGGGGGAGATGGGGATGGGGAGGGGATGGGATGGGGATAGGATGGGGATGGGGATGGGATGGGGATGGGGATGGGATGGGGATGGGGATGGGATGGGGATGGGGATGGGGATGGGGATGGGGATGGG